>NC_141696.1:1449641382-1450266382 GCF_964263255.1 Lissotriton vulgaris | reverse complement strand
TGCAGCGCTTTATTGGCAATTAGCATCACAACAGTGGCGACGAGGTCGGGAAGCCACCACCAGGCACCCCAAAGAAAAAAAAAAACGGACCCTGGCAGAGGTCTGTTCAGCACGGACAAGCGGCCAGGACGAGCACATGGCGGACAGAGCTCGCACAGAAGCCTCTAATTAAGGTACTGGACCCTAAAGAGAGCGGAAGAGCCCATAGACACCCTGAAAGGGAAAGCAGCAGGCTAGCAAGCATAATGACCCAAGAGGAGTCAGGAAACTAAAGCGCGCCAAAACAAATCGACCACAACAAAGTCAGAATTAGCGCTGGCTACCACAAAGGAGGGGGAGGGGGCTGACTCTGAGAGTCCCCAATTGCAACCAGGGAAAGAAGAAACGGACAGCACCCCAGGTAGCCCCAGTAACAAAGGGAGCACAACACCCACAGTTAAGGAGGAGAAAATGAGCACACCAGCAGGATACGCAATTGCGCCAGTCCAATTCCTGCCCAAGCCAGGGGAACCACTAATGAAGTGGGAAGACTGGGGAGAATATATAGACAATTTCATAGGGGTTCTGGAAGACGAGAGTGAGGAACAATTTAACCCTAAAAGGAAAAAGCGCATACTACTACTCAATCTGGGACCAGAAGGACTCAGAATATACAAAAGCCTGGTACCCAAACAAAGAGGAAGCACAGACGATGATGTATATGCCCATGCCATTGATGACCTGAACGTACACTACCGGCCCACGGTATGTGTGTCAGTCGATAGATTCAACTTCCAGCAGAGGAGACAAGGGCCGGGAGAGTCGGTAGAAGAGTATGTGGCGGCCCTGAAGAAGCTGGCGACCACGTGCAGGTACGGAACATGGGAGGAGGAGTTCATTAAAGACCAGATAGTGATGCACACTACCAGCACGAACGTTCAGGACAAGCTGTGGGCAAGTGGGGACACCACACTCAAGGAAGTAATGGTCATCGTCAAAAGGGCGGAACTGGCGCGCAGTAGCGCAGACGCAACCAAGAAAGAAACGACGCCTAATACCATGGTAAACAGGGTATACAACGAGGAACCGCGCAGAGACCATAAGTACAAGGGTTCCACCCCAAAGGGACCCAACAAATGGCAAGGCAACACCGGACCCCCAGGGAAACAAGCAAGCAACGACAAAAAGAAAACGGGCTACAGATGTGGAAGTTGGTCCCATGAGGCACACGACAGGAAATGCCCAGCGTTCCGGGCCAAATGCATGTACTGTGGTATCATCGGCCACTATGAGAAAGTGTGCCGGAAGAAATTGTCCAAGAGCGTGGTGAAATACATCGACCAGGGCGAGGAAGACCAGGAAGAAAACGCAGAAGAAGAGGTAGTCACAGTTCTGTGCATATACGACCAGGTGCTGTGTGTGGATGGAAAAAGGACAACCAAACCTGTTCTGGAAATGACGATTGGCGGAATACCCATAAGTGTAGTAGCGGATACTGGCTCTCCCTACACCATTGTCCAGAGAGCGGTGTGGGACAAAACTTTCAGACCACACTTGGGGCCAGAACTAGAGAAACTGGACATCTGACCAGTCACATATAACGGCGACCGCATTCCAATGGGGGGGTTCCGACCCTTGAAGTTTGAGTTCAGAGGCCGGTCAGCGTTCTGCAAGCTATATATCTCAGAGAAGGGACCGTCAGTCTTGGGATGGCTGGACCAGGGCGACCTGGGAATCAAATTGGACCCAGGAGGAAAAGAACAGATACTGCTCACGGAACCAGAAGGATGGCCAAATCTGGCCAAGTGGAAAGAAGACTACCCGAAGGTGTTCGGAGGCACAGTGGGTAAACTGGAGAGATTCCTACACAAGATAATACTTAAAGAGGGAGCAATTCCAATCGCCCACAAAGTAAGAAATTTGCCCATAGCGGTGAAAGATGCGGTTCAATGGAACTACAAGACTTGGAGAAAAAAGGGATAATTGAACCCATCACGTGTGCAGAGTGGCTCGCGCCATTGGTGGTAGTCATGAAACCAAATGGGAAGGTCAGGCTCAGTGTCGACCTGAGAGATCTAAATAAGAACATAGTGGTGGAGAAATTCCCTCTCCCAAGGATTGACAAAATGTTGGCGAAAACCCGGGGAGTCAAATGGTACTCCACCATCGACTTAACCTCCGCCTACCACCAAATAGTCTTACACCCGGACAGCAGAAAACTCACGTCATTCATCACCCCATTCGGATGCTATCAGTTCTGCCGCATGCCGTTTGGACTGGCCTCGGCAGCCGCAGTGTTCCAGAAACTAATGCACCAGCTGTTTAGGAACATGGAAGGCGTCCAATACTTCCAGGACGACATCCTGGTAATGGGGCGTGACAAAATGGACCACGACTTGAAGCTTGGCAAGGTTCTGGAAACCCTGGAGGTCAAGGGCCTCACGGCAGAATGGACAAAGTGCCGACTGGGCCTGGAGTCGGTGACTTACCTAGGCCACGAGATAGGGGTGCAAGGAATCACACCTAAGGCAGAAAATGTGAAGGCAATATCCGAAGCTCCGCCCCCCACCAACAAGGAGGAGGTCAGGTCATTTTTGGGCATGGCGGAGTACTACAGCAAATTTGTGGTACACTTTGCCTCAAAAACACACCATATGAGGATGCTGACCAGGGAGAGCACCACCTTACAGTGGACACCAGAGACTCAAAGTGAATTCGAGACAATCAAGAAAGATGTCGCAGGAGCGGTACCACTCCAAGGATATGACCCACAGGGCACAACGGTGCTCACGACCGACGCCAGCGACAAGGGGCTAGGTGCGGTGCTCATGCAAGATCGGGGGCAAGGGAAGATGGAGACGATCAGTTTTGCTTCCCGGGCATTGAACGACACTGAAAGAAAATACAGTGTAATCGAAAAGGAAATGTTGGCTGTAGTGTGGGCCATGACCAGATTTCGACAATTCCTCTGGGGAACCCGATTCCAACTAAGGACAGACCACAAGCCCTTGGTGAAGGTGCTAACGTCCAGCGGATATGCCAACGCCACTCCCAGAATATCCAAAATGACTCTGAAGTTACTCGAGTTCAGGTACGACATAGAGTACATTCCAGGAAATCGGAACAGAGTAGAAGACTACCTGAGCAGAGCGGCAGCCATGGAGCCAGGAGAGGAAGACCCAATGGGTAAGGAGGAGATGGTAGCTCTCATGGAGGACCAAGAAAGAGCCGTCAGCTACCAAGAGTGGACAGAGGCATACGAAGAGGACAGCGTCATGCAGGAAGTGAAGATGCACATTGTCAAGGGTTGGCCAGACAAAAGACAACTGAGTGAAAACCTCAAGCCCTACTATGAGGTTAGGGAAGAATTATCGTTAGGTGACAAGGGAGTATTCACATACAGAGGAGACAAAGTTGTCCCACCAAGAAGCATCATCCCCAAGCTACTAGACATCCTACATGAGGGCCACCTGGGTATAGGAAAAATGAAGCTAAGAACGAAACAAAACTACTGGTGGCCAGGTATGGATATACGGGCAGAGAGACATGTCAGAGATTGTCCACAGTGCCAAGGAGCCGACAAAACACTCAAACCCTTGCGCCCGGCTCTGGGAAAGTTCGACCCCCCGCAGAACCCGTGGGAAGAATTGTCAATAGACATTTTGGGGCCAATCCTTGATGGCCAAGGCATCCAGAAGTACGTATGTGTCCTTATAGATAGATACTCAAAATGGCCGGAGGTAAAAGTAGATGAGGCCATGGACGCTGAAAACATACTGAAATTCCTGTCGGACACATTTGTAAGAGAAGGCATCCCCAAGTCCATCCTGAGTTATAATGGACCCCAATTTACATCTGAAAGATGGAACAGATTAATGCAGAGGAACGGTATCACAGTCAAACATACGTCGGTCTACCATCCAGCTAGCAACGGCTTAGTGGAGCGATTTAATAGGGTTGTGATGGGAGCTGTACAAGCGGCGATCTCTAGCAACAAGGACTGGGAAAAGGCAATATGGAACATGGTATGGGCGTACAGAATTACCCCCACTGGAACAGGATACAGCCCATTCCAGATATTGAGAGGCCGTGAACCGTTCACGCACGACAACCGTATTTGGAAAGAAAAAATCATTACGAGTGAATGGTCTCCCGCAGTAGTACAAGCCAACTTGGAAAGGGCACAGTCCATCTATGCCACCCACTACAACAAACGCAGGAACGTGAAAGGGACAGAGCTGGAAAAAGGCGAGTGGGTACGAGTAAAATTGGCCACACTACAGATGAAAGAAGACAGTAAATATAGTAAACCCATGCAAGTTAAGGAATTGTACGACCGAGCGGCCTTGCTGAGTGATGGGAACGTGTGGTCGCAAGATCGCATGGCCAGATGCAACAAAATCATGCGATGGCAGCAAGAAGGAACTGAATGGGAGGACATGGAGGAACCCAATGTGGATTTGGAACATCAGGCAGGAGAGCTGCAAGAAGAGAGAAGCGAAAGAAGTGAACAATCGAAGGAGAGAAGTGCTGACAGTGACCAAGGACCTGAAATGGACATGCGAAGGAGGAGCACTGATGAGAGCGCGGCTGCGCTGAGAGAGGGAAGGAGCACAGAGATACGGAGCAGGGGGGCCCCGGTGACTCCGACCAGGGTAACCCAGAGCGGAAGGACTGTGGTGAGACCCTCTAGGTTTCGAGATTACGATATGGACAGCGAACTGTAAGTGACTTATCCATTGTTGGAAAAAAGGGAGATATGTAGTGGCGCACTAGTTGTTGCACGTCACGTAATTACGTGATGTGCGGGCGGCCATTTTGGGCAGTATGTGCGCGCAACTCATTAGGAGGCGCGAACGCATACGGAGGTCAGCGCCGGCTCGGCGCTCTTTAGGAAAGTACTGTTATGAATAAATAAGCGGTTATAAACAATTTAAGTGCAGCGTCTTATTGGCAATTAGCATCACAACAATAAGTCCCTTTAAAGATTTTTTCTTTTGCCCAGAACTTCCCCGTTTTCGTTCAGTCACGGGTTCTACCACCGGCTTCTTAGTGACGGGGTTCTTGGAGGTTCGTGTCCTAATAGACCTGGGCTCATCTATCTGGACAGGAGCTTGAACTTTTGAAGTTGGTATCAGGGATTTGGAGGAGGCAAAAGAGGAAAAAGGAGTTAGCGAAGCATTCGTTAAGTCCACAGGCAAGGGTGCTTGTACAAGGTCCCCCAAGCCAGTCTGATGATTGTCTAAAGATAAGAGCTTGGAAAGAGTGGCTGGATCTAAAGAAAGGCGCCGCTCTGTCAGCTGTATTTCATGAGTCAGTTACGATTCTGCTCTCACTAAAAATGGATCCAATGCTCCTGCCACTCCATTTCGTTTATCCATTTAGTCTCTCATATGTCAACCAGAATGATAATAAATATTTAATATATTGTTCACTGTACCTTTCCACGCGATGAAGGTGTTCCAGGTGCACCTTGTGGAAGATTAATTCTTGGGGGTTGCCCAGCCCAGCCTCTTCCTGCTCTGATGGGCTCGGACGGGCCCGCCCTTGGCCCGGGCACAGCCCAGGCACGCTCGTGCACGTGCCGCGCTGCGGGAGCCCTTACCCCCTCTTAAGCGCCTCCTGGCGCATTGATAGCGGAACGCGGTGTGCGCGCCGGGAGGGGTGATGGGAATTGTAGTTCCTTGGTCGTTAGCGGCACTTCAACCTGGTCAGCCCGGTCAGCAGCAAGTATCCCCGGGTCTCTATAGGTCTCAGCTGCAACAGCAACTGTCTCCACATTTGTTCGGCTTCCTGGAAATCCCTTGGAGGTTGAGCTGGCTCGTCGCGGTCATTCGCTTCCCGGCGTCAGGTCTCGCCGGACTGGACACCTGCTGTTCCTTTCTATGTTTCTTCAGCAAATTATCTGTCTGTGGACTGTTGAACTCCGTGAATTTATGAGTCGGGAACTGAAAATCTCTATAGGATTCCCAGTTCAGTCCACCTTCTGTACATCTGCACGTGTATCGTGTTGTTTCATATAGACAAAGAATCCTACCATCTATTGTGCAAGGTATTCTCATTAATTTAATCAAATTACAACCACTTGTCAATGTTACGACCTGATCATGATTTTGTGGTTTTTATCAAGACCAAAAATCCCAAATGAACTTCCGAAATCAATGCGAAACACGGCGTTCTGAAGCAAAAGAGCTCACCTCACCAAGATTCTCCTACCAGTGTTCCCTCAGACAGTAGCAAAGTGGCTCTTGGGAATGATGCAATGCTTGCATGTGAGGAAGCTCAGTGCCATTTAAACCGCGTCTCATCCTCCAGTAATAGACTTTGATTACATTGTACTAACTTTAAGTGAATGAGCCTCACAGGACCCTTGTTTAGATATATGATGATTACCCCGGCCCCAGGTGGGTTACCTGAGGTTGCCATTGTCTAGGTGCAATTAGTCCTTATGGATGCATGCTCGGTCAGTGAGGGATTATCCTCATTAATGCACGGACAGATGGAGTCAGTATCAATATAGATAAACCCTTGAAATGAGCTTAGTACCTAGTCCTTTAAACATGCATAAAACCAGAATATGCCGAATCACATCTTTACCTTCTGCCTAGTTCCTTTCTCCTGTTAGCTAGCTAGTGACTGTGAGATTGGATGGAGGTTCCGGTCACATTTGCCACGCTTTCCCAGTTAATCCATTGATACAACAATATGGGTTTAATCCTTACAAGATACTGTATCCAGAATACCGATTGCCACAATATTGTGAAAGCAAGTTTTTGCAAGTGAAGGGGCAGATTTATGAGGCCCTTGCGCCTCCTCGCACCGCAATTGCGTCACTTTATTTCACGCAATGGCGGCGCAAACAATGCGCCCTATTTACAATGTGACGCATCTAGGAGATGCGTCACGTTGTAAAGCCCTGCGCCATAAGGAGGCGTTCCTGCGCAGGGGGGGGGCGTTCCTGCGCAGGAACGCCTCCTGAAAGTGGCAGAGTGAAATCTATGAGATTTCACTCAGTCACTTTCAGGCCAATGCTGCGTCAAAACCCTGTGCCTGCTTGAAGCAGGCGTAGGTCTTGACGCAGCACTGTGAAGATGGGGCACCCCCGAGCCTTGCTGGAGCTGCCTCGCGCTTGTGACGCAACTCCAGCAATGCGCCACCTTTCCGGCACAGATGTGTCATGCATCTGTGCCGTTTTTGCCCCATGGTGCGGCGCATTGTAAATGCGGCGCACCATGGGTGGCGGAGCTGTGGCGCACTGTGGCGCACATTAACTGGCGCATCCCTGGGGATGCGCCAGTTAACATAAATCTGCCCCTATATATTTTTGGAGGATTTTTGACACTCAATAGTGCAACATTCATCTCAATGAGAAAATGTGGTTAACTGGACATCAGGTTATGGAGGTCTCTGCACAAACAGCCACTATTTCTTGCATACATTTCCGACTCTGCAAGTATGTCAGTTATTTGCTCAATTAAGGTAACACTTTTTCACAAAAGTGTTACATCATTGGAGGAACATCCTTATAAAATTGGGGCATATTATCAAGACAGGCGATAAAATTATCGCAGTTTTAGCGGCAGAAAACTGCCGCTAAAACGGCAATAATGGGCTTGATAATATGTGTGAGAAGTTGGCCCGATATGCAGTGCTCACTATTCTAGTGATCACTATGTATCAGTCCAAACAACCCTTATTGATGATTGGTTGCAAGTCAACCTTAGACCAGCTATCCTAGTAGCGTGGATACGAGCAGTCTTCGGGCTAAACTCTAGAGGGCGTGTTAAGCCAGCTGTTATACCATCACATATACCCCTTGAACACCAAGTCAAAGGACACCACACAAGTGTTATGAAAATAAACAGTGTATTTATTAGAATCACAACAGCCCTGTACTCTTTATGAGGACAGGGTACTAAGCACACAACAAAACTCTTATGAAAATACTTCAAGTTGCACAATTTACACAAATGCCCGAGGGGCACGAAAAACCATATACTCTGAAAGTGGAATGCGAAATTACTAGCAGGTAAGTACTATACTAATAGGCTTTGGAATCGCTAGGACTACGTTACTGAACCTTCAGATTACCAGTAGGAGGCCTAGGGGACTCGGGTGCAGAGTGTGCACTCTCACGCGGGATGCGGGACAAAGTCTATGGTAGCTAGATTTCACAAAGTTAGTGTTCTCGGGCGAACCCGACTACATAGATCGAAAACGACAGTGGATCCTGACCCTTGGATAGTGAGGCTATGCTGGGGCACCGAAATGCCGAGTTTAGCTAGCCCAGGGGCTGCAGCTGCATATGTCTCAAAAGACGTCGGGAATCCTCGTAGACGAACCAGGAGCCTGAAGAAAGAAGTTGCTGGCAGGCGACCAGTGAAGATAGTTCGAGTCGATCCAAGCCTGGATCGAAGATGGATGACACCTGAAAGCAGAGGGGACCAAGTTCGTGACTACTAGCCAGTAGTCAGGTGGCACCAGGAGGGCACCGGATGGTAGTCACCTCGACTAGGTGAGTGGGCGACGCTGTGCTCTGCAGATCTCACAGACCAGGAGGCGTTGTCGGCGACCAGGATGGAGGAGCGAGCTGTCCCACGATGGATGATGCTGTCGACGTCGCTGGACCCAGGATTGGGGCAACAAGTCTTGGCAAATTCAAGCCCACGCGGTGGACTCAAAATGGCGTCTGGAGTGGACCAGGAGGGTCCGGGGTGCTCCTCTTTTGGAAGGGAGCAAGGGCCAGTCTGAAGCAACCAGACCAGCAGCAGTGATGTCGTCGGGCGTCGTTAGGAAGGCCACAAGCCAGCGGGCTAGTAGCCAAACAACGCGGTGAGCAGCAAAAAGCAGAAGGGCCCCACGCAGATCGTGGAGATGCTGGGAGGCTGGACTTCGGTGCTGGAGCTGCTCAGGGTCGGGGCTTCTCGGACCCCAAAGCACTCACCAGAGGATCCCTCGGCGGTTGTGCTGGATAGAAGTCGTGCAGTTCTGATGATGGCCGGTCCCTCGAGGTCTCGTCGCACCTACGGTTCTCAGCTTAGCTGTAGAGGTAGGTAGAGGTCAGAGGTGCCAGGGAAGCCGGGTCTCGTAGTGCTGGTCGGTCGGATTCTTGAGGAAGGACGTGCAGCAAACCGCAGAGTTCTTAGATGGTGCCTGCGGATGCAGGGTGACTACTCCTTAGTCACAAGGGAGAAATCTTGAGAAGAGTCTTGAGTTCCTTTCGTGGAAAGTAGTTTCAGGATTCAAAGATGATCTAATTTGGAAGGGTCCCCGCTCCTGCCTTTATCCTAAAGAAAGGGGTGGGTATGCGACTAGGTCCTGCCCTAGGGGTGGGACCAGGAAGGGGGGTGGTTACACCCCTCTCCCAAGCCGGACTTTCCCCAGGCCAGGGGCTGGTGTGCCCCTGGAACTGGTTCTAGCCGGCAGATGCGTAGTGAGCACTGGGGTGCCACTCTGCAGTCACCTTCCTGTAAAGCCCTGCCTACCCAGGATACACAAAACCCTGTCTGGGATGGTGCTAGCACCGCCCCTGACAGGAAACCCTTTGTCCAAGCTCTCCTCGCTGGAAGGACTCCCAGCAGCAGGAGGTCAGACTCGTGTCTGTGGTGGCAGCATCCATTTTGTGGAGCTGAGGCTTCAGTTAACTTTAACCGGGGTTCACAGTTACATACATGCCGTGTCCCTCTAGAAGGGTGGAATGCTAACCCCGTCGCCAGAATTGGCGAGGGGTTAGTATTCCAATTCGTATGACACCTTACTCGACATGTTTTGATAAAGCAATACCAGAGATAGCATTTAACCGCGAGGATTATAATGCACTTAAGAGTATATGGTATGCGTTATCATGGAACAGCTATTAGGACTTGGTTCCGCAAGCTGCAAACGGGCTCAGCTCATGCCAGAGCACCATTTCACACGATTCCAAGCACTCTGCCTTCAGGATTGTCAAGGCCTGCCATAGGAGTGACTGATAGGAATCTGTGTGTCCATTTTTAGGGTTAGATATAGGTATACTATATCTAAAGCAAAGGGTGATTACACCACCTTGCCCCAGCTGTCGTGCAGCCAGTTGTGTCAGATTTAGATGGCCATCCAGGGGTGGCATAATACATGCTTCAGCCCCTGGTAGGCCCTGGGTACACCTATGCCCTGAGTTACAGGGTCTGATAAGGTGGCCCAGTACCAATTGGAAATGTACCTAAGGTACATGGAATCCATTTTAGAGAGAGAGCAGTAGGCCTGGGGTCCTGATTGGCAGGGCCCCAGGTCAACTAAGTCGGAAAACCAGCAAAACACCAGGAAAAAAAAGTTGGGGGCAACCATAGTCAGGTATCCACCTTCCTACAATATGCTCTATGGAATTCCAATTGAAGCTCATGTTAAATGTGAAGGACATTTAACATGGGCTTCAATTGGAATTCCATAGAGCATATTGTCAAGCCCATTATCGCCGTTTTAGCTGCAGTTTTCTCCCGCTAAAACGGCGATAATTGTATCGCCTGTCTTGATAATATGCCCCAAAGTCTTTCCAAGCATGACTGTTCCCTGAGCTCTGGGGGATGTGGCAGCAGTCGCATTGCTACGTCTGCACTCAAAATGGTTGTTTGCTTTTTGGTAAAATGTTAAAGGAGATCCTGGTTACCAACACTTCCTGAAAGTGAGAATTCTCACTTCTTTGTGGTTTTGCTTTTTGGAATAATGCAGGTGACAATTAACTTGATGCTGTGTAGCCCTGTTAAAGTCTGTCTTTAAATATTTGGCTCACTCTGTCAAATTTCTCCTATGAACTTGAGGAGGCTGTGGGTCTTTGTAAACTAACTAGTTTACCTTAATTGGGGTTGTAAAAGGTTGCAAATATTTTTTTGTCTTCCTGAAGGCTTCTGGACAACTTTACGACTTTGAGTAGTTGAAACCGAGTCAAATTCTCAGGCACACATTGTCATATGAGCTTTTATGTTCTTCTCCCCCGTACTGCCATTGCGCAAAACACTGCAAAATGTAAATGATCAGAAAAAAAGTCTGCAATCATTTTCCAGCATGAAATTATGAAGCAAAAATACATGTAGCACAAATCATACTCCGTGGGTTGTGTTTTGCATAGCTTTGTTCAATTTGCATGAACATTAGTTATGTGGAGAAAAAACTGAAACTTTTCAAACAACACAAAATAACTTTAGCAAAAAACTAGTCATTCTCCTTTGGAAATGTGGACCAGATAGAACGTTTCCAAGCATGATTTTCAAAGGCGCTATGGCCACCATTACACGTGAGCTGGATTTCGGTGCGAGGACACTGGATGTTAAGAATGAATGTATCCGGACCGTAGTCCGCATCTAAATGCGTCCTCTGGGAGTGATTCTTTCTAAAATTGGGAACAACTGATTTGGTTTCACATTGATTAAAAAAGACTCATGCAGATTCCTATTATGGGCTAAATAATGGACCCTTTTCCTCTCCCATTTGCACCTGCTTTCAGGTCTGCTCACAGCTTTCATTTCTCCAGGAATGCTTCTGCGCAATAAAATCAGGCCCTATTGCTGAACTCTTCAATCCTGAGTGGAGGAACTTTGGACCACTTATCATCAGCTGGAATAGTACCACTGGGATGTTGCTCCAGGCTTGTAAGTGGGCCCGATGATGTAGAGAAGAAGGTGCTAAGCTTTAAGTCCATGATGTGGGAAGAAAAAGAAGAAAGATGAAAAGAATTAAACAGTCATTAAAAATGTAAATTTTTTCATGCAGGATTTGGTGTAGTTGTCCTGGAGGGCAATTAGCGCTCTTCTAATACGCAGGTGTCCCTTAAAGGTGGATATAGCTTTGACAGGGTAAGTTAGATATTAAGCAGGCTTCACATGTGATGAATTCTAAATTATAAACATCTGACTGGGCTTCCAGAGCCTCACCAGACATTAAGAGACCCACACAACGAGGCCCATTGAAACAGGAAAAGAGACAGTCATATCATTCTGGTTGGCCTCAAATTTTTTCTGCATCCATAGCAAGTAAGGCGTTCAAGCTGGTTAATAGCCCTGCAACAGAGATCTCTGTATACTCTTAGAAAACAGTTCTGTGGTTGGATGCAGCTGCCTCATATCTCTATACAGAGCTCGATGGTCACCGGGCTTAATCCGGGCAGTGCCATCTGTGCCTTTCATCTTATCCTTTCATTTTGACGGGTTTGAAGGTACTCAATGGCCGTTTCTGGCTCATTGGACTAATTCATCCACTCCAGGGATGTGTATTTGACCTCATGGCCACAAACTTGAATTCCATAAGTTCACTCAGCCTTTCTCCCTTCTTTTCATAGGACTACAACAGTTCCTGGACAATTAACAACCCCACCCATGTCCATGATCATCAAACTTCATCTTACGCCTATTACAAGAGTCCGTATCACTTATCTGTTCAAAAGGTGAACAGTTCAGAATGTGGAGCCAATGACTTCTGACCACAAGACTCCAAGAGGATAGTCGCTATTCCAACATCCAGCACAATAAAAAGAGCGAACCCTCCCAAAAGGAGGAAATCATTTTGTAACTCCAGACCATGTGAATTAGGTTCTCATTTTGTATCTGATGTATCAAGCAAAGCACTCAATCTACTACCCACATCCTCCGTAGACTATCTCGTGTAAAGTAGGCACGATGTAAGAACTTTAGTTGACTAAGTCTAAATTGTGATGCTATAGCGAATTCCGTGCCTTCCTCCGAAGACCATCAGTAAGAGGACCCAACTCTCATTCCAACACCTCTTGTAAGTGGGTGAAGGAATCAGGTGTATTACCATCAATGATCAATCCTGTGAGATTTTTTGGACTTGTAGTTCTTCCATTAAAACATTGGCCTCCATCAGACTAAAGTCCGGAAGCTCCAGTAAACCCGCCATATAAGGTATAAGTCCATGGCAGAGATGCAAGTATGGAAAGGTTGACCATGATGGAAGCCATATTCCTCCTATGCTGTGAGAATGATTTAAATGTTATATTGGCCAGAAAATCAGCCAGCCTAGAATTACCGATGATGGCCCACTGTTTGAAACCCTGCAACCTTGCATAGCTACCTCTCTATTGGTGTTAATTTGAAAAGTTTAGCTTCCAATCCAGGGCTCTAATCTTGCTATTACACATTTGTAACACCCCTATGGTGGCAGCTGGGAAAGAAAGTTGGGACAGCCCCCCCCCCCATTATAGAAGATGACGCATCTGGAACCCCTGCTTTTGCCCAATTTTTTGATGCAAAGGCCTGGTCCCCCTGTTTTACATACCTGTATGTCAAACATTACGAAATGCAGAACTCTGTATTATGTTGTAATGTCAGCATCTGATGTACCCACATCATTGATGAACTTAAATAATTTTTGCTGGGTGATTCTAGGTACAGCATATTTCCATAGGAAGCCCCTATGAACAGAGTTAAGAAAAAGGTGTATGGGACTACAAACAGGAAATTCTCTAGAGGGTGGAACCAGCGTGGCAAGGCCACCATCTAAAACATTGTGGAGTGCCCTAATAACGACAACGGATGAGTAGACCTGAATTTAACATCTCCAATTAACCTGCCCGTCTGGGGTTTGAATATTTCTGTCCCAGTCTCTTTGGGCTCTGAGTCACATAAACACCTAAATATTTAAACTTCTCTCTGACCACCTGGAGGGCTTATGTCCAATCAAGGTCCTGTGGGATTCACCAATTGGGAATAAGGATGACTTGGCTCTATTAATGAGGAGTCTTGATAACCTTCCAAACACTTTTAAGATCAGCAGTACTCTCAGACCAGACCACTCTCTATACTCAATAATATTAGAACGTCATCAGCATGGAGAACCCCTTTGTCTGCTGTAACCAGTGACCAGTCAAATCCTCTCACCTGGGCATCCTCCCAATTCCCCTCTACAAGTGGTTCAATCACTATAACGAAGAGTGGAGGGGAAAGAAGGAAACCCCTGGTTACACCCTGCCCCCTCTCTACAATGAAGTGTCTCTCCATGGGATGGGTGGGCTGGGTTATGTAGGATGTTTTATGGGTGCATGGTGAATCTCTGCTAAGCCGCATCTGACATCTTCAGCTGCAGGCCACGCCCCTTCAGCCTTTCATTCTTTTGATGTCGATAACATGGGTATAATTAAATTGGCTACCAATATACATCTGTAATTTCAGTAGCAGGACACCCATTTGGGTAAATGTGCAATTTAAAAATACATTTAATGTAATGCATACCAAGAGAAAGTCATGGCACACTCTAACTGCCTTTCAGTCAGCACCTTTTACAGTATTTAGAATGCATATAATAAAAAGATTTTGCAAGGTTCTTTTTTCATTCCTTTCCTCACCCTTTGCAAAGTAAGCCTTACATTTTGTATCCTGCGTCGGTTTACCACATGTCTTCATGTTTAAAGGGTCTTATGGCTTAATTTGCATGATTCTTAAGCTCTGCTGTGGAAAAATGTGTCACAGCATTAGGAGATAATGCATTCTTGTTTTTCATTGTTTAATACAAGCTCGTTCTTTGGCTGTCAAATGGAACAGGGAGAAATACATTCTCTTTGAGCTGCCTCCTTCATTTCACCAGATATAATGTGCACACGTCCATGCAATTAAGTCTAAAATAAAATCCCTAAAAAAGAGAAACTTCTAAACCATGATATCTAAAATCTTAATGCCACTTTTTGTTCCAGTGGAGTATTTGGGGGAGGTGATTGCTGAGGTTAGCCCGCATTACTTCAACTCCTTGGGTGTGGCTGTCGCCCAATGGTCGACAGGTGCACTACCTCCCCAGTATGTCTGGCTTGGGCTGCTCGAGAAGAGCTTCCCGAGCGGCCTGAGCTTTATGTTTATGGTTTGTAATGACGATCAGCGTGCAGGGCTTGCTGACATCATTAAAATAATCAATTGGCAGGCCCGGATAGGGCACGTTGCGGGCACCGGGCAATCCCCCGCAAGGGTGGGGGCCGGTTTTGGGCCCCTGGGGGCCATTTTTGTGACAGGGCCGTTTATGCAGCATAGCTGCAAAATCGGCCCTAGAACAAAATCGGCCGAAAACCGGCCCCGACAAAGAGCTCAGACCGCCCCCGGGGGGGCCGGCCAAGCACTTTGCCGGGGCCGGTTTTGGTTCCCAGTCCCGCCTTGGCAATTGGGCTTATTTAACTTTCACAGAACCAGTGCTCGGGGCATATCTCAGTCCTGAGGACTGATTCTCATAGGAGAGGTATCGTTTGAAAGAGGAAAATCTCCTCTTTCCAATGGTACCTCTGCCCAGCGAATCCCTGCTTGGGAATCGTCAAAGGAGAGCAATCCACAAGCAGGAATCCACTCACTTAGCCACCAGGGACATGGAGAGCTGCTCTCTGAGCAATAGATTGTGCTCCCCTAACACCCCAACAAACTTTCAGCCTTGTAATGGACAATGACCCCTGATTAGCCAGCTACATATTTTTACATATAGGGTGAGGGCTGCCTACTACAGCATTGCCATGTCCACACAGGCAACATATATAGAACAGCCTTACTGCCCCCCCCCCCCCCAGTGGAGAAGATGGGGTGACTATCCCTGATCACCCACACAGCAGGTCAGAAAGTCCACTAGACACCAGGGATTGTTTTTTAATAAAAAGAATAGGTTCGGGGGCTGTCTACCAGGGCATAGCCATGCCCCCACCCCAATATGTATATAACATTATTTCTGATCCTCACTAGGCAGATGGAGTGATTACCCCTCAAACCTTCCCTGGAGGGCAGAAAGCCCACTCTGCACCAGGGGCTTTTTTTGTAATAAAAATATAGAGATGGGGGCTGCCCACCAGAGCCTGGCCATGCCCCTACTCCTAATATATATGGCAGTATTTCTGTCTCCCAGGGAGAATGGGCTGATTACCCTTGATCTGACCCCCACCGTCCCCTCCACCAGGGAAGCATAAAGTCTACTAGGCACCAGGGAATGTTTTGGGGTAATAAATATAGAGTTGGTGGCTCTCCACCCGGGCGTGGTCATGCCACACCTGGGCCTGCCCATCAGCTATGATCACTGCCCATGCACTTCATCGAGGGTTAAGCTCTGTGCGTTCTGATACTTAGCAACCCATGTGTCTTTTTTCTCGGGCTGCTGAGGGACCACGTCGTTACTCACTGTTGCCTGGCAATTTAATGCTTCCAATCCTGTTTAAGGAATTCCACATTGAAGAGTTGAATTTCCTATCATTTCTTTAAGCTGTGCATTTATGCTCACATCTTAACAGTGCATCAGTGATGCACACACCAGGTGGTGATTTCGGCTAATTTGCTACTCGCTTATATTACTGGTGATGCGAAACCTACATGTTCAAACAGCGACTGAGTAATATTGTGCATTCTCATCTGTGATATGCACAACTTAATCATTTACTTTCACAGTGTTGTTCAAGTTGCGGTGACTGACTTACACAACCTTAACTGTTCAGTTGAATATCCTTGTTCTGGGGTGATTTCTACTTAATTTGTGTTCTATTGTTTTAATCCTCAAAATAATGAAATAGGCTGAGGTGCCTCCACCTCCTTTTCTGGCCACTCCAGAGAACATTCCTGTGGAGTGGGAACTATGGTTAGAAGACCATTGGCAGAGAAAACTTTACCCAAAAGAAGAAATTGGCCTTACTGCAGCATTCTATTAGTACTGAAGGTGAAAGATTTTTAACATGTACCTTCTTTCATTGTGTATGATCAAGATGAGGAAATTGATGAATATCCTTTGGTGATTAAGATGTAGGATATCAGGTTTAAGAAAAGGTGTATTGTTATAATGGAAAGACATAAGGTTTATGTGAGGAAGAAACTGCTAGGGAAGTCAGTGTAGAATTATTTTGAGTGATCTGAGGATTTTGGCTTCAACATGTGACTACAAGGCTTTTGAGGATGAGATGTTAAGCTATCAGTTGGTTGAGAAAACTAACAGTATTAGGAGAAATTATTGACTACAGAAATTGTAAGTTTGGAAAAGGCATTAGGGATAGCCAAAAGGGTAGATACCACTGCCATGAGGCTTTAGAAACATACCGCCCGATTCATCAATGAAAATAGTGCTCGCAAAGGGCCAGATTCTGAGAATCTGGCCCTTTGCGAGTGCGATTTTAGCATTTGGGATTCAACATCCCAAATGCAAAAATCGCTATTTGCTAATTCGCATATTTGCGAGGATTTACATTTAAGGAATCTCCATTTGAGATTCCTTAAATGTAATTCATCATCCATTTTACAATTGCGAAATCGCAATTTCGGGCCGCAATTTACCGCGAGGTCAAACCTCGTGGTAAATTGCGAAAACTCAGAAAAATGCATTTAAATGCATTTTTCTGAGTTGCACGTTACACACACACATGTCCTTTGGACATGTGTGTGTGCAACACCTGTGTCAATTTCCATTGCAGGGGTGCTACAGGGTGTCCTTTGGACACCCCTGGCACCCTTGTACTCGCAATCTCATTTGCGATTAGCTAATTGCTAATCGCAAATGAGGAATGACTCCCCATTCATTCCTATGGGCCTTTTGGCCCATAGGAATGCATGGGGAGTTATTCCTTATTTGCGATTAGCAATTATCTAATCGCAAATAAGGAATCAGTGGGAATCGCAATTAATATTGCGATTCCTACATGAATACCGTTTTGCGAGACTCAAATAGCGATTCCTTATGATTCGCTATTTGAGCCTCGCAAAACGGCCCGTTCATGAATCAGGCTGATAAGTCCAAGCTGTACATTCTGATGTGGTAGTAAGAAAAAAAGAAAGGAAAATGGACACAAAACAGAGAGTGTTAGAGTTCACAGGTGTGGCAGTAGAACCCATGGAGGAAATGCGATTTAATGTCCAGCTGCGGATACAATGTGCGTGAAGTGCAAAAACAGGGGTCACTGCGAAAGTGTGCATATCCAAAACTGTATTTTCAAAGGGCAAACAGAAGAAAATACAATATATCAATAATTTGTCAGAAAGACCTTTGAGCTCCGATGGTGAGCAGGAGGATCAAATTATGATGATTTTGAATGCTGATGGTGACGGTTTTGGAGTGAATGATGTTTTGAAGGTAGATTGCAATACTGCCAAAAGACTGTTGTATTGGGTGGACATTGGGGCTGTATATGTTCCCATGATGGCGGATTTGGGTTTGGTTTTCACACTGATTGGTCTGGAAGAGTGAAATGGTTTGCAGAATTTAAAAGCTCTCAAGTTAAACCTTTAGTGTATGGGAGTACACCTGTGGAAGTATTGGGGTAATTTGAGTGCAACTTAGCTTTCAAGGGCAGATATATCCCGCCACTGCGTATGTAGCTATGGATGGCTCACGTATTCTGGGATGGCTGGAATAAAGGAACTTATGGATCATACTTGATCCCAATAGTCAAGAACAAGTATTATTAAAGGATGAGTTGAAGTATGTGTGGTCAGTGGAAGAGCATGTGTGGGAGAAGGCCTATCCAGAGCTTTTCAGTCAGAAATTTGACAAAATCAAAGGGTTTTCACATTGCATTGTTTTGAAAGATGGTGTGAAGTCAATTGTTCACAAACCAAGATGTGTGCCATTTGCCATGAGGACTGAGATGGAACAGGAGTTAAAGTTTTTCCAGGAACAAGGCATTATTGAACCCATTAGCGAATTCACAAATGTTGTCACCCGTAGTTCTGGCCAGGAAGCCAAATGGAAGTTTGAGGACGTGCATAGATTTGAGGGATCTCAGTAAGAATATTTGGGTGGATAGAAACACTTTGCCAAACATCATAGAAATGTAAATATTTCTCAAAGGGGCCAACGTTTTTCCACACTTGATATGTCATCTGCATACCATCAAATTGTGTTGCATGAAGATAGACGTCATCTTACATCTTTTGTCACATCTTCAGGGGTATTTAGATTCAAAAGGATGCCTTTTGGCTTGGCTTCTGTCTATACTGTATTTTGGGTTGTGGAGGGCATGTTCAAAAGCTTGCAAATGTGTGCTATTTCATGGATGACATTCTGGTGTATGGTAGGGACCTAAAGTGTCACAATAGAACTTTGAGCAGAGTTTTGACAATATTTACAAAAAAAGAATGTTACCCTGAAGTTTTCCAAGTGTATGTTTGCTGTGAGTTCCGTTGATTATCTGGGTTACAAATTGTCATCTGATGAGGTTGAGCATAAAGAGAGTTTGGTAAAAGCAATCAGAGAGTTCTCAGTACTGCAAAATAAGGAACTTTTTTGGGATGTTGCAATTTTATGCACAATTTCTTCGCAATTGCAGTAAAAAACACATCACATGAGGCCACAATTTGAGTGGCCTGTTAAGCATGGCCATGAGTTTGATGTGATTAAAAAAGAATTACCCATTGTCAAACAATCAATCATGAAACTTTATTTTGGTTGTTAGACCATAAAAGTTCAGAGTTTTTTAGCCAAGTTTACATGTTAAAAAAAGATATACAATATTTCTTTTAAAAAATAACATTTGATCAATTTATAAAACGTATTACATAAAGTATGAGCCATATAACTCTATTCAGGTTAGAATTTGACAGATGGTTGATAGATTAAAATTGTTCTCGATCTCTGGGGACATGACATCCAAGACAATAAAGTCTTTTCATTCGTCTGCTCATCGCACATGCTCGTTTAGGTTCCCTGCTAGGTAAACCCATGTGAATATTGTTCTACTTAGTGGGCAAAATTAGGAAATAGCTTGGGCCTTCCTTCTTATTCTCCACATTTGTCCAAAAATGTTTGCGAGCACACAAGCGAATAAGGGTCTTCCATCAGATTTTAAAATGCATAAGGCTACACCATGTTCTCTGGTTCCCAGCTGTTTCCAGTTAGGAGTTATCCACATTCTTCCGGGGACAGAATATGCTTTACAGGCAAAAAGGATGTGAGCGATTGATTCAGTGTGAGCAGGGCAGCAGGGACAAGCCTTGCTGTGGGCTGTATTACTCAGCCAGAAGTTAGATAAAGAGTTTAAGAGAAGTGAATCATGCCTAAATTGAATGTTGAGCTTTCTATCTGAAGGTGACTGAATAATATCAAGATAGCATACTAAGTAGCACTGCGATTAAAAATCAACAAATTCCTCTCTTGATCTGCCCAACTTACTCTCCCTAGTGTCATTCTAAGCTACCCAATCTCAGGACATGGCTTCCACTCGATTGGTACATCCCCACTGTCCCTTTACCCCAATACTATTGAGTAGGCATTTGACATTTCTGACCCAAACAATCCTATTGAATCTATCAAGGGTGTAAACTTTGTAAAGATCCAAAGCATACCAGGACAGTTCAGGAGTCGAAGATTTGAGACCCATATCCAGTTTAAGGGGATGCAATGGTGTGCTTTGGGGGAGTGACACTTAATTTCATAAGAACATATTATCCGTTGTCGTCAGATCTAATAATCTTTTGTTGCCCTGCAGCTCAGCTGCCTAAAGGGCACAGCTCCCAGCCTTACTTTTATAAATCTCTAAGGCAGGGGCAATGGGTTTAGTTCCTTCCTTAACGCCCCAGCTATTTACTTGAACTTTAGATTAGCCAGAAGTTAGATGTTGTTTCAAATACATGACCTCGGACAATTTGATACCCAGATATTCAAAACTATTCACCCTTTCCAGTGGAATATTGGGGCAAATTATCAAGGGGTTTATCTCCGCTTTTTTGGCTTTAAGAGCCAAGAAAGCGGAGATAAAATTATCTAGCTATGACCTAGCTGTCGCTAACACCAGTTAGCGACAGCTAGTAGGAGATAGCAACCATCTTGGTCCCCGCTTTGCATGTCAGTGAAATTTATCACTAATGACATGCAAAGTGGCTGTGCCAAGATGTTAGCGACTGGAAACAGTCGCTAACATCGCTATCTCCTATTACCAACTTTTGGAGATATTCGCGCTAAGCGCGATTATCTCCAAAAGCTAACACCTGCCCCATAGCAGTTCTTAGCCATGTTATCCAATGGTAGGTGGATAACATGGCTAAGAGCATTAGCTCGGTAATGCATGAATATCGCTGACTTTACAGCGATATTCATGCATTTCGGCCGATTTTTATCGCTTAGGAGATAAACCTTGATAATAGCAAGGTTCCTAAGCGATAAAAATCGCCGCAGCTCGGCGATAAAAATATTGCTACTAAGCCAACATAGCGATAATTATCGCTAGTTGTTGGTAATATGACCCATTGTTTAGAGTTTAGAGTGAGACCCCCTTTGTATGATTTATGATGATTCTGCATCATAAGCTTTGTATTGGTGGTAATAATTTTTAAGCCTCTCCCATCAAAAAAAACCTTGAACTGGTTTAGTAGCATCTGAAGGTCTCCTGGTGTTTTTGAGACAAAGAGTGTGTCATCTGCAAAGAGAAGCGCTGCAATTTTTCCTACCCTAATCTAGATGCTTCTGCTGGGATGCCAGATAGATGGTCAATGACTTGGTTAATATATAGGGAAACGAGGGTAGGGGCTAAGATGCATCCTTGGTGGACCCCCCTACTAGTTATGATGGGATCAGCAGCTTGGTCCTGGTCCCCTACCATTATTATCCTCATAGTGGCAAAAAACGAATGACAAGATTTCTAATATTCCCCAAGTTCTTCAAAGCCTGTCAGAATGTGTTACAAGACACCAGGTCAAAGGCTGACTACAGATCTACAAAACTTACGTACAAACTCCCTTGGCCCAGTAACACCACCTTCCAGTAGAGGAGGATGAATCGAAATACCTGGTCAATTGTTCCTGTTTTCTGCAGGAATCCTGCCTGGTCGGGAGAGAGTATAATTAGCCAATGTAATTCTTCAGCAACTTTTTGATACCCAAGATCCTTCAGTTGTAATTACGAATGCTAGTCAGCAGGGGTGGGGGGCTGTTCTTATGAAGATTAGAGAGGGCAGAGATGTAGTAATAGCTTTTGCATCTTGTGCATGGAGAGGGGCAAATTCTACGTACTCTGTCTATGAGCGGGAACCCTAGCATGTTGGTGGGGAGTGGATAACTTCAGAAAATATCTGAAGCGAACTGAATTTATTATATGGCTGAGATACCCGCCACCCCCTCTCAACACAATCCCCAAAGGAGGGAAACCGGAAACAGTTCTTGAAGTTTTTGGAAGAGGGAGGGAGTGACCCTCCCCGGCCGTATTTATTAAAACAAAAAATTAAAACATTAAACAGTTTCATATTAATGTACAATTTCATTACCACATTGCGATGTTTGGCTAACCTTAACAGATTCTCTAATACAGAGGTTCTCCTAGCCGAACTAACAACCTACAAAACATTTTCTTGAAATATTGAAATTGTACATCCTAACGTTTAAGGGCCAACGGCAAGGTCGTAACCGGTGTCAAGATCCCTAACCAGAAATACCCCCCCCCCACTTGGGAGGGGCGACAGCACTGAGGCGTACCTCAAGTGCAACTACCAATTTCCCTTGACTTGACGGGGGCCCCAATAAACTCGACGCCACTTAAAGGTCGTTCGAGGACTCGTGTGAGTATCTAGAAGGTAGCGTAGACCTCCCCCCAAACCCCACACAACTTACCACATCTGCCGTCGCAGACGTCACTGGCCCCGGGAAATTCCCCAGGAGGGGGCTGTAACCCCTCCTACACAGGAAGGGGCCTTGACCGCCTTTCCTTTCCTTCCGGCGGCCCATCCTTAGAAGGGACCGCCTCCCCGTTGAGGGGCCAAAGGCCACCTCTCCCGAGCGCTCCCATCCGTGTTGGGTGACGCCCACTCATAGGGATCTTCCAATTACTGCTCACCGATCATGACCTTACCGCCACAGGCCGGATAGTTGACCGGCTATCCGGACCCCCCAAAAAGCTCCTACCTAAAGGTCATGCTTTAACGTTTTTTAACCATGCTAAGAAGTCTCCTATGAGTAACTCATTCCCCACCCGAGACAAATGCACACCATCCCCCGAATACATACTGTCATCATTAATACAGCCATGCGGAATAGAATGCAATGTCCCGGAACGGAACAACCTACTCACTTTGTTATTAAGCTTTCTAACAGACTGATTCAAAGCAGGAATAGAAATAGCCCCCCGCCACACCTTTCGTGGGATCATATGGGACCACGCAATTGTGCACCCCGGAACTCTCCTCGCCAACCAACTTACAGTGGAAAGCATTGCCTCCAGGAGAAGTCGTCTACCGGTGGTGACCAAATCATTGCCCCCTAAATGTACTATGACTATAGACGGCGGTGACCTCGTCCGCCCTAACAAATCCTCAAAATATGCTTGAAACTGGTCAATACAGAGACCGCCGCTTCCGTAGAAGGACACCCTGTACCCGTATTCCCCAGCTACGTGAATCATGTCACCTGCTTTGAATACGTCCGCGGCACGCCTCACATATGAGTGGCCCACGACCCACACTTCCTTTTCCACAGCCGGTGATGTCTGACCGCTGGCCCGGTGTTGGGTCGACTGCATAGTCCGCCCCGCCTCGTAGGCTTGCGCAACTGAAAACCAAACAAAAACAAGAGGCGTGAGTACATCATTACAGCTTTACAACATGTGCAACCGCACATACCTCTTATAACAATTGGAGGACCAACGCCCCACTCGTTTCACTTGTTCAACATTAAGACCCATGGCTGTAGCTTCCGTAGCAGCCCCTATCCGAAAGGAATGGGTCCCAAACTCGCCCGGGTTCAAGCCCGCAGCGGCAATTGACATCGCAAGCACCCGCTGAAACTGAAATTTCGTCAGTGGGGTGGCGTCCGCGTGTCTCAACAAGGTCCCCCCCCATAGTGCCACCCTTCGTGCTAGGTAATCTTCTAAACACTTTACCGGACACATGGAGGACCCGGGAATCCTGCGTATGATTATGCAGTCACCCGTCCCGTCTTGATCGGTCTTGGACCTGACAAAGGAGATAGTCATTGCCTCTCCTCTGATCTGAACGTGTTCTCGGCACAAACCCCCTGCCACATCCTGTTTGTTCCTTGCCACCAGTTCGCTTACCCGCATCGCCCCGTGAAATGCTAGCGTAAAAGCGGCTCGGAACAATACCGCCTCGAACTGAGATGAACATGTGGCAGGGAGTGTAGCCAACAACTGGGCCAACCTATCCAAACCTATCGGGCGCCTCTCATCTACTCTGCGACCCTCAAGGCGTTGCCACCCACGCAGCGCTTTCTGTACAACGAAAGACGCTGTCGGGTCCTGGATACTATGGGCCCTGGCAACAAAGGAAATAGCAGCACGATGCCTCTGGGCCGTAGCCACCGATTTCCCAGCCCTACGTAAGGACATCAGAAAATTCACTACCCATTCCTCATGGCCCCAAAGCCTCTCTCTATCAGTCCCCAAAAAGGCTAAATAGGACCGAAACGCCCCTTCATATGCCTTCCTCGTCCTTGGTGCTAGACTCTCTCCCACGAGGTAACGAAGTTCGGGGCACCGAGAGACCAGAGAGCTTCGGGAAAGGGTGCCGGCTCTGGGTCCGCTGAGGGAAGGAAACCCGAGAAAGCCTGCATATGAAAACGAGACAGTGCATCAGCCGCCTGATTCATTACCCCTGGGACATGTTTTGCTCCGAATAGCACATTCAGTTGCATACACAGTAAAACAATTTCTTTGAGCAGTCTTAAAATCAGTTTACATCGTGCTGCCTGACTATTGATGCACTCGACCACGGTCATATTGTCAGACCAAAATATCACAGAGTGATCTTTGAACCCTTCTGGCCAGGTTCTCAGGGCCACCAAAATGGGGAAAAGTTCCAGGAAAGCAATATTACTTGTCAGACCATTGTCATGCCACCATGTCGGCCACCTTTGTGCCGACCATTTTGTGCCGAAGATGGCACCAAAACCTATGCTACCTGCTGAATCTGTCCATAGCCCCAGCTCTTCAGAGGACACGGCTGGTTTGTTCCAGATGACTCGACCATTAAAGTCCGCCAGAAATGCTAACCAAATACGCACGTCCTGGCGGACCTCAGCCGATAGTCTCGTGCGATGATGGCCCTCCTTTAGGCCGACCATAGCTTGGGCAATTGAACGAGAAAAGGGGCGGGCCATCGGTATAACTCTCAGGGCAAAATTCAACTGTCCCACCAACTGCTGTAATTGATGCAGCGTAACTTTAGATCCATTTAGACACACTTGCAGGGCTGCCCTGAACTTCCACACTTTGTCAGTTGGCAAACGAAAACAACCCTCTCTGGAGTCTAACTCGATCCCCAGAAACTCGAGGCAAGTCGCAGGACCCACCGTCTTACCTGGTGCCAATGGCACACCAAACTGCTTCATCAATACACAAAATTCGGCCAAGGCCCGGCCACATTCGAGATCCCCGGCTGCCCCAAGGAACAGAAAATCATCAAGGTAATGCATTACATGTTGGAAACCCGTCTTCTTTGTGAAGACCCATTGTAGAAAACTACTGAATTTCTCGAAATAGGCACAAGATATAGAGCACCCCATCGGCATACACCTATCCATGTAATAATAACCCTGAAACATGAAACCTAGGAGACGCTGGTCGTCTGGGTGTACCGGGAGCAACCGGAACGCTGACTCGATATCTGACTTCGCCATCAGCGCCCCGGGCCCCAGGCGATTCAAAATGGCTACGGCCTCATCGAAGGATGCGTACCGCACCGAACACACTTCCGGATCTATTGCATCGTTTACAGAAAGACCACGTGGAGCTGACAAATTATGAATCAGTCGGAACTCACCTGGGTCCTTCTTGGGGACCACCCCTAAAGGAGAACAAACAAAATCCTGTACCGGGGGTATACTAAACGGGCCGGCGACCCGACCTCGAGTAACCTCTTTCCGGATCTTATCCTGAACCACGGTCGTATGCTGCAGGACGGAAAGTTGATTTTTACACTTCTCCACACCCTGAAAGTCCCCTACCGGGATGCGGAAACCATACGAAAATCCGTTCCGCAGCACCCCAGCAGAAGTACGATCCGGGTATTCACTGAGCCAGGGAATCATCGCCAAGGTATCAATCGGGGTAGGTAAAGGCGCCCCTCGGACTACGTTAGACCTGTTTGGCGCCTCCTCTCCCCCCGTTATCACCCGTTTTGGCTCTGCACGTGGACTCAGGATGGGACGACCCGCACCCACTACATTCATGTTTAAATTTACACGACCCCTGGGGCCTGGTACATTTACCTCTGTTGAAATTGAAGCAGAACCCCCTTTTTCCTGTATTGCCGGCAGGTCTCGAGTAATCGTCGGTACTCGTACCTGACCGAAAGGGCGTCCCCCCATATTGGCGGGAGGATTCGCCAACATTACTTCCTACCAATGGCATTTTCAACATACCTGTCTCCTTCATTTTATCCCATGTCAAAGAATCATAACAATCCCAGGTTAAGCTTTTATTATGCTCTTTTGCCTTTCTAAAAAGATTATCATAGCAGAACCAATGGTTACCCTGGTGTGATGTCGAGTACCCCATGATTCGTGACTGATAGGTCGGCAACTCGGAAAGCAACTCGGGCCTACGTTCCCCCAAGATCGACGTAAAAATTCCCCATGCATTGCCCCAATTGCCGATAGTCTCATTTACCTTAAAGGCGGCCATTTTTGCCCGCCAAACACTCGGATGCATAAGATCTTTCTGACCCTTAACATGCTCCACCTCATAATGATCAACAAGCAACGAGAAGATGTTCACATATTCCCCCGCCCAAATCTTCTCCTTAATTGCCAAAGGCACATGTTGACCCAACCTTTCTCTACGAGAGGGTGCTGACTCATCCCTCGCAATCGGCAATGGCCGCTTACCTGCACCGGACGCTGCATCTGCGGTCGCAATCGTCCCTTGTGGCTTGTCGACTACTGCAGCCGGCGCGGACACCTTGGCTGCATCCCGTTTCTCGCGCAATTGCTTCATCAGCGCCTGGGCCTCGGCAGCCGTGGCGCCCTCACTACTGTCGCCCAACCACACTGCAAGTTGTGCTGCCAGCTCGGGCGGCATATCCTCCTTGGACACCGGGGTGACCACCACAGGAATCGGATTCCCCTCCGCCGGTACTGGGGTTGGCGCTTCGAGCGGGGTACAGGGAACCGGGGCGTCTCCACCAGCTGGTCCCCTCCTTGGCCTCTTGGCTCTTCCTCCTGGAGCTGCTCCAGCCGACGGACGCTCCGGCCCCCCTTCCCCGTCTCTCTCCGCCACCCGCTTCTTCAGCTCAGTCATCTCCTTCATGAGAACCCGAACCATCTGTTCGGTCGTCATTCTCTTCCCGCCTTTCTTGGGCATTTCTCCGACAGAGTATCTGTAAGACAAAAGAAAGATTACAACGCTCAAAATTGGCTCTTCGTTCCGTCTCGAGCTCACGTGCAGCGAGGGGGTGCAGCTTCAGAGCACAGGAACAAGAGGATGTCTTCTGGTCTTGCGTCCCTTTTTATCCGTCTTCAGGGCGGGCGTAAACCCGCCCCTGCCTGCCCTGAGGGCGTGGCCAGCCGCGTCAGTGTCTAGGCCAGCCCACTCTAGGGCGGGAAAGAGCGCGCCCCGGCTACGCCGCTTCGGGCATACCAGCCGAGACGCGCCTCCCGCCCAAAATGGCTTCCCGGGGGGATCGAGGTACTCTGCCATACGTTCGGGGGGACCGAGTGGTCGCCCCTTTCCATTTGTGTGGACCATGAGCCTTTGCTGGGGGTGTTCACTACGGAGGGTGCCAGTAAAGTCTCTCTTCAGATGGCAAAGTGGCATTCCAGAATGTTATAATTTCAGTTTTGTTAGGAGTACATTCCTGGTGCAAAAGCATTTTTGCAGACTGTTTGTCTAGGCTACCCTTAAAGGACGGGACAATGGAGATGGTTGTAGATGTAAGCTTTTGTGTGGTTGCGACGTTACAAGGGTCTATGTTTCAATGTATTCTGAAGTAGGAGTGGAATATGGCCGTTCGCGAAGATCAAACGTTGGAAAAGTGACGAGTATTTTGGACAAAAAGTGGTCAGATTTTGGTATAGAGGAAGATATAAAGGAATTTAAGCATCTTTTCTCTGAAATGAGCAATGCTAATGCTTCCACCAATGTGCCACCTTTTGCATGTTAAGGGGTAGGTTAGTGTCCAGTAAACTTTGTAGGGTTTGGATGTATGATTCTAGTGTGCAGAGTGACAAGTTGCAACAGGTTAAGGAGAGTGAGAAGAATCCTGCAGGAAGAATGCAAATAGTTTTTAGAGTGGGTAATTGGGTGACAGGGAGATTTCCTGGTATAATACCTAAGGGACACTCTAGATTTTCTTTTCCTATACAAGTTTAGTCAGTAAATAACAGTGCGATACAATTGAGTGAGGGCAAGTGGTGGAATAAACAAGGGTTGTCCAAGCAGTATGGTGAGTCCTGTGCTTCTGAAGGGCCTAGTGAATCATTGATTTCTGATAGGAGAGAGTTTTGTGGAGGTAAGAAGACAGTCTAGAGCGTCTGCATGGCTCAATGACTATGTTACCAATGTTTTCGATGTGCCTGGTAAAGTTATGAGGTTGGATGGCAGGAAAGATCTTTGGGGTTGGAAAGATCCTTGAAGTCAGAAAGAGGAAAAGGGCCCCCAGTGTGGTTCAAGGATTATGTGAAGTTGTAATTAGGACTGTGTGAAGATGCAGTATGTGTAGGAAGGAGCCCCTTCCTGCATATAAACAATCACAAATACTGATTCATAACTCCTATGTGTGCTGCATTATGTAGCACACATTGAAGTTGCAAATAGTCAATTTTTAATGATTGTTTACGTGCAGGAAGAGATACCTTGCATTCGCATACTATAATTAGTTTAGGCCATAAGGAGTTCCCGCATGTAATACTGGGTGTACCCATTGACATACATGGCACAACCACTGCACATTTTGTAAAAAAGGAATTAACTCATAAGGTGCGTAAGGCTACAATGCCTTGGTTCAAGAATGGCTTTTGAGCCTATTTGTTTGAAAAGTGACACTATTTTTTCAAACTTTTCTCAGCAGAGGATCCCCCTAAGCCCTCCTAATCGAAGTTTATGAGTAGGATTGAAGTCTGCACTGCCATAGCCAATGCTATTACTGAACTCTCTGTCTTTCAGTCATAGTTGTGACTTCTCTTGTGGTGCTGCGGCTGGTACTACAGACGTAATTGGAGATTGAGTGCAGGATAGCATGGCCATCTGGAAAATTATATATGTCCCTGGGTATTTAATGGCTGCATATTTTATTAAATCTGGCATTTATTTTACTCTTATTTTACATGTTTCAATCTTCTGTGATGTTGCTACCTATGATATAATCAGAATCATAGGTCGTGTGAAATCACTTCATGTAATGTCAGCAAGGATGATGGTATGTGATGTTATTGATGATGCCATCAAAGACCAAAGTTTGGGCAAAATGCAAGTACTCCCTATACCATCGATCCCATTTTTCTTAGGTGAAGATACGTATTTCATTCATATCTCTCATTGTTAAAGATCAAAGACCATGTGATATCACAACCGCTATCCCTGGCTGCTGGAAATTGGGTTACTCGTTGAAGGGGGGGTAAAACTGCAACCACAATATCTGTCAGGGTGAAACATAAGCGAACCCCAGATTAAGCTATGCTTCACCTGTTAGCCTGGCACAAAAAAGTCAGTCTTAATATTGAAGCAATGAGTAAAGTATTTATGCAGCACTAAAGTAAAATGTAATGCGTAATTTGAGAGCAAAATGACAAAAATCCAATCAGTAGAACCGGAGAATGTTTAAGAGAAAATAGTGCCTAGAAGCACACAACTCTAACTGTAGTTATCTAATCACACTGAACTCAGTGAATCAATCAACGGTTTCTAAAGCATGACTACTCACTTGTAAGGGTCACATTTGTGGGGGGGGAGGACTGCTCATCCACAGAGGAGCTGTGGTCCAGTAAGAGAGCCAGGTCTTGATGTCCTTCCTGAATTGAGGCAGTGACGGTGATTGCCTGAAGTGAAGAGGCAGGGAGTTCCAGGTCATTGCTGTGAGGTAGGGGAAGGATCTTCCTTCGGCTGTGGTCTTGAGGATATGTGGGATGGTAGCCAGAGACAGTTGGGTGGAGCGGAGGTCTCTGGTTGCTACGTGGAATGCGAAGCAGTGGTTAAGGCACACAGGTCCCGCGTCGTATGCCGTTGCAGGCATGTGTGAGGAGCTTGAATGTGATTCTTTTGTTGACTCCGAGCCAGTGGAGGTCTCTTAGGTGGCTGGTGATGTGGCTCCATTATTTTTACATTTGTCACCCTGAGTGGGACGGGTATGCCCAGATGTGGGTCAGGTGCTCTCCATGCTACTGCAGTCATGCTATCCTGGTTGTTGAGGGCTGAAAGCCCAAAACAGTCCTTGGATGCTTGTTTCCAGTCCAGGGAGGACATAGCCTGGCAGTTGAGGATGGACTGTTCCCATTGGGCGTGGGGTAAAGACTGATTGGCCTATGGCTGGGTCCAAACTGGAATGGCATGGTTAGCAAAAAAACGATTGGTTTAGGCCCAGATCTCTGTATTAAGGTGAATGTATGAAATTGTTCTGCATTCTGTCCACCTATTCTTTTCGCATTTGTCACCCCAAGTGAGATCAGTATGCCCAGACGTGGGTCCCTTGCTCTCCATGCCACTGGAGTCAAGCTATCCTGGCTGATGAGGGCTAAAAGCCTGAAACTGGTCCTAGGATGCTTGTTTCCAGTCCAGGGAGGACTTGGCCTGGCAGTTCAGGCTCGACTGTTCCCATTGGGTGCAGGGTCAAGTCTAATTAGCCTATGGCTGGGTCCAAACTGGAATGGCATGGTGAGCACAAAAATGATGGATTTAGGCCCAGATCTCTTTATTGCGGTGAATGTATGACATTGTTCTGCATTCTGTCCACCTATTGTTCTTTTAGCATTTGTCACCCCGAGTGGCACGGGTATGCACAGACGTGGTTCCCATGCTCTCCATGCCATTGGAGTCAAGCTATCCTGGCTGATTAGGGCTGAAAGCCCAAACCGGTCCTAGGATGCTTCTTTCAAGTCCAGGGAGGACCTGGCCTGGCAGTTCAGGCTGGATTGTTCCCATTGGGCACAGGGTCAAGACTGATTTGCATATGGCTGGGTCCAAACTGGAATGGCATAGAGAGCAAAAAACAATAGATTTATGCCCAGATCTCTGTATTGGGGTGAATGAATAACATTGTTTTGCATTCTATCCATCAATTGTTCTTTTTGCATTGGTGATGTGGCTGTGGCAGGAGATGTTAAGGATGAGTCTGGCGGAGGCATTTTGGATGATCTGCAGTTTCTTGGGAAGTTTCTGAGTGATGCAACCGTAGAGTGCGTTGTTGTAGTCAAATATGCTGCTGACGAGTGCTTGGGTGACCGTCTTTCTGGACTTGTGGGGATCCATTTGAAGATCTTTCAGTGCAGGCATAGCGTGTGGAAACTGGATGATGAGAAGGCATTGATCTGGTGGCTCATAGTGAGAAAGAGTCCAGGATTATGCCAAGGTTTTGCATGTGGTCTGTGAGTGTGGGGAAGGTTCCAAGTGATGTGGGCCTCAGGAGTCACCCTGGGCGGTGGGGGTGGTGCCCAAGGTGAGGACTTTGGTCTTCTCTGAGTTGAGCTTGAGGCAGCTGTTCTTCATCCATGTGGCAACAGCCTTCATCCCATCATGAAAGTTGTTCTTGGCATTTGTGGGTTCGTTGGTGAGGGAGAGAATCAGTTGGGTGTTGTCAGCATAGGTTACAATGTTGAGTTCTTGTTTCCTGTGGACATGTAGTTGTTGAAAAGCGTGGGGCTCAGGGTGGAGCCTATAGGCACTTTTGTAGCTAATCTCTGTGGGTTCCGAGAGGAATGGAGGTTGTGGTGACTCCCCGTGTTTGGTCAATGAGGAAGGAGCGAATCCATTACAGCGCTTTTTCACAGATGCAGGCATCATGGAGTCTTGTGCATAGGGTGCGGTAAGAGGCTTTATCGAAGGCAGCCGAGAGGTTCAAGAGGATGAGGGCTGCAGTTTCGCCTCAGTCAAGGAGTGTGTGGACGTCTTCTGTGGTGGCAAGGAGGGTGGCCTTAGTGCTGTGGTTGCTTCCAAAGTCGGATTGGGAGAGGCCCAGGATGTGGCTCACTTTGATGAATTTGGACAGTTGGCTGTTGGTGGCCTTCTCAATGACCTTGGCTGTAAAGTGGAGAAGAGAAATGGGTCTGAAATTCTTGAGGTCGACAGAGGGTTTCTTTAGCAAGGGGTTGATCTCTTTGTGCTTCCAGTCTCCCAGGAAGGTTGCGGAGTCGATGGAGCAGTTGATAATGTGGCAGAGTTCATGGACGATGGCGTTGCCTGCCCTTTTGAAGATGTGATGTGTGCAGGGGGCTGAGGGTGCTCAGGAGTGGATGCTCAAGATCATGAGGATGTTGTCCTTTATGAGGGGGTCCAGCTGAGTAGGGTCTGTTAGGGTCTGATGTCGTAGGGTGTTGTGGTTTGAGGGGGGTGGGAGCATCTTGGGTATCGAGGCTGTCAAAGCTGTTGCATATCTCCATGATTTTGCAGTAGAAGTAGTTGAATAGGTAATTTCAGAGGTCTTGTCTCCTGTCTCTTTGCTGCATCTGGCAAATTTTTTGACCACAGCGAAAAGTTCCTTGCTGTTGAGTGAATTGGCGTTGATCCTTTTTTGTATGGACGCTTTCTTTGTTGTTCTGATGAGGTGGTGGTGTGCAGTAACAGTGGTATAGAAGGTTAAGTGGTCTTCCGGGGTCTTGCTGCTCCTCCATCTCTTCTCGAGCCATCTACAAGTGTGTCTGGACACATGAGGGGTGGGAGAGAACCAGTTGGCCTTTTTGGAGTGTGGTTTGCTTGGGGCTTTCTTCAGGGGAGCCTGCTGGTGTATGAGGGCCTTGAACCACTGACCAGAGGGTCTGCAGCAGCAACAACGGGGGCAGCAGCTACCAGGCATAGCTGTGCAGGGAAGGGAGCACCCGACTGACAAGATCAGTGGATAACACCTTCACCACGCAGTGGCCACCATAAGTAGTGTGAGGGGCAGGGCTGGACAGCTGTGCAGTGGGAAAGTGAGAAGCAGGATTTGGCGCTGGAGGAGGGGTGGGGCTAAGGGGGACAGGCAGCGGTGTAGTGTAGTTCCTATATTCCCAATAGGCTCTGCGCATTGGAATAACATAAACTGAAGTTTAGACGTAGGACTGAGGCCGACTAGGTCTCTACTGAATATGTTAGACTTAATTGGGTTTGCCAGCTAGCTCAGAGGTCACTAGAAACTTTCTCAAATGAACAGGGAGTAGTTAACTTCCCTGATTAGACAAGAAGGGATTAGCTTCTGACAACCGCACAAATATGACAACTTTGCTCCCTCCAGAATAAGAAATATATATCCAGAGTCGTGTGAAAACAAGATAGCTATTTCACTCAGTCAATCGTGCATGCTTAGTTTCACCAGAGTGCAGAGAAATAGAGAGACAGGCATTTCCAATAAAAGGTGTTATTTATTGAGCAGTCTTCTTTCTCATGCAAGAGAAGTGGATTGCCACAATTGCAATACTTGTCATAAAGTAAAGTGCGTACAGTAAAAGGAGTATTCTGAAATAATACAGTAAAAGCATTGATATGGTTTCTGAGCCATATGATACTTAAAACGGATAAAATATATACAATTATATACAATGATAAAAGTTGACTAAACGTACTCAACTGGTGCTTCTAAATACGCCTACCCTAGTGTACCTAACCTAAGCCTAGTACGTGGGAAGGATTAAGGGAGTTGCAGTTTAAGTTAAGTTAGTTTTGCCAAGAGTCTGAATCAAGAATTCTCTAAGGATCTAATCAGCTCCCTACATTGGTTTTAAAATTAAGAAGGTCTTGTATCTCGTTCTCAGTACTCGAGTGGAAACACTGGAGCTGGATTTTCTCGGCAGGAGAAAAGACAGCGTCTTTCTCAGTGCGTCAAATTGGGGGGACGGCTTCCTTCGGCACTCGTATCAGCTGGGCTTCGGGTAAGTAGATAGCCGCTCTGCTCCAAACCACTGTGTGTTGCTTAAGGCAAACACTGGTATATTTATACCTGGAAGGTGCCGTGTTTGATGTAAGGTTGAACATAAGACGTCAATAAAAGATGTCACTAAGAACTGGCAGTTCTTTCAGGACTCGCAGGAGTTCTAGGACAAATCAAAAGAAAAGCAGGGGGAATTCCTGGGTTGCTGGAGGTTTGGTATGTCTAAAGAACTTGTTGTACTTTCTAGGAGTCTAAGGAAGTAGCCTTGCCGTATTTGGACTGCATTGGCTATTACTAAATATAGATATGATTCTTGTGCCTTTATAAGGATAGGATTTGTTATAACGACATAAGGGCATAAGTCGGGAATATTTAATTAGGGTCCTAGATACGTTCACAGCAGCAGCTGGGACACCAAAGGAAAAAAGGTGCAGATGTGGAAAAGAGGTAAGAAAGAATGACAAGAGAAAAAGCCCAGAAAAAAAGGAAAGCAAAAGAGATTGGACAGTTAAGAGATTAGAAGGCAGAGAGTCAGAGGGCAGAGCAGTGGCAAAGTAGAGAAGCTCCCTACCCCCAGGGATGAGGCCCAGGGGGTGCCTGCGGGTGGAGGAGGACCTCAAACCACTGACCAGAAGGTAAGCAGCAGTAGCTACAGGGCAGCACCTACCAGACATAGCTGTGCATAGAAGGGAGCAGTCCACTGAAAAGCTCTGGGACAAAGTCACATGTTCAGGTCGACCACGATGCAACATGTGCCTGATACAGACACCAAGTTAGACCCGCTCCACAAAGTACCTTAAATCCTGGTTTTCAGAGTGTTGCAAGTCCATGTGTCAAGGATCCATTACACAGTGACAGTTCAGAGGAGTCGCAAGGCTGCAGTACAAAATCTTGAATTGTCATTTAGAATCTTGTCAATGAGCTGTTTGCAATGTGAAGGACTGTGTCTAGGATGCATCACTCAGTGGCTATTCTGAGGATACTGCAGGATTTGATGACAAGTCTAGCATCATGGATGGGTGACTTCCAGGTGGCAGCTTTGAAGTTGGTGAAGGTCCCGGAGGTTTCCACTCCCTGTGGTATTTGGAATTTCCTGCCTCCCTGCCTTTGCCCCAGCTTGTCTGTTGTCACAAAAGACTAGTGTCAAACAATTTCTAAGTGTGCTCAGGCAGAGCCTTTGTCATGTGCAAGTGTGCTGTAGGTGACACCTCCTCCCCCTCATCTATTTATAGATGGTCATTACTGCCAAAGCCTATTTCCCTTTGTCCCACTATCTCAGAGTAATATACAAAGCCAACTGCTAGCTACTCCTAGTCATGGGACCCGGATTACAGGCTGCATGGACCAAATGGTTAGGACAAGATCATGCAAAGTGGCATTTTCAGAGTTGAGCCTTTGCTATTAAAGAGGGTTTTACATTTCAATTCTTTAGAGACCAAACTGGACATTCCAACCGGCTCCAAATTGAAAACGATCACTTATTAAATGTAATTAATCAATGTTATCCCATGGGAGAGGCAGGCCTCGCAGTAGTGTAAAATAAATGTTGGTGTTTTCACATCCAGGACATATACAAATTAAACATGCATGTCCAACTTTTAACTCCTTCGATGCTGATGATGGAACCGCTCCGTCATCAGCCGCGGTAGCGCTGTGCTGATGACTAAGCGGTTCCGTCATGGCCCGCTCGCTGCGAGTTCCATTGAGCGGGCGGGGCCATGACGGAACCGCTCCGTCATGAGCACAGCTCAACCGAGGCTGGTGGCGGAGCGGTTCCGTCACCAGCATGGGCGCGCCGCGCAGCCGCCCTGCCCCCTTAGCGCTGCGGCGGAATAGCCGCCGCAGCGAAGGTGTTAAAATACACTGCATCCTGTCCTATGGGCTGTTTAGTGCCTATTCTAGTGGTGACTAATGTGTATTAAAAAGGAACTTTAAGCCCTAGCAAAAGATATATTTTGCCAGATCGAAATAGCAGTGTAAAACTGCACATGCAGGCCGCAATGCTAGGCCTGAAACAAGTTTAAAAAGGGGTCCTTAAGTGGGTGGCACAATCATAGCAGCATTTAGCTTAAAAGGCCGTGGGCACAATTTTTCTAGGGATTTGCAAGTAAATTAAATGTGCCAATTGAGTGGAAGCCAACACTACCGGGTTTTAGGTAGAGAGCACAAGCAGTTAGCACTGGTTAACAGTGGTAAAGTGAACAGAGTCCTACTGCCAGCAAAAATGTCAGGAAAAGCAAGAGGATTGAATGCAAGAGTTGGGGTAAAACCACATAAGAAAGTCATGCCCAACACCAGGGAGCCAGGCTGAGGAGGTGGGTTAGCCACACATAAAAACAAACACAACAAAAAGCAAACTAGCACACAGGCAAACAAGCACAGACACACACACACACCCCTCAGACTGCCTGTTTTTCATCTTGAACTCTTTAAAGCATGACAGTCTGTTGCTGTAGCCTAATAATAAAAGCCATAGCTTTCAAACCCATCTGTAGTGCAAGTTAGAACCATTTTAGTAGTGGACGTATGATAAAATGCTACACTATGTCGTTCTAAAATTCACACCAGCATGTTCGAGTTCGACTTTCAAATGACCTTCATCAAAGGTCCTTCTTGAGTCCTCTTTCAACACTAGGATGATTTGACTACACTACACTCAAAAGCACTGCACGTAATCATTATTTTCAGTGCTTACATCATGCAATTTTTAGGACCTTTTCCTCAGTTAAACTCATTTAATAAACCTAATGGAAGCTATAGAATCTTTTTTTTTCCATAACTTACCTCTCTACCTTATGTAGTTCTGGTGTGTGTATATATTTTTTATCTGACTGGGGTACTTGAAGTGTAGAATGTTAGAGAATGAAAGAATAAGATACGGCAGCAATGTAACCTATTCGAAGAATGTAAAATGTTGTCAAAACCTGTAACTTTTACTTAAAACACGTAGCACATTATTTGTATGAATGAGTAATCCATGTCATTATTTGCTAGGCTTCGCACATTGGCTTAGAACTAATTAGCCGAGAAAGTAGAGGCTCGCTTTCAAGGGACACATTGGAGTCAGTAAATTCAATGAAGGAACCCAGATTGAGGTAACTGGCAAATGCAAAACAAAACAAGCATTTGCAATGCAATAGGTCTCGCATTTACGCGAGTTTGAGCTATTGACATTGTAAATGACAAGGCCTTTTATTTATGTTTTCGTTTTTAAAACATAAATAAAAGTCATTGCCATTTACATTGCCTATGTAAGACCTATTACATTGCAATTGCTTGTTTTTTTAGTTTCTAGATGCAACGAAAACAAAATGTAATTAAGGCAACACTAACAAACGTGGATGTTCCCTAAACCCATACCTTCACTTAGGTCCTGATAGCGCGAATCAGCCACATATGGTGGCAGACGTTCTCTTTATAAGCCGTATTGCCATAACTTAAAACAACTAAACAATATGGGGAAAGAACTCGGTGGGATAGGCGCTTGCTGCTTAGATCTGAGTAGAGCCAGTTTTAAATACCAAGGCCTATGTACAGAAGCAACTAGGAAAATGGAGACATTTGGGGTTTGGCCAGAGGACGAGCCAGCTCAATCCGTGGACATTTTACTGTAGCTCTTCCAATTAACAAGCTAAAACGAACCGCCAAACATTGAGAAGCGAAAAAACAGTTATTTTTACAGAGCGCTCCATTTCTAACACTCACCCAGAATAGGCAATGTAGAATGTAGATGTGCTTGATGACTGTGGACGGTTTTGAAATATACTGTGACATCATTTATTGTATGGCTCCTTTAACCATAAGAGAGTCAGGGTAGCACTTCATGCACAGAAAAATGAGAAAAATAATCTGATCTTATTAAATAACTGTACCTCTTCATTAAAAGTTTACTTGCAAAGAGACAAGTCCGTTTGTGGGTTGGGATGCAAGACAGCAAGGTGTCTCATTTAATTGTAACGCTCCTTGCTGGGACATGCAGTGTTCTGCAAGTAGCACCTGCTAGTTACAGAACATAGCTTTTCTTTCAAGCTGTTTTCTGCTTCATTTATATCAGTTCATGCCTCCTCAAATATAAACACAAACAGGCTAAAGTATGCTTTTAACATAATTCTGTATGAAAACGGCTTGGGAAAAGAAAAATTATCTTGCCTGGAGGTTTGAAATGCGCTTCTGTCAGACGTGTGTACACATGGACGAGATGGCAGAAAGTTAATATACTCGGCCGTGAAGAGCACAGTGTGTTGCAGAGTGTGAACTTCTGCATATTTAGTCTGGGGGCTGCCTTTTTTTGGGATAACTAGTCATGCATTTCCAGTTGCTTAGTAACTTCACAGAGAGACAATGTTTATCATCGTCAACATCTGCTTGTTACTTCCAAAATACAAGCATTTGCAATGCAATAGGTCTCGTATTTATGAGAGTTTAAGCTAATGCCATTGTAAATGACAATAGCTTTTAATTTTGTTTTGTAAACTAAAACCAAAATAAAAGGCATAGCCATTTTAAATGCCAATAACTCAAAAGCATAACAGCGAGACCTTTTGCATTGCAAATGCTTGTTAAAAATAGTTAATCAGCTTTGTACGCCATTTACCCTTTGAGAAAATCCACAAACCCACACACCCCCGATGGGAACCAATCACATTACTCCCCTTACAACATCAGCTGCGAGAAAGGCATTGCTGATGCTTGCCCTCGGGTACATGGACAGCGAGGGCTGCCATAATAGTTGTGGCATAGACCATCAGCAGTATCAGTGGCAATGTTTGTTGTGCAAGGGAGCATAGTTGGGGGAACCGCTGTGCAGTGGGCGGCAGCTGCATACAGGCAGTACATTGAGTCCCCAAAGCAGTACAGGAAGCTGTTAACTATAATGTCAGTTCTGTGATAGTTTGTAAAACATTACAAATTCCCCAAAAAATTGTAAAGCTGGTTTAAAGTGTTGTAATGTAGCTTCTCGATGCTGTTCTCAATGCTGTTGCCCTCACCCAGGCTGTGAAGTTTCCTATGCCAATGCCTGAAAAGTTCATCCAGGTCAAATTTTTAGTTGGCATTCTAGGACCTGAAACCTCTTTTTACCCTGTTAAAAAACAAACACTCCAAACCCCAGAATGCACACAAAGAACTTCGACAGGACGAGTAAGACAGTTGAGAGCTCAAGTCTCGGAACGCTGCTACAGTTAAAAAAGAACAAACACAAATACTAACAATTCCTGGCTCTTTATCTTACAACACATGCTACACTCCTTGCGTACGTTTACAATTTTACATGAAAAACCATTCCAAGGACGCATCTAATGCATAAAAATGTCACACGTGACACTGCCTCTAACAGCTCAGGGCAGGTGAAAGTTTCATTTTCTTGACATCTCAGAGCAGGGCACAGCGCGCTAAATAATATCATACTGCCAGAGCAAGCGCCTGACAGCAGCTCGCGTTTAGGAGCCTGGGAGGGTCTTGCCACACTCAAGATGGCGGTCGTAGTTGCCTCCCTGGTGTGAATGACGTCACTAGAACAAGTCGCAAGCTGCGGAAAATCTCCTTTCACTGTTACTTAAGAGTTCAGGAGGCATCAGAAAAAACTGTGCCTACAGGTGAGAAGACCCTGTGCCTCTTTGAAAGTGATCTGGACTTTTCAGTCCTGAGAAATATGTAATGTACCAGTCAAAGCAGGAGAGGGAGAGGGTAACGGCCATAGAATCTGAATTTGGAACGGGAGCCAGGTTCGAGTCTCAGCGTCAGCCGGTGAGAGGGGGTGTGTGCACGTGTGTGCGCATGTGTGGGTGTAGCTGTCTGTGTAGCTGTGCGTGTGTATGTATATGTGTGACTGTGTGTCTGTTAGCTGTGCGTGTGTATATGTGGGGCTGTGTGTCTGTGTAAGTGCGTCCTGATGTGCCTGCGTGGGTGTATATGTGTGTGTGTGCGCATGCGTGAGTGTGGCTGTGTCTGTGCACGATTGAGAGAGGCTGTGAATGTGGGACAGGAGATATGCACGGGGCCGGGCTGGGCGTGCGCGCCCACAAGGTCAAATCGCCAAGGAAAAGTGCGTAACCACCCCCCTGTCCTCCATTCCCGGCAAACCCACAACAATAGGTCTTTCGCTGGAGCAGCGCTATGCGCTGCTAATACCAGCGAGACCTAAAAACTAGACAAGAAGAAATTACAGCAACAGTAAAGGCAGAGCCACATAGAATCCTTCAAGAGAAGGGAAACTATACATCTCTGAATGAACTGTCTTAAATCTACAGGTTGTTATTAGAAAGCAATGCATAGCTAGGAACATAGTATGAATAACAGACCAACTAGGGGCACCTCTTTTTCTACCCACTGACAGGCATCTATCTGCATGGTGCTGCACCATCTTGTCTTCCCAGAAAGGGGCTGTGTCAATGAGAGCCCGGGCAGGGCGATGAGCAGTGCACCTCTTTCTTGGCTTAAAATGCAGGAGGCCACTCTCCATGCCCACGAGTCTGTAGGCCTTTTATCAAGAAATCTAAAATAATGTATGAGAAACAGAAGAAGCCCCATGAACACTTTGATCTATGAAAAGGCCTTTTCAGCCTCGATGCTGGAACTGGCAGTGCAAGGATGCTCATAACACATGTTCACATGGTGCTTTAGTCAGCATCGCTGACAGTACACAGAATAATGTGGGTGCTGCCATGTACCGTTACTGCATGCATCATGCCATGGGTGTAAACTAAACTATACACTGGCATACACTGGGACTACAAGCAACATACCAGGGGACGCAAACTGGTATACAATAGGACTGCCGGCAACATGCCAGTGGTTACATGCTGTCATCCACAGGGACTGCAAGCTGCATGCCAGCTGTTGCAACGGCGACCCCTGGCAACCTCTTTAAAGACAGGCAAAGACATGTCCAAGCCTGTACCCACTAATGCCAATAACTCAATCAATGAGCTCTTCAAGGCCGACAACAAATGTATAGCTTCCACCTCTTCTCCATTCTCAAAGGTGTCTTCTACATTTTGCTGTGACAAAGTGATGATGCACTTTCATGGAAAAATAGCGTCCCTCCAATCAAACAAAGGTACCACCTCCCCATCACTACTGACACTTTTTCTTGCAGTGAATTTATTGTCATATAAATTCAATAAATTGACTTCCCTTCAAAAAATGAAATACACAAGAGAAGCAGCTCTTTAAAGCTGCCACATAACATAAAACATGCCATGCAAAGGACATTAGCCTCTTTGAACAAGACATCAGCTGCATGTCATCAAAGATGTCAGTTTTTCTCTCCAGGTTGTTGAAGTCCCAAAACACCTCAAATCTGTTAAAAATATTCCACCACTCATAACACCCATTGGTTACCCAGAAGCAATGCCTCATGCTGAGGGACTTTCTTCTGTGGTTTTATAAATGGTTTATAACATAACATAACATAACATAACATAACGTAACACAGCATAACAGTCAATCAATCTCTATCATCCACTGCCAAGTTAACATTTGGGGCTAAGCAGTTTAATGTTTGGTGTTGGATGCAAGATGTTCTGTCTTTGCAGTTGCTATGGGGATGGTGACTCTGCAAAACGTGTAGATTAGGAATTGTTTAACATTCACTTCCTCCACTACAAAACCTTCATGTTCTCATGCATAATTCTCTGCACTCGCAGCTCTGCAGGGCATTATGTACCAGTGCCGACAGGCACAAAAACTCTCTTAGAAAGTGACTAAGCTGCATAAATGCCAACACAGCACTGCAAGCATGAAGATAAAATGCAATATTTGGTGCAGTGTGGACTTGTGGGTCACTAGGGATGTCCTCAAGCACGGTAATTAACTAACCAGTAATGAATATTGACGCTTCTGTTTGTTCTTCATCTCCAGCACCTCTCTTCTCAGGTTGTTGGTCCTGAGCTGACTTGCTAGCTCTGCCTCTGCTGCAAGTGAAATCAAATATTTTAGTTGTATGGCCATGTGATTTACTAGGGATTTCCTCTAGTACATGTTGTATCTTATCTCTAGCTTAATGTCAAATGTACTTTTTTTCATTATGGACTGCAACTGATGACCAGTTCCAAAGCACAACTTGGAGTGGAACTAAGCACACCTTTTGGTTCATTAACTGTGCACCTGATGGCAACCCAAACCTGGCAGGCAGTGCTGCTCCCCCACCTAGCCTGAAACACGGAGGCTTCCAGGACCACACCCTGGAAGGCAGAATGGCTTTGACATAGTGCTCCCCAACCCTTCAATTACTAGCCTTTAATAGCCCAGGCCGGGCAAGTAGTGTTACTCACTCGACTCTGCCCATCAACTGGGCCTCCTATTTAAAATCAGGGGGCCCGATTCACAGAACTAACTTAAGACAAAATCCTAAACATACAACCATTTTCGTATTCACAGAAGACACTTACTCATTTTGCTATTCACAGAAGACACTTACTCATTTTGGTATTCACAGAAGACACTTACTCATTTCGGTATTCACAGAAGTTAGGAGTCCTAACTTTAGGACTCCTAAATTCCTTCTGTAAATACCAAAAGTCTTAAAATTTGGTTTTTCCCAACTTTACTACTACTAAACTGAGAAAAATCTTAATTTTAAGACTTTCGGTATTCACAGAAGGCATTTAGGAGTCCTAAAGTTAGGAGTTCTAACTTTACTACTACTAAACTGAGAAAAATCCTAACTTTAAGACTTTCGGTATTCACAGAAGGCATTTAGGAGTCCTAAAGTTAGGACTCCTAACTTCTGTGAATACCGAAATGAGTAAGTGTCTTCTGTGAATACCAAAATGAGTAAGTGTCTTCTGTGAATACCAAAATGAGTAAGTGTCTTCTGTGAATACAAAAATGGTAGTAAGTTTAGAATTTTGTCTTAAGTTAGTTCTGTGAATCGGGCCCATTGAATCCAACATTGGAGGGATAATTTACTGAAGTAAAGAGATTTGCTATTTAACACAGCCAAAAAGATAGATCATCGGGGATAATTGTGATGCATCTCAATCACAGACAATGTAGAGCTTAAACTGATACGAACGCAAATAAATGATACACCTGAAATGAAAATGGCATCATTTCTATATTCTAGATGGATATTTTCAGTCATAACTTTCATTCAAACCTAAAAAATTAGCTAATGCAAAATCTCAGCAGGCTGAACCATCTAGAAGTAATGCAGCCAAACAAATAGTTTCAAATTGGTTCCCTGGACAGAGGAAATCCTACCCCACAGAAGTGACCAACCATACATTTTATATTTTACATCACCAAGGGACTGTTGCTTCACTCAAAATCCAAAGGGGTTTGAACAAGATGGTCGATCTCTTTGCCATCGAGGTTTGTGGAAACCCTGGAACATTTCCACATTATGTGCTATAAAGACTAAGGGGTGTATTAAACAGAATTGTGGCGCAAGACAGCGCGCCAATTCACCTTGCTGCACTGCCCTGCATCACAGGGAAAGGGCAGAAATGCACTGTATTTATCCAATATGGTGCATTCCTTTCTTTTCGCCCTGCGCTGGTGCCGTTTCGGCAGCTTAGCGCCAATGCAGGCACTCCTGCCCCATAGGCAGCTAAACTTAGCTCCTGCACAGGGAGAAATCCATGAGTGCACTGTATTATTGTAAATATGGTGCATCCCTGCGCTTCTAAAGTGACCTAGCACAGTGTTAGCTATTTTGGATCCAACCCATGCTCCGCCACTTTTGTTATAAATATGCCCTTATTTCTGCTTCACTAACATGTAAGGCACCAGATGACCCTGTGCAGACTCTCTGGTCTTAACTTAGCTAACTTAGAAAAACAGCAATACCCTTGTGTAACTGTATTGCAACAATATACGTCTTTTAACAATCTAAACAGGTAAACCTACAGGCTTTGTCAGTTGTTTCACAGGTCACAAAAAGTCCTACTGACTTTGACAATACCTATTACATTTGGCAAACTAAGCCTACGGGCTTGAACCTCAAATGAGGTCCTTACCTTAGGAGACCTAAAACCACGTTCAGGCAGACCTGAAACAAGTGAATTTAACATAAGTTCTCCCTGTGCAAACATTCATATTATACATGGCCAGACCTAATTTAAAACTTCAAGCATTAATATCTTTCTTCTTTTCAAGGCAAGACAGCGAATAATACCCCGACTCAGTTTTTAATTACAGGCTGTCTGGATCCATAAAATGTTATTTTAAAGGTATGGATGCAAAGATGAGCAGATGTAAAGTATGGGGTGTATGGGAAAAAGTGTGCTGTGCAAAATAATGAAGTGAAAGGTTAAAATTGAAGCGTAATCACACTGTCACATTTATTAGTGTCTGATACGATCAAAAAATAAAAACAGTGCAAGGGAACAGTTTTAATAAATAGCCGTCCACTACAACAAAATGGTCAACATGTTTCAGCACTTAGCGGTAAATGTAAACCTTGTGCTTTCATCAGGACCTATAAAACAATAAAGCTACTGCTAACAAGAAAACGTAATAAACAGAAAAAAGGATACACTGTGAATCAGTCTTCTCACAGTTCACAATCCTCGTGACTCTTGAGTAATCTATAAAGAAAATAATAATAAAAAGAGACACAATGCATATCGACCTCTTAATGATGACCCCACTGAAAGAATAAAAAGTAACATCTCCACTATGGTGGAAGAGGCTTTGAGTGAAGGGTGGATAACTGCACATGAAGCCAATTTCCTACAGACCAAAATCCGGTAATGCCTTACTTTTACGTTCTCCTGAAAATTCACAAACCCACTAGACCACCAGTGGGTCGCCCAATTATATCAGGGATCGGTTCACTTTTAGAACCCCTCTCTACCTTTGTGGATTTTTTTCTAAATCCGATGGTAAAAGATATGCCAACTTTTCTTCAGGATACGAAGGATGTACTCAGGTTAATTCCTGAAATTGAATACAACTATGAAACAGATCTACTTGTCTCATTCGACATGGAGTCGTTGTATACCTCGATTCCACAAGATGAGACATTAGATACTGTTAATAGTTTGCTTCTGCAACGTAATCTTGACTCCATAACACCTCCACATTTCATCATGGCATGTGCTCAAATAGCAATGAAAGAATTTTTTTTTAGATTCGAAGATACCATCTACCTCCAAACATCTGGTACAAGCATGGGAAGCATTTTTGCTCCCAGCTTGGCAAATCTCTATGTTCATAGTTTTGAGCAAGAACACATGCGTAATACTGACAACCCTCATCGAGAATCCATATGTCTTTGGAGACGTTACATCGATGATATTTTTGTCATCTGGTGAGGTGATCCAACCAGCGTCAATGAATTTTTGGTCTGGATCAACAGTAGGAACAACTTCCTCAAATTTACCGTTGAGATGGACAAACACAGAATGTCCTTTTTGGATCTATTAATTACTGCTTCTCTCAATGGTTTAGAGACAGAGCTATATACTAAACCTATGGCCAGGAATTCACTGTTGAGCTACAAGAGTCACCATCCAAGTGCCCTGAATGAAAACCTACCGTACGGCCAGTTCCTGCGTATGCGCAGGAACTGTTCTACCAAAGAAAGTTTCCGCAAACATGCCGATACACTTACATCACATCTAGTGGAAAGAGACTACCCGGTCAAATTGGTACGACAGGCAGACAAGCGTGCTGGAAACAATAACCATGATAGTCTCTTAGAACCTAAGAAAGAGACTATTTCCTGATTGACTTTTGTCAATACATAAAGCACGGTGTTAATGAGATCAAGAAAACAATACGTCGGCACTGGAAAATACTGAACACTGGGGGTGAAAGTGTGCCAGAACCTTTGTTTGCATTTAAGAAGAATAGCAATCTGCGTGACAAACTTGTACATACCAGACCCCACACTTTTACATCACCTAATCAAGATACCATCTGGGGCCCACCAGCATTATAGGGGCATTTTCCGAGTGGTGCCTGTAAAGTTTGTCCTTTGACAAAAAAAATCGAAGATGGTAGATATTGGAACTGACCAACCATGGGTATAAAAAAAGTTCACCAACTGTAATAGCGACAAAGTGGTGTATCTAATTTCATGCCCCTGTAAATTGAATTACGTGGACATGACTTCACGTAAAGTCAAGCTACGCATCATGGAACATATGAGCACCTGAGGTGCAAAAAACAAGCCACACGCCTTACTACACACTATCTTGAATTGAACCATCGACCAGATGATATAGTTTGGACCATATTGGAACAACCATTTATTCCACAACATGTTACTGATATTTCTAAATTTCTCCTTCTAAGAGAACAAAGATGGGTCTTTTGACTTAAGAGTGATATCCAGAGCTTAAATGATTCTATTCCCGGGTCCACTCTTTAATATTCTTGACTACTTACTTGTAGTCTTATACCTACTATTGTTGTCATCTCATTAGCTACTACATGAATGTTTCCAATACTAATATTCATAAATCAAGTGGTGCAACAAGAGTGATTGACTCTCATCATTTCTTCCTTTTTATTGCATTCTCCACTATTTCAAATTTGACATTTGCAATTATATATTTACAGTTCCCACACTGTTAGACCTGACATCTTTTGGCGTGATTACCCCTATCTTTTTGCCTCTGCCTCCTGTATTTTTCGATGCTGTGCTGGATTCGTTTTTGCTGGTTTAGATGCTTTGGACACTCTGCCGCTGCTGATCAGCGCCAGAGTGTAAGTGCTCCCTATATAAAGTGTTATTCTGATTGGATATACCTGTTTGGCATATTTGTATCACCATGAAGTCCCTCGTAAAGTGCACTGGGTGTGCCAGGGCTGGTGACGACAAATGCTACTAGTGGGCCTGCAGCACTGATTGTGCCACCCACGGGAGTAGCCCTAAAATGGTGTCTCGGGCCTGCCACTGCAGCGCCTACGGGCAGTTTAGAACTGCCATGTCCTCCTGGTCCGCGTCCCCGCTGACCAGGCCGAACCCTTCCCTTTTCGTGCACATCAGTCACCCCTATGGAAGGCCCAAGGTACCCCCCTGGGCAGGGTGCCGTGTATGTGAAAGGTGGAGCATGTACTGGTGCAGGTGACATGCTCTGGTAGTGAACTACAGCCATTTTCGTTTTCACTATTGTAAGGCTATCTTGCTCAATAGGTTAACATGGGGGATGCTGGCTACAGTGGTTAACGGCATTTCTTCCCATGGGAACAAGATAGGACATAAGTATCTAGTATCCCTGAACTCAGAATTTAATAACGCATCTTTTAGGAAAGGTGGTTTTTAGATCCTGTGTTTGAGGACAGCACTTTTAGAAAGTTGCTGTTCTCTTGTCTGACCCTTCTGTGTGCCTGAGACTGTTTGTGTATTGACTGTCTGGTTTGTGAGTGACAGGAGCGGGGGAATCCCCCCAGAGGCTGGATGAGTCAGCACTAGGCTGAGTGGAGCGATTGCTACCTGAGTGGTGGGAGGAGTTAGCACCTGGGCTGAATAGGGCTGTGCCTGCCTGCCACAATGCTGGCTCCACCCCCTGCTGGGCGGCGGAGGACTCTGCCCCTCACTCTGAAAGGAAAGATGCAGCCAGCACGTCAAGGTGCTCAGGATCCACCCAGAACTGGTTCAGACCGGGCTCAGGGCCCACATGCACAGAAAGAACAAAGACTTTAGGGGTATAAGTACAGGACCCCTGACAACAGAAAATTAGATCATCCTGGAAATCAAGAAGGAACCTCTGCCAAGGAGAAAGCTGACTCTGAAGAAGGAAGACTGTCCTGCTGCTGCTCTGCTGGACTGACCTGCTGTTGCTTTGCTGCCAAGGAGAGGGGAAGGACTTTGCTGTGAGCTGTGTCCCCTGTCTTGAAGGAATCTCCAAGGGCCTGAGAAGAGCTGGCTCCCTGTTTCCGAAGTCCCAGGAACAAAAGGACTTCACCCCCAGTCTCCCTGAACTCTGCTGAGAGAGTTCTGTCCTTCGTAGAGTGCTTGATCCAGTTGTGGGGCCTCTAGAAGTCGAACCGGAGCTGGGAAGCTTGAGACGAAGCTGAGAAACTTGTGAAGCTGAAAAGTGTCGCATCGCTCGCTGGCGGAGCGCAACCCCGACAGTGCAAGAAGTCTCCCGCCGCTACGAGGGTCGAGATCGGCGCAGCACCTGACTTCGCTGCCGAGGCCGTCGCACCCTTCGTTTGCGTGACGCACCAGGCCGGTGCAGGGGAATCGAACATCGCTGCGAGTGTCGTCGCAGAGCCTGTCGCTGGGTGAGATCACCGCACCGCTTGCTTGCGGACCGCCTCACGTCGCTGCGAACATCGTCGCAGAAAACATCACATCGAGGAGCTGCGAGAGAGAGGGTCACCGCTGGATTGCGCATCGTCGCCCCGGAGATCGTCGCAGCCCCTACGAGATCATCGCATCGTGCCTTTGCGAGAACAAACTTCCCACGGAACCTACGCACCGGAATCTACGCAAGCTGCCTTCCTCCCCTTACAGACCGGATTCGTCGCCGCACGCCTGCTGCTGCAGCGGGGCTGTCGCATCGCCTCCCCAGGGTCTCAGGAGTAACGAGTTGCTTGTTTCCACCGCACCAGCTTCCTGCTTGTGGAACTTTGTTGCATCTAAAAGGTACTGTGAGTCAACGTGACGCAACTGTGAACTTTTCACGCATCTGTGGATTATTTGATCGTAACTTAAAGAACTTTGATTACAACCTGAAGAACTCATTTGAAACCGTAAACTTGCATTGTGTATGTTGGATTTTTGCCGTTTTGGTCTTGTGTAGTTTAGAATAAATATCTTTATTTTCCTAAACTGTTGTAGAATCAGTTTGTGGTGTTTTCACTGTGTTACTGTGAGTGTTGGTACAAATACTTAACGCATTGCCTCTGGTTAGCCTAGACTGCTCCGGCCAAGCTACCTTGAGGGCGAGCAGGGGTTATCTAAGAGGGTTATCTCCTCGTCCTGACTAGAAGCAAGGGTCCCTATTTGGACATTGGTACCTACCTCTGCCAACTAGAGACCCCCAGTTCTAACATTGGTGGTCAGGCGGTGGGATTTGAGCTTGTATTTGTACTTGACCCACAGTAATTGGTGTACATCACTAGTGAGTGCAGACCATTACGCCACCGCATACTACTGGTTTTTGAGTTTTTGCATTCTGTTGTTGAGTAACTCTTCGGAAAGCATCATGTCTCTGAATGGGAAAGCGCCCAGTGAGGAGGCAGAGATAGATTTGGAATTCTCGATTGAAGATCTGTACTCCTACCCAGTAAAGCATCTTAGGTACTTCTGCCAGCAGTTTGAGTGCCCCATAAAGAGCGCCTACAGGAAGGAGGAGCTGCAGAAAATCTTGAAAACCTATTGGGAAGCACAGGAAGGAAATGAGGTTGAAGATGTAGACAGTGCTTTTCAAGGCAAAGACCTGCCAGTGGGCAGAGTAGGCTCAGGAGCTGGCAGCAACCACTCCGGTAGGGGCCTCACCCCGGAAGAGTTACAGGAAAATCAAAGAATAAGAGAATATGACCTGGAGGTCATGAAAATGAAGATGAAGCAATTGGAAGTAGAGAAGGCGGCGGAGGAGAGCAAAAATGCCCGCGCCTTAGAGGAAAAGAAATTGCTTTTGGCTCACGAGTTGAGAATGAGAGAGCTGGATCTGCAAAACAGAGAGGCGGATGCCGGTTCAAATGGTGGCAGCGCACAGCCAGTGCATGGGGGTAAAGTATATATTCCCAAAGACCTGGTACAGAATTACCATAGGAGTGAGGATATTTATGCCTGGTTCACTTCGTATGAAATTGCATTGAAGATGAATGATGTGCCTGACAAGTATTGGGGGGCGGGCCTGTGGAAACATTTTGAGGCGTCTGGGAGGAGTGCTCTAGAGCCTTTAGAATTGACAGGTGCCATGACCTACCCCAATATGAAGGAGGCCTTATGTCTCAGGTATGGCCTTACTCCAGAGCAGTACAGACTGCAGTTTAGAAACTCCAAGAAGAAAGAGTCTGAGACTTGGATGGAGTGTGTGAATGGGTACTCGCGTGCACTGGAAGGTTGGATGAAGGGCAGTAAAGTAACTGATTTGAAGGGGTTGTTGCATTTAATCAGTTGGGAGCACTTGAGTAGTCTTTGTGTTCCAGAGCTGCGCCAGCATCTTTTAGACAGCAAGCTGACAGACCCCATTGAGCTTGCTAAGGAGGCGGACCGCTGGTCTAGTACCAGGGTCCACAGAGGAATTGTGGGTACCACAGCCAAAGGTGGGCAGGGTCCCCAGCAGAAGAGTGGGGGGGACAAGGGTAACCAAAAGGAGTTCTCGCAAGGGCCCCAAAGTAGTTCCCCGGAAAAGGATTCCCAAACCCCCAAGCCTAAACAGCCATGGCCCTCTAAGGGTAGGCGGGACAAGAGAAATAACCAGGGTCCCCCTACCTGCTATCACTGCAACGAGGTGGGCCATATCGCTCCGAAATGTCCCAAGAAGAAGCCCGCACCCACTGGTGCTCCTGCGCCAGCGTTAGCTAGTGTAGCTTTGGGTGGGGATTTGGTTTCTAGTGATTGGGGAGAGCTAGCGGTCATGACCCTTGTCTCGCTAGGAGACCGAGAGATGGTCCCGGAAACCTTACTGCCCTCAAACACTAAGAAATATGGGCAGAAGGTGACCATCAATGGGAGGGAGGTTGAAGCACTGAGAGACACCGGAGCCAGTGTGACATCCGTGAGGTGTCAGTGGGTGTCTGACGAGCAAATCATCCCTGGCGTACTCCGCCCTGTAGTGGCCGCTGACAGCTCAGTGCGCCTCTGCAAGTTAGCGAAGGTTTCCTTTGAGTGGGGAGGAGTCTCTGGTCTTTTGGAGGTAGTTGTCAGTGATGCCTTGCCTGTGGACTGTCTGTTAGGTAACGACCTGGAGAGTTCTCCATGGAAGGACATAGAACACCGAACTCACTTGGAAATGTTGGGTCTGCCTGCGTGGATCTGCGTGACCACGCGCGCTACGGCAGCCAGTAAGGGTGAATCAGCAGAGCTGGAGCCTGAAACAGTGGCCCAGAGACCTGCCAAGAGAGGAAGAGGCAGAGGGCGCGGGAAACCGGCCCCAGCTGTTCCCACGGTCCAGGAGGAAGCAGAACCTGAGGGGGATGCCCTGGAACCTACAGGGGAACAGGTCGCCGAACTGGGAGACCTACCTGAGCTGACCCATTGGCAGCAAGAAGGTGGTCCCTCCAGGGAGGAGTTCTGCCAGGCGCAGAAGGAATGCCCTTCCCTCGTTGGTCTGCGGCAACAGGCTGTAGATCAGGCAGCAGGTGGAGCAGTCAAAGATCACTATGTTTACTGGGAAGGTGACCTACTCTATAGCGAGCCTAAGTTTGCTGAGCCCGGTGCAGCCCGTGTGCTGGTGGTACCCGAGCGCTTCAGAAACTTCCTAATGGGTCTGGCTCATGACGTGCCTCTCGCAGGACATCTGGGGCAAGACAAGACCCTACACCGGCTTGTCACCCACTTCCACTGGCCCCAGATGAGAAAGCACGTTGGTTCCTTTTGCAGATCTTGCCAAACCTGTCAAGCTAGTGGCAAGACTGGAATGAAGTTGAAGGCCCCCCTTCAACCCTTCCCAGTGGTGAGCACCCCTTTCGAGCGGGTGGGCATAGATATCGTAGGGCCCCTGGACCCCAAGACAGCCTTAGGCAACAGGTTCATCCTGGTCTTGGTGGACCATGCCACCCGGTACCCGGAAGCAGTCCCTCTCAGGACAATCACAGCACCCGTGGTGGGCCGTGCATTGATGGGGATCTTTTCCCGTGTGGGGTTCCAAAGAGAGGTGGTCTCCGACCGGGGTACCAACTTCATCTCTAGGTACATGAAGTCTCTGTGGGAGGAGTGTGGGGTAACTTATAAGTTCACCACTCCTTACCACCCTCAAGGAAATGGGCTGGTTGAAAGGTTCAACCGGACCCTGAAAGGTATGATTATGGGCCTAGCGGAGCCCATGAGACGGAAGTGGGACGTCTTGTTACCATGCCTGTTGTTTGCCTACAGGGAGGTGCCTCAGAAGTCCTTAGGGTTCAGTCCCTTCGAACTCCTGTATGGCCACCCTGTCAGAGGACCTCTCTCACTGGTGAAGGAGGGTTGGGAAAAGTCCCGTGGGAAAACCCCCCAGGATGTGTTCAGCTATGTGCTGGCCATCCGCAACCAGACACAACGCTTCAGGAAACTCGCTCAGGCGAACCTGGAAGCAAGCCAGGAAGAAATGAAAAGATGGTACGACCAGAATACCACTCTGGTCGAATTTCAACCTGGGCAGAAAGTGTGGGTGATGGCGCCAGTGGAGCCTTGCGCGCTCCAAGACAAGTGGTCTGGGCCATACGAGGTGGTGGAAAGGAAGAGTGAGGTAACCTACCTGGTTAACCTGAAGACTCCCAGGCAGCCCCTGAGAGTTTTGCACGTGAACCGCCTCAAACCACACTTTGAGAGGTCTGAAGTAACCATGCTCATGGCTACAGATGCAGGAATGGAAGAGGATAGTGATCCTCTCCCTGACCTCCTGGCAGTTAAGGAGCACGACGGGTCAGTGGATGGTGTGGTCCTCTCGCCCACCCTGACCCCAGAACAGCAGAATGACTGTCGCCAAGTGTCGGGTCAGTTCTCCTCTCTGTTCTCCCTGACCCCAGGAGTCACCAACTGGTGCGTCCATGATGTGGACACTGGAGACAGTCTGCCGGTAAAACAAAAGTTTTACAGGGTAGCCGACAAGGTCAGGGCCAGCATCAAGGAAGAGGTTTCCAAGATGTTGGCGCTAGGGGTGATTGAGCCCTCCAGCAGCCCCTGGGCTAGCCCAGTGGTCTTGGTCCCCAAGAAAGCTGCTACCCCCGGTGGCCCGCCAGAACTCCGGTTTTGCGTGGACTACCGTGGGCTCAATGCGGTCACGAAGACTGACGCACACCCTATCCCCAGAGCTGATGAGCTCGTGGATCGGTTGGGAACTGCCAGGTACCTCAGTACGTTCGATTTGACTTCGGGGTACTGGCAGATTGCCTTAACTGACGGGGCCAAAGAGAGGTCAGCATTTTCAACGCCAGAGGGGCACTTCCAGTACCGAGTCATGCCCTTTGGGTTGAAGAATGCCCCTGCCACGTTCCAGAGACTGGTTAACCAGGTACTGTCCGGGCTGGAGGAGTTCAGCGCCGCATACCTGGATGACATTGCTGTGTTCAGCTCCACGTGGGAGGAACACTTGCAACACCTCTGCGAAGTGTTGAAGGCTCTGCAAAAGGCAGGCCTCACTATCAAGGCCAGTAAGTGCCAGATAGGGCAGGGATCTGTGGTGTATTTGGGACACCAGGTGGGGAGCGGCCAGGTGGCGCCCCTACAAGCTAAGATTGATACCATTCTGGCTAGGGAGCCCCCCAAGACCCAGACAGAGGTGAGAGCCTTTTTAGGACTCACCGGGTATTACAGACGGTTTGTCAAGGGATATGGCACCATTGTCGCTCCCTTGACAGAACTCACTTCCAAGAAGTTGCCCAAAAGAGTTGACTGGACTGACGCCTGCCAAACTGCTTTTGAGGCCCTGAAGACTGCGATGTGCACAGCACCGGTGCTCAAGGCACCTGACTTTTCCAGTGAGTTCATAGTTCAGACGGACGCTTCAGAGCATGGTGTGGGAGCAGTACTCTCACAAGCCACTGAGGAGAATGGAGACCAGCCGGTAGCTTTCATTAGTCGGAGGCTACTCCCCAGGGAACAGAAGTGGAGTGCGATTGAAAGGGAGGCTTTTGCGGTGGTCTGGGCTCTGAAAAAGTTGAGGCCCTACCTGTTTGGGACTCACTTTCGCGTGCAGACCGACCACAGGCCCCTCAGGTGGTTAATGCACATGAGGGGTGAAAATCCAAAACTGTTGAGGTGGTCCATCTCCCTACAGGGAATGGACTTTACGGTGGAACACCGCCCCGGTACAGAACACGCCAACGCTGATGGTCTGTCCAGGTTTTTCCGCCTTAGTGAAGAGAACTCCCAAGAGGGTGGGTAGTTCTCCCCACTTTCAGCTGGAGGGGACACGTGTTAGACCTGACATCTTTTGGCGTGATTACCCCTATCTTTTTGCCTCTGCCTCCTGTATTTTTCGATGCTGTTCTGGATTCGTTTTTGCTGGTTTAGATGCTTTGGACACTCTGCCGCTGCTGATCAGCGCCAGAGTGTAAGTGCTCCCTATATAAAGTGTTATTCTGATTGGATATACCTGTTTGGCATATTTGTATCACCATGAAGTCCCTCGTAAAGTGCACTGGGTGTGCCAGGGCTGGTGACGACAAATGCTACTAGTGGGCCTGCAGCACTGATTGTGCCACCCACGGGAGTAGCCCTAAAATGGTGTCTCGGGCCTGCCACTGCAGCGCCTACGGGCAGTTTAGAACTGCCATGTCCTCCTGGTCCGCGTCCCCGCTGACCAGGCCGAACCCTTCCCTTTTCGTGCACATCAGTCACCCCTATGGAAGGCCCAAGGTACCCCCCTGGGCAGGGTGCCGTGTATGTGAAAGGTGGAGCATGTACTGGTGCAGGTGACATGCTCTGGTAGTGAACTACAGCCATTTTCGTTTTCACTATTGTAAGGCTATCTTGCTCAATAGGTTAACATGGGGGATGCTGGCTACAGTGGTTAACGGCATTTCTTCCCATAGGAACAAGATAGGACATAAGTATCTAGTATCCCTGAACTCAGAATTTAATAACGCATCTTTTAGGAAAGGTGGTTTTTAGATCCTGTGTTTGAGGACAGCACTTTTAGAAAGTTGCTGTTCTCTTGTCTGACCCTTCTGTGTGCCTGAGACTGTTTGTGTATTGACTGTCTGGTTTGTGAGTGACAGGAGCGGGGGAATCCCCCCAGAGGCTGGATGAGTCAGCACTAGGCTGAGTGGAGCGATTGCTACCTGAGTGGTGGGAGGAGTTAGCACCTGGGCTGAATAGGGCTGTGCCTGCCTGCCACAATGCTGGCTCCACCCCCTGCTGGGCGGCGGAGGACTCTGCCCCTCACTCTGAAAGGAAAGATGCAGCCAGCACGTCAAGGTGCTCAGGATCCACCCAGAACTGGTTCAGACCGGGCTCAGGGCCCACATGCACAGAAAGAACAAAGACTTTAGGGGTATAAGTACAGGACCCCTGACAACAGAAAATTAGATCATCCTGGAAATCAAGAAGAACCTCTGCCAAGGAGAAAGCTGACTCTGAAGAAGGAAGACTGTCCTGCTGCTGCTCTGCTGGACTGACCTGCTGTTGCTTTGCTGCCAAGGAGAGGGGAAGGACTTTGCTGTGAGCTGTGTCCCCTGTCTTGAAGGAATCTCCAAGGGCCTGAGAAGAGCTGGCTCCCTGTTTCCGAAGTCCCAGGAACAAAAGGACTTCACCCCCAGTCTCCCTGAACTCTGCTGAGAGAGTTCTGTCCTTCGTAGAGTGCTTGATCCAGTTGTGGGGCCTCTAGAAGTCGAACCGGAGCTGGGAAGCTTGAGACGAAGCTGAGAAACTTGTGAAGCTGAAAAGTGTCGCTTCGCTCGCTGGCGGAGCGCAACCCCGACAGTGCGAGAAGTCTCCCGCCGCTACGAGGGTCGAGATCGGCGGAGCACCTGACTTCGCTGCCGAGGCCGTCGCACCCTTCGTTTGCGTGACGCACCAGGCCGGTGCAGGGGAATCGAACATCGCTGCGAGTGTCGTCGCAGAGCCTGTCGCTGGGTGAGATCACCGCACCGCTTGCTTGCGGACCGCCTCACGTCGCTGCGAACATCGTCGCAGAAAACATCACATCGAGGAGCTGCGAGAGAGAGGGTCACCGCTGGATTGCGCATCGTCGCCCCGGAGATCGTCGCAGCCCCTACGAGATCATCGCATCGTGCCTTTGCGAGAACAAACTTCCCACGGAACCTACTCACCGGAATCTACGCAAGCTGCCTTCCTCCCCTTACAGACCGGATTCGTCGCCGCACGCCTGCTGCTGCAGCGGGGCTGTCGCATCGCCTCCCCAGGGTCTCAGGAGTAACGAGTTGCTTGTTTCCACCGCACCAGCTTCCTGCTTGTGGAACTTTGTTGCATCTAAAAGGTACTGTGAGTCAACGTGACGCAACTGTGAACTTTTCACGCATCTGTGGATTATTTGATCGTAACTTAAAGAACTTTGATTACAACCTGAAGAACTCATTTGAAACCGTAAACTTGCATTGTGTATGTTGGATTTTTGCCGTTTTGGTCTTGTGTAGTTTAGAATAAATATCTTTATTTTCCTAAACTGTTGTAGAATCAGTTTGTGGTGTTTTCACTGTGTTACTGTGAGTGTTGGTACAAATACTTAACGCATTGCCTCTGGTTAGCCTAGACTGCTCCGGCCAAGCTACCTTGAGGGCGAGCAGGGGTTATCTAAGAGGGTTATCTCCTCGTCCTGACTAGAAGCAAGGGTCCCTATTTGGACATTGGTACCTACCTCTGCCAACTAGAGACCCCCAGTTCTAACATTGGTGGTCAGGCGGTGGGATTTGAGCTTGTATTTGTACTTGACCCACAGTAATTGGTGTACATCACTAGTGAGTGCAGACCATTACGCCACCGCATACTACTGGTTTTTGAGTTTTTGCATTCTGTTGTTGAGTAACTCTTCGGAAAGCATCATGTCTCTGAATGGGAAAGCGCCCAGTGAGGAGGCAGAGATAGATTTGGAATTCTCGATTGAAGATCTGTACTCCTACCCAGTAAAGCATCTTAGGTACTTCTGCCAGCAGTTTGAGTGCCCCATAAAGAGCGCCTACAGGAAGGAGGAGCTGCAGAAAATCTTGAAAACCTATTGGGAAGCACAGGAAGGAAATGAGGTTGAAGATGTAGACAGTGCTTTTCAAGGCAAAGACCTGCCAGTGGGCAGAGTAGGCTCAGGAGCTGGCAGCAACCACTCCGGTAGGGGCCTCACCCCGGAAGAGTTACAGGAAAATCAAAGAATAAGAGAATATGACCTGGAGGTCATGAAAATGAAGATGAAGCAATTGGAAGTAGAGAAGGCGGCGGAGGAGAGCAAAAATGCCCGCGCCTTAGAGGAAAAGAAATTGCTTTTGGCTCACGAGTTGAGAATGAGAGAGCTGGATCTGCAAAACAGAGAGGCGGATGCCGGTTCAAATGGTGGCAGCGCACAGCCAGTGCATGGGGGTAAAGTATATATTCCCAAAGACCTGGTACAGAATTACCATAGGAGTGAGGATATTTATGCCTGGTTCACTTCGTATGAAATTGCATTGAAGATGAATGATGTGCCTGACAAGTATTGGGGGGCGGGCCTGTGGAAACATTTTGAGGCGTCTGGGAGGAGTGCTCTAGAGCCTTTAGAATTGACAGGTGCCATGACCTACCCCAATATGAAGGAGGCCTTATGTCTCAGGTATGGCCTTACTCCAGAGCAGTACAGACTGCAGTTTAGAAACTCCAAGAAGAAAGAGTCTGAGACTTGGATGGAGTGTGTGAATGGGTACTCGCGTGCACTGGAAGGTTGGATGAAGGGCAGTAAAGTAACTGATTTGAAGGGGTTGTTGCATTTAATCAGTTGGGAGCACTTGAGTAGTCTTTGTGTTCCAGAGCTGCGCCAGCATCTTTTAGACAGCAAGCTGACAGACCCCATTGAGCTTGCTAAGGAGGCGGACCACTGGTCTAGTACCAGGGTCCACAGAGGAATTGTGGGTACCACAGCCAAAGGTGGGCAGGGTCCCCAGCAGAAGAGTGGGGGGGACAAGGGTAACCAAAAGGAGTTCTCGCAAGGGCCCCAAAGTAGTTCCCCGGAAAAGGATTCCCAAACCCCCAAGCCTAAACAGCCATGGCCCTCTAAGGGTAGGCGGGACAAGAGAAATAACCAGGGTCCCCCTACCTGCTATCACTGCAACGAGGTGGGCCATATCGCTCCGAAATGTCCCAAGAAGAAGCCCGCACCCACTGGTGCTCCTGCGCCAGCGTTAGCTAGTGTAGCTTTGGGTGGGGATTTGGTTTCTAGTGATTGGGGAGAGCTAGCGGTCATGACCCTTGTCTCGCTAGGAGACCGAGAGATGGTCCCGGAAACCTTACTGCCCTCAAACACTAAGAAATATGGGCAGAAGGTGACCATCAATGGGAGGGAGGTTGAAGCACTGAGAGACACCGGAGCCAGTGTGACATCCGTGAGGTGTCAGTGGGTGTCTGACGAGCAAATCATCCCTGGCGTACTCCGCCCTGTAGTGGCCGCTGACAGCTCAGTGCGCCTCTGCAAGTTAGCGAAGGTTTCCTTTGAGTGGGGAGGAGTCTCTGGTCTTTTGGAGGTAGTTGTCAGTGATGCCTTGCCTGTGGACTGTCTGTTAGGTAACGACCTGGAGAGTTCTCCATGGAAGGACATAGAACACCGAACTCACTTGGAAATGTTGGGTCTGCCTGCGTGGATCTGCGTGACCACGCGCGCTACGGCAGCCAGTAAGGGTGAATCAGCAGAGCTGGAGCCTGAAACAGTGGCCCAGAGACCTGCCAAGAGAGGAAGAGGCAGAGGGCGCGGGAAACCGGCCCCAGCTGTTCCCACGGTCCAGGAGGAAGCAGAACCTGAGGGGGATGCCCTGGAACCTACAGGGGAACAGGTCGCCGAACTGGGAGACCTACCTGAGCTGACCCATTGGCAGCAAGAAGGTGGTCCCTCCAGGGAGGAGTTCTGCCAGGCGCAGAAGGAATGCCCTTCCCTCGTTGGTCTGCGGCAACAGGCTGTAGATCAGGCAGCAGGTGGAGCAGTCAAAGATCACTATGTTTACTGGGAAGGTGACCTACTCTATAGCGAGCCTAAGTTTGCTGAGCCCGGTGCAGCCCGTGTGCTGGTGGTACCCGAGCGCTTCAGAAACTTCCTAATGGGTCTGGCTCATGACGTGCCTCTCGCAGGACATCTGGGGCAAGACAAGACCCTACACCGGCTTGTCACCCACTTCCACTGGCCCCAGATGAGAAAGCACGTTGGTTCCTTTTGCAGATCTTGCCAAACCTGTCAAGCTAGTGGCAAGACTGGAATGAAGTTGAAGGCCCCCCTTCAACCCTTCCCAGTGGTGAGCACCCCTTTCGAGCGGGTGGGCATAGATATCGTAGGGCCCCTGGACCCCAAGACAGCCTTAGGCAACAGGTTCATCCTGGTCTTGGTGGACCATGCCACCCGGTACCCGGAAGCAGTCCCTCTCAGGACAATCACAGCACCCGTGGTGGGCCGTGCATTGATGGGGATCTTTTCCCGTGTGGGGTTCCAAAGAGAGGTGGTCTCCGACCGGGGTACCAACTTCATCTCTAGGTACATGAAGTCTCTGTGGGAGGAGTGTGGGGTAACTTATAAGTTCACCACTCCTTACCACCCTCAAGGAAATGGGCTGGTTGAAAGGTTCAACCGGACCCTGAAAGGTATGATTATGGGCCTAGCGGAGCCCATGAGACGGAAGTGGGACGTCTTGTTACCATGCCTGTTGTTTGCCTACAGGGAGGTGCCTCAGAAGTCCTTAGGGTTCAGTCCCTTCGAACTCCTGTATGGCCACCCTGTCAGAGGACCTCTCTCACTGGTGAAGGAGGGTTGGGAAAAGTCCCGTGGGAAAACCCCCCAGGATGTGTTCAGCTATGTGCTGGCCATCCGCAACCAGACACAACGCTTCAGGAAACTCGCTCAGGCGAACCTGGAAGCAAGCCAGGAAGAAATGAAAAGATGGTACGACCAGAATACCACTCTGGTCGAATTTCAACCTGGGCAGAAAGTGTGGGTGATGGCGCCAGTGGAGCCTTGCGCGCTCCAAGACAAGTGGTCTGGGCCATACGAGGTGGTGGAAAGGAAGAGTGAGGTAACCTACCTGGTTAACCTGAAGACTCCCAGGCAGCCCCTGAGAGTTTTGCACGTGAACCGCCTCAAACCACACTTTGAGAGGTCTGAAGTAACCATGCTCATGGCTACAGATGCAGGAATGGAAGAGGATAGTGATCCTCTCCCTGACCTCCTGGCAGTTAAGGAGCACGACGGGTCAGTGGATGGTGTGGTCCTCTCGCCCACCCTGACCCCAGAACAGCAGAATGACTGTCGCCAAGTGTCGGGTCAGTTCTCCTCTCTGTTCTCCCTGACCCCAGGAGTCACCAACTGGTGCGTCCATGATGTGGACACTGGAGACAGTCTGCCGGTAAAACAAAAGTTTTACAGGGTAGCCGACAAGGTCAGGGCCAGCATCAAGGAAGAGGTTTCCAAGATGTTGGCGCTAGGGGTGATTGAGCCCTCTAGCAGCCCCTGGGCTAGCCCAGTGGTCTTGGTCCCCAAGAAAGCTGCTACCCCCGGTGGCCCGCCAGAACTCCGGTTTTGCGTGGACTACCGTGGGCTCAATGCGGTCACGAAGACTGACGCACACCCTATCCCCAGAGCTGATGAGCTCGTGGATCGGTTGGGAACTGCCAGGTACCTCAGTACGTTCGATTTGACTTCGGGGTACTGGCAGATTGCCTTAACTGACGGGGCCAAAGAGAGGTCAGCATTTTCAACGCCAGAGGGGCACTTCCAGTAACGAGTCATGCCCTTTGGGTTGAAGAATGCCCCTGCCACGTTCCAGAGACTGGTTAACCAGGTACTGTCCGGGCTAGAGGAGTTCAGCGCCGCATACCTGGATGACATTGCTGTGTTAAGCTCCACGTGGGAGGAACACTTGCAACACCTCTGCGAAGTGTTGAAGGCTCTGCAAAAGGCAGGCCTCACTATCAAGGCCAGTAAGTGCCAGATAGGGCAGGGATCTGTGGTGTATTTGGGACACCAGGTGGGGAGCGGCCAGGTGGCGCCCCTACAAGCTAAGATTGATACCATTCTGGCTTGGGAGCCCCCCAAGACCCAGACAGAGGTGAGAGCCTTTTTAGGACTCACCGGGTATTACAGACGGTTTGTCAAGGGATATGGCACCATTGTCGCTCCCTTGACAGAACTCACTTCCAAGAAGTTGCCCAAAAGAGTTGACTGGACTGACGCCTGCCAAACTGCTTTTGAGGCCCTGAAGACTGCGATGTGCACAGCACCGGTGCTCAAGGCACCTGACTTTTCCAGTGAGTTCATAGTTCAGACGGACGCTTCAGAGCATGGTGTGGGAGCAGTACTCTCACAAGCCACTGAGGAGAATGGAGACCAGCCGGTAGCTTTCATTAGTCGGAGGCTACTCCCCAGGGAACAGAAGTGGAGTGCGATTGAAAGGGAGGCTTTTGCGGTGGTCTGGGCTCTGAAAAAGTTGAGGCCCTACCTGTTTGGGACTCACTTTCGCGTGCAGACCGACCACAGGCCCCTCAGGTGGTTAATGCACATGAGGGGTGAAAATCCAAAACTGTTGAGGTGGTCCATCTCCCTACAGGGAATGGACTTTACGGTGGAACACCGCCCCGGTACAGAACACGCCAACGCTGATGGTCTGTCCAGGTTTTTCCGCCTTAGTGAAGAGAACTCCCAAGAGGGTGGGTAGTTCTCCCCACTTTCAGCTGGAGGGGACACGTGTTAGACCTGACATCTTTTGGCGTGATTACCCTTATCTTTTTGCCTCTGCCTCCTGTATTTTTCGATGCTGTTCTGGATTCGTTTTTGCTGGTTTAGATGCTTTGGACACTCTGCCGCTGCTGATCAGCGCCAGAGTGTAAGTGCTCCCTATATAAAGTGTTATTCTGATTGGATATACCTGTTTGGCATATTTGTATCACCATGAAGTCCCTCGTAAAGTGCACTGGGTGTGCCAGGGCTGGTGACGACAAATGCTACTAGTGGGCCTGCAGCACTGATTGTGCCACCCACGGGAGTAGCCCTAAAATGGTGTCTCGGGCCTGCCACTGCAGCGCCTACGGGCAGTTTAGAACTGCCATGTCCTCCTGGTCCGCGTCCCCGCTGACCAGGCCGAACCCTTCCCTTTTCGTGCACATCAGTCACCCCTATGGAAGGCCCAAGGTACCCCCCTGGGCAGGGTGCCGTGTATGTGAAAGGTGGAGCATGTACTGGTGCAGGTGACATGCTCTGGTAGTGAACTACAGCCATTTTCGTTTTCACTATTGTAAGGCTATCTTGCTCAATAGGTTAACATGGGGGATGCTGGCTACAGTGGTTAACGGCATTTCTTCCCATAGGAACAAGATAGGACATAAGTATCTAGTATCCCTGAACTCAGAATTTAATAACGCATCTTTTAGGAAAGGTGGTTTTTAGATCCTGTGTTTGAGGACAGCACTTTTAGAAAGTTGCTGTTCTCTTGTCTGACCCTTCTGTGTGCCTGAGACTGTTTGTGTATTGACTGTCTGGTTTGTGAGTGACAGGAGCGGGGGAATCCCCCCAGAGGCTGGATGAGTCAGCACTAGGCTGAGTGGAGCGATTGCTACCTGAGTGGTGGGAGGAGTTAGCACCTGGGCTGAATAGGGCTGTGCCTGCCTGCCACAATGCTGGCTCCACCCCCTGCTGGGCGGCGGAGGACTCTGCCCCTCACTCTGAAAGGAAAGATGCAGCCAGCACGTCAAGGTGCTCAGGATCCACCCAGAACTGGTTCAGACCGGGCTCAGGGCCCACATGCACAGAAAGAACAAAGACTTTAGGGGTATAAGTACAGGACCCCTGACAACAGAAAATTAGATCATCCTGAAAATCAAGAAGGAACCTCTGCCAAGGAGAAAGCTGACTCTGAAGAAGGAAGACTGTCCTGCTGCTGCTCTGCTGGACTGACCTGCTGTTGCTTTGCTGCCAAGGAGAGGGGAAGGACTTTGCTGTGAGCTGTGTCCCCTGTCTTGAAGGAATCTCCAAGGGCCTGAGAAGAGCTGGCTCCCTGTTTCCGAAGTCCCAGGAACAAAAGGACTTCACCCCCAGTCTCCCTGAACTCTGCTGAGAGAGTTCTGTCCTTCGTAGAGTGCTTGATCCAGTTGTGGGGCCTCTAGAAGTCGAACCGGAGCTGGGAAGCTTGAGACGAAGCTGAGAAACTTGTGAAGCTGAAAAGTGTCGCATCGCTCGCTGGCGGAGCGCAACCCCGACAGTGCGAGAAGTCTCCCGCCGCTACGAGGGTCGAGATCGGCGCAGCACCTGACTTCGCTGCCGAGGCCGTCGCACCCTTCGTTTGCGTGACGCACCAGGCCGGTGCAGGGGAATCGAACATCGCTGCGAGTGTCATCGCAGAGCCTGTCGCTGGGTGAGATCACCGCACCGCTTGCTTGCGGACCGCCTCACGTCGCTGCGAACATCGTCGCAGAAAACATCACATCGAGGAGCTGCGAGAGAGAGGGTCACCGCTGGATTGCGCATCGTCACCCCGGAGATCGTCGCAGCCCCTACGAGATCATCGCATCGTGCCTTTGCGAGAACAAACTTCCCACGGAACCTACGCACCGGAATCTACGCAAGCTGCCTTCCTCCCCTTACAGACCGGATTCGTCGCCGCCCGCCCGCTGCTGCAGCGGGGCTGTCGCATCGCCTCCCCAGGGTCTCAGGAGTAACGAGTTGCTTGTTTCCACCGCACCAGCTTCCTGCTTGTGGAACTTTGTTGCATCTAAAAGGTACTGTGAGTCAACGTGACGCAACTGTGAACTTTTCACGCATCTGTGGATTATTTGATCGTAACTTAAAGAACTTTGATTACAACCTGAAGAACTCATTTGAAACCGTAAACTTGCATTGTGTATGTTGGATTTTTGCCGTTTTGGTCTTGTGTAGTTTAGAATAAATATCTTTATTTTCCTAAACTGTTGTAGAATCAGTTTGTGGTGTTTTCACTGTGTTACTGTGAGTGTTGGTACAAATACTTAACGCATTGCCTCTGGTTAGCCTAGACTGCTCCGGCCAAGCTACCTTGAGGGCGAGCAGGGGTTATCTAAGAGGGTTATCTCCTCGTCCTGACTAGAAGCAAGGGTCCCTATTTGGACATTGGTACCTACCTCTGCCAACTAGAGACCCCCAGTTCTAACACACACCAAATGTTTAGCTGATTTATTCATACTCTATGTGGGTATTTCTCTCGCTATCCGATGATGTTTTTGCAAGTAAAAACTACTACTCCCATGAGGCTCTGGGAGTCTGGTAGTTTACAGCGTGAACGTTGTTATCATTATTAATCATGAGTCAAGTAGAGTAATTTGAGTGATTGATCCAACTATTCCTGCTTATTTATTATTTATTGTGTTTTCTACTATTTTCAATTTTGACCTTTTGCAATTCAATTTTGACCTTTTGCAATCACATATTAGTAGTTTTAACACCATATGTCTATCTGGTTTAATCACACTTTATGTGGGTATTTCCCCCTACCCGACAATGTTTTGACAAGGAAAAACTACTACTCCCATGAGGCTTTGGGAGTTTGGTAGTCCACAGCGTGATCCCGCGAGAGTTCGGCCGAACTCTCGTGTCAGACGGGATCACGCGAAGGAGTACGCGGAAGTGGGAGCAAAAAACAGGTCTCTACTTATAGTGTTTCCAAACCCTCGATCGGTACCTCCCCGACGGCTCTAAAGACCTTCAGAGTTACCGACGGAGAGGGTCAGAGCGGGTATGATTGTTTAGATTGCAGCATGCCCTCATTGTTGGAGGATTGATATGGATCACTGAAGGATTGTATATTTGTGATCTTTGTGTGGTGGCTATAGCTACACTAGCTTTTGGCCATACACCGCGAAGGTGCTAGTTCCCTGAATAATGTGTATCTAGGGCGTTACATTTGGTTCAAGATACGATTTAAGTGATGACCAATATCGGGCTTTTCTGATACCTCCTTAAAGTCCCTGGTCTCGGTGCCTGATTTAGCAAGAGAGGTTGTGGACCATTGAGATAGCCTTTTATTTCAGTATTACAGAGATACCAGGCACAGCACTTCTAGAGTGGGTTTGACTGTAAAAATTGCTTTATGCTCTCATTATCTGAGGAGTGAAATGGATCACCACAGGACTGCTCTTTCGATACTGGTGATCGCTGCATGATGCTAGAGCTATATAAGTATATTGACCAGACGTCGTCAGTCCTTGGTTGTTTGATTTAGCAAGAGACTTTCTGGTGCTACACTTAGCCTGAGATATCAATTAGATGGCGGTACCAGGTATATAACATCAATGGGTGCCTGGACGAGACAACACTCCACCCAACCCAGTCAGGATTCAGAGCAGGATATTCAACTGAATCCGCGGTCCTCTTTTCCATAGAACGCCTGAGACAACTTGTTGATGGAGGGCAGACAGCAGCGTTGGTACTTTTAGACCTTAGTGCAGCATTTGACACCGTGCTGCACTCAACGCTGCTGTCACGCCTCTCCGATATGGGAATAGAGGGTCCAGCCCTGGAGTGGATAAAATCCTTTCTGGAAAATAGGAATTTTCAGGTGCATTGCCCTCCTTATAAATCATCTCCTCGTAAGTTGAGGCATGGAGTTCCACAAGGCTCAAGTTTGAGCCCCACGCTGTTCAATATTTATATGGAGCCTTTGGCACATATTGTGGAATCCTATGGTGTGGATATCGTCACATACGCTGACGATACCCAATTAATAATCCAACTTGCCAACAACCAGCCTGAGGAAGCCGCTAACTTTTCCAATTGTTTGCGGGCTGTGGCAGGATGGATGAACAGCAACTGCCTCCGCCTAAATGGCGATAAAACGGAGTTGTTGGTGGTCGGTAAGTCCCCCTCCACCTGGTCGCAGGACTGGTGGCCAACGGAATTAGGGCCAATTCCCCGCTCAGCAGAGGTTGTCAAAAATTTGGGAATTATGATCGATGCGGAGCTTTCCTTCAAGCAACAGATTAATAAAATCACTGGAAAATGCTTTGGAATATTGAAAACTCTCCGCAAAGTTCTCGATCTGCTCCCCTTCGGTGCCAGGAAGAAACTTATCCACGCCCTGGTCACGCCACATCTGGATTATGGCAATGCCCTTCTTCTTGGCCTGAACAAAAAAGGCATTCAACAGCTACAAGGTGTCCAAAATGCCGCGGCCCGCTTGGTACTCAATCTTCCACGCAGGGCATCCGGTAAGACAGCATTGCGTAAACTCCATTGGCTCCCTATTATGGAGCGCATTAAATTTAAGGCACTATGTATGGCTCACCGCATTGCCCAGGGAAAAGGCCCCAACTATTTGCAAAGACTCCTCACTATCCATCGCCCCATCCGAAATCTCAGATCCGCTGGAGTGATGTTATTCCAACTTCCCCGTGTTCACAAGACCAGAATGGGAGGCAGCTCCTTCCGTTTCTTGGCTTGCAAACACTGGAATAGCCTCCCCCTAAACCTTCGAATGGAACCCTCCGAAATAAGATTCAGACAATATTTAAAAACTTATCTCTTCCCCAAATAAAGAGTACTCTGGTACTTTCTGTCTCATCTGGGAGTAGTAGCATTTTAGCGCGGGGACACACCGTCATAGGTGTAACCAGGCGCTTTAAAAATGGCTTTATTATTATTATTATTATTGGTTCTACATGAGATATGGAGAGTGTGTGTTAGTTATGAGGGCTCTCCCTGTTGCCTATGGCATTAGGTTTGGTTTTAATGTTGAAGGTTTTTAACTGCGCCTCTGGAACTATAGTTTGGTGTGTTTTTTCCTTCCAGAGCGGTGCCTCCTTTGTCCTGAGCTGTTTCCAGGTGTGGTGAGGTCCTTTCCTCCATACTTTTGAGGTAAGCCTCGATGGTAGGTTCAGCCTATGCTGAGGGCTAAGCTTGATGGTCTATTATTAGCCACATAGAAAACACTGAGGTACTGTCAATACTCTATTCCAAGACTCTATTGTGTCTCTTTTTTATTATTTTCTGTATAGATTACTCAAGAGTCACGAGGATTGTGAACTGTGAGAAGACTGATTCCCAGTGTATCCTTTTTTTCTGTTTATCACGTTTTCTTGTTAGCAGTAGCTTTATTGTTTAATAGGTCCAGATGAAAGCACAAGGTTTACATTTACCGCTAAGTGCTGAAACATGTTGACCATTTTCTTGTAGTGGACGGCTATTTATTAAAACTGTTCCCTTGCACTGTTTTTAATTTTTGATCGTATCAGACACTAATAAATTTGACAGTCTGATTACGCTTCAATTTTAACCTTTCACTTCATTGTTTTGCACTGCACAGTTTTTCCCATACACCCCATACTTTACATCTGCTCATCTCTGCATCCATACCTTTCAAAATAACATTCTTGGGCTCCCCCTTTCTGGGGTGAGAGTGTTAGCCCTTACAAAGGATACCCAGATGATGAAGCATGTCATCTGGAATGGTGAGTGATGGGAATCCATATAAATAAAATGTATTTACTTTTAGAGTCTTGGTCATTTTGAGTATTTTTCTGTTCTTCTTTAAATACTGAGACTTTGGGTTATATTGTGTGTATTTATAGTTGATATAGGGGCTGCATATCCCGAATAGTCTATAAACTTTGGCCTCTGACCCTAAGCTAAATTTTATGTGTTTTGTCTGGATCCATCCCATGAATTTCTTTGCTTCTGTGGACGTCCGTAGTTGTCTAGGAATCAGGATGTCAGGATGCAAAGATACTTTTTTTTCACTTCTTTCTTTTTCATTGTGCCACAGTGGTAATTTTTTTTATTTTTGATGCAGGTGTTCCTGGCCTCCTGAGGGGTACCCACTGCCAAGTACAGTCCTTGAAGTCCACCTTGGAGTCTCCTAGAGCTGTGTTTTTTTTTCTATCACTTCTGCAGACCCAACAATCTTCTCGCCTTGCAGTGGATTGGGCTGTTCCTGCCTGCTCTCTGCAAACCCACTTTATGTTTTTGTTGTCATGGTTGTCTGACATCCAGGATGCTCAACTCAGACTCAAGTAGTGGCACAGTTGCTTCAGGTGGCCTAGGAGTACCCACAAGGGAGAGGTCACTTCTGAGAGGTTTCAGGGCTTCCCTAAAGCTGAGGATCATTTTCTTCTTTATCCATGGTTTGTGGAGGCAGAGGATGGTTCCTCAACTTGTAAAAGTAGGATGCAAGATTTCAAAACAGCACAGGAGTACGCTGTGATCCACCATGGGAGCCAACAAACAAAAGGGTGATTCAGAGGAATCATGATATTCATCTTCTGGCGATTGCTCCGGGACACCTGCTTTAACTTGTAAACATACTGAACATGTGGACAAGTAAAGGCCTGGTTCTTTCATTCCCTCAGAGCCTCTTGCATCTCTCTTCTACTTAAAAGTAAGTTACTTCAATGCAAGGACTCCTGTCTTGCCCTCCTGCCTAGCCCTGGAAATTCCATGACCTGGGTTTCTTCCTCAGCAGCACGCCACAATCACTCTATTGCAGACTAACCTTGACTCTCTTGACGGATGATGGCATGCCATAGAAAGGACCCACTGCCTACTCCTCCAGGTTTTATTCAATACCAGTTATAAAAAAAGTGAAGAGATTCCCCTTTGTCAAATACCTCAGCAACTCTATTTTTGCTGGACCTGACAGAGAGTCAGGAAACTGGTGCCACCAGCCAAAGAGAGAGTACAAGTCAGGAGTGGCTGCATCAAGCAAGATACCTAATAGGGATCAAGCTGCTACTGGTTCATCCTCTGTCCTTCCCAGGATCCTTCCCAGCACAGCCTGACCGTGCAGAGGTTTATGTATGGAGGTGCAGATTTGAATTATTTATGTGTCACCCATTTAATCTTATGATGCCACATATTTCATGCGTCCTACTGACACCAGAGGAACTAGCCCATTCCCAGTTCCACCACTATACTGCATTCCGGATAACTTGAAAAATATGATACCCTTCTCCAAAATCAGTTGCCTGTGACCATGCAAGCCTGGGCTCCTCCTTTAAAAATCTTCCAAAGGGCTGAATGCTCGGCAGTGGATACATAAGTCTGACCCTTATCAAATGTCACCAGTAGTAGCCTCCTCTTCCTTAATTATTAACCAGCTGTAGGGGATGGCTTTTGAGACTCCAAATAAGTCCAGGTTAGATTTTTTTTCTACACAGTCATAATATTGCCTAATTTCTTGAATTTCATGTACCAATTTTATATGAAATGCCTTAGGCTACACCGTTTAGGTAAATAATATATCTTACAGGCACAGGGGTGATGTGAACAAACTAAGATGTACATTAACAAGGTTTGCTGCTAACCAGTTTTTGCATTAATTAGTGGCTATTTTCTTAACGCTGTCTATTGCTGAAAACTATCGCCCTGTTAGCAACGTATTTACAATACGTTGGTACATGGCAATTGTATCAGCTAGCCACAGCGTAAACTGCCGCTAACACTAGTGTCAAGGTGATAAAAATGTTTACGTTACAGACAAAAAAGTGATGAAAGGCCAATTAGCAGCAAAAAAATTCACATTAGTCAGCCCAACGTCACTTTCCAGTCTCTAGGCACAAAAATAGCCTATAAATACACCTCTAATGAAAAAACAGCCAGGATGAACAGTCAGAGTCTCATTTATAAAAAGCGGCGCATCGCTGGGGAAAAACAGGCGACGCAGCATTTTGCACAGCGCCATTCTTGCGACACCGTGGCAGCAGATGCCTTGAAGCGTGGACATTCTCCGGGCCCCGGAGGCCTTGTAGGGCCTGTGTCTGAGACCCGGAGTGAGAGGCAGTGGTGGTGTGGAGTCACTGCGGCCTGACGGTGGAGGTGGGCCACATCGGGCCCAAGCCTGTGGGATGTGGCGGTAGACATTGAGGCATCAGCGATCACCCTTACCTGGTTGCGCAGTCAGGCAGGTCTCATGGAGATACATTGTTGACCTGTGTCAGAAGTCCGCCTGGCGCTCCTTGGAGGTGTGATCGGGAGAGGCCCTCCTGTGCACCGACATAGGGAGCTCTGCATTGCATAACATGCATCACCACTACACCAGAGTGCACCAAGGAGATTGCGAATGGTGACTTGTGCCTCTCTGCAGCACAGCCCGGAGGATGTGGTGCTGCCCGTATGCTGTGGAGGGTGAGGCCCTTGAGCTGTGCTGAACTTGTGTGGCAGGAGCGCTGCAACTTCAAGCATAAGAGGGCCCTGTTGCAACACCCACTTCGGGAAGTTACCCAACGGACTTGGCAGCGACTGCTGTACCCAGGCTTGTGTATTTCTGCCTGGCTGAGCCGCTGATTCAGGGAGAGCGTCGCAGATTGAGCCCCAGGGTCAATGTGCAGGTGAGTATAAGGTGGGACATGGAGTGGAGGAGACCCCGGAGTCGAGTTGGGCCCAGGCCTAGTGCCCTGAGCAATCCCTGCACTGCGGCTGACCTACATCACCGAAGGCACCACACAAGACTGGTGGAGGACTCCACTAACTGGTTCTAGTCACTGATATTGTTTTTTTGGTGGCGGTGGGTGCCAGGGGCATGGGGGTCGATTCGGGACCAGGCCCTTGGGCACTCAGCTTGATCTGCTGTCACTCACTGGGGTACTGGGAAACACAGAATCTGGTTGCCACTGTTAGATGGTAGGAGGCAACCGTGTGGTGCTGCCTTTCCTCACCCCCTGGTAGTGAACTCTTGGGTGTACCAGGGATTTCCATGGGTACCCCCGAATGAAGATTCCTGACTAGCATACAACTGACTGGGGGCGAGGGGCTGGCTGACCACACTGCACTGCACATCATACATAGTGCCTGGGCATCTGGCGCAACAATGGTCCACATTCAGATGGGTGGCTTCAATATTTGGCCGCTCCTCTGTATCAGTGAACCGAGCAGCTGGTGATTGCTGGCCACCAGGGTGTGTGTCAGTGGACAACCTGGACTCTAAACTCAAACAAAATGGCACCTCTCTTGAGTACTGCATAGACAACATCACAGTCAACTTCATCCAGGAGTGCACAGTTTGTCACAAGCTGACTTACAAAGTACCCAACATTGAGCAAGAACTGGCCAAAGTACCCCTGAGTACCCTGAGCGCAGCATTGAAGGTAGAGCAGCTAATAGCACATGTGAAGTCACTGGCAAGAACAGTGGAGGATGTGGAGGGCCACTCGCAGAGTAACAACGTAAGGGTGTCGGGTCTACCTGAGGGAGCAGAAGTGGCTTATGCAGTGGCATATACTGAGACTGGTTGCGTGACCTACTGCCATCTGGTGGACTCTCCCCATTCATTGTTGTGGAGCAGGTCCATCAAGTGGCGGTGAGCTACACGCTGTCGGGAAGAGGTCCTGGACCCTTTCTCGTCTGCCTCCAACAGGGATCATGAGACTGTCCTGAGGGAGCTACGCAAGCTGAGGGAGGTGAAAGTGGGGAACACCACAGTTATTTTCTTCACTGACTATGTCACGGGTGTGCAGAATCAGAGTGGCTGTCTCTAATGGTTAACCGATGCCTCCAACAGCTGGGCATCAAATAGTCCCTCCTCTATCTGTAAAGGCTGAGCGTGATCTTAGATGTTGACGGGGAAATCATTGACGCAGCTGAACAGGTCTGGACCTGCCTGCAATCTACTGGTCGGCCGGTGCTGCAGACAGGGAGTTAAGGGTCTGAGCATCAAGCTATCATTCGCGGAGCCAGTCGTACTAGGAGGCATAGGAGGAGCAGGCATCCCCAACATAACTACAAGCCACCCCCAATCTGCAGCAGGCTATACAAGAGAGGTAGAAGGTGCTGTATGCAGATCACACTCAGAGAAAGGATACGGACACTTACCCTGAACGCTTGCCCAGCGACATGGGCTCCACTGTGACATGGTCATCCAGGGCAGAGTTTAAGCAGACCCCGGATGTGACTCCTCAGATGCAGATAACCTAATCTAATGTTGACTAGTTGTGTGTTTCTCCTTATTCCACAGTTAAAGGCTGCTTCCGGGAATCTCTGGTTTTCTGCAGTTCCTGGTCTCCAACTTCCTGTTGCTAAAGTTCAGGTATACAGATGTCAGCTCTTAGAGAGGATCAGGTCCAGTCATCACCCAAAGGGAATGGAGCAGTTGTTCAGGTGAGCGATGCATGTCAGGGGAGGTGGTGGTGGTCTCCTTGATGCTCCGAGCTGCAATGGTAGGAGGTCCATGGAGTCGTTGTCCTTGCCAAGGATGAATTATAGGAATTCTTGTATTATCCTAGTGGCACTCTTACAATGCTGTGATGTTGCATGTTTGACGATCCAGTTGTGTAACATGTCACAGCATGTTTACAAGGCCACCCTAAGCCACTTTACATAGCTTTTCATGGGCTTGTAAATATGCGCCTCTTTCACACATTAAACAGTATGAAAGGGGCGTTCAATGGGTGTTGCTGTGGGCGTTCTAATGGCAAACCAATGGATTCTGAAGCATTCCCAGGCTTACGAGAAACCATAAAGCTTCGGAATGCCTCAGAATTTAATACAGCCCCAAGGGTAAAGTTTGGGAGGCACTGCGAGGATAAATGTTTTCATTTCTCCTTTTTTTCCATTTTGCTATGTTTACGACATTTTGCGGCACACAGAAAAAGAGGGAATACCCTGGATTGATGGTTTTGGCTAGTTAGGTGTCCCTTACGGTACAACATCAATCAATACCTCAAAACAGTCACCCCTACACCATGGCGCAAGGGTGTCTGTGTTCTCAAATGCCAGCCATTGTGTGTCTACTTATGGAAAAAAAGTTAATTTTCTTTACGTACTTGCAGCATAAATTTTGCACCATGTTGCGCCGTATTTACAAAGCGATGCATCTAGGCATATGCGTGACCTTGTAAAGCCCTGTGCCACATTACGCATGAATCAGGTACGATGTATGCAGGGTGGGCGCTCCCACAAACCAAAGCCTCATAAGAGTGGAAAAGTGAAATCTATCAGGACGCCAATGCGTTAAAACCTTATGCCTGCCTTATGGCATGCGTAACAGTGGCACAGTAGCATAGGGATAGGCTGGCCCCATTCATTGGAGGAGTTGCGTCATTCTTGTGACACAACTGCAGCAATGCGTGACTTTAGCGTTGACAGAAATGTCAGGGTTCCAGACATATTTGTCATTGATTGTGACAGGGAGCATGGTACATTGAGCAGCCATGGTGTTGCATGGAGGGCGCAGTGAAAAGTATCCAATTGCTGTTTTATAGCAGTGATGCGACACGTTTCATGAATGGGGCCCAGGAATGCGCCTTATCTAATTGATTTAGTGCATTTCTGACCTTTTGTGTTGGTGCAGGGCAGCGCACAGCAATATTCCTTGCAGCGCTGTCCATCACCTGGGCATTTTAAATGGGAGCCCAAGTGGTTGCAACAATTTTAAGACCAGCTATTTTCTGGCCTTAAATGACTGCCTCTAATTGGACTTAGCTGCAGCGTCTCATGAATGGGGCCCAGGAATGAGCCCTATCTTATTGATAGGGCACATTCCTAACCTTTTGTTTTGGTGCAGGGCAGCACAGCAATATTCCTTGCAGCGCTGCCTGGCAACCAGACATTTACATGTGGGACCAAGTGTTTGCACCTATTTTAAGACCAGCTTTTTTCTGGCCTTAAATAACTGCCCCTAATTTGACTTAGTGGCAGTTTTAGGGTTTATCAATGTCCTGGGATTTCCTTGTAAATGTTGCATTGTGAGCTTAACAGCAGTTTATTTCTCGATAATGCCTACTTTGCATTTCATTTTCATTAAGTCCTGCTAACAGAAGTTGCAATCTTGAATATTCTCATTTACAAGTTTAGTGGCAACTTTTAAATACGACAATAAAAAAAAGCTGTCATAATGACAAAAAATTGAAGCTAGTTTGGCGTTAAGTTCTTCTAAATTTGCCCCTAAATTTGAGTTACTGGTGCTTGCATCACATACAATTTAATTCTATTTTCTAGAGCATAAAGTGTCCTCTCTCCCATATATGAAGCGAGGTACTGAACGGACATTTAGCAAGATTCTGTTCAAACTGCAGCAGCATAGGAATGATGCAAATGAACTGAACACGAGTGACTGTCATTTGAGTCTGTCGCAAAGTTATCCTGTTCCCTGGGTACCCCCATTTTGTTTGCCAACTGGTACTGGTGGTAGCAGACTCTGACTGTCCCTGGGCTCTGGCTAACCAGGACCATTTCCAGTACTCTGCTGAAAATACACTTAAAATACAGTGAAAACACGTACATACACTAGGGTACACTACGGGTCAGGGTACCCTTATGATTGGCAGACCTCACCTAAAAGGCACTAGTACATAGTAGGGCAGGGGAATTACAACTACCTTTATGTCCCTAGTAAATAATAGTGCATAGCAATTTAGAGGCCATCAGCCCTTTCGGCACTGCATACTTGCACTGGTGAGGCCTGAGGTAAGTTTTAAATCAGCCCTGTGTTGCAGGACTGTTTTGAAATTAAAAATTGTGCCCAAACCCGACCTTGGTGTATGGAACAATTAAAATCTAATGAACTACAATGTTTTAGCATGTTAGGTGCCCCCAGGGTCTCCCTTAGGTGTTCCAGTGTTGGGGAGGCAGGTATCTGTAAGGAGAACACTTATAAAATAGCTTTGTATATGCCTTGGGTTTAGTAAAATTGCACATTTCAGTTTCGACAATGTAGTAAAGTGTTTCCTAAACTCGACTTTTGTCCTAGGAGCACTGTGGAGTGAGGAACTGCAATATTTTTAAACATTCATAACCATTAAAATCTCCCTTTGGTGTTCCAGGGGTGAGGTATTCTGTAGATATAGGCTTTATAAAAGATGTTTTATAAGCCCTGGTGTTGGAGAAATTGCCCAGTTCATTTTCCCATTTTGCAGTTCCCCAGCCACATAGGTTAACATGACAAGAAGTTATTAACTAATAATTCCTGCCAGAAGGACCATAAACATATCCGTGAGTGTGACCCCAGAGAACACTGAATAACTATCTGAGAGGGGCAGTGCCTCTCAGATCTGCTACTTGAAACTACAGAAGAAGTAGGGTCCTTGCTGGAAGTTTGATTTGCACCAACCAGGCCCTGCACTCTGGCTGACTGCTCCTGCTGCACAATCTGGAACTTCAGCCCTGTGGATCAAACCTGCTTCATAAGGACTAAGGTGTGGACTCCTCACAAGTAACAGGTTAACAGAGCTCGCCTGGACCTTCCCCACCAAGAAACCCACATCTGGAGTACTATCAGTGGATTGTTAAGGGTTTTATCGAAGTGTATTTTTTGCATTGAAGTCCCGAACTGTACAGGACACCTTGGAGCATCCAGACCCTTGGAGTAAGTTTTGGACACTATGGGACCCCCAGAGGAATTTCAGGACAAAGTTCCAGAGGTTTGGACCAACTTTGAAATAAAGCTCCATAAGCAGACTGAATTGGCCTGTCCAGCAAAGCAGGATACCCTCAACCATGAGTCGGCCAGCCCTCCAAGTTCGTCCCGCTGAAAAGCTCATGTGTTACGTCTTCCAAAGTCTGACTGGGAGCTGGTTTAAAGCCAAGCTGGTGAACCCTCACTGAATCCGACCTGGTGATGAGCATTGAGTGCCCCGGTAGAAAATGCTCTTGTAAATGTTTATAAGTCTGAAGGCAACAGACTTGACTGGCTTCAACTGAGAGAGTCAAGCCACCCACCTTCAACTGTGAGTTAGCCTGGATCCCTGTTTCGTCCCGCTGAAACGCTCTGGAGGTCTGAGTTCCATAGAGTGACCAGGAACTTGTTGAAAGGCAAGCTGGCGAACCCTCACCAAATCCGCACTGGTGGAGAGCATTGAGGGACCCAGGCAGAGAAAGCATTAAACAAGGCCTACTACACAGGCCTCTATCACAGTCAGCATGAAACTTCTACTTTGTCTTGGTCTAGTGCGACCTCATATCCCAATAAGTACTATAGGTTTTTATCTGCTATATAGTGCTAAATCTTACCAAAATTCAAAGACCGGTTCCCTATATTAGATTTTATTCATTTTGGCATAATTTTAAAGTTAAAAATATTTCCTATATTTATAAATTGGTGTTAGAATTTTATTGTTAGTTGTCTCTTAGTTATTTACGGAATTGTTATTTTTAAATATTTTACATACCTGCTTTTGAATTTAAGCCTGCCTGCTTGCAGCCAAGCTACCAAGGGTTGAGCATGGGAATAATTTTCTGAGACCTAATAACAACATTGCAGGGGCATGGGAACATTACGAACAAGCCGAATATGAGTGGCTATTTACATCAGATGCATTTTTGTGCTATATTATGTTATTTAACATAATTTGCTTTTTTGCATAGTTTTTCAAACTGAAATTATGCAAGTTTCATCAAGGCTTAATTTCAACCCAGCCGCCTTCCTCCATTTGGAGGTTCATTAGCTCTCTGAAACAAGTTGTGGACTGGGACCTTTGATGCTCTAGGTGCTGCAGTCTAGTAATTAACTCATTCAACAAGGCAGAACAAAGGGGAACATTTTATTAGGCTTGACTGCTCTAAAGCAAACTATATTTGACATCCATTGCAAAAGAATATATGGCAAAAAGACCTGTATTCCAGTCACAGGAACACGTATGTAATGCATCTTCACTGATCCTTGTTCCATATCCAATTCCAAAGTTATTGTTTAAGTGTAAAGTCCCCAAAGCTCAGGGTGTTGCGGACGTGAGATTTTTGATCGATTATCTGATCACCCTAATTCTTATCTCACTTGAGTCTCTTTGGATCGATTATTGACTGTCATTGAGTAAAAGGCAATCCCTACATAGGCTAAATTAACCCCAAAAACTGACGCAACTCTAAAGAACCACTTACTACGGAAAAGTTTTAAAGGTTTTATTATAAAGCCAAAATCAGTTGCAAGTACAAACACCTCAATAAAAGGTTCAAAAGATATACAGGTAATAGGATGAACATGAACTCTCTGAGAGATCTTAATCGACAGAAGAAAACTACCAAAACCAATTCAAAAATCAGTAAGTTGAATATCATTGACACAAGATGAATCTTAAGCGTCATTTACAGAAGAGAAAACAAATCAGGTTAAACTGACCCTACACTAGGCTAGATGTCATCCCTACTTAGCAAGTTCTTTACCTAAAAAGGTGTCAGCCGTTGGACTTCCAAAGAAGCTCAACCTGTCTCTTAGTCTCAGATGGAAAACCTATATCGTGTAGCAGTACCCTTTCTGCCTACCCATCCGCTCTCTAAGGGTCCTCAGGCCATCTGCTCTCTCCTCCCCAGGGTGCTGTCCCTAATACAAAATCACAGTATGGGTGGAACGCCCCTTTGAGACGCCCACCACGTACACAATTCACGTTGTCTCGTTTCTGGTTTTTTCCATAGTTTCGTTTCTTTGGATCGTCTGTTAAGTTGACCCTGCTTCCCAGGCTCCGTCTCCAGCGTGCCGGTACCCCCATGACATTCCAGTAGACTCCTCCGGACCCGAGCCTATCTCTTCAAACAGAGCTCTATTCATCAAGCTTTTGATTGGTACCCCCCTCGCACCTGCAAACAGACACTTCGAAGCAGGGCCCCAAATTCCAGGCTCCCCTTATCGGACTAGGCCGTAAAACTTCGACCAGCATTGGCAATTTATTTTAACGAGGCTTGATTTTTAGCTCACACGTGCAGATCAAAGACGACCCTTTATCTCTCCTGGCCTACTAAATTATGTGCAGTAGTCTGCACTCTGTGAACCCTTATTTCTTAGCTTAAAATAATATGCTAACACACCACTCTTGTTATAAAAACACTCAATTAAAATACAGCTTTTAACATATATGTAAGCAAAATCATTGGATAATATTGAATCCATGCTACGTGAAAGATGCAATGGTACATTTCGTTCTTACACAGTGCCATGTGGTCTGCACGTTTCTTGATTTTACATTTTACATCCTTCTTCATTTAGCAGCTACATAACATGGAACCTGATTAACGCATTTAACATTTCTATGCATTTCCACACATTTCTATTTTAGCCCATACTCTATAGGGGCTCTCTATTTCTAATAAAACACTTGTGAGTAAATACAGATACATGTCTTCATTTCTCTAGTTACTTTAGCTAACTTTACGCCACAGGCTTGCACATATGGCATATACATACGTTTCATTCAAATTGCGCTCTCTCAGTTCCCCCCTTTGATGACCTCTAGGGGTCATCACTAGTACATCAATTTGAATGTGTCACACAGAACTTGTTGCAAGGCTCCCTCTTTTTATCGTTTCTAGAGCTCTCAGACTCCTATACTGATGATCTTGCATAGCAGCTAATCTCCGCTCCTGTTCTCTCATAGACCTTTGCAATCTGTTTGACCTATACCACTTGTAAAATCTTACTAAACCCCTTAATATGATTATGCAAATTACAATTATGAAGATAGGCTTCAGGATATACCAGACAAAACTCTTCCCGAGATTGGCAAACCAACCTCCAACTTTACCCATCCCATGACCTACTTTTTCCCAGACATTTACCCTTGTTAGGTCCTCAATTTCTTGGTGTATCTTAGTAATATTCTGTATAGCCTTCTCAAGAGGTTTTGAATTGTCTGGAATGTACTTGCAACATTCCTGGACCTTCAAAGCCTTACAGACTCCGCCCTCTTTTGCTAGCAGAACGTCTAAAGCAAGACGGTTCAGAAGGACCATTGCCCTTATCGATTGCATCTCCCCTTCTACCAGCATTAGTGATCTTGCAGTACTGGCAGACAATCTGTCTACAACTGTAGCCAGTCTCCTAATCTCGACATCATTAAGTATCAATCCTAAAAGAGGGAACATGGCGCCAAATACGTCTCCAACTACTTCAGCATCACCTACATCTCTTTTCCCCCTTGCTGAAGCTTTTCCCTCTATGATCTCTATATCCTTTGCATGATATATTTTGGGGAAGACAATTGCCAAATAACATGAACGGTACCAATTGTCAGGCAGCTTCACGTAGGCATTTCTTCCACATACAAAATATACATTAGGAATCACTTGCATCCCTATTAAGAAATCTTTTGTATAATATTCTAATCGAAAAGCATGTTCACAACTAACTTCACCTACAAACACACTTTCATAATAAGTTTTGCTTCTGGTTAGACATAACTTTCCTTTCTGTGTTCGATCTAAAGCTATTGGACCATTACTACCCTTCTTTTTGTGTGCCTTTTCCTCCTCGGTCCAATCTGTTTTCCACTGTCCTGACATTTTCAAAATCTTTTGCCTTCTGTAACGGTCATCAACTTGTCCAATAAACTTTTTCTCGATCTCTGACACCTTGCAAGTCAGATTATTTCGGCGTGCATATGAAGTATCTAAAGGATCCCAGGGAAGGAAGAATTTCGCCAATCTATCTTCCTTCTTGTAATAGTCCCACTTATTCATCTGTTTGTAGTTCGGGACTTCTGATAACACTGAATCGTAATTAGAGAAGTAATACTCAAACCCATCTCGTCCATAAAATATACTAAGCAATAAACTACATGTAATCCCATATGTTAATGGAAGATGATGATATTGAATGCCTTCGTCTACAGAAGCCGGCAATTGCATGCAGACATAGCAATCCTTGGCCTCCATGACGTCAATATACTCATATAATAGTTTGGCATAAGCGTTGGTCCTGAAGTTTCCCTGCGACTCATCTACGTGTAACCTACGGGCTTCAGCTGCCAGCAACGCCTTTTCCTGAATTACATTGTTCTCCTCCTTCTTTCCAGCAAGAGCAGGTTTCAAAGTCGTTACAGGCTTTACATCGGTTATCTCTGTTACACTTTGCATGTCCCACTATGTATGATACAGTGACTACTATGACTATAAGGGAAATCACTACTGCTATAAGTGTGCCTACTATGCATTTTGCCTTTCGATTCGAACCACCGGCCTCCATGTTATCAAACAGTGTAGTTTCTTTCTGAAAAGTCTCTTTTGATTTCTTCACTCTGCTTTCATTTCGCTTTCTCAGTCTGTTAACCACATTCGGAAGATGACAAAGTCTCCTTGCAATTCAGTCTCCTTAATTTCAATGACAGACAACCCTAGCCTTTCTCTGTCCACTAAATGAAATGTCCCTAATTTTTTTCTTCTTCCACTAGGCGCTAGGTTATCTTCTTTCTCTCTAGTTTATTTACAAAGTCTTTAGGTATCTACGATGATTCTGGTACCAGCAGCTCTAATGGCATATTCCAACAATTCTAAACGAAGAATGGTTTCCTCGTGCGCTGGTACTGGATGACCCAAAGTTGGAAATTCTAATCTGTTCAGCACCAAGTCCTTGATCCAGCTTAAATACAGAGGGACGGGGAGTGTGAACGTTAGCAACCCTTCAGTTTCGATTCCAGGTGTCAACAGCCGTACTTCCACCGTTACAATTGGATCGAGGTTGGTCACCTGCACTTCCCTCACCCTCCCGGATCTCTGTCCCCAAGACATCTGCCGCCAAGTAGGTCCACTCAGGGGTGGCGTATCTTCTGCAGGGCACACATACCCTTCTTGATCTTCTTGGACCCTCAGAGTCTGAGTCCGCTGCACCTTTGTCTAGGTCTGAGTCTTCAGAAATTGGAACAAGAGTTCTCTCTGGAGTTGCTCTCAGGCTTGGCCTTCTCCTTCTTTCCGGCCAGCTAGCTTCTCCACTCCTTGTCCTCCGGCTCCTTGTTCTTGCACTCGACTCTTGACCACTTGCAGCTTGATCAGTGTCTGATTCGTACTCCCAGCTACTTTCTCCCTCTGAGGCGACTTCAGTTTCGCTGGTGTATTGACCGTCCTCGGCCTGGTCAGACACGCTCCCAGTCTCCTCTGACACCTCTACAGCTTGACTTGTCCTCTCCGCGGATTCGTCATTCTCAGCTGGATTTTCATCCGAGGGAGGAGCTGTTTCTTCCGGAGGTGCTGGAACTCTTGGGGTGTGTGAGGCGTGGATCCAGTTGTGCAAGCCTCCACACTTCACTGCAGTGTTTGTTATCAATATGACTTGGAAAGGTCCACGCCAGCGCACGTCAAGGCAGTTCTTCCTTACGTGCTTCTTCACCACGACCCAGTCCCCAGGGCACAGGTCGTGGCACAAATCTTGAGACGATGGAACTTCAGCAGCCTGCACCTGAAGGGACACAGAATGAATGGCGTCAGAGAGTCCCTTACAATAGTCCAGGATTAAATCATCTGTGATGTTCAACAGTGCTGTAGATGGAACTGATGGCAGTCTCATAGCCCTCCCCATCAACACCTCATGTGGGGAGAGACCTGTCCTTCTGTCTGGTGTGCTACGTATGCTCATAAGGACCAGTGGAATTGCATCGGGCCAGCTCAAGGATGTTGACGAACAAACTTTGGCAAGCCGGGACTTAATAGTGCTGTTGATTTGTTCCACGATCCCTGAGGCTTCTGGTCGATAGCTACAGTGCGGCTTCTGATCTATACTTAGGGCTGAACAAAGCATCTTCACAATTTCGCTGTTGAAATGTGTTCCCCTATCCGATTCCAAAGAGGCCGGCACCCCGAAGCGCGGTATCAGTTCTCTAAGCAATAACTTTGCTACTGTAAGTGTGTCACACCTGCGTGTGGGGTAAGCCTCAACCCATCTGGACAAAATGCAGACAATCACCAGGACGTATCTGAGGCGATTACTTTTTGGCATTTCAATAAAGTCTAACTGCATCCTATTGAATGGCCCCCCAGACCTCCCTATGTGACTCAATGTGACTGGTGTTCTCTTTCCTACATTTAGTTGTTGACAGATCACACAACGTTGACATACTGCTTCTGCCGCTACCCTAAACTTTGGGTTGTACCAAGTTTGCCTAAATACCCTCACCATAGCATCTCTACCTATGTGTGTTGGTCCATGTATTCTCCTTGCCATTGGACTGACTAGTTCGTTTGGTAACACTGCCCTCCCATCTGCGGAAATCCAAAAGTCCATTTCACTCTTGGTGCAACCTGCTGTTTCTCATGCCTTTTTCTCAAAATCAGGTGCATTCTCTTGTATACATTTCAACTCATCCCAAGTGTCTACAGTTTCCAACAACATGGTTAACTCGGTCCTTTCCTGAATACCACTCACTTCTACCTCTGTAAAGGAATATCCTTGTTCTGCACAATAGCGTGCAACTTCGTCGGCATACCTATTGCCTTGCGACACAAAATCGGTATTTCTGGTGTGAGCTGTGCATTTGACAACGGCAATTGCTGCCGGACCTTGTAGCGCTTCCAACAATAGTCGAACAAATTCTCCATTTCGAATAGGAGAACCTGAAGAGGTCATGTAACCTCTTTGAGACCATAACTGCCCATAGTCATGAACTACCCCGAAACCATACTGGCTATCGGTGTAAATGGTGACTCGAATTTTGTTACCTGCTAAACAGGCGCGTGTCAAGGCAACGATTTCAGCTACCTGAGCGGAGTGTACTCCTTCCAGGCAGGCGGCTTCCACAACTCCGGTAATAGTGCAAACGGCATAAGCTGCTCTCAGCTGACCAATATCGTCTCTTACGCATGAGCCATCAACAAAGAATATTTCATCGGGGTCGGTCAATGGCTCATCTACGATATCTGGTCTTGGTTTGGTGCATAGTTCAGTCACATCAAGGCAGTCATGATCTGTACATACATCATCATCAATGTCATTTGGAAGTGGCATCAAAGTGGCAGGATTCAAAACAGAGCATCTCTTGAGGGTCACGTTCTCGGCAGCCAAAATGACTTGCTCATAGCGCGTGAGCCTGCTATTTGTCAGATGCTGTGTCTTGGTCCTGGTCATCAACAATTCAACAGAATGCGGTACATACACCACTAACTGGTGTGCCATAACTATATTTTCACACCTCTCAATGCTGACACCCGTTGCAGCAACGGATTTGAGACATCCGGGCAACGCTGCGGCTACTGGATCTAAGGTAGCCGAGAAGTATGCAACTGGTCTACGGGCATTTCCATGTATCTGGGCCAAAACTGACAAAGCACAACCTTCCCTTTCACAACAGTAAAGTAAGAATGGTTTCTTGTAGTCTGGCATTCCCAGAGCCGGGGCACGACACAAGTCCTCCCTCAGCTGCAAGAACGCCATCAAACAATCCTTGTCCCATGGTACCGGATCACTCACCCCCTTGTGCGTCAGCCTTTGTAAAGGTTTTGCTTTCAGTGAAAAGTTAGCTATCCACTGCCGGCAATAACCAACCATTCCTAGGAACATCCTGACTTCTCTTTGTGTTGTGGGCGAATTCATTTTCATGATCGCCTCTATTCTGTCTGGTGACACCTTCCGTTTTCCCTTTTCAATCCTGTGACCCAAGTACTGCACTTCTGTCAAACAGTACTGCAATTTGCTTGGAGACACCTTGTGTCTGTTCTCAGCCAAGTGATTTAGTAAGGTGAGGGTGTCTATTTTGCAACCCTCCTCAGTTTCTGACGCCACAAGTAGGTTGTCTATATACTGAACCAGAACCGAGTTCATTGGCAGTACTAGACTTTCAAGATTTTTCTTCAGCAGCTGGTTAAAAATCGATGGGCTTTCTGTATACCCCTGTGGGATACGACACCATGTTAAAACGCGATTTTCCAGTTTAAAAGCGAAAAGATATTGGCTTTCCTCATCTAAGGGGATTGAAAAGAAGGCCTGACACAGGTCTATCACTGTGAACCACTCAGCTTGGAATGGTATCTGAAATAGTATCACTGATGGATTCGGTACCACTGGACAACACGAAACAACTATGTTATTAATCTTTCGAAGGTCCTGCACTATTCTGTATTTCCCACTAGGCTTCTGCAAACCCATAATCGGGGAGTTACATGGGCTTCTCACGATTTCCTTCAGTATTCCCTGCTTAATCATGGATTCGATCACAGGCTTTATTCCTGCAATCGTCTCCGGGGTCAGCTTGTATTGGGGTGTTCTTGGATACTCAGCATTTGGTTTTACCATGATCTTTACTGGCTCTACCCCTTTGATCAGTCCTATTTCTTCCCCAGTGAAATCCCACACTTCAGATGACACCGCACCTCTCAAGTCCCATGGAAGCTCCTCCACCGTCAAGGTAGGATACAGCTCCACGCATACCTGTGAGTTTGCAACCTTAAAATCGGCATCATCATCGTTAGTCTGTACCTCTACTCCTTGAGGTGTGCAATATATCGTACAGTTCAGTTTGCATAACAAGTCCCTTCCTAACAGACACACAGGGCTAGAATCGCAAACTACAAACTGGTGCTCATCACTGTATTTCCCTATTTTCACCGACACTGGTTCTGTCAGAGGATTCGTCATTCTCCTATTTGCGACTCCTACTACTTGAATTGTTTCCCCTGACATTGGCAGACCTGGGACTACTGCTGATCTCAGAGTGGATCGAGTGGCCCCTGTGTCCACCAAAAAGGTCGTAGGACACCCTGCTACTTCAGCCTCCACGTATGGTCCCCTCTGGTCTACCTCTAAGGCTGCCCCAAGGGTACAATCTTCCTCTCTATTCACTCGCTGTCCCGTAAGGGGATCAACGTAGTAGCATTCCTCTCCTCCTACGAACAGTGGCAGTTGTCTATTGGTCTTTCCCCCGGTCACAATTCGAGGTGGTTGAGGGAACTGGGCTCGAGGAGTCGGGGTCCCCCCTTTGATAAACTTTCCCTTATGTATCGTTGTTCCCTTCACCAGACTGCTCTGGACCTCATCCTCCTCTGGTTCTAATTCTCCAGTCTCGATATTATAGGGGCACTCGCGTTTCCAATGCCCCACCTCGTTACACTGGTGACACCTAGTCGTCTTTTTCAGTGTCGCAATATCTACCCTAGGTCTCTGTTTTTCCTCATCGTCCTCACTCTGATTATTTGGCTTCTTTCCTAGCGTTCCTGTTCCCTGTTGCCGCTGCCCACCTTTTCCAGCTGACTGCATCTGTACCAACATCAGTTTCTCCTTAAGTTTCTTTGCCTTGGAGTCGATCTCATCACTGCAGTACCTTGCATATCTCAAAATTTCATCTAATGGTTTGTTCTGCCAATAAATTAAATGCTGCTGGATCATTAAACTGATGTCAGGTCTCAGTCCCAGAACGAACTTTGACACAAACTGTCCTATGTCCCTAGGATCCATTACATCCAGCCCACTGTACTGTTTGAATGCTTTCAGCAATCTCTCATAATACTCATGGACAGTCTCTTTAGGTTCTTGGGTGGTTCGATCTATCTTAACCCAGTCTATGTCCTGCAAAGGCACTTTATCTTTCAGCCATGCCATTACCCTCTCGTACTTTTCCATGACTTTTTCTGATGGTCCATTTGTCTGGGCATCCCTGTCCGGTTCAGATGTTGGCCATTCAACGCTAACCTTGCATGCCGTCCACAAATCCCCTGGTACTACAATATCAAACAGGGTGTTCAGGTCAACCCACAGTACTTTGGATATCTTTACGAACCTCTCTACCTGCTTATACCACTCCACTGGGTTCTCCCTCAGCTTAGGAAAAGAAGTGGTAAATGCCGCTAAGTCCCCCCTACTCCAGGGCACATGCACATAGCTTCCATTAGCAATTTCTCGCAAAGGGAAAGCTTCCATTCGCGGTGGCCCTCCCTCTGGGGACATCCCAATTGTGCTCCTTCTGACGGTCCCCCTCTTGGACCATCTTTCCTCCCATTTATCCAAATCCCTCCACGTTCTTATACCCAAGATCAGTTCCTTTATGTGTATTTTTAACCCAATCGTCCTCCTTTCGTCTAAGTCCTGATCCGTGCAATGCAGTCTATGGTTACCCTGTAATGCTTTAGTTCTTGATAAGTCTATCATGTACCTGTTTGCCAATTCAGATAGTCTTTCATGTACTGACCTCGCCTTCCGAGTAACATCTTTTGCCATAAACAGTACCTCATCTTGTTCATACAGGTCGATTCTCTCCATTGGCAAGGTGCCGTCTATTATCTCATCTAGATCTGATTTTAAACTGGTTACATCGAGTCTTTTTGCCTTTACCTCAGCTCTCAGTACCTCACTCCTAGATGGTCCGTTTACATTCCTCCCGTCCCAACTCCGAGTCCTACGCCTAGGCTCAGGTGAGCTACGAGGAGTCCTCCCTTGTTCCCATCTTTCTACATCCCATGCTCTTCCATCTTCCCTAGGTGTATGGTGGAACAATGTTCTATTCCCCACCACCCCGTTCTGTCTCTTCTGTTCTGCCTCTCTAGACACATGATAGGATCCCCCACTATTTTCTACGCCTTCGCAATTCCCTTGCTGTCTGGTGTCACTCAGTAAATGATAAGGTCCCTCAGAGCTCTCCATGTTCCCGCGATCCCGTCCGTGATCACTGGATGCATGGTGAGACCCCTCGCGACTCTCCATACTCCCGCGACTCCAATGTTGTACATTTTCGCCCGGTGTGTGGTGAGTGCACCTGTAGCTGTCCCTGTACTCCTGTGTCTTTCGATCTCCCTCACTGAGGATGGGGTGAGGCACCCCCCCACATCCTGTACTTCTGTCTTCATGCATTTGTCTATTGCCACCAGTGGTATGGCGGGTATCTCCTTTGCTTTCCTCACTCTTTCCGTCCCACTCTGGGCTGCTTTCGCCAGCTTCTATCCTGTTATTCTGAGTCTCTACGGCAGCATCCCATTCTTTCAAGTACTCCCTCAACTCCTTAAAGGATTTCGGTCGTGGTCCCCTCAGATCCATCAGCCCTCTCTGACCCCCTTTTTCTATTAAGGGATCCGTTACTGAATCCAATGGGGTACTCCGACCCCTTGGTCCTAGAAACTGCCTTTGTGAATTAATCGTATTGTTCCTGCTTTCCATCTCTGCTCTTTCCCTGTCCAATCGTGCCTGTTCCTCTTCTCGTGCTCTCTCTGGGTTGTAGATCGACACTACAGGACCTATAGTAACAGGTACTTGTAGAGCGTCCGGCAGTTGGTACGACCTTGCACACTCTGTTTCCGGCACCTTTTGTACCACAAACCTTCCGACCACTCTCTGTACTGGACTAGGTTGAGGTATTTCCTCGCCTTTGTTGGGTTCCCAATCTGTTATGGGGAGCGGTCTATATTCCCCTTTTCCGGCCCTGTCCCCCTTCTGGGGCTCGGGACGTTCAGTCTCTCTATTGTACGGAGGTGGTCTGTCTAACAATAACCTATTTATCAGGCTGTCGTCTGTCTCGCTCTCATCATCCTCCACTGGAGGCTTCTTTTCTCCTGTGACTTCCATCACTGGGTACAGTTTATCTGCTTCTATTCTCTGCACTCTCCACTTTTTAGCTTCGTCATCCCATTTGGCATCCTGCACTGCTCTTACCGATCGTTTCACTCTTTCTTGGCGCCTGTTCAGGCTCCGGTCGTACGCCGCCCTGAACCATGCATTGAGGGCTTCAAACTGTGTTGTTTTGGGTAGAGGTCTCGTTGCGAGCATTACTGCTTTCAGCTGGTTCAATGCTTCTAACCTAAACGTTCCGTATCTCGGGAACGTCAGTTCCTCATTTCCCTCTGTTATCTTGCTCCACTCAGAGATCCACAGTATAGTATGTAACCCAACATTCACAGCCATATAATGAGCTGGTGTACCCTCCGGCGGGGCCTCTTCCCCAGCATATGAGTTCCCTCTGTCTCTCTTAAAGATCGCCCTTAGACATTTAAAACACTTCATTTTCAAGAATCTACAATTTTCCTTAATTCACTTCCTTGTTTACTTCCCGATGGCGAACCACCAATCCCTGCGCGGCTCTCGCTGACCAGCCTATCCCAGCGTGGTTCTCGCTGACCAGCCTATCCCAGCGCGGCTCTACACCAACCAGCATATCCCAGCGCGGCTCGCTCTGACGTCACTCGTCCCCTTTGCAGCAGTTCCCCTCCTTTCTCAGCTCGTCTCCCGGTCTTGCATGCGTCTCATTCACACACCGAAAAATGACTACTTCCGACCAAGCGATCACTTTTCTTGACTGTACGTCCACAGTCTAACTGTAATTGTCACCTCAACTGACGAAGCGTCTTCCGTAAGCGTTCAGACGATCGCCTTGACTGATAGGTTTCTTACACACAGTAAACGTCCGACCAGCGTCCGTTACTCATACACTCACTCTTACGTTCCCCCTATCATGGTCCTACGGGCGATCAATGGTACATCATGACCCCCTTCACAGTGGTAGACAATTACTCTGGAAGTCCGATACACCCGAACCACTTAAGCCCTTCCCTGGACTTAAGATTTTCATCGGTTGAGCGCGCTCACAACCGTCTCACAATCACACTACAGGCATTCAACTCCGCTTGACATCACAACACAGGTACAACACAAAACACCGCAATCTGGCAACGCATGACCCTTATACTCACTCTCAACCGACTCTGCTGCTTTTCTCTCTCGCACCGTCAGCACTTTCTTCGGCAGGTAGCTCTTCTTCTGGTCGTCGATCACTAGGGGCCTTGGGGTAATCTTAACCTAACCTTGGTTGCCTTCCTCAAGAAGCCAACCATCTTTCTCTGCTAACAACTGCGGACGTGAGATTTTTGATCGATTATCTGATCACCCTAATTCTTATCTCACTTGAGTCCCTTTGGATCGATTATTGACTGTCATTGAGTAAAAGGCAAACCCTACATAGGCTAAATTAACCCCAAAAACTGACGCAACTCTAAAGAACCACTTACTACGGAAAAGTTTTAAAGGTTTTATTATAAAGCCAAAATCAGTTGCAAGTACAAACACCTCAATAAAAGGTTCAAAAGATATACAGGTAATAGGATGAACATGAACTCTCTGAGAGATCTTAATCGACAGAAGAAAACTACCAAAACCAATTCAAAAATCAGTAAGTTGAATATCATTGACACAAGATGAATCTTAAGCGTCATTTACAGAAGAGAAAACAAATCAGGTTAAACTGACCCTACACTAGGCAAGATGTCATCCCTACTTAGCAAGTTCTTTACCTAAAAAGGTGTCAGCCGTTGGACTTCCAAAGAAGCTCAACCTGATCTTAGTCTCAGATGAAAAACCTATATCGTGTAGCAGTACCCTTTCTGCCTACTCATCCGCTCTCTAAGGGTCCTCAGGCCATCTGCTCTCTCCTCCCCAGGGTGCTGTCCCTAACACAAAATCACAGTATGGGTGGAACGACCCTTTGAGACGCCCACCACGTACACAATTCACGTGGTCTCGTTTCTGGTTTTTTCCATAGTTTCGTTTCTTTGGATCGTCTGTTAAGTTGACCCTGCTTCCCAGGCTCCGTCTCCAGCGTGCCGGTACCCCCATGACATTCCAGTAGACTCCTCCGGACCCGAGCCTATCTCTTCAAACAGAGCTCTATTCATCAAGCTTTTGATTGGTACCCCCTCGCACCTGCAAACAGACACTTCAAAGCAGGGCCCCAAATTCCAGGCTCCCCTTATCGGACTAGGCCGTAAAACTTCGACCAGCATTGGCAATTTATTTTAACGAGGCTTGATTTTTAGCTCACACGTGCAGATCAAAGACGACCCTTTATCTCTCCTGGCCTACTAAATTATGTGCAGTAGTCTGCACTCTGTGAACCCTTATTTCTTAGCTTAAAATAATATGCTAACACACCACTCTTGTTATAAAAACACTCAATTAAAATACAGCTTTTAACATATATGTAAGCAAAATCATTGGATAATATTGAATCCATGCTACGTGAAAGATGCAATGGTACATTTCGTTCTTACACAGTGCCATGTGGTCTGCACGTTTCTTGATTTTACATTTTACATCCTTCTTCATTTAGCAGCTACATAACATGGAACCTGATTAACGCATTTAACATTTCTAAGCATTTCCACACATTTCTATTTTAGCCCATACTCTATAGGGGCTCTCTATTTCTAATAAAACACTCGTGAGTAAATACAGATACATGTCTTCATTTCTCTAGTTACTTTAGCTAACTTTACGCCACGGGCTTGCACATATGGCATATACATACGTTTCATTCAAATTGCGCTCTCTCAGTGTCAACATTTGCATAGTTTACATTTGGGTCATTTCGTGAAATTTCAGAAAAATTATGCATATTACACGCAATTTTGCAAAATGCAAAACTGACATGTGGCACTGTAGTTTATCATGAAATGTGTCCTTGTCTCCATTATGGACACGAGTGCTGGTTGTTTGCGTTGTTCCTGTGCACTCATGCACATTTTTGCCACTAACAGCATGCAATCACATGGTGTGGCATTATAGCATAAGGTTGGCAATTTCACGTAGCAAGCATAATGCAAAATAACCAGAATTACACAAGTTTATGCCAGCGGCGAAGAAATTTTGCCAGCAACCAGAAAATATGACATATTAAAATCTTTCTCAAACAACAGAATGATGTGGTTCTTTTCATTTCCAAACGGAATCATAACAATTTAGATTAGGCCCTTTCTGCAACAGTGCAAACTGTTTGCCCTTGCCAGACAGAATCAGCTGGTGATTGCTGCAGTACACCCGCTTCAACCTGCGAAAGTACTGAATATGTGGGCAAGCAGAAGCCTGGCTCTTTCCAAATTCGGAGTAGTACAAATCACCATTATTTCTCAACTCAGTATTTTGGGCGCATTTCAGAAATGAAGAGCTTTCCCTCATATCAATTGTTCATTCATTACATTTTACCAAATATATTGGAGCATAGTCAATCCAAAATGAAAATCATTACACACTGGTTTCCAGTATTTTCTGGGCTTCCTATATCTCTTTGATCAGACGGGTCTGATGTCCATAATGGAATATTACTTTGTAAATCAGCCATCAGTGTGCAAAGTTAAAGATGAAAATGTTGTTCACTAGTTCTATTTTTTTCTGCTTTTTTACATTCTTTTTATTTAGATGCTTGTTTTTTTGGGTGAAACCATGAACTATTTGCACAAATTATCGGTTTCTAAATTTGGAATTTTGTCTAGTTTTTAGAGCTGTATTGCGTCCAAGGTTTACCCATGGATTTCTGACCTGGTTCCATCTCAAGCTAATTAATCTAGTCAAGGCATACAAATCTTACGTTTATTGTATTTTTGATCTCGCAATCCATTTGAGGTAGAATGAGTTCTCTCTTCTGCCTCATTAGCTGGAAATTGGTCTTCCTAAAACCTGAGAACATTTTTGGTTGAAATGTAACTTGTGGTGAATAAACAGCTGTATGTGTTGGTTTCTCTATATACTGGTGTTCAAGGAGATCATCATTGCCAGCTGAAGAGGCAATCAAATGATAGAGCATCAATGTCATGGGTTACTATAATCATCACTGTAGTTATGGTAGTGTTTTGGGTCTGAAAATTATCTTTCATCCAGAAGTATACTAGGTTATGTTTGAGATCTTAGAGCAGTGTTCCTGATTGTTTTCATTTGAGATGTGAACTTGCATGACTAAATTTGAAGTTAAACATACTTGCTTGAATAGGCCAAATATGTATAAAAGTAAATATAAAAATAAAAATTCTGAGCCTTAGATTACTTTGAAGATGACCAGGCTCAACCCATTGGCAAAGTAAGTGTTTTGCCAGGTCAATAAGAAGAGATCAATAGAACCAGCCGGTAGCTAATTTAGCTAATTTAGAATTTAGAGTCATTTTAACTTTATCTTAGTCTGCCCCACAAGTGCAAGTAGGGCGAGATTAGATGACACAACTGCTGTAACTTCAAAGCTGGATTTCCCAGCAAATGTGTTCTCTGAGACACAACTGGGACGATGTCCGTGCGACTCCCGATCACAACAATCAATTATACACATACTATTTTTCTGCCATTTTTAGGAAAGAGAGAGGATAAGATCACTGAAGAAATTTTGTTTGCGAAATTACATTACCGCACTGACTGTTATGTTACAATTAGAGACTCCATAAGCTTGCCTGTTGGTGGCCTTGTTTCTATGTACAGCATTAAAAACTGGCAGATTAGCGAACATGTGATCACATGTTAAAAAATCTGTATAATATGCACAGCCTGAACAAATCTATATGTTTTTTGATCCAGATTAACTAGTGATGAGATGTATACACTGTTTTTAAGGGTTTTAGGTAAAACTTTTAGGATATCAGCTTTTTATGATAACTTATTGATATACTTGTATTTTTTTATCTGAAACTTTTATGCATTTGTATCTAAATGCGAAATAAAGTATTGATTGATTGATTGACACAACTGTTCTTAATGAATCAGAGTTGGGCATTAACCACTTCCGTGCTGATGAAGGAACCGCTCCGTCATCAGCCGTGGTAGCGCTGTGCTGATCATCGTGCTGTACATCGTCCCATATAAGATTCGATAATGTGGGACAGTTATCCCAACTTAACACCTTCGCTGCGGCGGCTATTCCGCTGCAGCGCTAACGGGGCGGGGAGGCCGCGTGGCGCGCCCATGCTGGTGACAGAACCGCTCCGTCACCAGCCTCGGTGGTGCTGTGCTGATGACGGAGCGGTTCCGTCATGGCCCGCCCGACGCGCCTGCGCGGCGCGGATTCCGCGCCTGCGCGGCGCGGATTCCGCGCCTGCGCTGGGCGTTCCATTGAGTGGGTGGGGCCATGACGGAACCTCTCCGTCATGAGCACAGCTCAACCGAGGCTGGTGACGGAGCGGTTCTGTCACCAGCATGGGCGCGCCACGCGGCCTCCCCGCCCCCTTAGCGCTGCAGCGGAATAGCCGCCGCAGCGAAGGTGTTAAGTTGGGATAACTGTCCCACATTATCTAATCTTATATGGGACGATGTAGTAGGTATTATAATTGACAAGTAGATGTTATGATGTTAGCATGTGGTGTGGTGAGCCCCATTATAAACTAAGAGGCCCATGGTTCCAAGAAAGCTTCAAATATAGTCCAAGGAAAAGAAGAGTCAATAGGCATCCTGAAGACCTACAATATAAACTGATGAAATTGTGAGCAAACCTTTGCTCAGATAAGACTGTGCCAGTGATCCTAATGGTTGCATATTTCATGTTTCTTCGGATAGTCTTTTACTTTCAAAGCTGTGACTTAACACCCAAATTTACCATTAAAGAGGATTTTAAATTGCTACTACTCAGACACCAAACATGACATGACATGTAATAAGGTAACTAAATGTTATCCTAGGGAAGAGGTAGGCTTGCAGAAATGAAAAATTAATTCATGAGTTTTTTACTACCAATACATGTAAAACGTAAAAGCACATATTCAACTTTTTAAATACAATGCACCCTGCTCTAAGGGCTAATTACTGCCTACCCTAAAGGGGACTTATATGTATTAAAAAGGAAGGTTCAGTCCAGGCAAAAGGGTGTATTTTGCCAAGCCAAATGGCAGTTTAAAGTTGTGTACAAAGTCTGAAGCGGCATGCCTCTGATATGTTTTAGAAGACTACATAAGTGGGTGGCACAGTCAGTGCAGCAGTCCCACTAGTAGTACTTATTTTACAGGCCTGGGGTACCTGTAGTGCCACTTTATTAGGGATGTTTAGCTATAATAAAATATGCCAATTTAGTGGAAGACAATTTCACCATGTTTAAAGGAGAGAGCACGTGCAATTTAGCACTGTTTAACAGTGATAAAGTTCACAGAGTCCTAAAAGCCAACAAAAATGGGTTCCGTAATTAGGAAGGTGAAGAAGAAAAGTGTGGGTATGGCCCTGCAGAGAGGGCCAAGCCCAAAAATATGTAGGATGTCTTATAACTGATGTGTACAAAGATGTGGTTCAGAATTGTGATTTTGTTCTAGCATCCTGGTTCCCACGACAGTATGCACAGTCATAAAGTGACCAGCACCATGATGCAGAGAGGCTTATGTGTGAATGACTGAGACTTCTATGCTGATGCTTCCATAGTGGAAACCTGCAACCCTTCTATTTTAAGCTCTGGCTACAATGCAGGACAAACCTCAGCAGCAAGGTTGGAGTCCTCATAGTAGACGATATAAGCAGTTCACTACCCCAGTGCTGCTGGGACTGTGACAAGTTGGTTTCAGCTGAGTTGGGTGCTTGGGGGCGTCCACGCAGAATTAGAGTGGAAAGTTAAAATAAAGGTACTGTCTCGTTGTAGATGCCCAGAGCTCTCTCCTCCCCCTTCCTCTCCCTCTCTCTGTGCTTCGAGCTGAAGATTTCCAGCAGTCAGCACTGACATAGCACTTGCTGTTCTGGAAGTGGCTGCAAGATTGATGACCTTTCGGAAACCCAGTTAGTTCCAGCACTGCAGCAGCAGTTACATTCGGCTTCCTGGGGGAGTCACTTGGGCCCTGCGTGCATGAGAGTGGTGTGTGTTTGTGTGCCAGTGTTTTTTATGTCTGTGTCTTTATGTTTCGACTTTAACTTTAGATGAATTTCTCTGCATGCACTGCTGTTTCTCATTTCTGTGTTCTGGAGTCTGAACAAAGCATTTCGATTGTCATTGTCCAGTTTTAAATATTGTTTACCTTTTGAATATAGCCTGTTTCTGGGTGCTGCTAGTTTTGGCAAATCAGAGAGCTGTGGCATTTTGAGATTGAGGGGAAGAATTACAAAAACATTTATGAGAACAGGAAAAAATGCTATATGTTACTCTTGTCTTACATGTCTTTGTGAATCTCGCCTATTAATAAGAGTGCAACGAGAGCACAGTGTTTTCTATTTGCACTGACTGCATGTGACTATTCACTAAATGATGCAATTTAATCCGATGATTTGAGATGTTTTGGGGTCAATACACTAAGAAATGGAAGAGTATGTAAGAGAGTACTACAGGGGTACTGCTTGACATACTCCAAAAGGATAATGGCCATAGGCTTCGTGGCGTTTTAAGGACACACATTTCGATTGGAGTTACATTCAATGTATTCCACGTTTAAACTAGCAGCACAATTATGTGACTGGTGTAGTGTGAGCCTACCGAGAAAGTAGAGGAATGCTCTACAGGATGGGGTTTTATAGTGGTTACTGCAGAAGAAAGGAGAAAGTAGATAGAATACAGTGAAGAACAGAAGTTTTTTCGCGACTGTTCGAATTACAGAGAGATTCAGGGATGAATAAGAGGGGCGCGTGAGATGAGTAGGGGTGGGAGTAGAATTTCTAAGAAGTGACGCAGGATCTTCGTGGTAAGGTTACCCTGTGACAGGGCGTATAGCTTTAGCTAGTATACCAAAAATACTTCGAGTATATTCACGCCAAAGCCTTTAATTGTGATTCTCCCCATAATTTGAAGGTATTCCCCATTCTTAAGCACTGTTTTTAATTTTGACATACATTACCATACTACATGTGCATTATCTCAACATGATGTAATGTGTATTATTGATTTGAATTATACCTTTATAATGACTCCATGGATCGTTCACCATGAAAAAAGACTTCCCTTTCATACGGACACATCCAAGTAAACTGCACAATGTAGTGCTCTTTCCCACAATGTATACACCCCTTGAATGCTAAGTTAGAACTAGAAGCATGGATAAGTGTGATAAATAATGTGCAAAATGTTGTTGCATACTCCCAATGTTATTGGTTTATGGCTGACACAAATCCTTTATGTGGGTCAGGTGAAACAGAAATTACAATTTAGAATAAACACATTGAAATTGAATATATTGAGATGCCAGACTGGGAAATGTTGAGAAAGGGGTTATTCCGACAACATAATGGAAGAACCTACAAAGACAGTGAACAAAATCAACACACAAATGCTATTAGACAGGGAGAAAATTATTTCAAGTCTTTGACAGTTGTATAAAAAAAAATACCAAATATGTGCCATGAAGCATTTATTTTATAATTGTTTTCCAATACCCCAAAATACCAAGGATGGTATAAATGTATTAAGTGGCACTTTGGAAATACCGAAAATTACCAAATCACAAAATCTTTATCACAAATTGCGAATCAATTGTCTTTTATTGCAAACATTACATAGGCAGCAAATGTCATCACATACAATGACCACATTGCTTGCAAAGAGAGCGCTGAGAGGAGGATTAGAGAAGCAGTGTTAGTAAATTACATGATGAAAAGCCAAAACTCAAAAAAAATTGTTTATAACAAGCATTTGCAATGCAATAGGTCTCGCATTTGCAATAGTTGGAGCTATTGGCATTGTAAATGACAATGCCTTTTATTATTTTGTTTTGAAAACCTACAAGCCATGCATAAACATGCACTTTGTACGTATAGTCCTTGCTTACGAGAAGCAAGGCTGTCAGTAAAAGAGACTGCCAGCTTTGCTTCTCATAAACAAGGACTACGATTACAAAGTGCTTGTTTACGCACAGCTTGCAGGTTTTCAAACGCTTTTAATAAAAAGCATTGCCATTTACAATGCCAATAGCTCATACTCTCGCAAATGCAAGACCTATTGCATTGCAAATGCTTGTTTTAATGAACTGTGCAACTATAGATTTGAGTCTAGTGAGTCCCCGCCTGTGGCGGCACAGAGTACTGTGAGCCACAGCATCCCAATGCTAGCCATGCCAGGGGAAGGCCAGATTCCGACAGAGACGGATATCCCTGAGACAACATAGAAGGAACAGTTCCACAGTGTCAGGAAGCCACCCGAGCCCTGTGAGCCACAGATTTCTCAAGTCACCAGAGCCTGTGGACGGGTAGAGAAAAGCAGTGAGCCATGGTGGCACAGAGCTACCTTAGACCGTGGCAGGGCATCCTTTTAAGATGAAGTTTCGTGCAGCTCTGTCTTAAATGCACCAAAATGATTACAAACACAAAATTGTTTTTTTCCCCAAGGACTTGCGAGTCTAATAGGCACCAGAGAGGCACCAGTGCCACCGCATTCACACTTATAAACATTTGCATAGCTCCCACGTGGTTGTCTCTTGAGAGGCGCTGTATCAGCTGTGCGTTTTCCTGCAGACCCCGGCCAGTATGCACTAGCTGTAGTGCAGTGTGAGGGCAGCAGCAGCCCAGAACCCTCTGCGGAGGACGCCCCCTGACTAGCTGTGCGGGGCTAACAGAATGCGGGTGGGATATTAAGCCGGCCTTTGATTAGTAATTACAGTTAAATGGGAATCCCAGCATATGACATGATAATCCACATTTGTAATGCGGCACAATCACCCATAAGGGTCTCTAGGCGCTGGGGTCCGTCGGGAAGATTAAGCAAGCTATTGCCCAGAGTCATGATGGTAATTTGGAAACGTTACTATTGATGCCAAGCCCCTCCAGAGATCAGCCACAGCCCGCTTTGAGAAGGTTGCAGAAGTCCCTCTGAAGCTCCCTCGAAGGGATTCCTCAGATCTTACGGTTGTCGAAGTGCACATAAATTCTGAGCGCTCCATAAAATCATATCTCCCCGCCCCTTCCTCCAGGAGAGCCCCCTCTCCTGACCATTCACCCACTCCCCTCCTCGTGTTCATTTCTAGGCAGATGCATTCAGGGGCCGGTGGCGCTCAATGGGGTTGTGTGGCAGCCACCCCTAATTGGCGTTAAAGCACTCAGTACTTGGGAGCTTATGCGGGGAGGGGGCTCCCAAGTCCCATCGAGCAGCGCACCCACCCGCAGGACCCTCAACCCGGAGGGGAAAGGCAGAGCAGAAGCTGAAAGTGTCAGGGTGTGAGGGAGCGGGAACTGGTACGGACCGAGGGACATTACCCATTGCATTCCGCAGGTGTGGGAGCAGGAAGGGGGTTAATAGAGACCTGCCTTCTGCAGGCAGATAAATCTCGCTATAAGCCCCACAGGCCAGGCCACGAGGAAGGGCCAGTTGTTCTGCACTCTGGCTCTGCAGTACAAATGGGAAAGGGTTGGGGGGATGCCCAACCCATGGGGGGCATCGATGGAAGGACATTACCCCTGCATTCCACAGATGGGGCCCAGTGAGGGGGGTTCATGCAAAGGTGTCCTCTACATGCAGAGACATCGTGCTATAATCCCCACAGGCCAGGCCAAGAGGAAGGGGCAGTGGCTCTGCACTCTGCAGTACAAATAGGAATGGGTGGATGCGTACCCCATGGGGGTCCTCGGTGGAGGTACAGTGGTTTGGCTCCCCTCAGGCAAAAAGCCCGGAGGGGATCTTAGCGAGCTGCACTGTACAGGTAGGGCCTAGTATGAGCGCTGCAGGCATCGGACTGAGCCGGAAGTGCATACGAGCAGACCCCCTCGTTACGGAGAAGCGCCAACAGCTTCAAGATCCTTTAATTTGGGAACAGATCACTCAGCCAAGTTCAGAATCCCCCGCACTAAACAAAAGGAACTAAAAGAAACACTCTATTTCCGCTCAAATAAGAAGAATATCAAATGTTTCCACCATAAGAGAAAAATAAGGACGATATAATCGTTTTGTAACAAAAAGACCCTTCTGTGTAAATAACTATATTGAGATCATCATGTGAACTTATGCTGGAGCAAAATATACACCAAAGTACCCCTGAACCTTAACCTCCCGTAACGTGGATCTTGAGTCTATCGGTACCCCTTCAGGGAAACGTGAAAAGAGAGTAAAGAAATAAGAACAGAAAATCACAGTGCTCTATAAATATCTCGACGTGGTCTCCCAGTCTTTTTATAATCATTCAATTAGCTGTTTTTGAAAAAATCAGAATCCACTCGACATCAAAACGAAGTAAAGTTTATGTTTAATCACCTGTTTTTATGTAAGATACGAATGACGGTCACCTGATGAAGGCCCCTGGCCGAAACGCGTTGTGTTCCACTCTACCGCATTTGCCACCTTCATTAATTTTTTCCACCGACTGAATATATCGTATTGTATTTTTCTGTATCGTTTTGTATTTATATGTAAAAGTTCTTGCTTTTCGTCAATATGAATATTGTATGTCACTGATTGTCATTATAATGAAGTATATATGTCCTTTTATAAATTAAGTAACACACTATATAAAAGAAAAATAAAAAGTACATAAATAGAATGAAAAATAAAACAATCAAATATTTTTGATATACTACTGTCTAAGTGAATCATTATTGTTCATGTAGTCAATATCTGAAATGAGGTTGAAATAAGGGCGACAGCTCTATCACTTGTTTGCTAGATACCTACTTTCTCAACTTGTGTCTATATATTCCCTACGATTAGCAAACTAACTAGTATGTAGGGGTCCCCATTTTTTCCAAACTAAGGCATCGGACTGAGCGCCACACAGGCAAAGCCCCAGAGAGGGTGCTTCAAGGCTTTGCGCCCGCATGCAGGAGCCCAATGGGGTGTGAGGGGGCTCAATACCTCAGAGAAGAGGTCTGCTTGAATCTCACAGGAAGGGCCATGAGAGGCTGGGAGATAGTCCCAGAGGATAAAGGCGGTGGTCTCACCTGGCATAAAGAGGCCACTAAATAGGGTGCATCCAGTTCAGAGAGCCTGCAGTGAAGTCTGCCCAACAGGTGGATCCAAGCAAGACAGGATCTTGCACAGCTGAGGCAATATTTTTTCCTCCTAAAACAGTCTATAAATGGTAAGGTTTGTCTAAGGCTATAAGAGTAAATAAAATTGCCATTCAGGTCAGAGTGAGCGTTGGAACTTCAGACTGAGGTGAGCTGGGGCAGAGCAGAAAGTGTATCTCTCTCTCGAAGAAACCTAGGTTGGGATCCCGGCTCCCCACTTCATCAGCTTGTGTGATTCTTGGCCTATCGCGCCTCCTTGTATACAGCAACATTCGCAGCTCTTTAAAATGTAAATATTCTTATCTAGCTAATTGAAAGCTTAGAGCGCATCAAACAAAGTTGGTAGACACTACTGAGAAACGCTGCAAGCAAATGCCGACCACAACACGCAACGTGCCTTTCTTGGATTGAGTTTTCCGGTCCCTCTGCACGGGCGAGACATAGGAAGCCAGGCTGGACTGCCCGGGACTGCCTGCTCGAGGGCGGGGCCCCCAGCACAGACAGGAAGCGGACGGGAGCCTACCCCGCGCTCCTGTGAAGGGAAGGGAGCTAGCCGCCTACGAATCCCGTTCAGCGCCACTACCGCAGGACAGAACGAGAGGAGTATGAGAGACCTGGTGAGTGGAAGCATCGGGGCACATTGACGGCTAGACTGATAGACCGAAGTCATCGGTCATTAAGCATGTTCGGCACGTTCACAACACCAGAGCTGCAGCACCCAGGAGATTCTGGACACGTGATGCAAGCCCGCCAGCTGAAGCGCGTTCTCGAGGTGAAATGGCCGAGGTTATGCGCGTAACCACCCCCTCTCAGCCATTCCCAGGAAACCCACAACAATAGGTCTTTCGCTGGAGCAGCGCTATGCGCTGCTAACACCAGCGAGACCTAAAAAGCACCAATCACATTAGTTCACAACAGCTGAACGGAAGCGCACAGGAGAGACTGCACAGGGCCAGCAGAAGCGGCAGTGAGGCGGCTTTTTACATAACTTGTTGATTTTAAATAATTCCATAACATGAGAGCCCACCGTGGTTAAATAAAAATCACCAATCACATTAGTTCACAACAGCTGAACGAAAGCGCACAGGAGAGTGTGCACAGGGCCAGCAGAAGCGGCAGTGAGGTGGCTTTTTACATAAATTGTTGATTTTAATTAATTCCATAACATGAGAGCTATCGTAGAAATAATATATTGTAAGCTGTTCATTTAACCGTAAGGGTTACGAAGTTTGAGACGTGGTAATGCTTTGGAATTTAAAAGCAACCATAGTCCCAGTGAGGCGGCTTTTAACGTACCTTTGCTACTTTTAACACAGTGGTTAAATAAAAATCACCAAGCACATTAGTTAACAACATCTGAACTTAAGCACGCAGGAGAGTCTGCACACGGCCAGTAGAAGCGCATGCAACTTGCCAAAAATAATTAGAGACGTGGAAGTCATTAGGCACGATCACAAAAACAGATCTGCAGCGCCCTGGAGAGTCAAGCGCGTGCAACTTGCCTAAAAAAAATGCGAGGCACGGAAGTCATTAAGTTCGATCACAACAACAGATCTGCAGCGCAGATCTGCAGCGCCCTGGAGAGTCAAGCGCGTGCCACTTGCCTGCAAAAAAAAAAAAAGCGCGTGCAATTTGCCTAAAAAAAACGAGACACGGAAGTCATTAGGCGCAATCGCAAAAACAGATCTGCAGCGCCCTGGAGAGTCTGCACATGTGATGCAAGCCCGACTTCAGAAGCGCGTCCTCGAGATGAAATCGCCAAGGTGAAGCGCGTAACCACCCCCTGTGCCCCATTCCCGGCAAAACCACAACAATAGGTCTTTCGCTGGAGCAGCGCTTTGCGCTGCTAACACCAGTGAGACCTAAAAAGTTGATGAAACAGGCATTTTTACATGATATTGAAATCCTGGTGAAGGAATGTGTAGAAAATGACACTTAGGGGTATATTCACATGAGCGTGTGAACACCAGAGACGCCTTCAAAAACGCCACCCGCATACACCACCAACTAATCCGGTCTGCCAAGAAAGCCGCATTCAAAGACCGTTTAGATAACAACGCCCACAACAGCAAGGAATTATTCAACATCGTCAAAGAATTTACCAACCCATCAGCCAATTCCAACGACATCACCCCCACCCAAGCCCTCTGCGACTCCCTAGCTTCCTTCTTTCACAACAAAATCGCAGACATCCACAACAGTTTCGACAACCGACCCGAAGACCAACCCACCCAACCTTCTGCAGGTCCTTCACCCCCCTTGAACATCCTTCACGACTGGAACCCTATCTCCACTGAGGACACCATCCGATTGATGAACTCCATCCACTCAGGATCCCCACCTGACCCTTGCCCCCACCACATCTTCAACAAAGCAGACTCCATCATAGCACCACACCTCCGAGATGTCATCAACTGCTCCCTCAACTCCGCCACCTTCCCGGAAAGCTGGAAACACGCAGAACTCAGCGCCCTCCTGAAAAAACCCACAGCTGACCCCACCGAACTCAAAAACTATCGCCCCATTTCGCTTCTTCCATTCCCGGCCAAAGTCATTGAGAAAGCTGTCAACAACCAGCTCGCCGCCTTCCTCGAAGCCAACAAATCCCTCGACTCCTCACAGTCTGGCTTCCGAGCCAAACACAGCACTGAAACCGCCCTCATCGCAGCAACAGACGACATTCGAACTCTACTGGACAACGGAGAAACAGTCACCCTCATCCTCCTCGACCTCTCCGCTGCCTTCAACACAGTCTGTCATAGCACCCTTCTACAGCGCCTCAGAGACGTAGGAATCCAGGGAAAAGCACTGGAATGGATCACCTCGTTCCTCACCGGAAGAACACAGAGAGTCCGTCTTCCACCATTCAAGTCAGAAGCCTCTGAAGTCATCTGCGGCGTGCCACAAGGATCGTCACTCAGCCCCACCCTCTTCAACATATACATGAGCCCCCTCGCGACCATCGCACGCCAACACAATCTCAACATCATCTCCTACGCGGACGACACTCAACTGATCCTATCACTCACCAAAGACCCTACCACCGCCAAAACCAACTTACACGAAGGAATGAAAGAAGTAGCCTCGTGGATGAAGCATAGCCATCTGAAACTGAACTCAGACAAAACAGAAGTCCTCATCTTAGGCACCTCCCCCTCCGCCTGGGATGACTCTTGGTGGCCAGAAGCCCTTGGAAAAGCACCCATCCCGACAGACCACGCACGGAACCTGGGCGTCATCCTCGACTCCTCACTCTCGATGACCAGACAAGTCAACGCCGTCTCATCATCATGTTTCAACATTCTTCGCATGCTCAAAAAAACATTTCGCTGGATCCCCACCGAAACTAGAAAAACGGTCACCCATGCACTAGTCACGAGCCGCCTGGACTACGGAAACACCCTATACGCCGGTACCACCGCAAAACTCCAGAAAAAACTCCAACGCATCCAGAACGCTTCAGCCAGGCTCATACTTGACATCCCGCGTAAAGAACACATCTCTGAGCACCTGAAAAACCTCCACTGGCTCCCTGTAAATAAGAGGATTACTTTCCGCCTCCTAACCCACGCACACAAAGCACTTTACGAACTTGGGCCCGAATGCCTCAACACACGACTGTCCTTCTACACCCCTCCCGTCAGCTGCGATCCTCCAACCAAGCCCTCGCCACTGTACCTCGCATCAACAAAACCACCATGGGAGGTAGATCCTTCTCCTACCTGGCAGCCAAAACATGGAACTCTCTTCCCACTCACCTTCGACTTACTCAGAACCACCCGGCATTCAGAAAGCAACTTAAAACTTGGATATTCGACAAGTAACTCCCCACCCTTCCCCTAGCGCCTTGAGACCCTATGGGTATGTAGCGCGCTATATAAATTTCTTGACTTGACTTGACTTGACATAACTACCGCAAGAGCAGCGTAATGCAACTTTCAACATCACAGCCCATCGCGGGAAAATAACCTTGTGTCAACGTGGAATTCACAACAAGGCTGTAGCATGCGATAGACACCAGATAACACCGCAAATGTCAGTGTTAAAATCAACGCCATGCCGCAAAAATGCAGTACGTGAACTCAAAAAAACATGCAATGAGGCAAATCGCGGGACAAAGCTCAGAGAAAACCAGCCACAGGCCTGCAAATCCTACGCGTCATGCGGGAAAATGCACTATAAAAGAAAGAAAAAAATATGAACCATGGAAGCACCCGTACCGAGTGCAGAGGACAAGCCGAAGCCCACAAGCCTCATGGAGGACCAGCATGGGACCCCGTGTTTGGGGAAGGACGAGGAGAAGAGGAAGAGGAAGACGGGTTCAGTCTGCAGGAAGATCGGATCATCGTCACGGAGGTCATAGGACACCATCAACAACTGTTCGGCACCTCCACTGCGGCACTGGCAGGCCATCGTCACTAACATCAATGCAGTCGGAGTGTCGAGGTCACTGGAGAAGGTCAAGATGTGCTGGCATGAAGTGCACAGCCAAACCAAGGATAAACTCTCCGCCAACAGGAAGGCAGCGAGGGCAACTGGAGGTGGGAGCCCTGTGACACAGAAGGAGCTGGATGACCTGTAGGAAATGGTGGCCACAGTCAGCAGTGTGGAGATGGTGGAAGGACCCAGCACGATATGACCAGCAAGAGCCTGGACATAGCACGGTACGACCTGACCCAACAGGGTGAGTAACGTCCAGGGACTGGGGAAGATGGGCACAATGGCACATCTGCCCAAGAATGTGTAGCACACTGCACATCCACAATGTTAATGTTATGGTAATTTGTATAGCGCACGGCTGCCCCAGCAAAGGGGCGTCCCGGCGCTGCGAGCAAACAAAATGCAGAGAGATAGAGGCGCAGAGAAGAGAAAAAGTTATTGAAAGAGATGAGTTTTGACGGCCTTTTTGAAGGCTAAGAGGTCCTGTATACCGGGGATGGCTTCGGCAGGCTATTCCATAACTTGGCAGCCAGGAAACGAAAGGATCGGCCGCCTACTCTGGCCAGTCTAGTGCGAGGGATGATCGCAAGATGTTGCCCCTCTGAACGGAGCGATCTCCTAGGAATGTACTCTGACAGGAGGGGGCGCAGCATTGGGGGAGTGGCGGTTTTAAGGATTTTAAAGGCTAAGCACAGAGCCTTGAACTGGATCCTTTTGCCCACCGGGAGCCAGTGCAGTTTTTTCAAGGCTCCGGATACCGAAGAATGGCGAGGGAGACCTACCAGAGCCCTGGCTGACGCATTCTGGACTCTCTGTAATCTGGTGGTTTCAGCCAGATTTGCCCCTAATAGGAGAGAGCTGGCATAGTCCAGTCTAGAAAGGATGGTCGCCTGACAATTAGCTGGCAAGTGCGGCATTCAAAGAACTTCAAGATGGGCCTGATGTTACGTAAAATGCCAAAGCACGTGGCAGCCACTTTTTTAGTGTGGTGAGTGAACTTTAGAGCAGAGTCCACCCAGACTCCCAGATTTTTGACGCATTCCTTTGGCTTGGGAGGTGGGCCTAAGACGTCAGTCGACCAATTGTCTCCCCAGGACGAGGTGTTTTTCCCCAGGAGCAGTATCTCAGTTTTCCCGGCGTTTAATTGGAGGAAATTCGCCGTCATCCAGTTGGTGATGTCAGTGAGTGTCTGTTTGAAATGATGGGCCTCCAGACCACTGTTGTCATTCAGAGCCACCACCAACTGGGTATCATCTGCATAGGATACCAATGCAAGTCCGTTCCTTCTAGCCACCTCCGCCAGAGGGCGGACATAGACATTGAACAGGGTGGGGCTCAGGGAAGAGCCCTGTGGCACTCCCTGTCCAATGCTATGCTCCTTAGAGATATAAGGGAGGGTAGAGACTCTAAAAGACCTGTTAGAAAGGAAGTCTCTAAACCATCCCAGGGCTGTCCCTGTAACTCCAATTTCCTCCAGTCTCGTCAAGAGGACCTCATGTGACACCGTATCGAAGGCAGCGCTGAGGTCCAACAGGATCAGTGCTGCCGTTCCGCCAGTGTCAAGAATGGTACGGAGGTCCTCTGAAACACTGAGCAAGGCTGTCTCGGTGCTGTGACCAGCTCTAAACCCGTGTTGGGAGTCATCCAGAATGTTATTGGTAAGGAGGAAGTATGGAAGGAAGGATGATCGTGGAACATGTCAATGATAGCCTTGGCACAATGCAGCACACATAGAAATTCAAAGTAAGCCCCCGTCCACAATGTGCACAAAGGGGCCCCCTACATATCACCAATACTACAACCAACCCATGCACATTTGCTGAATCCAGCAAATCAGCGGCTCTGTGACCCACACTGACCATGCAAGTAACACTGCATGCCCGATAGCATGGCAGCAGCACAAAAACATGAGAAGGGCAACGGATCGACATGGAGGTAGCCCAGTGCGGATCACATCCGTAAAGGAGCACGTCACACTCTGACATGTCCACGTGCACACACAGCCCATGCCATACAATTCATGCAGCAGACGATCAATGCACCAGGCCACAAAATCTGTCCAAAAGCATATATGACCCAAGTCAAAAACAAATCAGGGTCGGAAAAGCACACAATTCAAAGGCACACCGCATCAAAGAATGAAGGACACACAAAATCTGAGCTACAGGGGCAACTCCCCCACAATGCAGCACACACACATTGCAAACACAGAACATCAGCAATGACGGCAATGACGTACAAAATGGAACATTGCCTGCCACTGTGATGAAAATGCACGGGTACTACCACACATCCATCATGCAGTCGAAAAACACACTCACTTCCATAAAATAGCCAGCACCACCAAAACTGTGACAATGTACATTGGCATGCAGTCTAAATGTAAATGTCTGCAAAAATCCAAAATACATGTGTAACTCTGTTAACCTGCATCTCACCTTTCACATTGCAGAGGGACAAGCAACACCTCATGTAACGCACACCACACTTCACTTCAATGATGACGAAGAGGACAACCTGTACATATGTCAAGACACCCTCCAAAGGATAATACACAGCCTCCGTACCCAATCCCCATGAGCAAGGCAGGCCAGCTACCCCGAGGTGAGCCCACCACCTGCACAGACCACACAGAAGGAAACACACACCACCACAGCAGTCTCCCAGCACCGCCTGACCAATAAAAGGAGTTCCAACAACATGTGTGGAGTTGCCAGCTGGATTTGGCTGAACAGCTGCGGTGGGTTTCGAACTCGTGGCAGCCAAACTCAATACCATACATGGGTGTCTGAGTCCCATCAGGGACCAGGTACAGTCCCTATCGGACACCCCTGCATGCACCATGCTCTGCCACAGACCTTGGCTGACCTCACTGGGGCCATGAATCTACTACAAGAACTGTCTGCTCAGACAGGCACCAGCGATCACAGCATAGAGTTGGCACAGATGCGGAGGCCAATGGAGACTATGGAGCAGATACAGACTGGAAGTATGTCTGCCACGGCTAGACACCAGCAAGTAGTAACTGGGAACTTCAATGCCCTGCAGTGCTTCATCTTGCCATTGCTGCCACTAAGCCGCTCCCAGATGACTGCAGCGGGAACATCGACACACACAGCTCCTACCCCCTATGTGTCCATGGCACACAGTGATATTGCTCCATCACCCTCGCAGTCTGTTGTATCAGTGGCACACAGTGATGCAGCCATCACCCCACCACACACACCGGACACACCGGAAATAGAACCTGTATCAGGGGAGTAAGAAGGGGGTGGGAAATACTGTGTGAGGAAGGAGGCAGTACCATCCATCACCAGCATATGTATTGTCCCTTCCTGGTGATGACCTATGCATCATGCCCTGGAAACACCTCCTACTGACCCCCGGAACACTCAGCGACATGCACCCAGACCCCAACACGGACTTCAATTTCATCACTGCTGGACAATTACAGACCAATACTGCTGGGGACTACACCCTCCCACTTTCTAATCACTTCTCAATCCCGAAAGGACTGTGGTTTGCCCACCACTGGGCTTTCATGTGATGTGGGCTTGGATGGCTATGTACAGCTCCAGCTCCGTTAATCACCTGTATGTGAATTAAACATTCAGAATCACCCAGATGTGTCATTACAATGTTCACTAACGTATGGATGAATGGCTGGATATAAGGACAATGATTGCTCATGAAGGTACAGCATGCTAACTGACATCTATGCACATGTGTATCCCTGAGACACATGGCAAATCATATGACTGTAAAGGTGAGTACTAGCTGTGTCTCCATTGCACATCAAAAACAATCTCACAAACCCCCAATGTAGACACACATCCATGTGTTGAATACAGCTATGTGTAGGAGTGACCAAATCAGTAGCAGGTCAGGAGTGGTGTCCCACTTTACATGTGACAACAGAACTTCATCATGCATACCTACTAAAACACATCTGTGTGGACGCATTCTGTTATGAGATATGACATTGCTCCACATGGTCAGAGGTTGGACACCATACTCACATTGCTGAAGTCACGCCAGTGCACATGTCGGCCAGCACCTATCCCAAAACAATGTCTGGCTCACAGAGGTTGAGCTTGCAAAAGGGACCCAACCCCATTGCACATGCGTCAGTCAGTTTCTCCCTGTGTAGGGATGATGCTGCTTGTGGCACACAAGTGGACAATCAAATCAACACACCTCACAGTTAGACACCAGTGGGGTGGCATAGACTTTATTGGGATGTGCTTGTCAGTGTGAATGAGGCAACGGCCACAACAGGCAGGGACATGCTTAAGACACATACACGCAGCATGGGTACATGTTGAGGTTCAGGGAATGGTGGTGCAAAAATGTACAACAATCATCATGGTGGCAACGCTCCCAGCCCACCTTGCCTTGCTGGATGAGCCATGTGTTGTGTGGCGTCTGACCATTGCCCCGTGTGAGGGGGCATGACTCACTGCCCATGGGATCTGGATAGTGCTCTGCCCCTGGAGGGCTGCGATTGTCTGCTCTGCTGACAATGTTCAGGTGAAAGGGTCTGACAGGTTCACATTTCGTGCTACATTGCCATGTGTGAACTCTCCCCCAGCAGTGTTTCCAAATTGGCAACGTTGTCAAACGTCGCTGTGTTGCTCCGACCATGGACCTGAATCCCCTAGCACAGGTGTGTGTACACATGTGTTGTGCCACGCACATGCATCCAGGGTCCGGACAATAGCAGATTTGTCCTCTGCTGTGTTATGTGACCGATCCCCTTGATGCAATAAGTAGTTGGGACATGTGCTGTGGGAAACAATCGGATGTGGCTGCAGGGACATAGTTACTCATCCATGAATGCCCACGCTGCTTCATGTGTAATGTGTTCCAATAGTACGTTGTTGTCCTGTTCAATGAACACCAGGGTGAGCCAGTCCATTAACTGGCCCGGGCATGTGTGCTTAGCCCACGCCATTTCACCAATCCGCAATACAGCCCAATAGGGGAGCGCCTCTATGTGGTCACTGCACACAAGGAATTGTGCAATCTCCCATGCACAACTGCCAATAAATATGCAGTATGTCAAGGAACCTGAAGCATGGCTGTCAAGGTTACACTCCTGTTCGTGTTCCAACAGGGGCGCACACTATAGTCATAGTCCAATTCATCTGCGGTTGTGTTGGATAGGCAGACATCTGTGGGACACTCGAATGTGCATGTTCAGCAGTGGAACCAGGGCTGGACGCAGGTGACATAGGCAATGCGGACGCTGAGCCGGTAGCTGATACGCAGCACTGCCAGTGCACTCAGTAAATGCAGCATACGTGCATGGTAGTGTTCCAAGTGATGGGGGTTGTGCATGTGCCCGGTATCACCTGCCATTGTCTTGGTGCGTCAAGTGGAACCAGCACTCTTGTCAACTGCAGCAGTTTTGTGAAGGATATGCCACAGCTCTGGGCAATGATTGAAATGTGTGTGCAACATTGGGCTGAACGGGTTGCTGTTTCTGTGAGTGTCAAGGGCATCCCATGTGGGGGTACCTCTGACAGGGGTTTCTGTGTGTGGGGTGTGGATGAGTCAGATAGTTTATTTGCGCTATGTGTGGTTATGGAGTCGTCCACATGTGTTATGGCATCTCTCTCAGGGTGTTCCAGGTGTGTTCTGGACCAAGGTCAGAGGTGAAGGTGTCCTCCAGCCTTCTGAATAGGGGCAATGGAGCTTTCATCCCTGATGTTTGTCTTTCTTCTACTTGCGTTTTCGGAATGTGATGTGGCTTTGGCACTGAGATTGGGACACGGCCTTGGGCTCATGGTGTACAGATTGCGATGCACACACACATGTTGCCTTGAGGAGCTAGGTGCTGTGCAAGGCCTTGCGCTGCTTGTGCAATTTCACTCTGTCTCTCTCCCTCGCTCTCTCCCTCCCTTTCCTTTGTTGGGTGCATGGCACACCTTCTTCTCTTGGGTTTAGTGATCCAGGCTGTGTACTACAGATTGTCCAGTGAGGACTCGCTAGGTCTCATCTGAATGGTGGTTTACGCATTTGTTTGTATTGTGTTTTGTGTTGGTGATTGCATTGCTGTGTGACTGAATCTCCATTGTGCGACATCAGGCAGAATATTTGTTTTGGGATTTGTGGTGTTGGTTTGCAGTTTCTTGGTCTGGGGTTGGGGGTGGGCCCGGGGAGGGGTTTTGCGAGCCTGGGTGTGGTGTAGGTGGGTGTTGTGGCCCGCTTAAGTGTCCGTGCTGCATGTTCATTTGCTCCATGGCATCTGGTTGTCTTCAGGTGTGGCTGTGGGCTGTGCTCCCTTTTGTTGTGCAGGCTGTGGTCGACTTTGCACCAGGTCAGAGTGTGAGAAGTTGGCCTGGTATATAATGCTCACTAATTCTAGTGATCACTTTGTACCATGCCAAGCAACCCTTATGATGATTGGTTGTAATTCAACCTTGTAGACCAGTTATCCTAGTGGTAACGTGGACAAAGCAGTCTTAGGCTAAACTCTGAAAGGCATGTGAAGCCAGCTGTATTACCATACACAACCCCCTTGAATACCCAATGAAAGGGACACCACACAGATATATATTGAAAATATATATTGATTTATTAACTATAAAATCCCCTGGACTCTTTATGAGCACAGAAGCACAAGCGTTAAATCACAAGACAGTTTAAAATACACAAAAGTTGCACAATATGGATGAGCCCTAGGGGCCACCTAAACCATATACTAAGAAAGTGGTATAAGAGATACCAATCGGAATGGGAACAGGCCTAGGGCCTTGGGAATCGCTGGAGCTATTCAAGACTATCAATGATTGAGTCGGGAAAGGCCCGCGGGACTCGGGTGCAGTGTTCAAAGTGCACGCACTTTCCAATGTAAAGTCTATGGTGCATAAAAAGTACAAAGTTAAAGAGTTAGGAACCTTCCGAGTGACCTAGAACGCTGAAACTTAAGACACAGGCCCTTGAGATGTGTACCAGTGTAGGAACACTGGCGGAGCTGAGTTACCTCACCCACAGGAAGGGGGTGCACAGGGTCGAAGTAGTGTCGGGTTTCGTCACGCTGGTCGATGGTGCTTGGAGCTGAAGATGCTGCAGGCGGCTCGATGTGAAGAGTTCCGGTGGATCCAAGGGTGGATCTGAAGTTGTGAAGACCTGAAAGCAGAGGGGACAATGTTCAAAGTCACTAGCCAGTGACTACCGTGGAACCAGATTGGAACCAGGCGATGTCGGGTGCAAACAGGCGTTGTCGGGTAGCTTCTCTCTGCAGCCACGTGGACACCGGGGGTTGAGGATGTCCAGGAGTCGGTCACCAGCTGTCCCACGCAGGCTTCTCGCTGTTGGCGGTGTTGTTGACCGGATTGGAGCAAACAGGCCTTGGCTAATGCAAGCCACGCAGGAATTGAAAGATGCTTAACACTCGGACCAGCAAGGTCAGAGCGAGTGCTCCTTTTCACAGGAGCTTGGGTGAGTCTGGAGCAACCAGACTCGCTGTGTAGTTTGTCGGTTTCGTTGCCAAAATGGCCGCTGACCACGTGGCTAGTGGCCGGGATGGCGCGTCGAGTGGCACAATGCAAAAGGGCCCCACGCAGATCGTGGAGATGCTGGGGGGCTGATCTTCGGTGCAAGGGCTGCTCGGTGGTGGGGGTTCTCAGTCCCCAAAGCACAACATCGAGGATACCTCAGAAGCTGCGCAGTCAGCTTTTCGAGTGTCTTCCAAGATGTCCGGTCCCACGTCACTCGGTGCCTCCACGGGTCCCTTCTTTGCAGGGACTGTGGATCGGGCTCTGAGAGGTCTGGGAGTCTGGGTCTTGTCAGGCTCTGGGCTCGGGCTCCGGCGGGAGGTGGCGGCAAAGCAGACATCGAGTTGCTGGTTGGTGCCTGTGTTCACAGGGTGGCCACTCCTAGGCCACAAGGGAGATTCTCTTCAGTCTTCTGAGCAGCAGAATGTCGAAGTCCAGTCTTCTTCTTTGTTTAAAGTTGATTCAGGATGATCTGCTGTGCAATGGCACTGCTCCCACTCTTATTCCCAATCTGAGGGGTGGATCACCTACTAGGTCCCTCCTCTGGGAGGACCCAGGAAGGGGGGCGGTTACACCCCCTTTCCTTTGTCCAGCTCCTCGCCAGCCCTGGGTCTGGAAAGTCCCAGGACCGGTTTGGACTGGCCTATGCACGGGGACACCTTGTGTGCCCCGGGCATGTCTGATTCTATTCAGCCCTGTCCTACCCAATACACAAAACCCTGTCTAGGGTGGTGCTCGCACCTCCCAAGGCAGGAAACCCTTTGTCCAGGCCACCATCTGCCGAGTTTCGGTCAGCAGCAGGAGGCCAGACTCGTGTCTGTGGTGGCAGCATCCATTTTGTGATGCTGAGGCTCTGGTTAACTTTAACCGGGGTTAAGGCTACACACATGTCGTGTCCCTCTAGAAGGGTGGAATGCTATCCCCGTCGACAGAACTGTCGAGGGGATAGTATTCCAATTCGTATGACACCTTACTCGACATGTTTTGATAAAGCCAAACCAAAGATAGCATTTAACCGCGAGGATTATAATGCACTTAAGAGTATATGGTATGGCAATATCCCGGAACAGCTTAGGGAGTGGTTCCCGACAGCTGCAGACAGGCTCAGCTCATGCTAGAGCACCATCTCACATATTTCCAAGCACTCTGCCTCCAGGATTGATGAGGCCTTCCAAAGGAGTGGCTGATAGGAACATATGTGCCCAGTTTAGGGTTAGGCACAGGCATACTGTACCTAAGCAAGAGGTGATTACACCAACTTACCCCAGCTGAGTGATCAGCCAGTTGTGTCAAATATGGAGGCCAGGCCAGGGGTGGCACAATACATGCTGCAGCCCCTGGTAGGCCTTGGAAACACCTATGCCCTGGGTACCTAGGGTACACTGTTACAGGGGCTAATAAGGTGAACCAGTTCCAATTCGTAATGCACCTAAAGTGCATTGGCAGTAATTTAGAGAGAGAACAGCAGGCTGTGGGTCTGATTAGCAGGCCCACAGCCACATTAAGTCATAAACCAGTGAAGCAAAAAGCAAAAATTTAGGGTGACCATAGGATAGCAGACCCTACTCTCGTACACAACCCCCCCCCCCCCAAACGCAGGGACATTAGACTAACCTTGACCAGTTGTGTCTTCATGTTCTAAGTGGAAGTACCTGGAGAGACCATCTGCGTTGCCATGGTCAGTCCCTGGGCGGTGCTCCACTGTAAAGTCCATCCCCTGTAGGGAAATGGACCACCTGAGTAGTTTGGGGTTTTCACCCTTCATCTGATTAAGCCATAAGAGGGGCTTATGGTCGGTCTGAATCTTGAAGTGAGTGCCAAATAAGTATGGTCTCAACTTCTTCAGGGCCCACACCACAGCAAAGGCCTCCCTCTCTATAGCTGACCAACGTTTCTCTCTGGGGGTCAGCCTTCTGCTAATGAAAGCAATGGGCTGGTCCTGGCCATCTACATTAAGCTGTGAAAGCACTGCTCCCACTCCCAACTCAGAAGCATCTGTTTGGACAATGAACTCTCTTGAGTAGTCAGGACTCTTCAGGATAGGTGCAGAGCACATGGCCTTCTTCAGGTCATCAAATGCCTTTTGACAGATTTCTGTCCACTGAACCTTTTTGGGCATCTTCTTAGATGTCAGATCATTAAGAGGAGTCACAATGGACCCATAGTTCTTAACAAACTTCCTGTAGTACCCAGTCAGGCCCAAGAAAGCTCTGACCTGAGTCTGGGTAGTTGGAGGGGACCAGTCCTTGATGGTCTGGATCTTACTCTCCAGTGGTTGAACTTGGCTTCCACCTACAAGGTGGCCCAGGTATACAACCTTGCTCTGCCCTATCTGGCACTTTGTTGCCTTGATAGTGAGGCCTGCCTTTTGCAGAGCCTCAAGCACTTCCTTCAGGTGGACCAGGTGATCCTCCCAGGTGGAGCTAAAGACAGCAATATCATCCAGATAAGCTGCGCAAAAGTCATCCAACCCAGTAAGGACTTGATTCACAAACCTTTGGAAGGTGGCAGGTGCATTTTTCAAACCAAAGGGCATTACCACAAATTGATAATGCCCACTAGGGGTAGAAAATGCTGTCTTGGCTTTAGACTCCTCAGCTAACCTGATTTGCCAGTAGCCAACTGTCAAGTCAAATGTGCTCAAATATTTGGCAGAAGCCAACTTGTCAATGAGCTCATCTGCCCTTGGAATAGGGTGCGCATCTGTCCTGGTGACAGCATTGAGTCCTCTGTAATCCACACAGAACCTCATCTCTCTCTTGCCATCTTTGGTGTGAGGTTTGGGGACCAGAACCACTGGGCTAGCCCAGGGGCTCTCTGAAGGCTCAATAACACCTAATTCCAGCATCTTTTGCACCTCAGTCTTTATACAGTCCCTGACGTGGTCAGGTTGCCTGTAAATCTTGCTCTTTACAGGAAGACTGTCACCAGTGTCCACCACATGTGTACACCAGTTAGTCTGACTGGGTGTCAATGAGAACATATGCCTGTATGCCTGTAGAACCTGTCTGCAGTCATGTTGCTGATGTTCAGTGAGGCTGCCACCTAAGGCCACACCATCAACTGAGCCATCCTCAGGGTTCTGAGTGAGCAGGTCTGGGAGAGGGTCACTCTCTTCCTCCTGTCCCTCATCTGTAGGCATGAGCAAGCCCATGTCTTCCCTGCTGACATATGCCTTCAATCTGTTGACATGGAGCACCCTGTGGGGGCTCCTGGGAGTTCCTAGGTCCACCAAGTAGGTAACCTCTCCCTTCTTCTCCAGAATTGTATGGGGTCCAGACCATTTGTCTTGGAGTGCTGCTGGGGCCACTGGCTCCAACACCCATACCTTCTGTCCAGGCTGAAACTCAACAAGGACAGCCTTTTGGTCATGCCAAGCTTTCTGTAATTCTTGGCTAGCCTCAAGGTTTTTGGATGCCTTTTCCATGTACTCTGCCATCCTGGAGCGGAGACCAAGTACATAGTCCACTATGTCTTGCTTAGGCTTTTTGAGAGGTAACTCCCATCCTTCCATCACCAGACACAGGGGTCCTCTTACAGGGTGCCCAAACAACAATTCAAAGGGGCTGAAGCCAACCCCCTTTTGAGGGACCTCTCTGTAAGCAAACAAAAGGCAGGGCAGTAGGATGTCCCATCTTCGCCTGAGCTTTTCAGGTAATCCTTTAATCATGCCCTTTAGGGTCTTGTTAAATTTCTCAACAAGCCCATTGCATTGTGGGTGATAAGGGGTGGTGAACTTGTAGTTGACACCACATTCCTTCCACATAGCTGTCAAATATCCTGACATGAAGTTGGCATCTCTATCAGATATTACCTCCTTAGGAAACCCACTCTGGAGAAAACTTCAAGTAAGGCCCTGGCCACAACAGGAGCTGTTGTGCTCCTAAGTGGAATTGCCTCTGGGTACCTGGTGGCATGATCCACTACCACCAGTATGAATCTGTGCCCAGATGCTGTAGGGGGATCCATTGGACCTACAATATCAATCCCCACTCTTTCAAAGGGAACCCCCACCACAGGTAGTGGTATCAGGGGGGCCTTTGTTGTTCCACCTGCTTTACCACTGGCTTGGCAGGTTTCACAGGAGCGACAAAACTCCTTGGTATCTTCAGACATGTGAGGCCAGTGAAAGTGAGGGACAAGCCTGTCCCAGGTCTTATTCTGGCCTAAGTGTCCTGCTAGAGGAAAATCATGGGCTAAGGTGAGAAGGAAACCCCTAAATTGCAGAGGTATAACCAACCTCCTGGTGGCACCAGGATTGGGGTCTCTACCCTCTGTGTAAAGGAGTCCTTCATCCCAATAAACTTTATGGGCACCTTGAGCATTCCCAGCAGCCTCAGCAGCAGCCAGCTGTCTGAGGGGTTCAAGAGAAGGACAGGTTAACTGAGCCTGCCCCAAGTCTGCCCTAGAAGGTCCCCCTGTCCCCAGAAACTCAACCTGATCAGGTTCAAGTTCTTCAGAGACAGTTCCTTCAGGGGTCTCAAGACCAGCTTCCTGTGAAGCTTGATCCTCACTTGCAGGCAGTTGGGAAGGCACAGCCTTAACCCTCCTGTTCTTCTTCTTGGAAGGTGCTTGGTCCATTGTTCCAGGATCCAAGACCTGAGGTTCAGAGAGGCACTTTTTGGCCTGTGACCTGGTCACAGCAAGGACATGTGATGATATCCCTAACATCTCTGCATGAGTCCTGTACTCAACTTCTGACCATAGAGAGTTCTCCAGGTCATTGCCCAACAAACATTCAACTGGGAGATCAGCACTAACCACAACTCTTTTTAGGCCAGTTACCCCTCCCCAGGAAAAGTTAACAAGTGCCACACTATGTGTAGTAGTGACATTGCTGGCATTGGTCACCAGGTAATTATCACCTGGCATGTATTGTCCAGGGTCCACAAAGTTAGGTGTCACCATAGTGACACTGGCACATGTGTCCCTATAAGCTTGAGCCACTTTGTTATTAATCAAAGGTGTCTGTCTGTATTTGCCCAGGTTACTGGGGCTTATGTCAGGGGTCAAATCTATGTCCCCTTCACAAATCAGAACAGTCTGAGTAAGGGTTCTGACTAGGTCAGAATCTCCTTCAGTTCCCAAGGTGATACCCACTACCCCCTTGGTTTGTGGACCAGCACTGCTAGCTGTACTAGTGGGTGCAGTTGCCTTAGGGGCTGCAGTGCTGGGGGCTCCACCCGTTTTACACTCACTTGTCCAGTGAGAGGTGTTTGTACAAGTTTTACACCAGGGTTTCTTCTGACCTTCTTTCTTCTTCTTCTTGGAAGTTTGGGACCCACCCTCTGTATCATTTTGGGGCCCTGTTGAAGACTTCTGGTCTTTAGCTTTCTGCTCCCCACCCTTTTGGTCTGTTTTCTTCTGGCCACCACCCTGGTTCTGGTTCTGGTTCTTTTGCTTAACTCTGGTTCTTACCCATTTATCTGCCCTCTTTCCCAATTCTTGGGGAGAGGTCAAATCTGAGTCAACCAAATGTTGATGCAACTGCTGGTTCTGACAATTATTTAAAATGTGTTCTCTCATCAGCAAATTATACAATCCTTCATAGTCTGTAACCTTGCTTCCCAGCAACCATCCCTCCAGAGCCTTAGTGGCACACTCAACAAATTCAGACCAGTCCTGAGTCTGTGTCTTCTGGGTATCTCTGAACATTAACCTGTACTGTTCAGTGGTTAAGCCTAACCCATCAATCAGAGCACTCTTCAGGACCAGGTAGTTTCTAGAATCCCCATCACTAACTGTGAGGAGTCTGTCTCGGCCTCTACCTTCAAAGGAGAGCCACAAGATTGCTGCCCACTGCTCCTGAGGGATCTGCTGTACTCTGCAGGCTCTCTCCATTGCAGTTATCCATTTATGAATATCATCCCCAGCTTTGTAGGGGGGCACAATCTTACTCAGGTTTCTGTTATCAAAAGACCTGTCTTTATCCTTGTGGATATTGCTGCCACCAGTGGGTTCTATTACCCCACTCTCTCTAGGCTGTCTTGCTCTAGCAAGTCTCTCTTGGACCAGGGCAACCTCTAATTCTCGCTTCTGGATCCTAAGCTCAGCTTCTCTCATTTTGGCCTCATGTTCCCTTCTCTGAGGGCTAGTCATCTCCCTTCTGGAGTGACCATGAGAGTCTCTAGAAGCATGGGAGTTGTCAGAGTCACCTGAGTGAGTCCTTCTCCTCCTAGGCTTCTGGTTAAGTCCACCTGGGGGTCTGAATGGGTTGTTACCAGATTCATTCCCAAGTAGGCTTAAGTTAGCCTGGTTCAGTCTACTGACCAGCACCTGACTATTTCTGTCATCATCTGACTCACTGCTTCCCCCCTCTGTCTCTTCTTCCTCTTCCTCTTCCTCCTCATCTACCTGAGGAGCTCCAGTGATGGGGGCTTCCTCATCTACCAGGATGATAGGGGCAGGGGTGTCTACAGTGTCATCCTCTGAAGGATGGCCTCCTTCAGCATCCCCTGTGGGGTTTGCCTTAGAGGTCTTTGGAGTCTCAGACTGATCCAAGATCTCTCTAAGGTGGTCTGTGGTAGGGGAAGGCCCTGTCCTCAGACCCCTTAAGACACAAAGCTGTCTTAATTCCTTAAAGGAAAAAATAGCAAATTTGGATGGTGCCCTTGGAGGGTCACTCTCAACAGGGATGTTCCCTGTGGAACCCTCTGCTCCAGACATTGCTCTAGTGTGGGTGGATGTGTTGCAATCTACCTACACTGGTGTTTACCTACTAAACCTATCTAGTAGTTGTAGCTAGGGTGTGCTACTCCCTTTGCTCTACAACAACTAAGTTCAGTAGAACTTAAGTATACTAGTCTTGTTTTATATGTACCTAGCAGGTACCTGTATGATCTTTCAAATGATAATCTCAAAGATTGTAATGGTAAAACAACAGCAAGCTCAGATCCCAATCCGCTGCTCACCAATGTGAGAAGTTGGCCTGGTATATAATGCTCACTAATTCTAGTGATCACTTTGTACCATGCCAAGGAACCCTTATGATGATTGGTTGTAATTCAACCTTGTAGACCAGTTATCCTAGTGGTAACGTGGACAAAGCAGTCTTAGGCTAAACTCTGAAAGGCATGTGAAGCCAGCTGTATTACCATACACAACCCCCTTGAATACCAAATGAAAGGGACACCACACAGATATATATTGAAAATATATATTGATTTATTAACTATAAAATCCCCTGGACTCTTTATGAGCACAGAAGCACAAGCGTTAAATCACAAGACAGTTTAAAATACACAAAAGTTGCACAATATGGATGAGCCCTAGGGGCCACCTAAACCATATACTAAGAAAGTGGTATAAGAGATACCAATCGGAATGGGAACAGGCCTAGGGCCTTGGGAATCGCTGGAGCTATTCGAGACTATCAATTATTGAGTCGGGAAAGGCCCGCAGGACTCGGGTGCAGTGTTCAAAGTGCACGCGCTTTCCAATGTAAAGTCTATGGTGCGTAAAAAGTACAAAGTTAAAGAGTTAGGAAACCTCTGAGTGACCTAGAATGCTGAAACTTAAGACACAGGCCCTTGAGATGTGTACCAGTGTAGGAACACTGGCGGAGCTGAGTTACCTCACCCACAGGAAGCGGGTGCACAGGGTCGAAGTAGTGTTGGGTTTCGTCACGCTGGTCGATAGTGCTTGGAGCTGAAGATGCTGCAGGCGGCTCGATGTGAAGAGTTCCGGTGGATCCAAGGGTGGATCTGAAGTTGTGAAGACCTGAAAGCAGAGGAGACAATGTTCAAAGTCACTAGCCAGTGACTACCGTGGAACCAGATTGGAACCAGGCGATGTCGGGTGCAAACAAGCGTTGTCGGGTAGCTTCTCTCTGCAGCCACGTGGACACCGGGGGTTGAGGACGTCCAGGAGTCAGTCACGAGCTGTCTCACGCAGGCTTCTCGCTGTTGGCGGTGTCGGCGACCTGATCGGAGCAAACAGCCCTTGGCTAATGCAAGCCATGCAGGAATTGAAAGATGCTTAACACTCGGACCAGCAAGGTCAGAGCGAGTGCTCCTTTTCACAGGAGCTTGGGTGAGTCTGGAGCAACTAGACTCGCTGTGTAGTTTGTCGGTTTCGTCGCCAAGATGGCCGCTGACCACGTGGCTAGTGGCCGGGATGGCGCGTCGAGTGGCACAATGCAAAAGGGCCCCACGCAGATCGTGGAGATGCTGGGGGGCTGATCTTCGGTGCAAGGACTGCTCGGTGGTGGGGGTTCTCAGTCCCCAAAGCACAACGTCGAGGATACCTCAGAAGCTGCGCAGTCAGCTTTTCGAGTGTCTTCCAAGATGTCCGGTCCCACGTCACTCGGTGCCTCCACGGGTCCCTTCTTTGCAGGGACTGTGGATCGGGCTCTGAGAGGTCTGGGAGTCTGGGTCTTGTCAGGCTCTGGGCTCGGGCTCCGGCGGGAGGCGGTGGCAAAGCAGGAGAGTAGCTGCTGGTGCTTGAGGAGGGCCACCCACCAAAGAACCTTCAACCCCACCCCACCCACCTCCCCCCATGAAGGTGATGGTCTAAACAACCATCATGCATTAATCTATGACAGGAGTCATTACTAGCGGCACCTCCCCTGGAACACATTACAGATACATATTGCCACCTCAATTCCAAAACCAGCCTGGGTAGTTGGGTCACCATAGTCACATCAAGGCCTTGTTTAATATGTAGCCAAGCCTCTCCCATTCAACACACTCCCCATACCATAACTGGTGAACCTAGTCCTTCCTTAGATTATGCTTGTAAATTCAATTTTCAAATGTGTGTTTATATGGCCGACAGGTTAAAACATCCAGGCTAGTTGGCAATGTTTAGGGTTGCCATACATTCCTACTAAGGTAACGGAGGTGTGCCTATCCAAATGGAAGAACTCCACAGATGACACACAAACATGAAAAAATGTAATGCCCTCCTAATATAAAACTAAGCACTAGATTTTTCAATAGGTGGTACAATGCAATAGGAGGAAAAGGAATGAGTAGTTAATCCCTAGACAAAGGAAAAAAATCTAAGCGAACCTAGCATACATGAATACTCCATATAAAAGAGCTACTTCACCCATATGGAAATGTGTTTAGTGCATTCCCAGAACAACATCAACAGATCACCAATTGCCTTCCTGAGGACCACAGACACCATTGATGTCATGCCACCAGCAACCAAGCCAAACAGTGTCATAACTTGAATTATTACTTTGCTAGGAGATGACACCTTCCAATTTAACAATCATAGTCCAGTTCGGTCAAAACACAGTTCTGAGAGAACCTTGCCTCAACCCTTAGCAATTCCCAGAGTAATGTGTTTTAAGTACAAGAAGTGCGGTCAATTTTAAAGTAAAGAACACAACACAATATTATTTCGACAAAATATAGAAAAATAGAAAAAATAGTGAAATACGCAGAAAGGCACTAATATAATTAAAATAGGATGCGGGCAAGCAGAAATATAAACTTTTAATGTTTTAAGGCAAAAAACTGCCTATAACATGTAATGCGCCATGGGAAAAAAAACGCATGGTCGACTGAGACTAAGGTATGATTTCAGGCTGATAGCAAAGGAGGAGAGGTCAGCTACACCTAGCAGGTTGTTCTGGTCAAATATTCTACATTCAGACTTTTTCTCTCAAATTGGAACAAGAATCTTCGAGCAGGTAAAAGTCCAAGGCTGTGGACAGCAAGCATATCTCAGAGTCAGGTAAGTCATTGTTGAGCTCCTGTTGAAGTCATTGGATTTGCCGTCACTTTTTCACTTTTCTTTAGATTCTGAGTGCTGTATATTCTTGGCTGAAAATGTAAAGAAGCAGCCATGGCTTAACCAAAAATCAATGTGGACCTATTTTAACTAAACTATCAGGAAAGACAGAATTGTGGCACACAGGTGTAACAAAGTTATTGGAAAGAAAGTTAAGGAGGAGGTATATATTCATAATTAGAACATTGGTATGTTGGGAGCTCCATTGAAAACAATGCAGTGCTCTGGGCTTATAATGGCTGGTGTAAGCCTGGAGCTCCAACATTCCAATGTTTCTTTGTTCACAGCTCTGGCTGTGAACAAAGGCTTCAAGGATACTGAGGGAATTCCTATCCCCTCACGCTCCCATAAGGCTTTGTTCTGTTTTGTTAGTACATTCTGCCCTCTAGTGGCAGAATGTTCTAATAGCCTTATAGCCCTTCGTAGCTGGGCTATATCGGCTATTAAAGTCCCTCTCCCTTGTTTTACACTGGAGAGGGCCTTTAATAGCCAGTATAGCCCTCTCCGGTGGGCTATAAGTCTATATTCAATCCAAAGCTACGTTGATTGGCAAAGATGTATTGGAAGGTAAAATACGCGAAAAAACAAGGACCCCTGATATGGATAAAGTTCCTGGGTCAGGGTAAACAATGTATGTAATGAAACGCACCCAGGCAAACAATATGACTACTGGCACAAGTTAGATGGCAAACAGAACAAAATTAATAGTACACAACCGAATTAGCATATAAAGTACATTTTAATAAATTTCATAAAAAGACGTCATGAATGAATTCATTGACATACTGATAAAATTTGATAAAAGGATAGGTTCATTATCACATATACATTGATTTTATAAAAATTATGATATAGGTGATGGATGGTTTCCTGTCTACGCGTTTCGACACGTTGAAGGTGTCTTCCTCAGGACTTTACCATCATGATGCTGTAAATAGATAAATAATCTTTAACATTTTTGTCATTATGCTAAACAGTTGATAAAGCTAAATACAGTTTGCCGATTTCTAGAGGCCAGTATTATGTTTAAATTTCATGATATACCGCATGACATTGGTTCAAGATAATAATAGGTAACAAACAGACATGCTTACATTTGCATTAATAGAGAAACAGAACAGTTGACATTTCATCTAACATTTGTCACAACTGAAATACATAGAACCGAGTAGAATACATGCTTACATTTATATTAATGAAGAAAGCAGTTGATATCCCATATAGCATTTGCCCAGATTAAGAGCACATAGAGGAAAATAATAGGAATGCCCTTCAAATGGTAGGCATTGAATTAGAAAAAGGAAAAAGAAGACTGGTGTTTATTTACTCATTATGGATATTGCATTTGTTAAATGTAATCTATTTTAGGTTGTGAATACAGAACAAGGAGGGGGGGGCCTATTTATACAACATACTGGGAACATGGTATGTCATCACGATGATATTTTTAGCAAGGTACCTGCATTTGTGGTGAAGAGATTGATGATATGACACCGCGGTAGCTTGTGTGGTCTCTGATAACGGTTATCTATACATTTGTTGGATAGAAATAAACATCGATTCTATCTTAGTTTGATGTTCACCAGGTTAACCTCCTTAACAATGGTTACGATATCTTCTTTACTTCTCACCTGTTTTTAGGAGTTTCGATGACTACTTGGTGTGGAATTCTTTTGAATAATCCTTAATAGGACCTGTAGTTTCTTACTCGAATGGAGTTACAGTTGCTAACTATCTGAAATTTGAACAGAGCTAAAGTAAAGAGCTCGCTTCTAAATAGTTGAGATGAATGTGGCAGTATTGTTATTTTTCTTACCTGTGTTTCTCGGGGTAATGTAATATCAAGGTGACGGAGTTAAACGATTATCCGGCCTAATGGGGTGTAATCCTGTTCAGAGTACTGGTGCCAGTAGTCATATTGTTTGCCTGGGTGCGTTTCTTTACATACAATGGAAGGTAAAATACAACAGGCCATATCAACAAAGAGACTTAGGAGCATATTTAGAAGCCCCTATCTCCATAGGAACGTCACTTATTATGACATTCCTGTGGCGATAAACTCTACACCCCTTCCTGTACATGAACTTCCATTTAAAAAAGTTCTATGTGTGCTGCACAATGCAGCACACATATGTGTTACAAATCCCCATTCTGGTTTGTTTATCTGTAATAAGGGACACCTTCCTGCAACTAAACAATCATTCACCACAACACAGGCACCGTGCACTATGGTGCGAGGGTGTCTCCATTGCCTCTAGGCAGCCAGATTGAGCGCCAGCGCTAGGGGAAACAGAGGGGTGCACCACATTCTTGTGAGACGGTGCATCCTTGAGTTTTCAGAATAGCAGAGCATGGCATTAGCAATGTTTTCTTAACACCACTCTTCACCATTCCCTTGTGAATATGCCACTTTGGGACATCTGCAGATAAACACTGGTGTTTCTCTGAAATGAAAAGGCCGGTGGGTGAAAGTATAAACCAAACAAAAGTAAAGGGATTGGACTTTGGAAAAGCCTAGTAAGCGTCACACTTTTCCCACAGACCAAGAAGCAAAATCTACACAAAGTAACTAAGTTGAAACTAAATGACATAATGCTGTTTGCTGTTACTGATTGTATGCATGCATTTTTTCTAAATATTTATCTAAAAGATTTGAAAATGGATCATTAATAATAAGACATTTGAGAGATGTCTATTATTTAAAGAGAAATGCCTATGTATTTTGCTCTCATGTGAGGCATATTGTAATTAAAGGCGTTAGAATGCTGTGAACACCCAGGTTAAATAGTATGTTTATCCTATTAGCATACTGCGATTAAAATGCACAGCCCCTTGTAAGGTAAAAATTATATTCTACTCTATTTTTACCGGCATAAATAGTGTTTGCATGTGTAATTTGTCACTACATTGGAACATGTTTACTCCTGCTGCGCACCTGAATAACTAACACGTGGAAAAACATCTGGGCATTTTATATTATTTGCCCACTCCACTCTGACAATGGTGTCAACATCAATGCAATTAAAGTTGGGATGGCAGAACCAAAAGGTAGCATCTGCACACAACAAGTATGATTGCATTTCGTCACACACGAAAATAATTCAATTACATTTCGAATTTTGGAAGAGGCAATGTTGAAATAATGAGTGAATATGGAAAAAGGGTTGTTTTAAATAAAAGCTTGGTTGGAGGACAAATTGGACACCATTAGCCCCCAAGGTCTTAATAGGAAGATTTATCTTGCAGCATTAATTGGCTAATTATATATATAAGTACTTCAGTCATATGTCAAATTACTCCACACATAGACTCAGAGGCCACTAAAACCTGAAAATCTTTACTCAGGTAAGAAAAATAAATATACACATTGAGGGTTTAAATGTTGTCCTGACATATTTTGATAATCAGTGATGTTTCTTTTTCATATATTTAACAGTTTGTAAATAATACACTGGCATGTGGATATTATTAGACATGAAGAGACAAAGGTATGTGCATTTCGCAACCGTGCACATTACAGAAAGTGGCACACAGAGGTGCAAAGCTTTGATAAAGTATTAAAACACAAAAAGTAAATCTTAATGTAACACAAATAGTACTCGGTGCTGCTTTGCATTACTTTGCATCAAGGGGGCATCCTCTCAGTTGTACATGGGCATTTCCATCGTACCACCAATGGTTATTGGTGCAAAGCCCTATATTTTAACAATTAAAGATGAGGCAGATGCTGACAAGGAGAAATCTTTTTATTGCAAGCTGTTCACATATTGCGTCTGTGCTTTTTTGTACAGCACACACACACAATATTGGAAAACATTGAAGCATGTATAGGCACAGTATTTTATACTGTAAGGGTAACCGTCCAGTAAAAAACCTATGCAACATATCACAAAGACATTTGCACTATGGTGCAAAGGTGTGTGCGTGGAGCAAGACACCATCCCTCAGGAGGAGAGCAGCAGCACCACATCTTAGTAGAAATTATTCGGTGATGCTCTTGCCTCTCCCTACCTCTTCCTCCAGTGCAATGCTGTGCAGCAACGTTGGGTGCTGCACCGCTTTGCACACAAAATTATAACTCTACCCCAAATGATGAAATGTAAAAAAATCTGTGTGGACCTTAACATTAAACAAAAATGAAAATAATCCCAGTTTGCTTACAGGGAAGGAAGCCAGACCTAGACAAGTGTGGCTTTTAAGTAATCACTGGAGGTTTGAAATGGAAAAAAGAAATCTGATAAGTTACAGATACAGAAGTTGGGGTCTCATTTTAGGCACATGGAACACTTAAGATTCCAGAAATGTATAGAAACCTCTTATGAATGTCGAAGTGTCAATGGCAACTCAGCAAAAATGTAAGGTGATAGGTATTCAATGTTATGTGAATGCATTCTGGATTTCAAATGAGGTTTACAAAATGTTAAATTAACATGAAGTGGATATCAGAAGGAGTAATATAAATTGATATGTGACACAACATTTTAAAACCAAATATTAAATAAGAGGTCTATTTTAAAAGACAACTGGAGGGAAGTATGATGGATTGTTTTTTTTAAACGCAATGTACTTAGAAAGAATGAATTAAAATCTATATTTTGCAGTTAATCTTCCGTATACAACTGATTGAAAAGATTAAATAATCATAGGAAATAGACAGTAAACTGATGTTCTACGACATAAAATAGCACAAAAGGGTCGAGGCAGACTACTGCACCTGTCAATATAAGTGGCTTGCTAATCTCATGATGCTGCTCAGGAAAGCAGGAAGTACAACCCTATTTACTCCCATTTGAGCAAAGGCCCAAAACATAAATACACAAATATTTTGGAATCAGCACTCATCAAAAAGTATCATAACAATCCTTTCACATTAGATCAATCCAAAGCAAAATAATATAAGGAGCAGGTCCGGACTCCACTGATGGTCGGAATATGTTCTTTATTAATTGATCCAAACAATAAAATCCAAGTACACAAGTGATTTTCTCTTAGCCAACGCATTTCGTATCATAATCGAGACTTCTTCAGGGCTCAAAAAATCAGCGTTAGGTCAATTGTAAAAGGTTACTCATAATAAGATATAGATCAGCGAAAAACATCAATTTACATTTCTTTCATTTCTGTCATGTTCAGAGAAAATCTGTTTAAACGTTTTGAGGCATGGTGGCCAGCAACAAAGAGCAGCGTCCGTGTTCACGCAATAAAGGATATTCTACGACCCATGGTAATACTATAGAAACAGGAACGCAATTGCTAAGATTAGGACCTAATTTTCTAATACAAATTGAAAAAAGATATAATAACTGTGACAAAGGACTAACAGGAAATCTTGAGATGAGCGATTATACAACTACTGGTCTATTGACTACCAAGAAGTATCTATTTCTGTTGCGAGGGAAGCCTTTTGTACAAAATATTTTATTTGGTCATATTGTTGATTTAAATATGTTTTGTTTAACAAATTGGCAATTGAAGAAGAGTAATTAAAATCCAAAAATGCATTAAAGTTGAATTATTGTACTGAGAAAGAACACATTACTGATGAAATCATACATTATTGTATATAATATACATAAAAAATATTTAAAAAAAGGAATACTTTACAATTGACTGCCTTCTTTAATCACAAAAACGTCTTCCAAATCATTTATGGAGAATTAATCAATCCCTGATTGCTTAAAGAATCAATGTTCACTATAAAATGCAAACATATTAATGGAATCAAAGAAAGTGGCAGCGGCGGCCGGTGCAGGTAAGAGAGGTGTGGTGTTGCAGCGGAGAGTCTACAGATGACTTCATAGGGAAAATAAAATGGAAAAAAAAAACACCTACCTTGTGCTCGCCGCATCGCCGATGCGGTGAGAACAAGGTAATATTTTATTTATTTTTTTATTTTATTTTCACTATTCCGTCATCTGTCTACTTTCCCCTGCCTCTCCCCACCTCCACAGTGCCTCACTGCTCTTAACTGCACCAGCCGCAACTGAAAACTGGCAGACAGTCTTATAAATTTGATTACATATAAAAGATACAATTACATATTGCAACAGAAATGAAAATACATGGGATTTAAAAATAAATAAGAGGTAACCTCACCTCAAAAATAGCAAGGGTTCTTGCCTATTCTTAAATCTCAAAATAATAAAAATTTCCACTCATGGTTCAATAACTATTCTAAAAAAAAATTAAGAATTTGGAATATTTGGTGATAAGTGTGACAGAAACTGCTTGCAGTAATACTGAGTGCAAGTCCCAAAGTTAATAGAATTCTATTAGAAATGGCGCTTCTGGTTGTCTAGGTATGCACTTAAGCCAGGCAGAACCCACCATTCTAGACAGGTAGGTAAGTTACACACCCATTGATAACCTGTGCTCACCCTCTGGTAGCTTGGTGCAGAGCAGGCAGGCTTACCCTCAGAGGCAATGTGTAACATATTTGTACAACACACCCACACACCAAATGACTGAAGATGCTTTAAAAATGGACTCCACACAGTTTTAGAAATATATTAAGTATGTTTATATAGTATCTGAGACCAAAACGATAAAAGTTAAATTAATAGGTTCAGAGAATTGCACTCTTAAATCAATCAAGCAGTGTTTTGAAATCAACGGGGCTTGATTTATAGCCTTTGCTGTAATTTTGGAAAAAACGCTATGTATTGTTGCTATATTTGACTCCTGATAAATCAAATATAACCTTGCTGGGGTGGCCTTGGTAGTATTAATGCATTGTAACTCTTAACGACAAGGAGTGCCATCTACCCAAGTTGGGACTGCTCTGGTGCCAGCTCTGCAACTAAAATTATGGGTGCAGGCTGGGACAAGGAAGTAAGGCCAAATATGGCCACAAGGAATGGTCTTTTTGAGGTTAATATAGTATCACTCCTAATGGTGAGGAGTGCCGGGCAACCAAGTACAAACACAGCAGCTGCCACGGGCTGGAGCAGGGGAGTACTTAGCTGCAGACACTGTCGTGAGGAGCAGAGTCGGGCTGGGATGTGGCTCACCGGGCAGGTGCATGCAGTGCATCAAGGTTGTCTTGGTCATAAGTGGGGTCCTGTTGTGGATCTGATGCAGGCAAGATATTCACGCTGTCAAACGGCATACAGCAGCAGACGGGCCTTTGGATAAGCAATGCCCAGAGCCACCCACCAGACTTGTAGCAAGAGTGTGGGCTCTCTGAGGCTCACCAGGACAATAAATAAAAATGTTCTCAAAGTCCAGAATGCTGCTGTTTAGTAGCTGGGGGCAGTGCTGGAATTACTGATGTTTCTGCTTCAAAACAGTCAGTGCACTAAGCCGTCAGCTCTTGGGCAGATCTGTAAACAAAGGTAACAATGGGGATCTTGTCGTGGAGAGGTCTTTGATATCTCTGAGACCTCGGGGGAGAGCTGAAGGCAAACCAGCAAGCCATTGGAGCTACTCTGGGGTCAATCCCTAGGTCCTTTTTGTAGGGCAGAGGTCAGCAGGCAGCAGAGCAGCTCAACAATGCAGGGCAGCAGTTCCTGGGAACAGTCAGGGAAAGCAAAGTGGTAATCCTTCCAGTACAGCAGCATTTACTACAGCAGAGAATATTGCCGGTCCAGTAGTGTACTGATTTAATAGGGACAGAAGCCTCATTCCTATACCCCAAAATGCCTTTGATGTAGGGGTGAATTCAAAAGAGCCTCCAGAAGGCTCCTGACCGCCCTCAAACTCGCCACCCGGAAGCACCACCAACTCATCCGCGCCGCCAAGAAAACTGCATTCAAGGACCGGCTGGACAACAACGCACACATTTGCAAGGAACTCTTCAACATCGTGAAAGAGCTCTCCAACCCCAACGCCGGAAACAACGACATCACCCCTTCGCAAGACCTCTGCAACTCCCTCGCCTCCTACTTCCACAACAAGATCGCGGACATACACAACAGCTTCAGCACCCAACCGACGCACGCCAGGACCACAGCAACACCGCCCACCACCACCCTCCGAGCCTGGACTCCGATCAGCACCGAAGACACCGTCCGCATGATGAACTCCGTCCACTCCGGATCTCCGACCGACCCCTGCCCTCACCACGTCTTCAACAAGGCCGACGCTGTCATCGCACCCCACCTGCGGGACATTATCAACACCTCCTTCGACACCGCCACCTTCCCCGAGAGCTGGAAGCACGCTGAACTCAGCGCTCTTCTCAAGAAACCTACAGCAGACCCCACCGAACTCAAGAACTACCGCCCTATCTCGCTACTCCCGTTTCCAGCCAAAGTCATCGAGATGACCGTCAACAAGCAGCTGGCCGCCTTCCTCGAGACAAACGGATCCCTCGACCCCTCGCAGTCCGGCTTCCGAGCCAACCACAGCACCGAGACCGCCCTCATCGCCGCCACCGACGACATCCGAGCCCTGATGGACAACGCAGAAACAGCGGCCCTCATCCTCCTAGACCTCTCCGCGGCCTTCGACACTGTCTGCTACCGCACCCTAGTGCAACGCCTCAGCAACGTCGGAATCCAGGAGAAGGCACTGGAATGGATCGTCTCCTTCCTCGACGGAAGAACACAGAGAGTCCGCCTACCGCCGTACAAGTCAGAGGCCACCGAAGTCATCTGCGGCGTCCCTCAAGGATCCTCGCTGAGCCCCACCCTCTTCAACGTCTACATGAGCCCCCTCGTGGCCATCGCACGCCAACACAACCTCAACATAATCTCCTACGCCGACGACACCCAGCTGATCCTCTCCCTGACCAACGACCCCGCCGCCGCCAGAGCCAACCTGCACGATGGGATGAAGGAGGTAGCCGAGTGGATGACGACCAGCCGCCTGAAACTGAACTCAGACAAGACGGAGGTCCTTATCCTGGGCTCCAGGCCCACCGCCTGGGACGACTCCTGGTGGCCCCCCGCCCTGGGCACCGCACCCAAACCGACGAACCACGCACGCAACCTGGGCTTCATCCTGGACTCCTCCCTCTCCATGACCAGACAAGTCAATGCCGTCTCCTCGGCGTGTTTCAACATCCTGCGCATGCTACGGAAGATCTTCTGGTGGATCCCCACGGAAACCAGGAAGACCGTCAACCAGGCCCTCGTCACCAGCCGACAGGACTACGGCAACGCCCTCTACGCAGGAACCACCGCCAAGCTCCAGAAGAGACTTCAGCGGATCCAGAACGCCTCAGCCAGACTCATCCTCGACATCCCACGAAACAGCCACATCTCCGGACACCTGAGAGACCTGCACTGGCTCCCCGTCAACAAAAGAATCACCTTCCGTCTCCTCACCCACGCACACAAAGCCCTACACGACCAAGGCCCGAGCTACCTCAACAACCGAATCAACTTCTACGCTCCCAAACGCCACCTCCGTTCAGCCAGCCACGCCCTCGCCACCGTCCCACGCATCCGCAGAGCGACAACAGGAGGAAGGTCCTTCTCCTACCTGGCCGCCAAGACCTGGAACTCCCTCCCGACCGACCTGCGCCTGACCCAAGACCACCTCTCCTTCAGGAAGAAGCTCAAGACGGCTGTTCGAGCAGTAACGGGACCCCCCCCCCCTAAGCGCCTTGAGACCCTACGGGTAAGTAGTGCGCTCTATAAATGTCTTGATTGATTGATTGATTGATTGAAGTCCACCAGGATCCATTTCAGCCCAACCCTGGCTCCAGACCACCAGTAGGAGGTAAATCAGCCCTTTGTGTGAGAGCATGACACAGCCTATTCAGATGTAAGTGCGAACCACCTCACCCCTTCTCAGGCCAGGAAGGCTATCAGTATGCAGATGAATGCAGATGTATCCCCTGTCATACCCAGCCCTTCCTGTGAGGTGACTGTCTAGAGAATATGCACAAGGTGTAGATTTCAGCCTGGTTTAGACGTGATTACAGGCACACACAGCTAAGTAAGGAGCAGAGAAATGTCCACTTTCTAAAAGTGGCATTTCTAAAATAGTAGTGTTAAATCCAATTCTACCCATAAGGAGGATGTATCATTGCTATTCAAACTACACCAAACATGACAAAGCTACTCCTTTCTGGTCAGGAAATGCCACTTAGAAATATATAAGGGAATTTTCAATTCTGGCCTATGGTTAGAGTAGGCCTTACAGTTGTAAAAAACAAATGTACCTGTTTGTCACTGCCAGGACATCTAAAACTTAAAAGTAAATGCGCTGACTTTGAATTACACAGCACCATACCCTTAGGGTCACTTAGTTCCTACCTTAGGGGTGACATATGTCTACTTATAGGGAAGTTTAAGGCTTGACAAGAGGTTGTATATGCCACGTCGAAGCAAACTGCACACACAGGCAGTGACAGGCCTGGACAGGTTTGAAAGGTTACTTCGGTGGGTGGCACAACGAGTGCTACAGGCCCACTACTAGTATCTTAGATTACAGTCCCTTGGTATATGGTATACCATTTTACAAGGGAATTAAAAGTAAACTAAATATGTCAGTCAGATATACACCAATTGCATACATGTTTTGGAAAGAAGCACATGCACTTTAGCACTGATTAGCAGTGGTAAAGTGCTTAGAGTCCTAGAGCCAACAAAATTAAGGTCAAGAAAAGAGTTTGAGTTTGAGTTTGAGTTTGAGTTTAAAAGGATTTGTAGAGCGCTTGTACACCTAGCGGTTTCTTGGCGCTAACTGGCAACTGCTACTCAGGGGGCAGGAAGGGTGGGGGATGTGCCCATTCAAGATGGGAAGGCTTGGGTGAAGAGGAAGGTCTTGAGGCCTTTACGGAACAGAGGGTACTGGGTGCAAGTTCTCAGGGAAGTTGGGAGGGAATTCCAAAAAGCTGGGCCAGTGGTCGAAAACTTGGAGCCCCCCCACTTCTTCCGTTTGAAGCGAGGGACCACGAGGAGGTGGTGGGAAGAAGATCGGAGATCTCTCGAGGGAATATAGTTATGAATGGCTGAATTAATGAAGGAAGGGGCAGAGCCTGTCCGGGCTTTAAAGATGGTGCAGCCAAGCTTGAATAAGGCACGCTGCCGGACAGGGAGCCAATGCAGGGAGAAAAGGAGAGGAGTTACATGGTGTGATTTTGGTAAGTTAAAAACCAGCCGTGCGGCTTGGTTTTGAACCAGTTGAAGACGCCTCATAAGATAGTCGGGCATGCCATGATAGAGGGCATTGCCGTAATCTAGGCGAGATGTTACCATGGCCAGGAGTATTAGCTTGAGCGCATCGGAGGATAAGAATCGTGAAACTCTGCGTATTGTCCTGAGGGAGAGGAAGGCTGAGGATACCACGGCAGTGACTTGAGAGTGTAGGGAGAGTTGATTGTTAATTTTGAACCCAAGAGTTTTAACGGAAGGTACAGGAGTGGGTGGGGAGCCTAAAGAAGGGGGCCAAAAAGAAGAGGACCAGGGACTGGAGCAACCACCTGTCAACACCAACTCCGTTTTATCGGGATTGAGTTTCAGGTGGTTGAAGTTCATCCAGTCCTGGATGAAAGTTCATCCAGTCCTGGATGAAAGTCATGATGGACTGAACATTAGACATTGACTCGGGGGAAGAAGAGAGGGAAAAAATGAGCTGGAGATCGTCTGCGTAGTTGTACACAGAGACCTCCAGTTGCTGTAAAGCAAAAATGAGGGGGGCGATGTAAAGGTTAAATAAAAGGGGGGACAAAGAGGATCCTTGGGGGACCCCGCACTGGATGGGTCAAAATTCAGCTGAGTACTCACCCAGGCGAACCGCCTGAGTCCGACCGCTCAAGAAGGAGGATAGCCATAGCAAGGCTGTCCCTCCGATTCCCGCCGCCTCGACACGTGAAAGTAAGATGGTATGGTCCACCGTGTCGAATGCGGCGGAAAGATCCAAGAGGATCAGGGCCTGAGGTTGATTAGTGTCCATTCCTTGTCGTAGGTTATCCAGTATAGATATTATTACGGACTCAGTTGAATGAGCTGGGCGGAAACCGGCCTGTCTCGGGGCCAAAACACCATGTCTTTCCACAAACTCACTCAGGGTTTTTACTACGTGACGTTCCAATACCTTTGCCAAAAAAGGCAGAAGGGAGATGGGACGGTAGTTGGCTGGATCCGAAGGATCCGCCCCAGGTTTTTTTAAGATCGGAACGATCACTGCCGACTTAAGTGCTGGGATAACAATGCCCTGGGCCAGCGAGCTGTTAAGAAGCGCTAAGGGCGGTTAGGGGCAGTGAGTGTAGATCTGCTTCAAAATGTAAGCAGGGCAGGGATCCAACGGGGAGCCGGATTTAACCAGCGGGAGGATGGAGGAGAGTGAATCGGTCGAGAGGGGAGGAATTGAATCAAGATGTGCTGTAGCTGGTGGGCAGCAGGGGTCAGTAAAAGCCAGGGAAGGGAGGGGGATTTTAGCTTTAATTTTACTGATTTTATCTAGGAAGAAGTAGTTGAGGGAATCGCATAGTGGTTGTGAGGGGGAAGGTTTGAGTGAGGCTCTGTCGGCGTAAGCGAGGTCTTGGACGATGGAAAAAATTTCTCTTGGCCGATTCTCTGCGAACTGGATTTTAGATGAAAAGTAGGTTTTTTGGTTTCCAGTATGGATTTCTTGTATTGTGCAAGAAGATCAGTATAACGGGTTTTAGCAACAGGGCATAGTTCCGTCTCCATTGTCGTTCCGCTTGGCGGAGAATGAGTTTTTGGGTCTTTAGATCGTCCGAGAACCAACGGTTAGCATCTTTGGGGCGTTTGGACAAGATGCGCCTTAAAGGGGCGATGGCATCGCAGCCAGCCCGCAGCCAATTGCTGATAGCTTCTGCTTCTCCAGAAGAGGGCAGCCCGGTAAGGTCGGGGCTGGAAGAGGAGAGGGAGGTAGATAGAGCTTCGACATCCACGCGGTTCCATGATCGTGCCCAGACATTTCTCGCAAGAGTGGGCTTGGGTAATAAGAGGGGGGATAGAGAGAAGGTGATCAGAGAGTGATCTGACCATAGACAAGGGGAAATGGAGAGAGAGGTAATCGGGCAATCACGGTGCCAGATTTGGTCAAGGATGTGTCCCAGCCTGTGCGTGGGAGCATTGACAACTGATGTAAAGTTGAGCGACTGAAGGGAGTCTGAGAACTCTTTGGATGTTGCACATTCCGCAGGGTCAGAGGGCCAGAAATTAAAGTCTCCCAGGACTATGATGGAAGAATGGTTAACAAACGGAGTCGAGATTAGATCTTGGAAGCTGGGGAGAAACGTTTGGGGGGAGGACGGGGGTCGGTAAACAAGGACGCAGGTGAGTGGGGGAGTAAGGGAAGGTGAGCGAACAACTAAACAATCTGATGTTCCCATGGAAGGGGAGACTAGAGGGTGAAATGTGAGTTCTTTACGGGCGATCAGGGCGACCCCTCCGCCAGGCCTGCCAGAGGAGCGGTCGGCTCGAATGGCGTAGTAGGATGGGGGGAGTATTGCCAGCAAGGAGGGGAGAGAGCTGTCCAAGAACTAAGTCTCGGTGAGAAATAACAGATCGGGTTTGTGAGAATCGAGTAAAGTGAAGAGGTCGAGCTGTTGTTTGACTGCCGATCTAGTGTTGAGATACATAGCAGTTATTACTGTGGGGGAAAGGCCAGCGGGAGGCAGGATTAAAGAGCGGTTAGTTGGAGGCGTGGACATGGTGTTGGTGTGGACTTGATTATGAGAAGTTAGTAGTCCGAAATTGGAGATTCGAGCTATAGTGGCAGCAGGTAGTAACCACTTGCCTTGAAGATCGGTGAGTTGCAAGCGGGAGTATTGCTTTGGAGAGGCAGAATGAATGGCCTCTGGCCTCGGTCGGTCGCGGACGGGCGCAGACGGGCTTTCCTTAGGCGCGCCTTCGGCGCGCAAACGGCGCGCCCGCTGCGCTCGTCCGCTGCGCTTCCGGGGGAAGCACATTTTAAAGGGGATGAGTCGGTGGGCGTGGCCTCCGAATGGGGCGTGGCCTCAATCTCGATCGTGGCGCTAGAACAGCGTCCAACGCTTGCAATTATCAAGTGAAAATGGCCCGTGAACGGAGCCAGGTGACTGGGGGGGAGTGAGGATTAAAATACACAAACAGTTAATCACAGTTTTAAAAGTAAATCACTCTCCCGGCTTTCCGCCTCAGGAGTAGCGCGTTGTCAAGTGCAGATGCTTGTATTCAGCGTCGCACTTATAGTAGAGGCGGTGGGCGTGGCCTCCGAAGGGGGCGTGGCCTCAATCTCGATCGTGGCGCTGGAACAGCATCCAACGCTTGCAATTATCAAGTGAAAATGGCCCGTGAACGGAGCCAGGTGACTGGGGGGTGAGTGCGGATTAAAATACACAAACAGTTAATCACAGTTTTAAAAGTAAATCACTCTCCCGGCTTTCCGCCTCAGGAGTAGCGCGTTGTCAAGTGCAGATGCTTGTATTCAGCGTCGCACTTATAGTAGAGGCGGTGGGCGTGGCCTCCGAAGGGGGCGTGGCCTCAATCTCGATCGTGGCGCTGGAACAGCGTCCAACGCTTGCAATTATCAAGTGAAAATGGCCCGTGAACGGAGCCAGGTGACTGGGGGGTGAGTGAGGATTAAAATACACAAACAGTTAATCACAGTTTTAAAAGGAAATCACTCTCCCGGCTTTCCGCCTCAGGAGTAGCGCGTTGTCAAGTGCAGACGCTTGTATTCAGCGTCGCACTTATAGTAGAGGCGGTGGGCGTGGCCTCCGAAGGGGTCGTGGCCTCAATCTCGATCGTGGCGCTGGAACAGCGTCCAAGGCTTGCAATTATCAAGTGAAAATGGCCCGTGAACGGAGCCAGGTGACTGGGGGGTGAGTGAGGATTAAAATACACAAACAGTTAATCACAGTTTTAAAAGTAAATCACTCTCCCGGCTTTCCGCCTCAGGAGTAGCGCGTTGTCAAGTGCAGACGCTTGTATTCAGCTTCGCACTTAGAGTAGAGGCGGTGGGCGTGGCCTCCGAAGGGGGCGTGGCCTCAATCTCGATCGTGGCGCTGGAACAGCGTCCAACGCTTGCAATTATCAAGTGAAAATGGCCCGTGAACGGAGCCAGGTGACTGGGGGGTGAGTGAGAATTAAAATACACAAACAGTTAATCACAGTTTTAAAAGTAAATTACTCTCCCGGCTTTCCGCCTCAGGAGTAGCGCGTTGTCAAGTGCAGACGCTTGTATTCAGCGTCGCACTTATAGTAGAGGCGGTGGGCGTGGCCTCCGAAGGGGGCGTGGCCTCAATCTCTATCGTGGCGCTGGAACAGCGTCCAACGCTTGCAATTATCAAGTGAAAATGGCCCGTGAACGGAGCCAGGTGACTGGGGGGTGAGTGAGGATTAAAATACACAAACAGTTAATCACAGTTTTAAAAGTAAATTACTCTCCCGCCTTTCCGCCTCAGGAGTAGCGCGTTGTCAAGTGCAGACGCTTGTATTCAGCTTCGCACTTAGAGTAGAGGCGGTGGGCGTGGCCTCCGAAGGGGGCGTGGCCTCAATCTCGATCGTGGCGCTGGAACAGCGTCCAACGCTTGCAATTATCAAGTGAAAATGGCCCGTGAACGGAGCCAGGTGACTGGGGGGTGAGTGAGGATTAAAATACACAAACAGTTAATCACAGTTTTAAAAGTAAATTACTCTCCTGGCTTTCCGCCTCAGGAGTAGCGCGTTGTCAAGTGCAGACGCTTGTATTCAGCGTCGCACTTATAGTAGAGGCGGTGGGCGTGGCCTCCGAAGGGGGCGTGGCCTCAATCTCTATCGTGGCGCTGGAACAGCGTCCAACGCTTGAATTATCAAGTGAAAATGGCCCGTGAACGGAGCCAGGTGACTGGGGGGTGAGTGAGGATTAAAATACACAAACAGTTAATCACAGTTTTAAAAGTAAATCACTCTCCCAGCTTTCCGCCTCAGGAGTAGCGCGTTGTCAAGTGCAGACGCTTGTATTCAGCGTCGCACTTATAGTAGAGGCGGTGGGCGTGGCCTCCGAAGGGGGCGTGGCCTCAATCTCGATCGTGGCGCTGGAACAGCGTCCAACGCTTGCAATTATCAAGTGAAAATGGCCCGTGAACGGAGCCAGGTGACTGGGGGGTGAGTGAGGATTAAAATACACAAACAGTTAATCACAGTTTTAAAAGTAAATTACTCTCCCGGCTTTCCGCCTCAGGAGTAGCGCGTTGTCAAGTGCAGACGCTTGTATTCAGCGTCGCACTTATAGTAGAGGCGGTGGGCGTGGCCTCCGAAGGGGGCGTGGCCTCAATCTCTATCGTGGCGCTGGAACAGCGTCCAACGCTTGCAATTATCAAGTGAAAATGGCCCGTGAACGGAGCCAGGTGACTGGGGGGTGAGTGAGGATTAAAATACACAAACAGTTAATCACAGTTTTAAAAGTAAATCACTCTCCCAGCTTTCCGCCTCAGAAGGAGCGCGTTGTCAAGTGCAGACGCTTGTATTCAGCGTCGCACTTATAGTAGAGGCGGTGGGCGTAGCCTCCGAAGGGGGCGTGGCCTCAATCTCGATCGTGGTGCTGGAACAGCGTCCAACGCTTGCAATTATCAGTGAAAATGGCCCGTGAACGGAGCCAGGTGACTGGGGGGTGAGTGAGAATTAAAATACACAAACAGTTAATCACAGTTTTAAAAGTAAATTACTCTCCCGGCTTTCCGCCTCAGGAGTAGCGCGTTGTCAAGTGCAGACGCTTGTATTCAGCGTCGCACTTATAGTAGAGGCGGTGGGCGTGGCCTCCGAAGGGGGCGTGGCCTCAATCTCTATCGTGGCGCTGGAACAGCGTCCAACGCTTGCAATTATCAAGTGAAAATGGCCCGTGAACGGAGCCAGGTGACTGGGGGGTGAGTGAGGATTAAAATACACAAACAGTTAATCACAGTTTTAAAAGTAAATTACTCTCCCGCCTTTCCGCCTCAGGAGTAGCGCGTTGTCAAGTGCAGACGCTTGTATTCAGCTTCGCACTTAGAGTAGAGGCGGTGGGCGTGGCCTCCGAAGGGGGCGTGGCCTCAATCTCGATCGTGGCGCTGGAACAGCGTCCAACGCTTGCAATTATCAAGTGAAAATGGCCCGTGAACGGAGCCAGGTGACTGGGGGGTGAGTGAGGATTAAAATACACAAACAGTTAATCACAGTTTTAAAAGTAAATTACTCTCCCGGCTTTCCGCCTCAGGAGTAGCGCGTTGTCAAGTGCAGACGCTTGTATTCAGCGTCGCACTTATAGTAGAGGCGGTGGGCGTGGCCTCCGAAGGGGGCGTGGCCTCAATCTCTATCGTGGCGCTGGAACAGCGTCCAACGCTTGCAATTATCAAGTGAAAATGGCCCGTGAACGGAGCCAGGTGACTGGGGGGTGAGTGAGGATTAAAATACACAAACAGTTAATCACAGTTTTAAAAGTAAATCACTCTCCCAGCTTTCCGCCTCAGAAGGAGCGCGTTGTCAAGTGCAGACGCTTGTATTCAGCGTCGCACTTATAGTAGAGGCGGTGGGCGTAGCCTCCGAAGGGGGCGTGGCCTCAATCTCGATCGTGGTGCTGGAACAGCGTCCAACGCTTGCAATTATCAGTGAAAATGGCCCGTGAACGGAGCCAGGTGACTGGGGGGTGAGTGAGAAGAGAAGGAGGAAGGCAAAGGTTTTGGAGTAGCACTGCAAGAAAGGCAATTTCCAACAAATGCCTCGAGGCTTGAAAGCTTTATTGAAGTCCTTGTGATTTAAATAAAGTTTAAAAAGGACAAATATGCCTACAAAAACAATACATTTTACAATAGGGCTGTGATATATTCAAATAGGAAATTCAAAAGGAACGCATCAAAGAAAGAAACAAGCAATACCCCATCCAGTTTGGTGGAGTTATGAGCGAATGTAAAAATGTTTGCATTAGGCAATAAAATATAGATTTGTGCAGTGCACATCTGAGTTTTGAAATTAAATTGGAAAATCTTATGAGCTAATTAATCAAATATTCTGAGGGCGTGCTGGGTGGGATGGAGGATGCTACCCTCCGTGTGAAACTATAGAAAAAAACTCTCAAGTGACCGTAGTCACTTGACCCTGGCAGCACAGCAAGTGGCAAACTTCTATTCGCACCAATTACTCAACAATTTAATCTTTGCTCTGTAAGCACTTTTAATAATTTAAACCTTTCTTAAACATAAAACATTTGCAAAATGATTTCACAATCCTCTTTTTTAACCGGTTAGTATAATTCATTACCAAATACATTAACATGTTTGTTAAACATCAAAACACATGTAATATACATAAACATATGTCCGTTATCCTTTGTTGAAAGAATGTTGCTGTTGTTGCAAATCCCAATGCATTTCGGGAATAACTCCCTTCTTCAGGGGCACTGTAACAAATATTAAACAAATATATTTTTTTCAGAACATATCATTTTTTAGCACCTCCTGGTGTGTCCTCACTCCTGTTGGTGCATCTATCTCCTGACTGATGTATCTTCGGTCCTGTTGGCGCTTCCTGTTCATATTTGGATTTCATTGGTGTCTTTTCCTCTTGCCTGGAGTCTCTTGGCTTCTGGTCTGATTCTCCCTTGCTGGTGTATTCGCGTCTCACCCGTGGCTTTCTTCAATACCCTCCTTCTCTTTCATGAAATCTCAGACTGCAGTAAGAGGTTTTTTCCCTTTGGGGTCTTTCCTCTTTGGGACTCCTTCTGGAAGGCACAGTCTGCTCTGATGTTATATTGTTGGCAGCACCGCGGCTACCAGAAAGAATTGCCCTTACCTCGGGCAGACCAGAACCTGCAGGAGAAATCCGAGAAACATCACAGCGCACCAAAGTTGGTATGAGAAGCTCTGATTGTTACAGTTTGTACCAATATCAGTTATCAGTTACAGATTCAGGGGAAAGTATTTCAAAACGTTTAGTTTCAGAGATAGCCACCATAGCAGAACATGCTGGGGGAAAAGAAAAGTGTATAAGATGTCAAACAAAAACAAGTAGAAAGAAATTGATTAAACATGATTAATCAGGCTGCTACCTAAATCAATTATGAATGCCTTACAAATGGGCTTGTCATTTGCACCAACAAGTCATTACTAGATATGACCAAAATGAGTGACTTGCTAGTTAGTACATTCCCCCCCCCCCCAAAAATAAAAAATGTTCTACAACAATCTACTCTAGAAAAAACAGAGGAAGGAATGATATTGTTTAAAACTTAAGAGCAAGTGGGATGCTATGATTCTTAATAAGGCAATACAAATATTTAAGGAGACAGCGTCCAATGAGGTGGATAAACTAAAATGAATTTAAATCTAAAAACACACATGCACTGTGGAGCTGAAAAAGAGTAAACCTGTAATTCTGAAACATTCAGATAATGAAGGTTCTATTGTGATCATGGAAAGATAGTAGTATGAACATCTTTTTGATGCTACCTTAAACTATTACCTCAACCACATTTGAAATAAAGACTTTTGTAGGAATTTGGGGCATATTATCAAGGACAGGCGATACATTATCGCCGCTTTTATCGGCAGGAAACTGCCGATAAAGCGGCGATAATGGCCTTGATAATATGCTCTATGAATTCCAATCGAAGCCCATATTAGATGTGAACACATCTAACATGGGCTTCGATTGGAATTCATAGAGCCGATAAAAGCAGCGATAATGTATCGCCTGTCCTTGATAATATGCCCCCTGGTGAATAACTGGGATTGTGCACGTGAAAAACAATGTCAGATGCAATCAAAACCCTTTAACGCTTATTTTAAATTGTCACCAAAAGTCCTTATGGACAGTCATAATTTACGAATAGGAATCAGTATTTGTACCTTTGACTTGATGGCTTGATAAACATTCACAACAGTAGAAAGATATTAGGATAAACAGTGTTGTAAGACTAAGATGCATGTAGTAAGTTGAAAGTTGCAAGGAGTATTGGTGATAATTTCGACGCAGAATTATATTTGCCTGCATTATTGATGTTAAATATGTTTTGTTGTTGAGCATGATGCCAAAGAAGGGTTATTACAATTCCAAAATACATGAAGCTTGAATTGTGCTACTGAAATTGAATTAACTGATAATAAAAATTAACCCTATGATAGCATACATATATACATTTTAAAAATGAAGGATTAATTTTCATTTGGTTGTCCTCTATAATTTTAATATAATTGTAGAGGGATTTATGATTCCCTGAGTGGAAGAAGAGTTAGTAAGTGTACCGCATAATGAAACAAAAATAATGGAATCAGACAATGCAGCAGCGAGTCAAATAGGTTTGATTATATGAGTTATCAATGCATTTACATTGATTTTTCCTGCCCGCTGCTCTGACATTGGCCTAGGGATGTCCATTGGTATAGTGTACAAGTGTAACTACATCTTCATAGTGCATTAATGAGTTCATTTCATATCAAACACATAGATATTGCTAACATGAAAGTCTTACATTTGCTCACCCTTTACCAATTGGACATATGTGTTAATGCATGCAGTGTGACTTTTGCAGGCAGAATTTACTCTTATGGGTGAATAACTCTTCATGAATCAGTCCAATACATCTCCCAAAATACTCTTTGATCATAGGATAGTGTAATTATTTATAAAGGCACAATTGTAGCGACATGTATGGCAAGATCAGACACCCATAAGCTGGGAAAGCTTTCATCCTGGTAAAGGCACCGATAGACTCATGATAGGTAGGTCTGCCTTATTTCTGGAAATTCATAGAAAATGCTTTGCAAATGAGACTTGAATATTCAGGAGAAAATCACACCTAAGACTAAAAAAAGACCTACCAAGTTCAAATTTATCACAGTAAAAGCATTTGAGACAATGAGTCCCGGTGTTTCATTCAACGAACAAGCACATTCTGGGACTGTAGTGTCACTTGTCACAATTACCCATTGAGTTTTATAAAGATGTGTAAAATAAAAGCCCAGGACTTGATGCACATTTGAGGTAAAGAAAACCCCATTGTGAATGTTTGCGTTTCCGATATTAATATGGAAGAAATTGAGATACAGAATTGCAGCTCTACAGATGTGTACTTATAGTAAGAAGGCCAAACGATGGAATGGGCAAGCAAAGAGCACTGAGTTGTAATAGGAAGGTGATTATTCCACGGAGGATGCTTATGTTCTGTGTCCTGAGACTGAAGAGTTGGTCAGTCTACAGACATGATTCCTCTGTAGAACGGCCCAGGATTGACTAAGCATCGATACAAATGTTTCCTCTTCCTTAAACTTGATTTTGTGAGCACAGGGTGAACTTATTAAGAGGACTTAAGACCTAAATTCTTACATCTGTCTTTGCTTCGTTCAGTCTGATTGTTTCTCTGTCCTTCGATGGCCCTTCCTGTGGGCTCTGTGCCTGTGTTTTGTGGTCTACATGGGTGATTGTTTGTTTGTCGTCTGTGCTTGTCAGCCTCTGTCGGTTGATTTGTTGGCATGAGTTCTTGGCTGTCCATGAATTGTTCTGGCATTTCTCTAAATCAACAAATGTGTACCAAAGTGCCCCTAAAGCATCGAGAATAGCCTTTTGCAAGAGAGATGAGGTGACAAAATGGGTATTTGCCTAGAGCAGCATAAGGTATGACACTTACCTTGAAGAACGATGCTCAGACCTACTGTGTTTCCTCCTTTCTGGTTTGATGTACACACATACAGAACACAGATGCTCCTCTTTGAAGAACACTGAACTGAAGTCAACTGTACATGAAATGCACAGAATGGAAGATGAACAAAAAAACACTGATATGCTGCCAGGATGGGTAAATGTGTTGCAAAAGCCAGTAAAACAATGCTACAAAAGCACTACAATTCTACTCAGCCTCTCCAATGTGGCTCTGCAACTAAACTTTCGGATACCATTGAACAGATCTTCATATTAACATTAATAGCCCTGAGAGCAGCAGGCACTGCAGGGTCACGCTTGGTTTGTGACAGGGCTAAAGGTTTAGTGCCATGTAAATAAAAGGTGCCCATTCTTCCATATAGGCCATGCTCACAGTGTGCAAAAGGTATCTAATCAATGACCCTCAAGCATGCTCCCTGGTCTGTGTGAGGTAACCAGAGCAATCCAGGCCAGCATTCTATTGCACCTCTCTAATGCAAGCATGGCCTTCGGCCCTCTTAAGTGGGGATCTCGGGATCCGGAGGCTCCGAGGGCCCCAATGACTCACTCCTCAAGTTTTGGGGCAGGCCACCAGCATTTGAGGGTTCACTGACCCTGGGAGAGCAGTAGCTCAGAATGAGTATGACTACGGGTATGAAAAGTATTGTCACATTTTCCCTCAAAGAACACCCCTTTATCTTGCAAAAGAATGCAAACTCCCTGCTGCTCATCCATGTGAAAATATGAATTTTATTGGAATTTTTAATGGAAGTGTTAATTGTGGTGGGAACAAATACTCACAAAATACCAGCCTGACACAGTTTCAGATTCTTCATGAGAACATAAACAAGGTACGCACGGATACACATATTACTTGAACAAAAAAAATATAAGGAAGATAATGGTGTCTCATGCAAAATGCTCACAAGATAAGGGCCTGACTTGTTTTCCTAGTACTCACAAGAAAAAGCTAACTAAGAAATGCCCTTACAAATAAATTGCTCACAAATTACCATCCTAACACTTTTTTAGACTACTCATGAGAAAAAAACCATAAACAACATATAAGTCAACGACTGCATGAACATCCACAAAGCTACAAGTCACCTCCACTTAGCTGGACTTCCACTCACACATACAACCCCTCCCTCCCGACCACATAGCCAGAACCAGATCAGTTGGGCGCGCCTTCCCTTACCGAGCTCCTAAAGCCTGGAATGACCTGCCCTGCATATCAGAGACTCCTCCTCAGTTCTTGAATTTTGCAAGAAACTGAAAGTCTGGCTCTTCATCATGCCTGGCCATGGGATGTTACTGTGGCGATAGGGGCTTGTAAATATGCTGCACAGTTCTTAAGCATGTATGCGAACCTGGTTATACTGTATACCCTCTTGGCTGTGCTGGCTGTATGGAATATTAGTGTAAATAATTAAATAACATTTCAACCTGCAATGTCACTCCTAATTGCAATATTCATCTTTCCCAACAATGCTACGAGTATCACTGTGGCTGGCTCCTGCCCCATGGCTCCTGCCTCTCTCACAGGCTTTGATTCTTACCTCATTATTAATTTCCAGGAAACTCAGCAGTAAACACATCAGTTTGCAAATTCCATAAGCATAGGTTAGATTGCACAGTACAAAAGGGGCTGATAGCTTTGTTGTTTTCAGTAAGCAGTAAATTATCTTAATTGTTTCAAATAGTAAAGCAACTGCGGAATAGTTCAGGAAGCTACATTCATGATTTCATCGGTAGCAATGCAGCCTTGTAAATCTAATTGCCCCATCCATTAAATATGATCAGTAACATGTCATACTTATGCTGCCATACAGTCAGGATTATTTAGAACCTGGTGGCACATGCTTAAACTGGGGTAAGCTGATTTTGCATGTGAGTTCTAGTGCTAAATTATGCAATATCTGTAATGTATTTCAATGTAACTGTGTTTTTTGTTTTAAAACAATTGTTATATATTATTACAAGGTCTAGCTATATTGCCACTTTAACCCTTGGATCTTTATATACAAACCAGAGAAAGTTGGATATATTACCCTTATTTTTATTTTAATATTGCAATGTTGTGGTTACCACAGGGTAGCTATAGATAGGACCATGTTTCCATAGTTAACCCTAGTTAACCCTAATTGCTGCCGTCGGCCAACGGTCGACACGAGCGCTACCTCCCCAGTGCTGCGCACGACCGTTGGCCGTCCGGTCAGCATTCGTTCTCCGAACGTTCAGCACTGGGCGCTGAACGTTCGACGCTGGGAACGGGTTAATGGAGCTTTTGTTTTGTAAATAACGTTGGCACTGTCTTATACAAGAAACTTTCCCAACAAATCTTCCTCCATCGCAACTCCTTCCTGGAAAGTTTTGGGATGATCCATCAAGCAGGGTACAAGAAAAACTGAGGGGGTCCCAAACATGTTTTCCCTATTAATTTTTTATAGGAGCATGTTTTTAGGATTAGGTCTAAATCCATTCAGTAGTTTTGGAGAATTTAAGGCTCAAAAACTTTGCATATTTTTTATGCTTTTGAGGATCAAAAAGATGTGGCAGTAGCCATTTTAGGACTCGGAGACTGAGTACCATGTCCTGAAATAAAAGCAAAGAAAAGATTTAAGGGGGTAGGGTTGGGATCTCTGCCTCCCAATGGCTGGTGGGGGCGGGTTGCAGAGGGACCCTGCCGAGGGTCAAAAACAAAAAAAAAAAAAAGTTTTAACATTGAGGGCCCAATTCCGATGTCGTTCAGAAGGCCTCCGAATTGGATTTGGCTTTCCCGCATATGATTTGTAGCCCTTGTTTCTGACCGAATCGGTCACAGGTCCGAATGGCCAAGTAGGATGCGAAGATCATTTCCGGGACCTGAACCTGTCTGTATGACTCATTCTTAGCCAAATTGTGCAACGCAATGGAGCTGAATTCCGACTGAGCGATTACGATGCACGATTCGGCCAGCCGCTTCGCCTTGGTCTCAGCAAGACAAAACGACTAGCGGAATCGGAATTCGGGTGGCCGTAGCAGACCTCCTTTCACCCGGGGCACTCCAAATCTGTCACGGGGGTGTGGCCATAGGTCCCCACGATCCAGGGATGCACAGTGTGGCAGGCACCATAGGATGCCCACCACAGGGTGTAGGGTTTTCCCCACCCACCCCTTTTTGCTATGGTAGACTGTGTACGCATCTGTACACAGGCTCCCATAGATTCCAATGGGAGTCCGAGCGAACCAAGTCCGTAAGCATACAGATCCATCGTACTCGCTCGCTCTGACGCCTGGAGCATGTTTTGCTCAGAATGTCCTCCAGATCAGAGTCGTATGGTGGGCTTTCCTAGCGAGATCAGACTTGGGCCCTAAGTCACAGTGCACCCACAAATCTGTTGGCTGGTCATATAATAATAGAGAGAAGGGAGTGCATACCCTGGATAAGCCATGGTATGGCTCCAGGGACCCCTGCTAAGAGACTGGCTTCCATCATAATGTCCTAGAGACCCCATCCCTTTAGATCACGGGCAGGGAAGTCTAATATGCTTCCACCTGACAAGAGAAGAAATCTGCTCCCACTGGATTGGAGCACAAAAGCTTCATACTGCACATAGTGTCACAGTCCGGGAAACACAGAATTACTCCTGCCCTGCAATAGCCAAACAAAAGCTGATCCTGGTGGGTGGAAGCAATGCCGGCTGCTGCAATACCCAGGGTGAGTGCAGGTAGGAGGGGTGTTAGTTCTGTGAAGCTTTGGGGCACCCCATGCAGTCCCTAACTTTACAAATGCTGCAGGGTGCCCCTAGTAAAAATAAGCAATAAGCAAACTGTTGCCGGCTCCTGCACTAGTAGGATTCCAGTAGGCTGCTGGTACCCCGGGGCTCCACCCACAGCTGCTAACATAAAACATGCTGTGGGTTGTCGTGGGTGGGAAGTGGGACACCTCAGCTTTAAAATTGTTTTAAATGTAAAGGTACCTGCATCGCCTATGGGGCTGCTTACAGGGAGCAGGCTGGGACACGGGGCCTTGTGCTACCAATGCAGGCCCTGAAAAAACTAAACATGTGGGTGTCCTGGGTTGCCACCAGGACACCCATTAAAACAATGTAAGCAAATCATTAATAAAAAAGTAGCAGGAGCTGCTTTTTTATTATTCACTGCTCCAGGCAAGGAGCATCCCATAATACCCTGCGAGGGCTTCATTACATTTTTAAAATCGTGGTGGTGTCCTTAGCCTTATAAACGGAAGGGGCACCACCAAGCTTTTTTGTAATGTGGTTGGGGTTCTGAAGGGAGTGCAACAGCCTCCCAGCAACATTAAACAAGCATTTGTAATGCAATCAATCTCGCTTTTGGGACCTTATATGTCTTTAGCTACAGGGCTGGACAGGCTACCGGCATTTTGGCATGCTGCAGAGCTGGGGGCTCATTTCATTGATGGGAACATGTGTGTGCTGAACAAAATTTGTTTTGCTGTGTTTATTTCGAAGCACACGCAGGTCTCCATCAACGAAATTAGCCCCCACTGCAGTGACATCAGCCCCCAGCTCGGCAGCATGCCAAAACGCCCGTTAGCCAGTCCGGCCGTGTTTAGCTATGCAGCACATTAGCCTGGGTGCTGAAACATCTACTGTTCTTTAATATGGAGGAAATGTAAGCACCAAACTGCATAACACACCAGGTATGGGAACACATGGAGAGAAATATTGCCTTTCAGGTGGAAATGGTATAGTCCAAAGCTCTGGTTTTAATATAAAATCAAGGCCTTCGGTGGTCATATCACTGAAAATACAAGATTTGAAAAAAAATAGTGTCTACGGGTGCTAGTGGAAGACAATTTCTATAGACTGGAATCTACAGAATTCTAAAGTGATTCTGGTATTTTACTGACCTCTGCTGTTCGTTTTCTATCAAGACAGTTACATAGAGGCAGATGAACATAAAAAAAATCACTAAGCGGAAGCAGACAAGTCCTAGGGCTGATCTCCAGAGCCCACAAAGTACGTACATATATAAGTACATACTAAAGTATATACAAGAGGTCTGGAATGCTCGACCTAAAAAGGAGAAAAACGTGAGACTTGTTTGTATAATAAGATGCTATATTTCGGTACCATGGCAACAACTGTAAATCGACTATGCATTGCTAACATGCACCTTAAGTATTTCAAAAGATTTACAAAATAATCGTGCCAGATATTTCATCACTAGCTGCAGGAAAATAAATTGGAATTTGTACCTATGGCACAAAGACCTCATACTTTGTTTACCAAATATTTTAAGACCACACATACTGGAGAGTAAAGAATTTCAGTGTGTAACACAAACTGCATCCATTCAGCAATTAACCCCTTGCATACTGCCGTCGGCCGTTGGCCGACGGGAGCACTACCTCGCTAGTGCTGCCGTCGCTGAAGCGGCCCAGCCCATTTTGCAGAAGTTCCGCACTGCCGGGAAATCGCGGCCGCGGCAAAGGGGTTAAGAACACTTTTAAGGGGAAAAAATAGCAGGGTCTTTGTATTTGATCAGCTAGACCCTCAGTTACCTTGCGAAATGTTCCACTGATATTTGCAACATTTCAACTAGAAAGCATCACTATAATTTTCATTATCAAGATGTGTTTTCACTATAGTCGGTGGATGTACACTGTGGGACACTATGTATTGTTTGCATTAGAGGGTGCTCATTAAACCAGTCAAATAAATTCAACCCAAAGAATCTGAACATGCAGAAAAGTCACTGAACTCGCGCTGACAAATTCAAGAAACACTAAAAGAAGAAATGGAACATTAACTAAAAATAATGTAATCACACCGGGTAAAGTTAAATACTTAAAAGCAAAATATTTTGTAAAGAAGGAAATACCTTATGTTGCCTAGACAAGTGTAAAAATCCCTAATGTTCACCAGGGACCAAAAAAATGTAAGTGCAGTGAGGTGTTCAAAAAGGGAAAAAACAATTAGAAAATAGAAATTTCATAAGGTCACGCGTCTTTAATATTTCTAATCCATATTTCTCCCATCTCTCCAGATATATATTTATCACTTGACCGCACAAAATCAGCCTGGTATACAAGTAATTTAAGAGCTGAAAACAAAAGGTTATACTTATCTAAATCAATTTGATTGAATAATCTGAATACAACTGTAGGTTTTAAGCAACAACAATTACACCTCAACAAACATCACCAGAGGTAAGAGACCTGAAAATAGACAAGCAGTTCTCACGTACAAAAATGTGACAAGAACATTCTATCCACTCTTGAAATAAAATCTGTCAAACTACATTTTGAGCCAGTGATTAGTTAAACAACGAATTGTTGGTTTAGTGACAAATAACTTTCGATGTCACTTTAAAGCTATAATTTATCAACTTCACTGCTTCAGTTACAAAAAATAACTGATGTAGCTGATGGAATATACAACCTCCCTCAGGTGTCACCCTCTCCTTCCTTTTAATGGAGAGGTGAGCTGGGGGTGTGGGGGAACGCACCCATGCCCACCGACCATTCTGCAGATCCAGCGTGGCTCAGGAACGCCGGATTACAATAGGAAACGAAGGGGGCTAATTACAGCTGTGAGGCTACACGCCCCCTGCTGCAAAGCCTTGTAACTGGAGTCATCAGGTAACACCAGTCCGTACGGAATCAAGGCAGCTCAGTGCTGAGGTGGGAGGGGAAGAAGAGGGAGAAATGGGGGGGTGGGCTCGGCACCTTTGAGCCCTGGGCCGGGAACATCTTGCAGCTGAGTACCTGTCAGGAGACAGCCCTTCATCAGGGCGCTGCAGAGCTCAGAGTGCACGGGGGTGACGTTCAGCTTTCAGCCTTAAGAGAAGAGCTGTACGCCTTTGCTGCTGAGCACCCAGGGGGATCACTGACATAATATCGATTACACAAATATAGAATTACCAAAATATCGAGGGAAAAATATAGAATGGAAAAATATCAAATTCCTATCCCCAAACAGGTAAGTTCAAAAATATCGAATTAAAAATATCGTTGTAAAAAATATATTTAGTCAAAATATCGAATTTTTTTATGTCTTAAAAGTAATTGAAAACTAATGAAATAATAAATATAATTAACTTAAACATAGTTAAAATACTTAAATAACCTTAAAATGAATACATATTTCATGTAAGGTATTTCATGTAAGGTAAAAAAAAACATACAATTTGATTTTTTAATATATATATATATATATATATATATATATATATATATATATATATATATATATATATATATATATATATATATATATATATGTGAACGTAATTTTAATAAAAAATATACAATATTTTTACCGTAGGATAGCGGGAGGGTAAAATTTACTACTACCACTCCCGTGATTGTAACAGTAGAGAAAGCGTTGGATAGCGTAGGGGTAAAAATTACTATTCCCACCCCAGTGAGTGCAACAGTAGGGAAAGCGTTGGGTAGCGGGAGGGTAAAAATTACTATTTCCACTCCAAGGAGTGCAACAGTAGGGAAAGCGTTAGATGGCATAGGGGTAAAAATTACTATTCCCACTCCAGTGAGTGCAACAGTAGGGATAGCGTTGGATAGCGTAGGGGTAAAATTTACTACTACCACTCCCGTGAGTGCAACAGTAGAGAAAGCGTAGGATAGCGTAGGGGTAAAAATTACTATTCCCACTCCAGTGAGTGCAACAGTAGGGAAAGCGTTGGGTAGCGGGAGGGTACAAATTACTATTCCCACTCCAAGGAGTGCAACAGTAGGGAAAGCGTTAGATAGCATAGGGGTAAAAATTACTATTCCCACTCCAGTGAGTGCAACAGTAGGGAAAGCGTTGGATAGCGGGAGGGTAAACATTTTTATTCCCACTCCAGAGAGTGCAACAGTAGGGAAAGCGTTGGATAGCGTTGGTTTAAAAATTACTATTCCCACTTCAGTGAGTGCAACAGTAGGGAAAGCGTTGGATAGCGTAGGGGTAAAAATTACTATTCCCACTCCAGAGAGTGCAACAGTAGGGAAAGTGTTGGATAGTGGGAGGGTAAAAATTGCTATTCCCACTCCAGAGAGTGCCACAGTAGGGAAAGCGTTGGATAGCTTAGGGGTAAAAATTACTATTTCCACTCCAGTAAGTCCAACAGTAGGGAAAGAGTTGGATAGCATAGGGGAAAAAATTACTATTCCCACTCCAGTGAGTGCAACAGTGGGGAAAGAGTTGGACAGCGTAGGGGTAAAAATTACTATTCCCACTCCAGTGAGTGCAACAGTAGGGAAAGCGTTGGATAGAGTAGGGGTAAAAAATACTATTCCCACTCCAGTGAGTGCAACAGTAGGCAGAGCGTTGGATAGCGTAGGGGTAAAAATTACTATTCGCACTTCAGTGAGTGCAACAGTAGGGAAAGCGTTGGATAGCGGGAGGGTAAAAATGACTATTCCCACTCCAGAGAGTGCAACAGTTAGCAAAGCGTTGGATAGCGTAGGAGTAAAAATTACTATTCCCACTCCAGAGAGTGCAACAGTAGGGAAAGTGTTGGATAGCATAGGAGTAAAAATTACTATTCCCACTCCAGTGAGTTTAACAGTAGGGAAAGTAATGATTTAATATATTATTAAAAATAAATTAAATATCAATACCAATAAAACATTAATTGGGCCTGGACTATGCGATGATGTACCGCGCGAAATTGCGTATCAACAGACACGGTCATTCGCACTACTTTACCGACCCCAGGGAACTGCAGAAATCCCTAAGTGAATGGTCGAAGGAACGAAGAAACAGGGCGGGAGGCAGGGAAGGGGATCAGGACGAGAACTCGCATCTGGATGAGCAAGACGAGTAACACTTCACAGACCTATGCCCTACCTCTTTGCTTGACTACTGATCAGAACTGCTGGGCGTCGATTCATGATCCCCTCCATGTGCCTTGTGCGCTGCACCGGCTGCGTGGAGCTGTAGTCCCTGCAGGCGCACTGTGTTCCGGACGCTGCCTTGGCCCGGTGAGATCTGTCCTTAACCTGGGGGCTTTCTGATGGCTCTGTTTCTCTGACCTCTCCTGTTAACTCTAGAAGCAGATCTATCACGCTGCTGGTGCTGGGAGAACCTTACTACTGTAATATGTGCTATAGTATGGAGCAGATATCGCCCACCTAAGAACTTTGTTGGAAGGGTGTTACTACAGGCCAATAGACACTACCAGGGTAATGGCGCAGGGGCAGTATTGCAAAGCACGATGTGGACATATGTGCCTTTGTTTTACTTGGTTACCTCTGCCCTTGCGCTTTTGGCTCAAATAGTCCTCAATAGGACGAGTTCAGGTTTTGTTCATGGGAAGGGGCAGGGGGGGAGTGTACAGAAGCTGTCTGACCAGGTTGGGGGTGGTCGGCTGTGGGTTGGGGGAAGCGGGTTCTGGGGTCGAGTTGGGGTCAAGGGGGGGGGGGTTGCTTGAAAGTATGCCGTGCACTATGTTTCCTAGTCCTACCTACAGTGTGCTTGATGAGCTGTGCTCGAGACTACTGGTGCTAACGTGTAGAGTCAACATGATATTGTCGTTGTCTTCTCAACAGCACTGCAGGAATGACAGATACAAATGAGGTGAATGCGGTACCTGGTCCGCAGAAATTGAAGTCCTTGTCGTGGAATGTGAGGGGGCTAAATGATTATCGTAAACTAAGGAAAGTGCTCAGCTATTTGCACAGACACCAGATTGACCTAGCCCTGCTTCAGGAGACCCATCTTCCGCTTAACAGTAGGATGTTGTCGGCCAGGGGATTTGTGGGACATAGTGTGGCTGCGGGGTTCACAACACACTCTAGAGGGGTGGTCACTTGGGTCAATTCTAAATCCAAGCTTAAACTCACGCCCCTAGCGGTGGAGCAGGTCTCCCCCACGCAACCAGAAGCTTCAGTTCCACAGGGTCCGAGGTGCTCTATTAGACCTTTAGGCCCTGACAGGGAGGAACCACCAGAAGACCCTGAGCTCACATATGTGATTAACATGCTGTCTTCCCGCAAGCTGGTCACCAATCTCAATAAACTTGGTGCCAAGCATAAGCAGTTCCAGTATTCCAAGGCTAGAACAGAATGGCAGCGTGATCTGCAGCTACAGCTAGATGATGAGATGTGGAAATACTGCTGCTCTAGCACGAGAAAACTGTCCCTAAACGGAAGACACAGATTGGTGCATTTCAAATTCATCCAACATGTTTACTATACACCGGAGAGACTACACCGGTACGGGCTTAGACAAACAGCGGAATGTGAACGCTGTCATGCTCAGGTCGCAGATTTTATCCATATGGCGTGGCATTGCCCGGGCGTTACTAAGTTTTGGTCCGAAATATTTTTTCGAAACTTAGCCTAATACTGGGCTCGGAGATACCTGCCACATAGGAACTCGCGCTACTTGGATACTCCAAGCCATTACCAGTTGCCCAGCGACGACTAGTAGATATGGCCCTTTTGATAGCCAGGAGAGTGGTTGCCAAGTGCTGGATGAGAGGCCCGCTACCGACCAAGAAGAGATGGGCTGACGACCTACTATATTGCTGTACACAATCAGAAATATACAGCGAGCTGCTTCCGCCTAGGAGCCATCCTAAAAACTTCTGGGGCCTTTACCAGACTTACACACACTCAGGAGAAGAGGAGGATGTAGAGCAAGACGAGGCACTAGATGTCCTAGAATCTCTTGAGGACCGAACTGACCGAGAGTATTAGGCGATCCTGTCACTAGATAGTCAATAGCCCAGCTCCCTGGACCGGGTGAAAGAAGAAGCCTGCTTGTAAAGTGAGGCGGGTCCTGGTGGAATACACACTCTTGATGCCCCGAGTAATGGGATTGAGTGGGGAGCACGGCTGTGCTGCACCATGCCCACGTCATAGTGAGGTTTGCTCTGAGTTAGGGACAAGCATATCATGTTGGTGGGTGGTGAGAGGGGGTAACTGATTGTATACACGTAGGAACACTAATAGGGAGCATAACTGCTGGCATGCAAGGGGGGTGGGGGCTTGTTGGGGTAGTACGTTTCTTTAGGGACTAAGACCGATATTAAGTCACGACTTTTTGGTATGTATTTCACTGGGACAGCCATGGAATATAGCAGTGCATGTGAATGCATAATTATTCAGGATATTGGTGATGTTTATAACGCCTTGTACCTGCAGATGAAACCAGGGGCTTCTGCCCAATTACCCAATGTTTGCCGCCGAGCCTCCGGGATGCCGGCCACAAGGCTGTGTTAAAAAAGTTCACATTGTACACCTGTGTAGAACATTACTGGACTTCCTCTCTGGCGCTGTGTGATACATACCATGTACTATGCAATGTGAAGAATAAAAGTTTTCTTTAAAAAAAAAAAAATTGTAGTTATTAAAAATCAATTACCTATTCATAATTAATTAACAACTAATTAAGTTTACTAACAAAAACGAATTATTAATAAAAAATAATAGCAATTAATAATTAATTAACAGTAAATTAATTATCAATACACAAAAAGTATTTTTAATATGTAATTAATTACAATTACATTACTTACCAGCCTATTCCCCTATAAGCCCACCACCTGCTACCGAAAATAAATTAATAAAATTATCATAATTATCAAATAATTCATTAATAAAAATGAATTACCAATTAATAAAAAATAATTACCAATTAAAAATAGTTACTAATAATTCAAAATGAATACCAATAAATAAATAACATTCTTTAATTAATGACAATTAAATTACTTCCCACCCTATTCCCCTATAAACTCACAACCTTCTACAGAACTAAAAAGCAAAATTAAATTAAAAAAAATTAATAATTGCTAAAAATTAATATTTAATTTAATATCATTAAATTACTTCCCACCCTATTCCCCTATAAACCCACAACCCACTACAGAATTAAATTACGCTAACATTAAATTACATACAATTCATTACTTAAAAAAATTTAACATACATTACGAAAATAATATACACTTTTCACACATACACTAACATAAAAAACACTTATTGTGTCCATTCTATATTTTCTGTCCATTCTATATTTTTAATTCGATACTATGTCCATTCTATATTTTTACTTCGATATTATGTCTTGTTACCCACCCAGGGGCGGGGAACAGTTCAAAGCTGAACACTGTGCACCAGCCCCTGACCACGGGCTGTGAACAACCAGGCATAGGGCCCCAGTCCCAAAACAGATCAGCTCGGAAGAGCAACGCAGGCAATGAAGTGCTTAGAATTTAGCACTCAGCGCCGGGCTGGGTAACGGCTCCGCAGTGGCGGCAGGGTGGGGTCTGCTTGTCACTCAGAACAGGAGACAGAGCAGTACTGACCGCTAGGCAGAGGGCGGCTCCGGTTTATACAGAGTCACACACTCCGACTGATATAAATATCCCTGTGCACAATTGTGAAAGCGAAAGCCATTAAACTTAAATGAAAGTGGGTGGTGCTCGCGCTATACACATCAAAACATTCTAAAAAAATGTTCCCCTCAGCCACACATATTAAGGGTCATATCCTCGACCAGGTTTGGACTTCCAACTTGGAGATTTCTTGTCCCCTTATCTTTCCATGTCCCTGGTCGGATCACTCCATTATTACTTTTACCTTTACTATCACTTCCCACGCCAGTCGTATCCTGGAGGACAATCTCCCAGCCAGAAATTGGAACAGGGTCGATCTTGGAGAACTTGTTACTCTTCTCAGAGCCTCTTCCCCCCCCTGCCCCCCCCCCCCCGAGTGCGATTCCTTAGACACTGAGGCATCTGATTTGCGGTGTTGGATCGAATCAGCTAGTGACATCGTTGCACCCCTCAAACAAATTAGGTTAAAACGTCCCCACGACGCGCAAAGATGGTTCTCAGTGGAGCTCAAAGAGCAGAAATTCAAACTTAGACAGGCAGAGCGTTGTTGGCGGCGTGATTACGCCCCCCACAGGAAGCTGGCATTTACATCTTTGCTCAAGGAATATAAGCTAGCCATCTTGCAAGCCAAAACTTCCTACTTTTCAAAAAAAAATGTGGACTCTGCCTCTAAGGCAAAAGATATGTTTCCCATTGTAAATGAGCTCTCTCACCCAGACAGGATTACCCTTAAACCCCTCCCTTCCCAAGCACTCTGTGACTCCCTGAACTTTTTCTTTATCAATAATGTGCTAAAATCCAAAAGAGCATCCCTTGTATCTTTTCCCCTGCCTCTCCCACCCTTGTGGCCATTCCTGCTAATCCAAATTCCCAGCGAATCACTCAGATACCTCTTATCGCAGAGGTGGAGTTTTTAGCATCGTTAAACAAGGTGGCCTCTGGCTCCCCTACTGATTGCTGTCCCCCTCACGTTTTGCGCGAGGCTTTCATTGCCTGCCCCATCCCCCCTATGTTGCTCCTCAATAATTCACTTAAAGAGGGCCTGGTCTCCAGCTCATTTAAAACTGCGGAAGTGGTGCCCATTCTCAAGAAGCCCAATGCTGATCCTTCGCTTATGAGCAACTTCCGCCCTATTTCTTTGCTCCCCTACCTCAGTAAGGTTCTCGAGGCCCATGTCACCTCTGCCTTGAGTTCCTTTGTCGAGTGTACGCAGTTCCTGGACCCCCAACAGGCCGGTTTCAGACACGCCCATTCCACCGAGTCGGTCATTCACTCGGTGATGGAAGAGCTGCGGAGGGGCGCTGACCTTAACATCGGTAGCTTGTCTCCTTTCTGGTGAAGAATTGGCTTGGTAGTTTGGTCTGCCCTGTTCTCATGATGCACTGGGCCAGGGACAGACTAATTTGCATATAGCCAGGTTCTGAGCTGGGATGGTGCAGTGAGCTAAATAACGGTGATGGATCAAGCCATGATCTTTGGACTGGGTAAGAGTGGTCTGCTTAATTCAGACACTCTGTTCATCACCACCCCCTTTTCTGAAACGACCTTAACATCAGCCACGCCTTGGTACTCCTGGATTTATCGGCGGCCTTCGACACGGTCGACCATGATATTCTGGTCGACCGTGTTGAGGAGTCCGGCATCCAGGGAGCGGCCCTTAATTGGGTCCGCTCATTCTTGAGTAACCGTTTCTCTCAGTACACCGCTGATAAGGTCAGGCTGACATGTGGCGTCCCGCGGGGCTCTTCCCTCTCCCCTCTCCTTTTTAATCTTTATCTCACCCCCCTGATTTGGTCCTTACGAGGAAGCAATGTCACTGCCTTCAATTACACAGTTGACATTCAGCTGATCTTTAACATCGATTCCTCAGACCAATCAATTTGGTAATTTCCAGTCCACTCTGCGTCACATTAGTGACTGGATGGGGGCTAATCACCTAAAACTTAACCCCGATAAAACCGAGCTGGTGCTTATTGGGGGCCCCTCCAATCCGTGGAACTCCAATTTTTGGCCCTCTGACTTGGGCTCCCCCCCTTGCCCTGCCGACTCCGCCAAAAGCCTTGGAGTTATCATATCTAAAGACCTGTCGATGAAGCCCCAAATTACCACCGTGGTGTCTTCTAGCTTCTTCCATTTGAGAAAAATTCGGAAGATATCTCGTTTTCTCACCACGGAGGCCCTCACACTGGCTCTTTTGGCCTTGGTTATGTCTAGAGTCGACTATGCCAACTCATTGTATGTGGGCATCCCTGCTTACCAGCTGAATTGATTGCAGCTGGTTCAGAACCAGGCCGCACGATTGATCTTTCACCAGCCCAGGTATCAACATGTTCGCCCTTTGCTAAAGTCCCTACATTGGCTCCGCGTGGCTGAGCGCTGTAATTTCAAACTGGGCTGTATTATCTTTAAGGCCCTGGCTGGACTTGGCCCGGCTTTCGTTTCTTCCTCCCCCTGTCACTACGTCCCTTCCCGTAACCTTCGATCCTCCCATCTCTCTTTGCTTAAAACTCCCACCTTCAAACGCAAGAAGCATGGTAGGTTTCGATTCTCGTTCCTTGCTCCTTCTTTTTGGAACATGATCCCGTTAGAGTTTAGGCTTACTTCTTCCTACACTCAGTTCAGGTCTCTCCTGAAAACTCACTTGTTTCGCAAGGCTCACAATTAGGTTTCCTTTTGGCTTTCCTTTCTTTTCCCCGCTGCCCATTTATCCATTTATCCTTCCTGTTCCTTCCATGCCGACTAGCGCCAAGAAACCGCTGAGTGTAAGCGGGCTCTATACATTTCTTTACATAACATACAATTAAAACACAAAAGCGGACGAAAACTGTGGTTAGGCAGGGCTGCTTCCTGAAAAAACGCAAGTGACTTATCGCATCCACAGCCAACCTTAAGCCTGCTAAGAAGAGCAATGCCATAGTAAACAAATGGCAAGGAGCAGGAGAAATTTTCCAGGAGTTTCACCCCTGATACAGATTACTTGAAGTCTCGGAGAGACAGCACATTCACGCTGCCTAGGTTAGATCTAAAATCTACTACCCCAGTTGAGCTTACTATGGGTTTTAAAGCAGTCCAAGCTGGAGTTGTATGCCTTTCAGATGGAGTGCATAACCCCCTTGTGGTGGGTTCCATGGCTGCTCTTTATTGCCTAAAAATGTTTTTTTTTAAAAGGACTCAAAGACAGGTTGATTTTTATTTTAGTACAGCTTTATTAAAATATATACCTATATATATGACAATCACTTCAATTAAATACTGCAATATGTGACTTTAGATAATGTACATTGAATTATACTTATGGGGGACTTTTTGACAAACATAATATGCCTGCTTTATGTAGTGTAATACGCTGATCCCTTCATAAACCTATTCGGCCCACATTTTATATTTTGGTGTTCTCATCCTTTGACAAAAGTTAGTAGGTCTACATTACTTAAAATTACACCCTTAATATTGAAACACCACACAGTTGGGCATGTGTTACTGCAGGGGATTGGGTGCCAGGCCCTGTCCCCAAATCTCCTGCTCTGGCATTGGGTTTTGGGCAGTGTGGGGTTTGGTGCGGGTCTGGTCAAAGACTGTGTAAGCGTGGCAATTGGCTGCCTGCATGGGGGTTGGGCTTGCAGGCCGTGCCTAAACCCTCCTCCCTGCAAAGCGAGGTTGGGCACTGTGGGGTTGGGCACAGGTCCTGGGCTAATAGATCACAAAATCACCATGCGCAGAGTATCACAGAATGACCCTTCCTAATAAATCTTAATGAGGAGGGTTATCATTTATGACCCACTGTGATTGGCTGAAAACAGAGGGACGGTGGCCTGTGAGGATCAGGAGACCACAATTGTTATTCTTGAATTTCCAAACAAAAAACATTTTTAAAGGAGTCCCTGTTCTTTGAAGGAGCCAGTGCTGCTTAAAAAAAGTTTTACATTTGTAAAAACATCATAGACCTCTTTCTCTTTGCGAATCAGTTACCATCTGCTTTGAGGTTTAGGTTACAGATCAGTAGTTAGGGCCCTTAACTGTGGCTGCTAATGATTGACTCATCGCATCGCAAATTGCAATTTCGAAGGAACACCCCTTTAATGCCACTTTCACTTACAATTCAGTATCGTTCCCAAATTCTAATTTACAAGTTAGAAAAACTTTTCTGATCCATAAAATGGACTTTGCACATTAGGAAATGGCATTTTGCTTTGGCAAAGAGAGTGATTTTGGTAAAAGAGTGTTTGTAATTGTTAACTGCCTTTATACATGTAACTCAATGTTCTTTTTGGTGGTTGTGTTTTATGTAGTGGTTTTCTATTGTTCATTTCCAAATTTGGAGATTTAGTTCCCCACACATTTATTTTACGTTGTATGCATTCAATGCAAACATGCAAAAGCAAGGGGTTGCTCTCCTCCTCAATCTGCTAGTTAAAGTTTTGCCTCCATTACGAGGCTTGTCGGCTCATCAGCCCAGGTGGGAGTTTGTGAACCTTGTGTTTTTATAAAAATACTAGTAGCCCGTCCCGACGTTGTCCGGGTATGAATTGCTGCCGACCAGTAGTATATTGTTTTGTAGGATTTCGTTTTGATATCATTTCTTATCTGCGACAGGCCTGTGAAACACTCCTATTCACAGTGCACTGCTGATGCACTTAAGAGTGCGCGTTCAGTAGTGTGTGAACTCGAGTTTCCCTACTTTATTTTTCCTTGCAATATGATATAGCGCGAACTCGACAACATGGCATGAGCACAATTCACATTACAGAAGAACACATTAATTTGTGGTAGGCACTGGGAGACAAAGCGATTTGCCTGGAATCACAGGATGTTAAGCTGATGCCGAGATTCAAACGTAGCTCCCCAGCTCTAAAGTTCGCAATTCTAGAAATTGTGGCGGGAGGTGTGTCTAAAAGTGTATGTCGGTGCTGGCCATCAATGAGAGAGACCTGTGCATTTTTCAAATGGGTGGTGAAAAAATATGAGTATGTTGCTGGAGATGTGTGCCGCCGCACCCCCAATGTACTTACCGGGGGAGGGTAAACACCCAATATTCTGCAACTTTCTTTCTGCATACCATAACTCCGCATACTTTGATTACGAAAGTACCATGACTCCGCAATGCCATAACGCATGGCATTACATTTTATATGCTTTTACCACGCATACATTTACAACGAAATTCGTTGTAAATGCATGAATGTTAAAAGCATGGATTTTTTAATGTTTGGATAAGGAAAGTATGGGTATAGGGGTATATGTTTTGGGGTACTGAGGTATATGTTTTGGGGTGTTTGGGTATTTTAAGGGTTCAGATATAGTTTTGGGTTATGGGGTACAGGGGTAGTTTTAGGGTTTAGGGATAGGTTTGGGTTTTGGGGTACAGGAGTATTTTAAGGGTTCAGGGCTAGGTTTGGGTTTTGGGGTACAGGGGTATTTTAAGGGTTCAGGGCTAGGTTTGGGTTTTGGGGTACAGGGGTATTTTTAGGGTTCAGGGCTATGTTTGGGTTTTGGGGTACAGGGGTAATTTAGAGTTCAGGGGTAGGTTTGGGTTTTGGGGTACAGGGTTATTTTTAGGGTTCAGGGCTAGGTTTGGGTTTTGGGGTACAGGGGTATTTTTAGGGTTCAGGGGTAGGTTTGGGTTTTGGGGTACAGGGGTACAGGCGTATTTTAAGCGTTCAGGGCTAGGTTTGGGTTTTGGGGTACAGGGGTATTTTAGGGTTCAGGGGTAGGTTTGGGTTTTGGGGTACAGGGGTATTTTTAGGGTTCAGGGCTAGGTTTAGGTTTTGGAGTACAGGGGTATTTTTAGCGTTCAGGGGTAGGTTTGGGATTTGAGGTACAGGGGTATTTATAGGGTTCATGGCTAGGTTTGGGTTTTGTGGTGCAGGGGTATTTTTAGGGTTTAGGGATAGGTTTGGGTTTTGGGGTACAGGGTATATTTATAGGGTTAAGATGGGTTAGTGTTTAAGGGTGTTGGGGTATTTTAAGGAGTAAGGATAGGTTACTATTATGGGGTGCAGGGGTATTTAAAGGGAGCAGGGTGGGATTAGTTTTTAGGGTGTAAAGTGTAATAAAATAAAAGAATAAATAAAAATAATATAAATAATGCAATTTAAAAGAATAAATGTTTTAATTAAATCACAAAATGTTTATATATATAATATATATATGAAAATACGAGTGAACTGCAACATTGTTGCCTGAAATGTGTGTCTTTTATGTTTATGCACCACGTGGTACATGATGCAATGTACCCGTTTCACTTTAAAAGAATGGCGATTTTACATGTACTCCACCCGTGAGCAAGAGGTAGGCTTACCTCGAAATGCGTAGGGGTTGTTTTTGCCAATAAACCTCAGCACAGAACTGATGCATATTGAGGTTTGGCGATCCCGCCGAGCGTCCACTGTGGAAGCGGCAGAAGCACGCCATTGGTGTGTTTTGGATATATATATGTACTTTTACAATGTATATGACTTTACCACACATGCATTTGCGTTATAATGTCATGCGTGATAAAGTCATATGCGTTTTAGAAATGATGTCTTTGCGGAGTAATAGTCCTGCGTTATAAAAATTGCGGAGTGATGGTATGAGGGATGTTGGTTTCCGGAATTTCATCACATATTCCCGGGGGAGGGATCACTGACATAATATAGAATGACAAAATATAGACTTACCAAAATATAGTCACCAAAATATAGAATGCCAAAATATCGAATTCCTATCTACAAACAGGTAAGTACAAAAATATTGAATCCAAAATATAGTCTGTAAAAAATATAGTCAGTCAAAATATCGATTTTTTCAAAATGTCTTAAAAGTAATTTAAAATAATGAAATAATAAATATAATTAACTAAAACATACTTAAAAATACTCAAATAACCTTAAAATTAAGATATAATTAATTTAAGTTATTAATAAAAAATGTACAATATTTTACCGTAGGATAGCAGGAGGGTAACATTTAATATTACCACTCCAGTGAGTGCAACAGTAGGGAAAGCGTTGGATAACATAGGGGTAAAAAATACTATTCCCACTCCAGTGAGTGCAACAGTAGGGAAAGCGTTGGATAGCGTAAGGGTAAAAATTACTATTCCCACTCCAGAGAGTGCAACAGTAGGGAAAGCGTTGGATAGCGGGAGGGTAAAAAATACTATTCCCACTCCAGTGAGTGCAACAGTAGGGAAAGCGTTGGATAGCGTAGGGGTAAAAAATACTATTCCCACTCCAGAGAGTGCAACAGTAGGGAAGGCGTTGGATAGCATAGGGGTAAAAATTACTATTCCCACTCCAGAGAGTGCAACAGTAGGGAAAGCGTTGGATAGCATAAGGGTAAAAATTACTATTCCCACACCAGAGAGTGCAACAGTAGGGAAAGCGTTGGATAGCGGGAGGGTAAAAATTACTATTCCAAATCCAGAGCGGGCAACAGTAGGGAAAGCGTTGGATAGCGTAGGGGTAAGAATTACTATTCCCACTCCAGAGAGTGCAACAGTAGGGAAAGCGTTGGATATTGGAAGGGTATAAATTACTATTTCCACTCCAGAGAGTACAACAGTAGGGAAAGGATTGGATAGCGTAGGGGTAAAAATTACTATTCCCACTCCAGAGAGTGCAACAGTAGGGAAAGCGTTGGATTGCGTAGGGGTAAAAAATACTATTCCCACTCCAGAGAGAACAACAGTAGGGAAAGCGTTAGATAGCGGGAGGGTGAAAATTACTATTCCCACTCCAGTGAGTTTAACAGTAGGGAAAGTAATGATTTAATTAGAAATACAACTACATGTTAGTTATTAAAAATTAATAACCTATTCATAATTATTCAACAACGAATTAATTTTAAATAACAAAAACTAATTAATAATAAAAATTAATACCAATTAAAAATTAACAGTAAATTAATTATCAATACACAAAAAGTATTTTTAATATGTAATTAATTATAATTGCATTACTTCCCACCCTATTCCCCTATAAACCCACATCCCACGACAGAAAATACATTAATACAATTATCATAATTATCAAATATTTAATTAATACAAAATAATTACCAATTAATAAAAATTAATTGCCAATTAATAGAAATTATTTACCAATTAAAAATTAATTAATAATACATTTAAAATCAATACGAATAAATGAAAAAAAATATTTACTTTATTACAATTAAATTACTTCCCACCCTATTCCCCTATAAACCCACAACCCGCTACAGAAAATAATTTTAGAAAATTAACATATATAAAAATTAATCAATTAATACAAATTAATTGGCAATTAATAAAAATTAATTACCTATTACAAAATAACAATAAATTCAAAATGAATACCAATAAATAAATAAAAATATTTAATTAATTACAATTAAATTACTTCCCACCCTATTCCCCTATAAACCCACAACCCGCTACAGAATTAAATTACGCAAAAATTTAATAACATAAAATTCAATACTTAAAATACATTAAACATACATTACAAAAATTAATATACACTTTTCACACATATACTAACATACAAAAAACTTTAAAAAAATTGATAATATTAAAAAATAGATATATTTAATGCCTATATTGTATATTTTGATATTTTGACTTCTATATTTTGAAAATCAATATTACTTACCTTAAATTCGATATTTTTAACCACTATATTGTGTCCATTCGATATTTTGTCCATTCTATATTTTTACTTCGATATTATGTCCATTCTATATTTTGGAATAGATATTATGACTGTTTACCCCCGAGGGAGGGATAGCCCCTTTCTTGCTATTTCCGTGGAGGCGGGCCTTCTGTCCGGATATGCGTGGTGCGAGGCCTGTGCGCAACAGAAGTGGAAAATCTCCAGTGTGAGCTTCACCCATCACCGGAGGTTGAGGCGAGATTACATTTCCTGCACAATGGCCCCTGTTTGCGCTCCTTCCGGCCCTTTGGAATAGCGCTGTGCCTGACCTCCATACAGTAGGTGCACGTCACTGGGAGCGCGGGGAAAGCACACCCGGAGCTGGAAAGTACTGAACCTGGGAAGAAAAAACAATAAAATATTGGGCACAACGCTCGCTTTTTTTCCGTAATCCTGCACCCCGCACACGCCCACGCCCCCAGCACACACCCACAGCACACGATATGAGACAACGCATGAAGGGCGGAACGTACCACATGCCCCCAGGGTTTGTCACGCCCACAGCCCAACGCAGGCACGCCCACAAGGGACTACTTTACTGGCACAGATCTTTTACCTTTTAAATGTATATGGTGGGTGTCTGCATAGCCTATGTCCTTCTGCTGCAACTGCCCTTTCCAACACTGTATTGGGTGTTGTGATTGGTGCTGTGGTTCCTGAGATTACCCGCCTCAAAGGTTTGGGTTCTCTCTTTATTATATTAGTATAGATTGAGTTGACTACAAATGCATTTAGTGGAACAGAATTTGACCCAGACCATTCTGGAAATTAAAGTATTTTACCATTTTAATGGTGTTCTAATGAGTTTAGTGTGAGCAGACTTAAAAGTGAGAAAGTCCAACTTGGTATATAGGATTTGGGGCATTTTCAAACATGTGTAAATGTTTGCAGAGTTGGGAGCGGCCCATCTGTTGGTGAACTTTAAAGGAACTGTAAAACAGGGCAGCATTTTGTGATAATCCCCATAATTTTTCATGTTGGATTTTGCTGGCTTTAGAACTGTATGCACTAGGACACCGCTATACATTGTAACAGCATATATATTTTAGACCTGAAACATGCACTATACATTGGTGTCATTAGGTCAGTAAGGTCATGATAGGTGGTGCAAAAAATACATCAGTGTAGTGGAAGTTATTAGTCATATGTGGGATGAAATGGTTCCAGAGATCATCGTTATACTATGGCTGGATTGCAGCTTAAATGCACTGCAGCATCACATTTCAAGGAAAAGTCAATTTGACGTGTAGAAAACCTTAGGGGCATAATTACAAGGCCCTATCGCCATGGGAACATCACTGTGTGTGACATTCTCCTGGCGATAGGGGCCTTGCCTTATGTACAAGGATTGTTAAGCCACTTAAAATGGTTTAACGCTGCCTTGTACATAAGGCACCCTTTCAAGCTATGGTTAGCGTTTAAGGGGTGTGCAGTGGGTGTTGTGATGGGTGTTCCACTGCACCACCCATTGTATTTGACACTGCCCCCTATGTACAACAGTGGCGTACATAGGAGGCAGTGCCAAAATTATGACCAGGAAAATCCTGGTCTTAGGTTGGCAAAACGAGGAGAAATGCATTATTTCTCCTCATTTTTACTTTTTCGATGTGTGCTGCCTTGTGCAGCACACAAGGAAAAAGCAAAATGCCATGGTTTGTTTATGTACAAATGTAAAAAAAAATGCCATTTTGTAACTTTCATGTGCGCTGGATTGATTATATGCAGGAAGTACACATAACCAATCCTTCCCTGCACTAATTTGTGGAAAGGGGCGACCACTCGGTCCCCCCGAACGTATGGCAGAGTACCTCGATCCCCCCGGGAAGCCATTTTGGGCGGGAGGCGCGTCTCGGCTGGTATGCCCGAAGCGGCGTAGCCGGGGCGCGGTCTTTCCCGCCCTAGAGTGGGCTGGCCTAGACACTGACGCGGCTGGCCACGCCCTCGGGGCAGGCAGGGGCGGGTTTACGCCCGCCCTGAAGACGGATAAAAAGGGACGCAAGACCAGAAGACATCCTCTTGTTCCTGTGCTCTGAAGCTGCACCCCCTCGCTGCACGTGAGCTCGAGACGGAACGAAGAGCCAATTTTGAGCGTTGTAATCTTTCTTTTGTCTTACAGATACTCTGTTGGAGAAATGCCCAAGAAAGGCGGGAAGAGAATGACGACCGAACAGATGGTTCGGGTTCTCATGAAGGAGATGACTGAGCTGAAGAAACGGGTGGCGGAGAGAGACGGGGAAGGGGGGCCGGAGCGTCCGTCGGCTGGAGCAGCTCCAGGAGGAAGAGCCAAGAGGCCAAGGAGGGGACCAGCTGGGGGAGGCGCCCCGGTTCCCTGTACCCCGCTCGAAGCGCCAACCCCAGTACCGGCGGAGGGGAATCCAATTCCTGTAGTGGTCACCCCGGTGTCCAAGGAGGATATGCCGCCCGAGCTGGCAGCACAACTTGCAGCGTGGTTGGGCGACAGTAGTGAGGGCGCCACGGCTGCCGAGGCCCAGGCGCTGATGAAGCAATTGCGCGAGAAACGGGATGCAGCCAAGGTGTCCGCGCCGGCTGCAGTAGTCGACAAGCCACAAGGGACGGTTGCGACCGCAGATGCAGCGTCCGGTGCAGGTAAGCGGCCATTGCCGATTGCGAGGGATGAGTCAGCACCCTCTCGTAGAGAAAGGTTGGGTCAACATGTGCCTTTGGCAATTAAGGAGAAGATTTGGGCGGGGGAATATGTGAACATCTTCTCGTTGCTTGTTGATCATTATGAGGTGGAGCATGTTAAGGGTCAGAAAGATCTTATGCATCCGAGTGTTTGGCGGGCAAAAATGGCCGCCTTTAAAGTAAATGAGACTATCGGCAATTGGGGCAATGCATGGGGAATTTTTACGTCGATCTTGGGCGAACGTAGGCCCGAGTTGCTTTCCGAGTTGCCGACCTATCAGTCACGAATCATGGGGTACTCGACATCACACCAGGGTAACCATTGGTTCTGCTACGATAATCTTTTTAGAAAGGCAAAAGAGCATAATAAGAGCTTAACCTGGGATTGTTATGATTCTTTGACATGGGATAAAATGAAGGAGACGGGTATGTTGAAAATGCCATTGGTAGGAAGTAATGTTGGCGAATCCTCCCGCCAATATGGGGGGACGCCCTTTCGGTCAGGTACGAGTACCAACGATTACTCGAGACCTGCCGGCAATACAGGAAAAAGGGGGTTTTGCTTCAATTTCAACAGAGGTAAATGTACCAGGCCCCAGGGGTCGTGTAAATTTAAACATGAATGTAGTGGGTGCGGGTCGTCCCATCCTGAGTCCACGTGCAGAGCCAAAACGGGTGATAACGGGGGGAGAGGAGGCGCCAAACAGGTCTAACATAGTCCGAGGGGCGCCTTACCTACCCCGATTGATACCTTGGCGATGATTCCCTGGCTCAGTGAATACCCGGATCGTACTTCTGCTGGGGTGCTGCGGAACGGTTTTTCGTATGGTTTCCGCATCCCGGTAGGGGACTTTCAGGGTGTCGAGAAGTGTAAAAATCAACTTTCCGTCCTGCAGCATACGACCGTGGTTCAGGGTAAGATCCGGAAAGAGGTTACTCGAGGTCGGGTCGACGGCCCGTTTAGTGTACCCCCGGTACAGAATTTTGTTTGTTCTCCTTTAGGGGTGGTCCCCAAGAAGGACCCAGGTGAGTTCCGACTGATTCATAATTTGTCAGCTCCACGTGGTCTTTCTGTAAACGACGCAATAGATCCGGAAGGGTGTTCGGTGCGGTACGCATCCTTCGATGAGGCCGTAGCCATTTTGAATCGCCTGGGGCCCGGGGCGCTGATGGCGAAGTCAGATATCGAGTCAGCGTTCCGGTTGCTCCCGGTACACCCAGATGACCAGCGTCTCCTAGGTTTCATGTTTCAGGGTTATTATTACATGGATAGGTGTATGCCGATGGGGTGCTCTATATCTTGTGCCTATTTCGAGAAATTCAGTAGTTTTCTACAATGGGTCTTCACAAAGAAGACGGGTTTCCAACATGTGATGCATTACCTTGATGATTTTCTGTTCCTTGGGGCAGCCGGGGATCTTGAATGTGGCCGGGCCTTGGCCGAATTTTGTGTATTAATGAAGCAGTTTGGTGTGCCATTGGCACCAGGTAAGACGGTGGGTCCTGCGACTTGCCTCGAGTTTCTGGGGATCGAGTTAGACTCCAGAGAGGGTTGTTTTCGTTTGCCAAATGACAAAGTGTGGAAGTTCAGGGCAGTCCTGCAAGTGTGTCTAAATGGATCTAAAGTTACCCTGCATCAATTACAGCAGTTGGTGGGACAGTTGAATTTTGCCCTGAGAGTTATACCGATGGCCCGCCCCTTTTCTCGTTCAATTGCCCAAGCTATGGTCGGCCTAAAGGAGGGCCATCATCGCACGAGATTATCGGCCGAGGTCCGCCAGGACGTGCGTATTTGGTTGGCATTTCTGGCGGACTTTAATGGTCGAGTCATCTGGAACAAACCAGCCGTGTCCTCTGAAGAGCTGGGGCTATGGACAGATTCAGCAGGTAGTATAGGTTTTGGTGCCATCTTCGGCACAAAATGGTCGGCACAAAGGTGGCCGACATGGTGGCATGACAATGGTCTGACAAGTAATATTGCTTTCCTGGAACTTTTTCCCATTTTGGTGGCCCTGAGAACCTGGCCAGAAGGGTTCAAAGATCACTCTGTGATATTTTGGTCTGACAATATGACCGTGGTCGAGTGCATCAATAGTCAGGCAGCACGATGTAAACTGATTTTAAGATTGCTCAAAGAAATTGTTTTACTGTGTATGCAACTGAATGTGCTATTCAGAGCAAAACATGTCCCGGGGGCAATGAATCAGGCGGCTGATGCACTGTCTCGTTTTCATATGCAGGCTTTCTCGGGTTTCCTTCCCTCAGCGGACCCAGAGCCGGCACCCTTTCCCGAAGCTCTCTGGTCTCTCGGTGCCCCGAACTTCGTCACCTCGTGGGAGAGAGTCTAGCACCAAGGACGAGGAAGGCATATGAAGGGGCGTTTCGGTCCTATTTAGCCTTTTTGGGACTGATAGAGAGGGGCTTTGGGGCCATGAGGACTGGGTAGTGAATTTTCTGATGTCCTTACGTAGGGCTGGGAAATCGGTGGCTACGGCCCAGAGGCATCGTGCTGCTACTTCCTTTGTTGCCAGGGCCCATAGTATCCAGGACCCGACAGCGTCTTTCGTTGTACAGAAAGCGCTGCGTGGGTGGCAACGCCTTGAGGGTCGCAGAATAGATGAGAGGCGCCCGATAGGTTTGGATAGGTTGGCCCAGTTGTTGGCTACACTCACTGTCACATGTTCATCTCAGTTCGAGGCGGTGATGTTCCGAGCCGCTTTTATGTTAGCATTTCACGGGGCGATGCGGGTAAGCGAACTGGTGGCAAAGAACAAACAGGATGTGGCGGGGGGTTTGTGCCGAGAGCACGTTCAGATCAGAGGGGAGGCAATGACTGTTTCCTTTGTCAGGTCCAAGACCGACCAAGACGGGATGGTTGACTGCATAATCATACGCAGGATTCCCGGGTCCTCCATGTGTCCGGTAAAGTGTTTAGAAGATTACCTAGCACGAAGGGTGGCATTATGGGGGGGGACCTTGTTGAGACACGCGGACGCCACCCCACTGACGAAATTTCAGTTTCAGCGGGTGCTTGCGATGTCAATTGCCGCTGCGGGCTTGAACCCGGGCGAGTTTGGGACCCATTCCTTTCGGATAGGGGCTGCTACGGAAGCTACAGCCAGGGGTCTTAATGTTGAACAAGTGAAACGAGTGGGGCGTTGGTCCTCCAATTGTTATAAGAGGTATGTGCGGTTGCACATGTTGTAAAGCTGTAATGATGTACTCACGCCTCTTGTTTTTGTTTGGTTTTCAGTTGCGCAAGCCTACGAGGCGGGGCGGACTATGCAGTCGACCCAACACCGGGCCAGCGGTCAGACATCACCGGCTGTGGAAAAGGAGGTGTGGGTCGTGGGCCACTCATACGTGAGGCGTGCCGCGGACGTATTCAAAGCAGGTGACATGATTCACGTAGCTGGGGAATACGGGTACAGGGTGTCCTTCTACGGAAGAGGCGGTCTCTGTATTGACCAGTTTCAAGCATATTTTGAGGGTTTGTTAGGGCGGACGAGGTCACCGCCGTCTATAGTCATAGTACATTTAGGGGGCAATGATTTGGTCACCACCGGTAGACGACTTCTCCTGGAGGCAATGCTTTCCACTGTAAGTTGGTTGGCGAGGAGAGTTCCGGGGTGCACAATTGCGTGGTCCCATATGATCCCACGAAAGGTGTGGCGGGGGGCTATTTCTATTCCCGCTTTGAATCATTCTGTTAGAAAGCTTAATAACAAGGTGAGTAGGTTGTTCCGTTCCGGGACATTGCATTCTATTCCGCATGGCTGTATTAATGATGACAGTATGTATTTGGGGGATGGTGTGCATTTGTCTCGGGTGGGGAATGAGTTACTCATAGGAGACTTCTTAGCATGGTTAAAAACGTTAAAGCATGACCTTTAGGTAGGAGCTTTTTGGGGGGTCCGGATAGCCGGTCAACTATCCGGCCTGTGGCGGTAAGGTCATGATCGGTGAGCAGTAATTGGAAGATCCCTATGAGTGGGCGTCACCCAACACGGATGGGAGCGCTCGGGAGAGGTGGCCTTTGGCCCCTCAACGGGGAGGCGGTCCCTTCTAAGGATGGGCCGCCGGAAGGAAAGGAAAGGCGGTCAAGGCCCCTTCCTGTGTAGGAGGGGTTACAGCCCCCTCCTGGGGAATTTCCCGGGGCCAGTGACGTCTGCGACGGCAGATGTGGTAAGTTGTGTGGGGTTTGGGGGGAGGTCTACGCTACCTTCTAGATACTCACACGAGTCCTCGAACGATCTTTAAGTGGCGTCGAGTTTATTGGGGCCCCCGTCAAGTCAAGGGAAATTGGTAGTTGCACTTGAGGTACGCCTCAGTGCTGTCGCCCCTCCCAAGTGGGGGGGGGTATTTCTGGTTAGGGATCTTGACACCGGTTACGACCTTGCCGTTGGCCCTTAAACGTTAGGATGTACAATTTCAATATTTCAAGAAAATGTTTTGTAGGTTGTTAGTTCGGCTAGGAGAACCTCTGTATTAGAGAATATGTTAAGGTTAGCCAAACATCGCAATGTGGTAATGAAATTGTACATTAATATGAAACTGTTTAATGTTTTAATTTTTTGTTTTAATAAATACGGCCGGGGAGGGTCACTCCCTCCCTCTTCCAAAAACTTCAAGAACTGTTTCCGGTTTCCCTCCTTTGGGGATTGTGTTGAGAGGGGGTGGCGGGTATCTCAGCCATATGGAAAGGGGTGACCACTCGGTCCCCCCGAACGTATGGCAGAGTACCTCGATCCCCCGGGAAGCCATTTTGGGCGGGAGGCGCGTCTCGGCTGGTATGCCCGAAGCGGCGTAGCCGGGGAGCGGTCTTTCCCGCCCTAGAGTGGGCTGGCCTAGACACTGACGCGGCTGGCCACGCCCTCGGGGCAGGCAGGGGCGGGTTTACACCCGCCCTGAAGACGGATAAAAAGGGACGCAAGACCAGAAGACATCCTCTTGTTCCTGTGCTCTGAAGCTGCACCCCCTCGCTGCACGTGAGCTCGAGACGGAACGAAGAGCCAATTTTGACCCACCCACCAGCCCCTGAAGACAGCCAGTTGTTTGTAATAAAATGGGTCAATAATTCTATTTCGTTTACAGGTTGTGGTATTATCGTGTTGATATTGAGTGTGTAATAAAGTTGGTCGATTTTATGTATGTTTTGTGATTAAAGATATTCGGTTTTTAGTGTCCATTTATAAGCATGCTTATTTTGGTCATAGTGGCCAATGTATTGTTGGTTTAGTTAGCATTGTCGTATTTATTTTGGTCGGGCGGTAAGGTCATGATCGGTGAGCAGTAATTGGAAGATCCCTATGAGTGGGCGTCACCCAACACGGATGGGAGCGCTCGGGAGAGGTGGCCTTTGGCCCCTCAACGGGGAGGCGGTCCCTTCTAAGGATGGGCCGCCGGAAGGAAAGGAAAGGCGGTCAAGGCCCCTTCCTGTGTAGGAGGGGTTACAGCCCCCTCCTGGGGAATTTCCCGGGGCCAGTGACGTCTGCGACGGCAGATGTGGTAAGTTGTGTGGGGTTTGGGGGGAGGTCTACGCTACCTTCTAGATACTCACACGAGTCCTCGAACGACCTTTAAGTGGCGTCGAGTTTATTGGGGCCCCCGTCAAGTCAAGGGAAATTGGTAGTTGCACTTGAGGTACGCCTCAGTGCTGTCGCCCCTCCCAAGTGGGGGGGGGTATTTCTGGTTAGGGATCTTGACACCGGTTACGACCTTGCCGTTGGCCCTTAAACGTTAGGATGTACAATTTCAATATTTCAAGAAAATGTTTTGTAGGTTGTTAGTTCGGCTAGGAGAACCTCTGTATTAGAGAATATGTTAAGGTTAGCCAAACATCGCAATGTGGTAATGAAATTGTACATTAATATGAAACTGTTTAATGTTTTAATTTTTTGTTTTAATAAATACGGCCGGGGAGGGTCACTCCCTCCCTCTTCCAAAAACTTCAAGAACTGTTTCCGGTTTCCCTCCTTTGGGGATTGTGTTGAGAGGGGGTGGCGGGTATCTCAGCCATATTAAACTTAGCACCAGTGCGGGGGAAATTAAAGGCTGCACCACATTCTTGAAAATATGGTGCATCCTTGCGTTTCAGAAGTGGCATAGGGTGTCATTAAGCCAAGGCGGCTAAAGACACACTCCGCCACTTCCTTGAAAATATCCCCCCTAGTTTGTATATTTTAGATTATTGTAAGAAATTGCATTGTTGGTTGACTGGGGTGTGAGCCCTGGTCAAGCAGTAACAACAATCCACCAGGATCTTACAGAAGTCAACCATTAAATTAACCTGTGCTCAACCCTCTTGTAGGTTGGCACAGAGCAGTCAGGCCTAACTTAGAGGCAATGTGTAAAGTATGTGTGCAATGCTTCAAGCAGTACGAAAGGGAACAACACAAAAATGATCCCACCTGAAGTTAGAAAAGGAGAGTTGTTTTTAATAAATAATACAAGACAAAACCAAAATAAATCCAATCAGTAGAATTGGAGATAAGCAGGTTCAAAGATTTCAATTAACCTAACGCCAAAAAGCACAAAGAGCCCCATCTGTGGATATCTGGTTGCACCGGACCAGGATGAATTTACAAGTTCAGCGCGACCACACTGGAGCGCAGGCCTGCTACAGGGACCCAGTTTGGCTTGCTGAACAAAGTACCTTAAATCCTGGTTTGCCAAGCATTGCGAGGATCAAAAGTCAAAAATGCATGTGCCGCCAAAGCAATGCATCAGTTCTGATACGCGCCAGTGGTGCGAGGTCCTGAGTCTTCATCGAACATCCCGTCAACGAGGACTTGTTATGTGAAACCATGTATCAAGAATGCAGCACTCAGTCGGGTGATGTGTCAGTGTCAAGGAGTTGAGAGGCTGGGAGGCTGCACAGTCTGGAGTCGTCATTGAGGCTGCAATCGATGAGGGATGGGAGGGCCTGTACTGAGGATGTGTTGCACAGCAGTGATTCTGTTGAAGCAACAGTTTATGATACGATGCACGTCTTTAAAAAACAATGAGAAGCTTAAGCTCTGTTTGGCATCTCCTGCTAATAGTTCTATTCTAAAGGAATTTGAACTTCTGCAGCCAGAAGCCTTAGCAACATCAAAAGCAGAGCACCTTTGGGTTTCTGCTTTCAGTTGGCCCCTGTTATTTGCTCTCTATTTAATCGATCTATCATGTGGGGCAAACTTCCTTTGTACTGGAAAAAAGCACAGGTTATTCCTATTTAAAAAAAGACTAACTTGCCTTCTACGCTCCGACTAACTATAGACCCATTTCTCTCCTTCATTTAGTAGGTAAATTGCTGGAAAGTCAAATTAATATATAACTTATAAATTATATTTAACTCATGGACCATTTGGAAACAAATGTATTGCTGGATCCATCCCAATCGGGGTTCAGACTATCATTCAGCAGTGAGACCGACCACTTTGGTTGCAGTGACAGACCATATCAGATGCTGCCTTGATAACAACATTCCCTCATTACTTGTGCTGCTGGGCCTCTCAGCAGCATTCAATACTGTCTCCCATTCTAGAATGCTGCTGGGATTACAGGAGTCTAGTATGCATGGAAAAGCTTTGTCATGGTTCAGGGACTTTCTAACTGACCATACCCAAACCATTACTTTTTTTTCGTTTAAGTTACATTTAAGTCACATTCCCTGAAACTTGGTAAAGGAGTGCCACAGGGCTCCTGTTTGAGCACTACACTCTTCAACATATATATGTCCCCCTTGCAAATCTTGCCAGAAAGATTTAAATAATGCTAAAGCCCGTTTTCTCCGCAGGAAGGTTAGCTATTGCATTCTGGATGACAGAGAATTGCCTCCAACTGAATGTCTATAAAACAGAAATCATGCTGTTTGTTAAGCAGCTTTGGAGGTTTGAATTGTGGCCCTCCTAACTTTGTCTAGTTCCAACTCCCAAGCTAGTGGTAAAGAACCTGGTGGTGAGCCTGGACCAGGCACTTACTCTGAAAAAACAGGTTGATGCCCCTACTGGCTCAAGTTTTCACATGATATGGTTACTACAAAGAAGTTTCCCTCTCCTTGCATATTCAGAGAGGAAGGCGTTAGTCCAGGCACTGGTGATCGGTCACCTGGACTACTGTAATACTCTTTTGTCTGCAATAAATGAGATGGCCTTAAGCAAATTACAAATATTTCAAAATACGGCAGCACATCTGATTTAAAATCTACCAGCTGGGACAGCTTCCATCCCTCTGCTACATATGCTCCATTGCCCACCAATTCATAAAAGGCTCATCTTTATAGTGTGTTGCCTGACTCACAAGGCCTTACAGGGCAGGGTGCTACACTATATTTCTGATAAGCTTATCTTTCCGATAAGCTCATCCACTATTGTTCTAGTGGAGTTCTGAGATCCAGGGACAAAGCCTTGCTTTTAATTTCACAGATTTATTTATTTAGGTATTTATTTATTTGTTTTTTTATAGAGCGCGAACCAGACTTGTGAGGGTATCAGAGCGCTTTACAGGATTGACAGGTGGTATACAAAAAGACTTAGGAGGGGTGGATACAATTGGGATAAAAACAGGTAGATACATTATTCAAAAAAACAAGCAGCTTTAATCCCAGAATACATGTGGGATAAAAACTGGTAGATATATTATACAAAAAATAATAAAAAAGAAGCATTCTCAAAGTGTTGGGTAGGTATCATCCGGAAAGACCATGGATAATGCTGTAATAGTGGGGGGAACAAAGTAACAAGGTGAATGTAATGCCAGCGTTATGAGAGGAATTTGCCCATTAGGAATGTTTTGGCCTCTTTTTTGAAGCGTGCCAAAGAGGGAAGTCTTCTGATGGCGGGTGGGAGTGAGTTCTAAATTCTTGGAGCAACCCCAGAGAAGGCTTGATTGTACGTTTTTTTTTCTGCAAGCGCGCCAGTTGGAGCAAAATGTATCTGGCAGACAGGGAGTTTCTGGCTACTCAGGATATCACAAGTTTCTGGGCGAGAAATGCCAGGGAATAGGAGTATAGAACCTTGTGAGTGATTTAAGACAGCTTAAGTTGGATTCTAGCCTCGAGAGGAAGCCATTTTAGAGCTTTCAGGTGGGGAGAGATGTGGTCAAATTTCTTTGAACCTGTTATGAGTCTGGCAGTGGCGTTGAGGCAGGCTTTCAATAGGGCCAAAGAGCTCTTTGGTAGACCTGCGAGGGTAGAGCATCTATATTCTAGTCTGCAGATAACAAGTGCCTGGATTGCCATTTTTAGGTTGGGAGTGTCGAGGAAGGGTTTCAGGTTTCTTACATAGCTCAGGTGAAATCTGGTGGTTTTGGCCATTGAGTTGATATGGCCACGCATATTCAATCTGCAGTCTAGGGTTATTCCAAAGAATTTGGTCCACAGTGGTGTGGGGCAGTTTAACGCTGTGATAGCCTTGATGGGGTGGGGAGATTAGAAGAAATTCAGTTTTTTTAGTTAAGTTTGAGCTGGTTAAAGGTGAGCCAATGCACAGACAGCTTCAAGGCCTCATTCAGGGAGAGAATGTCCTAAGGAGAAGAGATTTTAATGTAGATCTGTGTGTCGTCAGCATACATGTGGTAGGTGATATTGGCGGTGCGTAGCAGCTCTGTGATGGCTCACGGTAAAGATTGAAGAGGGTTGGGGACAGGGTTGATCCTTGGTGGATTCCAACTGTGATTGGAATGGAAGAAGATAAGTTACCGTTGATTAGGATTTCCCGTGAGTATTTCTGGAGGAAGTACCTAAACCATTCGAGAATGGTGCCATCCAATCCCATCCTGAGTTTGAGGGGTTCAAGGAGTGTTTCAGGTTAATCGTATCGAAAGCCAAGGATAGGTCTAGGAGGATTAGGAGACAGGTTTTGTCTTCGTCAAGGGCTTGAAGGGCGTCATCCACGATGTGGAGGAGGGTGGTTTCAGTGCTATGGATAGGTCTGAAACCGGATTGGAAGTCATTCAGTAGGTGGAAGTTGGTGATGTGTCGGCTCAACTGCTGTTGCACACATTTCTTCAGAACTTTCTCTAGGAGGGGTATGTTGGAAATAGGTCTAAAGTTGTCAGGGGATGCACAATCCAGCATAGGTTTTTTTGAGATAGGGACAATTTGGCCAGCTTTAAGAGAGTCAGGTATTGTTCTCTTTAGGAGGGATGTGTTGATTATTGTAGTCCAAGAAGGGATGATAGCTTGAGAGGCGGTGGCTAGGCAGTTAGAGGGGAGAGAATTGTAGTAGAGATTGTTCGGGATTAGGGGGGATAGAAATTTTGAGACCTTGAAGTTGGACCAATGGGCTGAGTTTTTGGGTGAAGTCTGGGAGGGCAGCGCGGAGAGAAGAGGCAGAGCAAGTGTGGTTTGGGTGTGCGTTATAGATTTAGGTTTGTTTCCTAGGGCAGAGATTTTGTCACAGAAGAAGGAGGAAAATTCCTCGCATGATATTAGCACTTTAGGGGTTTCTTTGGAGATTTTAGCCAGTTTGTTAGATTGGTGTTTGACCAACTCGAATAGCTTGTGAGGTCTTTTCTTGCCATTCTCCTGTTCTGTTCTGAAGAATGTTTTGGGGTAGTTGAGGATTTTCCTATTGTAGGCATTTCTGGACTGGCGGGGAAGTTTAAATGGGCTGCTGACGTGTGCTGTTTCCAGTTGCATTCTGTATGCCTGAGGGATCTTCTCTCATTGTTGAGGGATCAGTTGAACCAAGGGGTTCCTGTCTTTGATCTGGGTTCTTTTTAGTTTTAGCAGAGCAAGGTCATCGAGAATGTTGGATATAGTTGTGCAATAATAATCAGTGAGGTTGTTGAATGTAGTGAAAGGGGGGGGGTCAGTCTCACAGCGGGCAGCCAGTTTCCTGTGATCAAGGTTCTTGGTGTCTCTAACCCAAGGTTTGGGAATCACGGGGGAGGTCAGTCTCACAGCGGGCAGCCAGTTTCCCGTGATCAAGGTTCTTGGTGTCTCTAATCCAAGGTTTGGAAATCACGGGTTGTGATGACCATGTCTTGTGGGTTCCAGGCAGAAGGAAGGTGATAGCGAGGTGGTCAGACCAATAGCATGGGTCTATAGAACTAAGCTTGACTGCTGATTCCTTAGAGATGATCCAGCCTAGCATGGCCCCTTTCGAGTGGGTTGGGAGTGAACAGGCTTGTGTAAGGGCTTGTTCGGTCAAGAAGTCTCTGATGGCATTGACCTGAGGGTCCTTGGGGTCATTCCAATGTAAGTTGAAGCCACCAAGGGAAATGTCATTGACGTTAGGGGAAGCCTTGGCTGTGATAATTTCCATATGGTGGTCAGTGAAGGTGTCATTCATGCCTAGGGGGTGGTACAAGATGGGCAGTCTGCATTGTTAGATGGTGGTGTTGCATATGGAAAGTGCAAGGTATTCGCATGAGTCTTTAGGGTCAGCCAGAAGTTCAGCAACAAGGAGGTTAGAGCGGTAGATGCAGGCAATGCCTCCCCCTTTTTGGTGGATGGTTGTCCAGCCTTACATTGTTGTAATTGGGCGGGACTAAGAGGTCTAGGCTGGGCAATGAGAATTCATTGAGCCACGATTCAGTTAAGATCGCTAAGTCCAATTTTTGGCACAGGATGAGATTGGCGACATCAGTGGCATGCTTTACTGCTAAGCGCCAGTTAATTAGGAGGCCGGATAGTGTGGGGTCAGAGTATGTGTTGTGAGTAGGGGCGAGATGGGTACTAGCGCTAGGTTGCTATTGATCGCTCCTCTGTTGCAGGGGGTAGCTGATCAGTTGGGGTTGGTTGCAACCATGCGGATAGGGTGTTGGTCACTCAGATCTGCGAGGCATGGGTTTATCAGGGCAGATTTGTAGCTAATGAGGAGGTCTACAACTTCTAGAGGGCTAGGGATAATAGGGGCAGGTTTGTAGGTAAGGAGGAGGGCCAGAGGTTCCTCCTGCGAGAGGTAGAAAGTCTGCTTGCGAGGAAGCAGGTATCTCAGGGGTAGCCGTAATGGGTGAAGGAGGGGCACGGAGGAATGAGAGGGAGTAGAGTTCTGCGAGAGCTTGGGATTCAAAAAGAAAAGTTTGGTGAGTTGCAGGAAGTTCTTTAGATCCAGAATGGAGTTGTGGAAGCTCAGGGTTAGTTCAGCAGCTCTGTGGTGGAGTGTATCAATATCGCTATAAGTGGGATGCTCTTGCGGGCAGGGGGCTGAAGGTATCAGAGCGATTCTGAGGGACTGTGCTGGTAGCCTAGTAGTGATGCTAAGTCGACCAGTGTCATGAACCCTTGCTGGAGTTTTCATATCCATAAGAGAAAAGATATTTTGAGGGTAAGAGGCTAGAGGTTTGGGGGAGCTTCTGTTGGCATGAACTGGTAGCATGGTAGAAGGGCTAGGTTGGCTGGAGTTGAAAGCCGTAGATGGAGTTTCAATAGCCATGAGAGAGGGAAGAACATGCAGGCAGGAGGTCAGTGGTTTAGGCACGCATCGGTTTGCATGTGCTGGTGGCATGGTGGTGGGGCTAGGTCGACCTGAGTTGTGTGCCCTATGAAGGGTGGTTCGTGAAAGGCTAGACACCCTTAGCGGATTGGGCGAGGGAAGGTGCAGGGAGAGCGTGGATGGAGGAGGGTTGTGCACATATTTTTGGAGGAGGGTGAAGAGGTCCTCAAATTTATTGAGGTCTTTGGGTGTAGCTCGGTTCAAGATGGTGCTGTTTTTGTATAAAGTGATGGTGAGGTCAGCACGCAGGTTAGCGGATGGTGCGATTGTGAGTTTATTGCTGTAAGGAATGTTCCAGGCTTCGTGTACCTCAAGGAGGTTCAAGAAGGCTTTGCGCCAAAGAGATGGTTTCCTGGAGTAGAAGATGAGGTCATTAATGACTGTGTCCTTATCCACGCTGAATCGCAGGTCGGAGATCAAGGTCTCGGAATGACTTTTCTGGATGGAGTGTTTGAAGGATTTAGCAGCTGTATTGGAAAGATTAGGAGGATAGACAACAGTGTAGGAGTTTTCGTCAGTGGAGGACCTATCTTCAAATCTTGTTCTGGGAGCAGATCCTTTTCTTATTTGGCTCCCCTTTTTTTTTTTAGCAAATTTCCACTTCGCATATGCCAATTTGAAGTTTATGTTAATTTCAGGAAGCTTCTAAAAAGTGCATTCGTTTAGGATTGATCCAACCTGTCTCCTTTCTACTAAGCTGTCTGTGCTGAGATTACCCTTCCAGGGTGATCCTTGCACATTATAAGCTATATTAACATAACATAACATATTAACATTTGCGGCACCAGTGGTAAAGTGTCAGTTCTGCTAGGGGTTGCGCTGCTCAGCAGAGAAGATGCATTGTTTTGCAGGGTACACGGAGGTAGGCAGAGCACCTTAGGCCCATTTCCAAGGGTCCAGAACTTGGGTGGCACCTTTTAAAAGGGTAGACTCACAAATGGGAGTACCAGGTACTGGGTTCAAGGTTATTGGAGGCTTCTGTCCATAGGCAAGCAAACCAGTACTTTGGGTCCAGCCCTTTTCACCCAAGCAAGAGGCCAGCAGGGAGCAAGTCAGCAAAGCAGGGCAGCGGTTTCTTCAGAGCAGCAATCCAGCAAAGTGGCAGTCCTTTCAGCGGCACATGAGTCCTTCTTCCTGGCAGAGAATCCACAGGTACAGAAGTGTATTGAATAGATGGTGTATGAGGTCCAGTATTTATACCCAGTTGTACCTTTGAAGTGGGGAAATGCTTCTAGAGGCTTGCGTTTGAAGTGATAGGTGACCTGCATTTCTGGCCCTAGCTCCAGGCTACCTACAGGGGGTGTACAGCCCTTTGTGCGAAAGCAGTACACAGCCTATTCAAGTGTAATTGGGGCTGTGCCCAGCTTCTCGCTCCCATCCGGCAGTGATGGCCCAGCCAGGCTCACCTAAGCTCCGTATTAACAGAGACAGGCTGAAGACATAACATGGCTATGTCTGGGAAATGCCAATTTTCTAAAAGTGCCATTTTCAAAATAGTAATTTAAAATCTGACTTCACCATATGTTGAGATTTTGTATTGCAATTTCAAAGACACCAAACATAAACTAGTTTCCTGCTCACATTTGAAATTACAGACTTATTAAATGCAATAAGGTAACTGCTATATTATTCTATGGGAGAGGTAGGCCTTGCAGTAGTGAAAAACTAATGTAAGATTTTTTCAATACCAAGGCACATGCAACCTAAAAGCATGGAGTTAGGCCCAGATCTCTGTACTGGGGTGAATGTATGACATTGTTCTGCATTCTGTCCATCAACTGTTGTTTTGTATTTGTCACCCCTAGTGGGATGGGTATGCTCAGACGTGAGTCCCATGCTCCCCACACCACTGGAGTCAAGCTATCCTGGCTGAAGACGGCTGATAGCCAGAAACCGGTCCTAGGGTGCTTGATTCCGGTCCAGGAAAGACATGGCTTGGCAGTTCGGGCTGGACTGTTCCCATGAGGCACAGGGTCAAGGCTGATTTGCATATGGCCATGTCTAAACTGGAGTGGTGTGGAGTGCAAAAAAACTATGGAGTTAGGCCCAGATCTCTGTACTGGGGTGAATGTATGCTGAAATTACCAGACGCCAACAACTTAGCACAAAACCTCCACTGATGGATCTCCAACTGTGCCAACACTCTGGCCCCACTAAAGAGGGTCCAAAGCAAGCATCACCCTAAGAAAGCCAGCTTGTGAACTCCCACCCTCCATGAGTCCAGACGAATCTGCAGACGACTTGACAAGAGATGGAGGAACAAAAAATCCCAGGAAACGCACAACCTCCTCAAAGACACAAAGAAAACAGCCCTCCAAGACAGAATCAACACCAATGCACACAACAATAAGGTACTATTCACCATTGTCAAGGAGATCCCCAGACCCAACAGCGAGACCACAGACTTCCCACCCTCCCAAGACCTCTGCAACAAATTCAGCACCTTCTTCCACCACAAGATCAGGCAGATCCATGACAGCTTCGATACCCAAGATCCTGCCTCAACATCTGTCACCAACGCACTGTACCACACCCCAGCAGATACTTCTCCACTGGAACCTGCTTACCACAGAAGAAACACTCAATATCATGAACAGCATCCACTCCGGAGCCCTATCAGACCCTTGCCCATATCACATCTTCCATGGAGCAGTAACTGCCACTGCCATAGCTTAACCGCACCATCAACTGCTCCATCAAAACCACCACCTTCCTCAATGACTGGAAACACACATAGATCAATCCCCAGCTGAAGAAGCCATCTGCCATCCCGTCAAGAACTTCCGACCCATCTACCTCCTCCCTTGCAAGCCAAGGTGATTGAGAAGGCCATCTACGTCCAGCTCTTAGAGCTCATTGAGGAAAACCACATCCTGGACAACTCTCAATCCGGCTTCAAAAGCAAACATAGCACCAAAACTGCTCTCCTCACCACCACCGATTACATCCGCTCCCTCATCGACCATGGTGAAACCACAGCCCTCATCCTACTGGACCTCTTGGCTGCCCTCGATATCGTCTCTTACCACACCCTAATCATGAGACTACATGATGCCGGCATCTGCAACAAGGCCCTGGTCTAGATCCACTCAGTCCTTACCGGCCAGTCAGACTACTTCCATTCCTCCTGCCTGAGCCCCACTTTCTTTAATGTCTACATGTCCCCTCTCATGCCCATCGTCAGAAACCACTGACTCAACATTGTCTCCTATGCCAATGACACCCAGCTGATCCTTTCCCTCACCAACGAAGCTACAGCCACCTGAACCAACCTCCAGAGCGGGATGAAGGCCTTGGCCACCTGGAAGATAGATAGTTGCCCCAAGCACAACTCAGACAAGACTGAAGTAATCATACTGCGACCCGCTCCCTAAGCCTGGGATGACTCTTGGTGGCCTGCTGCTCTGGGAACCCTCCCACCCACACAGACCACGCACGCCACCTTGGCATCGTACTGGACCCCTCACTCTCAATGAACCACCAGATAAACTCTGTATGCTCATCCTGTTTCCAATTGCGCCACCTTTTCTGAAATACATTCAGATGGATCCCTACAGAATCCAGAAGGACAGTCACCCACACACTCATCACCAGCAGACTAGTCTACAGCAATACATTCTATGCCGGCATCACCCAGAAACAGCCCAGAAAACTACAGAACATCCAAAATGCTGTAGAAAGACTTGTCCTCGACACCCCCACCCCCCACTGCAGCCACATACATCAAACACCTCCATCAACTCCACTGGCTGTCAGTCAATGAGAGAATCCCCTTCAAGCTCCTCGCACATGCCTACAACACTCTCCACGAAGCAGGACTAGCACATCTAAACCACTGCCTCTCTTTCTATGGACCCGCCAGACAGCGTCTCTCTGCCCAACTTGCCCTGGCCACCATCCCATGGATCTACAAGACCATAACCGGAGGAAAATCCTTCTTCTGCCTTGCTGCCAAGACCTGTAACACTCTGCCTCTCCACCTCCGGCAATCACCCTCGCTGACCCAATTCAGGAAGGATCTCAAGAATTGGCTCTTTGACAGAACCTCCATGCCCAGATGGATCAACAGCCTCCCCCACACTTCAGCGCCTCAAGACCCTTACGGGTGAGTAGCCGCGCATTCATGCCCTATATAGATGTTCTGTGTATGCTTCCGACAGGAAGTAAAACTAGATCAAGCTCTAGCAGAGGGGGGACAGTTTGAGCCTAATTACCTTGCAGTTGCAGTCTGACCACTGTTACGGGTCAGCCCACGGTAATTCAAGTGTGGTAGTGGGACTGCCACAGGACCACCGCCTCCGCTGGGATCAAGGATCATTCATATGGAGTAAGGCAACGCAGTGTAAATTGCTGCGTTGCCTTACTCTGCCCACAGGAGGCATTCCATGGATGTTGCAGTGGGTTTTCCCAAGCAACACCCATGGATGTTGATGCTTCCCCAGATTTACAAGATCATATAATCCTGGGGAGAGGCCAAATCCTTACGCCTCCTGAGGTGCGGCACAACGAAGAGATATTTATTTATTTCTCCTCGTTTTTTCCTTTTTCTATGTTAGCTGCATTCTGCAACACACATAGAAAGAGGAAAACGCCTCTTAGCATTGTTTTTGTACAGGAGTTTGTTCCTTCCTCCACAAAATCAATCCTGACAACAACGCAGGCACCCTTGCACCATGGTGGAAGGGTACCTGCATTGGACCGAGGCAGCCAAAATGGTTCCAGTGCAGGGAGAAAGGACAGGAATTAATTATTGCATAAATACGGTGCATTCCTACCCGTTCACTTTGGTGTAGGGCAGCGCTGCTAGATGACTTGCTGCGCTGCCCTATGGAAACCTCCATAAATGGGGAACGTCGTTTACAACGCAGTATTTACACCGCCCGACCTTTTCCCCGCAGCTGTTACAACGCAAGTCGTTACTACAGCTTGCGCTGGATGGCGCTGTGGAATAAGGAATGTTTTGATTTTAAAGTCCAACACCTTCCCTACTGTTACGGGGACTGGTGTTGGAATATAAAATTTAAAAATTCCGAAATCCGCGCCCTACAACGCAAGTCGTTGTAACGACTTGCGTTGTAAAACCTACGATTTCAAGTACCGCGATCTAAAAGATTGCGTTGTACTGACATACATCCTCCATAAATAAGGGCCCTTGTCATAACAGGTAAATAAAGTCCTTCACACTCTGATTTCCCTCAGTGTTATAGAAGGCCCATTCCTTTTTATCCTAAAATTTCAAATTCCAGTTAGTGTCAACTGTTAGCTCCACCTTGAAGAGAAGAGCTGCCGCGATGTCTCTTTTCTACAGACAGGCTGTGCTATTAACTAAAAAGAGTTTAATTTTTAAAGGCTTATAGTCTTAAAGTTGCAATCAAGTATTCTTCTTATTTTTTCATGAGGATAATCAAACAGTATTGTCAAGTATTTTGCCTCCTATTTTCATTAAACATTTCCCTCTTCGTTCTTTTTTTTCAAGCTGACCACACCAAACATGTAGTTTAAAAATAACATAACAGGTAGCATGTTTAAAATGGTCAATTGGCATCTGAATGTTTTGATGACTTTTCCAAATGGGCCTTCATTGCACTACCATGCTCTTTCCACTGTGGTGGAATTTGACCATGCACAATATTATGGATAATTCGTAACCAAGATGTTTGAAATTGATCAGATCTGTTACTTATTGCATATTCTGAGTTTTTGGGGAACAGCATATGGATTGCCGCATGACTACTAACATGTGCCAGTAGATATCACCCCTTTCCTCCTTATGGTGATGGTAATTTGCAGGTGTGATGAACATTGCACCTCTTGTATTGTAATACATGTACAAACAGGTGTTTGAACTGGGATTGCAATTCAACATTTGCTTGGAATCAGACCATCAGCAATACCAGCATATTTTCTTAAGTAGAGATGGAATCACTGGGAGTCATCATGGCCTGGCTAGAATGGCTGAAAAGACGTCTTGATATAGAGGTCCGAGACCTTAGCCACAATATGTAAGAGTCCTGAACCATGAAGGGCTGAAAATGTGGCTAATCTGATCAGAAGACGCCTATGATTGACTGTTGCAGATAAACTGCAAGACAAAGTGGTGAGAAGCTGATGCCTCCTGAACACGCCCTTACACAAGGTGGTAGCCTTCTCTAAGTCACTGAAGCTGCGACTGCAAGCCAACATTCTGAGAGTGGGTTGCTGTCAACTGTGTGAGACCCACAGTTGGATTCAAATCAGGTGCATGACAAGAGGAGGTAGCTGCACAGATCCTGGGGTGACTGACAGAGTCCATTGGGCCTGAAGATGGAAGGTTGCATTGGGTGGTCCTTGCCTGCACAAATAGGTGGGATGGAACAGCTACCAGGTAGGCTGATAGCACCTAGGAGTGACAGGCCAGGGCCTCACTGGGGTGGTATTGTTGGGCCTTACTGTGCATGGAGGAGCAATATGATGGAGGCTGCTCCGATCCAAAACCAACATGAATGCAGGTTGGCATTGACACACCCATGCACATGAAAGAGAGTCAGTAGATCCAGTTCTACTGAAAACTGCGGATGACTTTTCGGGCCAGCCTGGATGGGAATGGTCTCATCCTGAAGACCATGGTGGGGGAAGAAAAGAACAGGCCACTTTGCAGGAGTCACTCAATGTGCACTGAATGCCCGCAATGTGCAGGGGTGAGTCGTCTATAAGGGCAGTGAAACATGTTGCAAAGTATGCAAGTGATGCAATAGTGCCCTGCACAATAGAATCAAGAATACTGGACAGGTTATAACACCAAAATATTGTTTTGAAACTATCGTGAGACACAAATACCATGTCAAAATATTGTAAAGTCAAAAAATATCATGGGACAGATAGAAGGTAAGAATATTGGACCCGATTCACAGAATGAACTTAAGACTCAATCCTAAACTTACTACTGTTTTGGTATTCACAGATTGCACTTACTACTTTTGGTATTCACAGAATTAACTTACTACTTTTGGCATTCACAGAATGCACTTACTACTTTTGGTATTCACAGAATGAACTTACTCATTTCGGTATTCACAGAAGTTAGGACTACTAACTTTAGGACTCCTAAATGCCTTCTGTGAATACCGAAAGTCTTAAAATAAGGATTTTTCTCGATTTAGTAGTAGTAAAGTTAGGAGTCCTAACTTTACTACTACTAAATTGAGAAAAATCCTAATTTTAAGACTTTCGGTATTCACAGAAGGCATTTAGGCGCCCTAAAGTTAGGAGTCCTAAATTTACTACTAGTAAATTGAGAAAAATCGTAATTTTAGGACTTTCGGTATTCACAGAAGGCATTTAAGAGTCCTAAAGTTAGTAGTCCTAACTTCTGTGAATACCGAAATGAGTAAGTTCATTCTGTGAATACCAAAAGTAGTAAGTGCATTCTGTGAATGCCAAAAGTAGTAAGCTCATTCTGTGAATACCAAAAGTAGTAAGTGCAATCTGTGAATACCAAAAAAGTAGTAAGTTTAGGATTGAGTCTTAAATTCATTCTGTGAATCGGCCCCATTGTTTTTTGACATTTTGTATACATTTTTTAAAATATAGGTATGCATAGTATCACTTTTAGTTTATTTAGTTCAGTTTTATTTGTTTTTGGTATGTGAGTTATATTAATGTTTAGTATGTTTAAATATTTTTAGTGTGCTTTTTTGACTGGGCAATATATTATGAGTTTATTTTATATTAAAAAAAATGTTTGTTGCAGGTTGCAAAGTTTAAAGGGAATAGGGTGGGAAGTTCTATAAATATATATTTTTATTTGATCATATTTGTTTAAAAGTTTTGATTTGTTCATTAGATAAATAATTCTAAATTGTTTGTGTTCTTTATGTGATGATTTCAAAACTATGGCAGTAATAAGATAAAAATGTATTAATTATTTAATAGTTTTCTATAACTTGGATGTTACCTTAGTATATTATGTTTACATTTTTTGTATAATAATTACTTTTATAGTGTTATGATTTTTTTAAATACTGTATATTGTTATTTATTCTGTTACTAATGTAATTTCTTTTTTATGGTTGCAATTTTGAGATAATAGGGTGGAAAGAATTTATTTTAAAAAATTTCAAATAATTTTTTTAATATATGTTTAGGTATATTTGTACTTGTTAATTTCATGTTTTTAGTTTAATTTATACGATTTATAAATGAAAATATGTGTTCATGTTTATGGAAATATATTTTATGTTTATTTCTTTAATATATGACTCAACTTATTTGATATCAATTTAAGATAGGAAAATGTAATCCGAGCTTCTAAAGTTTAACATTTTCCCTCCTGTTGCTTATGCTGGAGTGAGATTAGTAGTTCTGACCCCCTCCAAAATCCATTCCCTATTATTGTTTATGCTGGTGAGGGAATAGTAAACTTAACCCCTCGAAAGTCAAGCACTTTCCCTACTGTTGATCAAGTGTGAGTGGGAATAGTAAATCTGACCCTCCAAAGTCTAACACTTTCCCTACTTTTGCACAGGTTGGGGTAGAATAGTGCTGCAAGGCTTAACGCTGCCTTGTAAATAGGGACCCTTTTCATGCTATACTTAGAATGAAAGGGGCTGGCAATGGGTATTGTAGTGAGCGTTCCACCTCAACACCGATTGATTTTGATGCTACCCCATATTTACAAGGATGGAGTAAAGGTTTTAAGACTATGGAAAACCTGGTCATACCCTGGAAAAAGCAGGAGAAATGCTTTATTTCTCCTTGCTCTTGCTGTTTCTATGTGTGCTGCATTGTACAGCACACACAGAAACAGTAAAACGCAATTGTGTGTTAATGTGCAGGAAGGTGTCCCTTCCAGCACATGAACAATCATTAAAAAAATGATGAGTTGCAACTTCTGTGTGTGCTGCACAAAGCAACACACATAGAAGTTACAAAACGCCAATTCATTATTGTAAATACGGTGCAGCCCTGTTTTTCAGAAGTAGTGGAGTGCAGCGTTAAGCCAAAAAGGCTAACGCTGTGCTCCGTCACTTATGTTGTAAAGATGCCCCCAGGTGTTACTGCTTAAGAGGCAGGGTCAATGCAGGTTACTTCAAGAGTGCCAGCATCCTGGAAAGACCTGTTTGAGACTAGGATTGCTGACATTCCAGCATACCACTATGGTAAAGGACAGAGCCCTAACAACATCACAGCACATGAGAATTAATCAGCATGCTGAAGGGGATCGACACCAGATGACCCTCAAGGTGACATAGTTATGGGCCTGGACCCCACAGGCTGCTATACAATTATCCAGACACTCTCTGGATGATAAAATCAGAGCACCTCAACAGAGGTGAACCTTCTGAGGGAATGTAAGTGAAAGAGCTCAAGAGATAGAGAAAAAATGGAGGCCATCAAAGCAAAGGTGGATAGTCTTTGGTCTACAGTGCAAATGGTCTCAGATTTGGCACTCTCTTGTACAATATATAAGAGAAAGGCCAATCCTGCCACAACAAGTTTTAGTTTATTGTATTCCTACAAAAAGCCGAGGGTGCTCCCAGGGAGCTTATCATAGAACTCTTGATAAGAGAATCCTTGCAACCTTCTGGCCTCTAAGTAATATTTCAAAATAGAAAAAGCATATTCGGCCCTGATTTCGAGGCTGCCCCCCTGGGTGCAGCCCAGAGCTATGATTGTAGGAATTCTAAACTACAAAAAATAACAAGCTTTGAAAGAGAGATCAAAACTAGAAAACAGAACAGTTTGGACTTATGCAAACTAAATGCAAAGACTTCAGAACCTCCTGAAATACTTTGACGCAGTGAAACATAAAATGAGAAATTTGAACCGGAAATAGACACCTCTTTCACAATGTTAAGTCTCACTTTTTCATCAGCTCAGTAGAAATGTGGGATTGGCTGGAGATAAGTGATAGGTCTGGTACAGCAAAGTAATGCAGGAGAGACTCATGTGTGCATGGAGTGCCTCTCTCACCCTGCCATCTGGCAGGAGGAAGTCGTTTCTCCAGAGGGCCCAATTAGTCTGGAGTGAGAATAGTTGTGCAACAAGATGAAATGATTGGGCTGGAGGTGCATGGAGACAGAGAGCAAATGGACTATGCAATACCAGAGATACTGGTGCTCATCCCAGCAAGAGGCAGAGTGAGAGTTGGACCGGCCAACAGAATGGAAGAAATAATGATGGAGGGTCCATTGCAGCTTAAAGTAGCCATGCAGAAAAACAAGATGAGAGACATAGAATAAACATGATGGATAGTGACCTAATTAGCTATATTTCAGTTGACAAGGAACAAATGCTGGGAGATGAGAGGGGGGACTTAGGCAGATAAATTAAGCAGCACTCCTTCAGGGATGACAAAATGAAGAGATAGCCAAAATAGGGCAGGTGATCTACGTGGGAGCTTTGAAGATGCGCTCCTATGCTCAGCTGCAGACTGCACCAGGCCTAGGTAAATGCCAAGAAACCTGGCCTCTATGATTAAATATTGAATTTAATAAGAGTTGAAATGTACTTAGCACAAGTTTGGAGTGTGAGGTGTTTAGAAATCTTTTAGGGGGTTCACAGTTTCTCGGCAGCGAAAGTAGGAAGACACCAATTGTTGAGTTCACAGGGTGTTTACCAGGGAGATGGTTTGTCAGTTGCTGAGAGTGACACGAGGAACAGTCACACTGAACCTCATTGCATACTGACACCTTGAACAGCCCTGTACATCTGGAAAGTTCCTGATCAATATACAGAACTGGTTCCAAGTATACAATTAGCCACCTGCAATGTGAGAGTCCTTCATGATTGTTTTAAAAGGTATTGATCTCATATGTATCTTAGGAATCATGTGGTGGAAATTGCTTTTCTGCAAGAGATGCATTTAAGGGACATGGAAGGGAGTAAGGGAAGGAGACAAATTAAGGGGTACTCAGCCTGATCCTCCACAAACCCTGGATGAGTATAATTTTTATTTGTCCAGGGAGTCCCCTTAAAGTGCCACTCTTCATGGCAGTACACTGGCTGCTGAATTTATTTTACAGTTTTATATAGCATGAACATGACCCTAGTGGGTATCAGAGTGCTTTACATAAGAGTTGAGAAACCCAAAAGGCAATGATATAAAGCAATAACACCGATATAATGATATAAGGCAAAGATATAAACCATAATATCCGGTAAAATGACAACAAATAGACATAAAAGAGGCAGGCAATGGGGTAATACAATTGCCAAGTAGGCCATAATCAGCATTACATAATAGCAGACAAAAGAGCAAGAGTTTCTAGCTCAGCGCTGTGTTCATCCGTAAAGTTGAGAAGCAAGGTGCTGGAGCTCCTTGTGGAACGGCCACCGACCGACAGTTCGAGCTTATTTGCCAGATACAAAGGGGTGTTAAAATGCAGTACTTTATGAGTCACACATGCAATTTTCAATTGAATCCTTGCCTGGTACGGAAGCCAGTTGAAAGATTTCAAGTCAGAAGAAATGTGTTTGGCTTTCTTGGCGCCAGTGATAAGCCTAGCCACCGCAAACAGAGATGCTCTGAGGGGGGCTAATCTGTATCTCGGTAGCCCGCAAAGTGTGGCACTATCATATTCCAACCGTGAGATGACTAACGATTGTACCGCAGATTTGAAGTCATCATGTGGAAGGAAGGGTTTACATTTCCTGAGGATGCTCAGTGTGAAATTCGCTTCTTTGATAGCAGTGCTGATATGATCCTGCATGTTTAAGTTCTTATCCAGCATTATTCCTAGTGATTTCGTAGACCCAATGATGTGAGGTGTGCTGTTGAGAGCGGAGAGGCTTTTCACATATTTCTACACAAGGGGGGTTTGCCTGTATGGTGATATAAGTAAAAATTGTGTTTTGAGGGCGTTAAGTTAGAGGTGGTTGGAGGATAACCACTTTTGGGTTTTGAGCAGGGTTTAGTTGAGTATCTTAATATCTTCAGGGGAAGAGATTTTCATAAACAATTGGGTATCATCTGCATACATGTGATATTGGATGTTAGATGCTTTGAGGCTTACAGAAAGAGGTTCAATGAATAGATTGAAAAGCATGTGGGAGAGAGAGGACCCTTGTGGCATCCCCAGAGTACAGGGACTGGAGTTGGATATAGTTTGATTGGATTTGACTCTCTGTGTCGTTTATTGAGAAAGGAGGCAAACCATACAATGCCTGAGAGCCCCATCCTGCGTTCCAGAAGGCTCAGTAGGTTGTCATGTTTAACAGTGTCAAATGCCAATGAGAGGTCGAGTAGGATTAGTAGGCAAGATTAGTTCTGGTCAAATATTGTGAGAGCGGCGTCAACTATGTGAGTGATGGCTGTTTCGGTGCTGTTGCTGTGCCAGAGGCCAGATTGGAATTGATAAAGCAGTTAGAATTCATCAATGTGTTTACACAATTGTTTAGGAACACATTTCTCAAAGAGTTTTGCCAGAGTAGGTATGTATGTGATTGTGCAAAAATTATTCAGATATTTTGGGTCAGCTGTCTGTTTTTTAAGAATAGGGAGAACTAGACCCGACTTTAGGCAGTTAGGGATCTCAACTTGAAGGAGAGAAGCATTAATCATCTTGGACCCGAGCAGGACTAGTGATCTTATCATGTCTTTAAAGAGATTGAGGGAAGGGATCATTGAAGTGATTTGAAGATTTCAAGGTAGCGAGAATGTTGAAGATGGATGTGTCATTAAGGGGTATGAATTGACTCCAAGAGGCATTGTTTTTAGGGGAGCGACAGAGCACAATGAGAGGCTGCTCGGGTAAGGAGGAGTCAGGAGCCAGCGATACATCGAATTGCATCAGGTTGAGGTCAACCAGAAAGTTTTTGAGACTGATCACCGCCAGATTATTGGGGTCATTCCAGTGAAGATTGAAGTAACCAAGGAAGATCTTGGGGCAGTGTGGACCCAAGTTGGATGAGATGGTTTCCATAGTTTGTTCAATCAGAGGGAGGTTATCACCAGGAGGATGGCAAAACATGTTTAGGTTGGATAGGGGTCTATGTTTGCTGATGATGTCTATGCACATGTATTCACAGGATGGGAGAGTTGCAGAGGGGGACTGACTTGCTGAGGGACTGTTGTTGTATATAGAGGCTATGCCCCCTCCCGTTCTCTTAACTAGGTCACGTCTAATAATGTTGTAGGTAGGAGGGATTATGGTGTCAAGGATAGGACCTGAGTAGTCATTAAGCCAATTTTCAGTGAGGATTAGGCGATCTAATTCCTGATCTAGGATGAGACCAGCAAAGTTGGTAGCATGTTTCACCACTGATCTACAGTTGAGCAACATGCATTTTAGGTGTGATTTGAGGTCAGTGGTAGAAGGCTGAGTAATGGGGATTTACATAAGGTTCGCACAGCCACATGAATCAAGCGATTTTGGAGTCGCAAACGGTGCGAATCGCAAAATTTGGCCGTTTGCGATTCCAAAATCACTTTTTGGGATGCATTAAACAATTGTGTAGAAATCAAAATTTTTTGTGATTTCTAAAAATACGATTGCATTTAAGGAATCACATTTTTGCGATTCCTTAAATGCAATGCATGAATGTTTTAAAAATTGTGAATTCACAAATAGGGGGTGCAAATTAACACGAGGGTGAACCTCGTGCTAATTTGCGAAATCTTTCAAAAATGCTAAAAAATGCATTTTTGAAAGTGTCATGTTACACACACACATGTCCTTTGGACATGTGTGTGTGAAACTTGCACTTACAAAAACATTTCAAGGGTGCAGGTGAAGGACTGGGTTCTACTAAGACCCAGCGGTGCCAGGGATAACACCTAAAACCTTCGTGGGTAACCTGTTCCGGCGTACAAATGACAGAGACACGGGACACTTCCTTCGGCGTCAAAGATTCGAGGTTTATTACTGCAGGGAACACAGAAGTCACGAGAAGTACAAATCATGTAAGTTCACGGAGCCTGATTCGAATTGCTACTGTGGGTCGCTCCTTTTATACAGTTTGTCCTCATAGGTTAACATGGTACACAAAGGTTTACAACTTGGTTCCCATCATCAAAATCATAAGGGGTTGCTTTCATGTATTCAAGGCCCGGAACATAAGTACGGAAACGTTTGGTGGTTCTCAACTGTAAAACCCCATCTTCCCACCATTTGTACATTCCAATCGGTAGTAAACAGATCGAAGAAGGAACAGAAACAGGTGCAGAGGAAGACAGAAACAGTGGGGAGATCGGAAAGGGTGTAAAAGGGGTGGTATCGGGAAACACGAGCTACAGGCATCAAAGGGACGTGCCTAATGAGATGCACGGCTGAGACAATAGAGCAACATGGCAAGATGTGCCTCGAGCGGGGCCATCTGCCTTACAGTGTCATTACCCTCATCATAAAGACACTTTCAAAGGAAACGTGTCTTCCGCAAGAGTCTTGGGAATCCCAGGGTCGCGAAGCGGACAGCGTCCGTTCGCTGGCTACTTGAGGGCAAGAGACAAAATGGATGCCGCATCTAAGATGGAACCCGTGGGTTCGGATGTAGAAACCCACGAAACAAACAAACGGTTTAGGCTAGCACAGCGAAAACGCGTACTCCCACTAAACTCGTCATTTGCGGTTCATAGATACCAGACTCGACCATATTCGTGCGAGTCCAAAACACCACTTACGATCATCACGGAACCTCACAGGGGGGGTCCTTTGGACCACCCTCAGCACCCTTGAAATGCAATAACAAATTGTGATTCGCAAAATGAAAATCGCAAAATGTTAATGCCTTCCCATTGATTCCTATGGGCCTTTTGGCCCATAGGAATCGATGGGAAGGTTTTCCTTAAGTGCAATTCCAAAATGTGAATCGCAATTAAGGAAAATGAAGAAATCGCAAAAATATTTGCGAATTATTCATGCATTGCCGTTTGCGATTTCAAAATTGCGATTCCCTAATTTTCGCAATTTAGGAATCGCAAACGGGTGCAATGATGCATGTGGGTTGCAGTGTTTAAGGCATTAGCATTGTGTCTGGGCACTCTGTGTGGGTTAGATGGAATGGATTGTAAAGCCTCTGATATGACTTGCTTGTGATTAGTAGCTCCCGGAGGGAATAGAGGGGCAGTTTGGGTAATTCCCGTAAAGACTTGTTTGAGCGGTAGAGAGAAATTGTAGTCACGGAGGAGGGAGAGAATGTCCAGATCAGATAGTTGATTCTTGGATCTAGTGGGTCTCGATGGGGTGTTAGGGTAGGGAGAAGTACTCCAATTCTGGATGTGTGTTTTCTGCCCATGGTCGGTCGATTGCATAATGGAGGGAGTCGGCATTTTGGGGTATTGGTTGTTCATTTGCAGGATCTCCTGCGAGGTCTTGTTAGGAGATAGGTCACAGGCCACCTCTGAGGTGATGTTTATGAGTTTTTGGTTGTTAGTTTTGAGTATTAGAAGCCCCAGACTTATTTTCTTAAGCCTAGAAGCAGACCCTGATCAGGGATCATGGCTATTGGGTATTGGAGGAGGACTTCCTCAGAGAAGGAGTTCTTGAGCTGCTGGTCAGAAAGGAACTGCAAAAGGGAGCCCAAACTGGAGCAAGGGAGGAGCATGGGTGGAGGAGGAGAGAGGTTCAAGGGATGAGGATTTGCAGAGGTGCAAGTTGCCTTGCTGTTAATGTGGTTAGGGATATCTGCAATCTGAGTAGAGAGTGGGTGTAGAAAAACAGAGTTATCTAGGCGAGAGACAGGAGGAAGGGGAGTGAAGGAAGTGTTAAAGTGGTAATCAGGGCTAAGGCTATCATTAGATCCAGCCATTAGGGAGTGGAGGCAGTCCAGTCTGGCTGGACTGGTGATGGAGGGTGAGTCTGTGACACCTAGCTAACAGAAGATGGAGGGAGAGTCCTTGCGACCTAGCTGCTGTTCATATGGGTGGTGTTCAATGTAGGAGGGGGAAGTCAGCAGGTGAGTATGGCTCAATAAAGAGAGTTCTTGGAAGTCCTGAGGGCTGGTCAGGGGGCTGGCATCATTAGAGAGATTGAGAGTGTTACTTTGCTCAAGAGATTTTTTTGAGGGATGAAAAGTTGTCATAAAAGATACCCAGATTCTGATTGGAGGCGTATATGAGGTTAGTCCCATTGTTGTAAATCGATATGGTGGCATTTGCTCTGTATTAGGGTGAAGGCACAGCCGTGACCCTTAGGCCATGTGGAAATTTCTTAGAATAAGCGATCTTGAGTGACAAATGGAACGCCTTTCTCCACTAGGCTCTTCTTTTTGTAGAAAAAATCAGATCACTAATAATAGCCCCTTTTTATGCAAAAGTAAGGGTTAGAGTTAAGAGTTTCTGGATTAGCTTTGAGTAGTCTATGTTTGAGAGATTTAACCGAGTTTTTGTACAAGTTGGTTGGATAGTTAGTTATGTAGCTGTTCATACCTAGCTTCTCCAATCTGGAGTCCAGTGCTCTGATTGTGAGAGGGCATGATTTAGAGAAGAGGCGGTGTGCTCACAAAGAGGAAAAATCACCTAGTGGAACAAATTTACTTTTAATTGTGGAGGCTGCGTGGAAAGCCCAGAGTCACTGTCCGTTCCAAGCTGGCCCGTTCCAAGCTGGCCTACAAGATGGGCGAATGAAGAGCTGTGTGGGAGCCTCAAATGATTACGGTACGGGGGAGGAGGAGAGTGAAAAAGTTACCATGGAGAAGCTCAAGTGGATAACAAAGTGTCACTAACCTAAACGATGGTCACCACATGGTAGTTGCAGTAGTAAAGGTGTTTAAGTCATGCTTAGAGTGCAAGAAATCATGTCCCGGTGTATAGAGATGTTGAAACAGAAGTTACTAGTTGATCCTAGTGACCTTATCTTGGGGTAGTAAGGTGCGGGTTGGAAGGCCTAGGAGGAAACCCTAATGAGGAAGGGGAGAGTGCGGAGCCTAGGAAGATGAACACCAGGATCCCCTATCCATTGAGAACCAGAAGGAGCAGTCTGATAAAGGCAGAGCCGCAGACACCAGCCAAGCTTAAGTTGGGTATTGTGACACAGTAAGAGATCATCAGAGGACCATACCGATCCAAGATGTCAGCCTAAATAGTAAATATAGTATATATTCACAATAAATAAAAAATATATATGTAATATAGTGTGGTGTCTTAAATATAATAGTTTAAATAAGGCTATGTGAGTATCAGAGAGCAACATTAACTCTCATAAACATGCTGGTTGTGGTGATCATTAATAGAATGAGTTTCTTAAACTGATTGCAATTCCAAATGGGGAAACCTGATTCATCTGGGGTGTCCATTTTGAGAGGGGCTGAAAGATAGAGACACAGCATAAAAGAGACACGAAATGGCAGAGGATTGCAGCTGCACACAAAGACACAAATTGCTTCCAACATGTAGAGTTAGGGCCAAAGCTAAGCAATGCAAGTGCTCAGGGGGCCGAGATTAGTGTAATGCCATGACCGTTCCAAGGTCAGGCAGTCGGGAGATCCGTGGTCCCCTGAACCTCCAGCGTCCACCCATTTAATTTGGATATCAGAGTAGTGCAGTAGAAGGTCACTTACACCAACAGCGATAAAGCCCAGTGACTCTCAACTGCCGGAAGGATGGCTGGTTAGACAGAGGGGCTGTGCGTGCAGAGAACTTCATCAACGGCCGCAGCTGGCAGATGCTCCCGAGCAGCTGAGTCTGGCTGGGAACAGCCGCACGCATTCCCGCACTTCCTAGCAAGCTCACCACCATAGCGCCAAATTACAGGTCCCCCACCTCATGCCACCGGTCCATCTCAAGGCTGGGAGTCCCGGCAGGCATCACAGCCAAGGCGTCTGGATGAGGCAGCCGGAAGATCAGGAAGGAGAATCTGCCACATGCGGAGGCTTCGTAGGGGCTCTTAGAGCTGAGGCCCTCATCCTCGGTCGCACCATCAGGGCAGCAGGCAGAGGCTCCAAAGCCTCAGAGACAGTCCTGGAACAGCCACACAAGTTACACAGCCGAGACAGTCTAGCGCCTGATTAAAGGCCGCCACCTCGCACTACAGGCCCTGGCTCAAGGCTGGCAGTCCCGGCCAATGGTAATGAAAATTGCTGTGTCAACTTTTATGCTCCATATATTGAAGATAAGGCCTTTTATTCTATTGGAGGATATGGCATCTTCAGTGGACTCCCCGATAATCTGGGTGGGCAACTTTAACTCCATCCTGGCCCGCAACATGGACTGACATCCTAATAGAGAACACACTAAACTGGCTATGACTGGAGCTTTGTCTGAAGTAATGGCTAAGATGGATGGTATTGACTGTGGAAAGTCCTCCACCCAAACATTCTCATGTAACTCAGCCATTAATGGTACTTAAAGACTGGACAGCATGCTAATCATGAGAGGTCCAAATGACTAAATGCCTCTCAGACCATTTGCCCCTTATAATAGAATACAGTGACACCACAGTTTGGGCACTCATGCAATAGCAACTGAACCTGGAAACGCTTCCACATTAGTACAATCATTTGAGAAGTCCAAGGTATTTTTCCTTTTAGGAAAACTAGTAGACAATCCCAAAGCAAAGGAGTGGGAGATTCTGAAAGTAGTACTACACATTGTGTGTCTGAGTGGAATATACAGTATTCAGCAACCGCAGAGTAACTTGGCCCTGTGTGAAGAATTAGTTGTCCCACTGCAGATAATGGAGGTTCTAGACCCAGGGGCTAAGGAGGAGGTACTGTAAGCTAGATGTGCGGTGGGAGAAGCATAGAATGCCATTTACACTGTGGTAAATAAATTTTACCTAATCCTTTTTTCCATATAATTATCAATACAAGACAGCTCATTCAAATGAGAGGCAGAGTCCGTGGAATCTGAGTCATACGGGCTTTAATATAATGCTTCGAAGCATGGGACATCGGTTCCATCACCACGCAGGTTCAGGAAGGGACATTCTCACTTTTTATTAACAGTACACAATATATATAGTAAAACAGTGCATGGCAGTGAATACAGTAGGCGTAACAGGTGAAAAGAGGTGATAAGAACACATGTGCGTAACAGGAGGTGTGTAAGAAGGCGTACACATGGGCGTGCACTGAACATGTCAGAGAAACGTAACATAAAACGTCACAAGTGGGTGGATGCATAGAGAAAGTTGCGGAATCAGCAGAAACTTCTAACCTATATGCGCGCGTAGCTGAGCATGACGTGCAACCGGGGAGAACTGGGGGCTTTGACTTTTGCACGAGTAGAGGAGACTGGTGTCTGGGGTGTCAAAACGACCTGTACCTATAGCATATCTGATATCATATGTTTTGAGGATGTAGTGTCTGGAGTAAAAGGTCTCTCGGGCAAGGGCCGTTCAACACTAAATGCGAGTGCGTGCAAAGGGATATTCATGTAGAGTGCGGGGGCCATGGGCCTACCATGGTAACAGGAGCAGTAAATTACTTGCATGGAGACAGGAAAGCAGGGCCCTTTGCTCTGCAGCCGGGAATATGTTTACCTATTTCACTAGACTGGAATGTGTTTTCGAGGAGGCTGGACAGATAACTTGTAGGTAAAACATTATCTTGGCAAGCGAACCAGGCCGAGCCGGGCACCGCTCGTCTGAGGCAGGAAGTAAGGCAAGGGTCAGGGATGCATACAGCTTTCAGAGACAGGAGAGATGAGACTCGGGGCCTCGTTTAAGGGCCTAACTCGACTGGGCCAGAAAACGTGGACGAAAGCGTGAAAGTGTACCATGTAAAGACGTTGGCACCGTAGGTCTAGAAACCTAATTAACAGGATATTTCTGCATGGCTGGATAGCTGACATGTTAACTTTGGACGCAAATGTATTTGCGTCTCTCTAGCATGAACAGAAAAGAAGTTACACGACATACAAGGAACATGGGTGCATGGATAGGGTGCGGGTAGGGGGACACTTTGGCTACATGAAAATTTCTATTACCTCAACACCAATACCTTACAGACCTGTATCAATCCCAACATTGTAAGCAAATCTAAGGAAAGATGTGCTGTCGAAACTGCACCTCCTCAAACTCACAGGGAAACAGATAGAGGGGATAAAAAATATCGCTAAAAAGAGGAACTGCTAGCATCTGCCTAGAAGAAATGTCCAGGGGATGGAGGGCCTCCTTCCAGAGTTTTTCCAATAATACTCTGTACTCTTTAAGGAGAAACCTTTGGTAGTTTATAGGAAGACCGAATAATTAAGTGGATTACCCAAGACTATGAATGAAGTTAGTATATTTAGGTTTCTGAAACCTGAAAAAGACCAGTGTTCTCAGGATCCTATAGGCCACTCTCAATGAGGGGAGTGGATGTCAGGATCATAGCAAAGGCCCTAGCGAATAGGCGTCTTCAAGTAATTTGTATACTGCTGCACGAGGCCGGCTGTGGCTTCATCATGGGCCAAAGTACATTCCTACACATTTGAAGATTCATGTTAGAAATGGTAAGTGGACATAATATCGACTACATAATATCGAATGGACAAAATATTGACGGAAAAATATCGACAATAACAAAATATCGACTATAGGAATATCGTTGAAAAAAATATCGACTGCAAAAATGACCCAAAAATATCGAATACAAAAATATCGACTCAAAAATATCGACAAGACAAAATATCGAAATATAGTGAAAGTAAAAAATATCGAGAAAATGTTAGAAAATATTGATTTTATAAACTAATATATATATAATATATAAATAAATAGTACCTAATGTTTAGGAGCGGGTTGTGGGTTTATAGGGGAATAGGGTGGGAAGTAATTTAATAATAATTAATTAGTTAATATATGTTTGGTAATTGTTTTAATTAGATTTTAATTGGTAATTAATTAATATTAATTAGTTAATTGTTTAATTGATTAATTAGCATATAATTTAATTGATTAATTGATTAATTGATTATTAATAATTATTATTTTCTAAAATTAATTTGTATATGATTTTAATTTATACATTGGTTATTAATTAATAATAATTAGTGATTTATTGTATTAAGAATTAGTATATTATTTACATTTATTAATTGCTAACACATTAATTATAATTAGTTAATGATGTAATTAATATATTGCATATCATTTAAATAAATTAATTGGTAATTCATTTATAATAATGACTTAATTACATTAATTGTATACATTTAAATGTAATGTGTTAATTTATGTTGTAGTTAATTAATTAATTGGAATTAAACAATATGAATTAATCTAAATTATTATTGTAGCTAATGTGATAATATATTTTATAATAGTTTTTTTAAACAAATAATTTTCTTTTATATATTTATGTTTAATGTTGTGTTCATTATTAGTTATAGTGTTCTGGCTTAGTTTCATACTTTTTGTTATAGGTTAATTTTTTAGGGTTCTGGGTCCTTTTTCTACTCGTGAGTAAAGGTGTATTTAGTTGGATTTGGGAAATTTTAACTTTTGTGGGTAAATGGGTATTTTTGAGTTTGAGGGTCAGTTTTCAGTTTGTGGGTAAAGGGGTATTTGTAGGGGTCAGGGTCAGTTTTGAGTTTGTGGGTAAAGGAGTTTTTTGGAGGTTCAGGGTCAGTTTTCAGGTTGTGGGTGTAGGGGTATTTGTAGGGTTCAGGGTCAGTTTTCAGTTTGTGGGTAAAGGGGTTTTTGTAGGGTTCAGGGTCAGTTTCCAGTTTGTGGGAAAATGAGTATTTGTAGGGTTCAGGGTCAGTTTTCAGTTTGTGGGTGAAGGGCTATTTGTAGGGTTCAGGGTCAGTTTTCAGTTTGTGGGTAAAGGGGTATTTGTAGGGTTCAGGGTCAGTTTTCAGTTTGTGGGTAAAGGGGTATTTGTAGGGTTCAGGGTCAGTTTTCAGTTTGTTGGGAAAGGAGTATTTGCAGGGTTCAGGGTCAGTTTTCAGTTTGTGGGTGTAGGGGTATTTGTAGGGTTCAGGGTCAGTTTTCAGTTTGTTGGGAAAGGAGTATTTGTAGGGTTCAGGATCAGTTTTCAGTTTGTGGGTGTAGGGGTATTTGTAGGGTTCAGGGTCAGTTTTCAGTTTGTGGGTAAAGGGGTATTTGTAGGGTTCAGGGTCAGTTTTCAGTTTGTTGGGAAAGGAGTATTTGTAGGGTTCAGGGTCAGTTTTCAGTTTGTGGCTGTAGGGGTATTTGTAGGGTTCAGGGTCAGTTTTTAGTTTGTGGGTAAAGGGGTATTTGTAGGGTTCAGGGTCAGTTTTCAGTTTGTGGGTAAAGGGGTATTTGTAGGGTTCAGGGTCAGTTTTCAGTTTGTTGGGAAAGGAGTATTTGTAGGGTTCAGGGTCAGTTTTCAGTTTGTGGGTGTAGGGGTATTTGTAGGGTTCAGGGTCAGTTTTCAGTTTGTGGGTAAAGGGGTATTTGTAGGGTTCAGGGTCAGTTTTCAGTTTGTTGGGAAAGGAGTATTTGTAGGGTTCAGGGTCAGTTTTCAGTTTGTGGGTAAAGGGGTATTTGTAGGGTTCAGGGTCAGTTTTCAGGTTGTTGGGAAAGGAGTATTTGTAGGGTTCAGGGTCAGTTTTCAGTTTGTGGGTGTAGGGGTATTTGTAGGGTTCAGGGTCAGTTTCAGTTTGTTGGGAAAGGAGTATTTGTAGGGTTCAGGGTCAGTTTTCAGTTTGTGGGTGTAGGGGTATTTGTAGGGTTCAGGGTCAGTTTTCAGTTTGTTGATAAAGGGGTATTTGTAGGGTTCTGGGTCAGTTTTGGCCTTTAGGGTGAAGGGGTATTTTTAGTGTTTTGGGACAGTTTGGGGTATTTTAGAGTGCTGATGTATAGTTTAAGTTAACAGTCATACATTAAATTTATTACACAAAAATAGGTATTATTATAACTTTACATTAGTATCCTTTATTTAAATCAAAACTATTTATGTATTAGCATGTTTCCAGACAGTAGCTAGAGTGGAGTTGGAAATCTAATTATTAATTGGTTGTTGTCCAGCACCATCAGTAATATTACCAACACTGGAGTTGGATTAATAAAAATACATTGGTTAGTCTCCACCACATTTTATGGTATTACCTTGAGTGTAGTAGGAATAGTACAATAATTATTTTTTAGTGTCCTGCAGCTTCTATGATTTTAGATTGACTGGAGTAGTAATAATACATATAAAATTGGTCAGTGTGCAGCACATTTGTATACATTTGTTCATTACTGTATTTTACAAATAGAAATTAATGCAACATAGATGTTTTCTAATAAGTTTATTAAACAATTTTTAATTTTTTTATTGTGTACTACAATACAATCACAAACAAATATAACATCACATTTTTTTTTACTTTTATTATTCACACAATAACATCTTTACATTTATATACATGTGGTCAATGTAAAAAATAATTTGGATTACTAGATTCTTTCAGTAAATTTTACATATGCACATCAGTCACTTACAATTTAATGTATTTATATAGAAATACATTAAACAATGATTTGTTATATATTTCTTACATTAATATTTAATAATCTTAATATTAAATATTAATATAATAAAATATATAATACATATTTCTTTTTAAAAGTAACATGACTATTATTACATTTTTTAGGATCAATTGAAATACAAAAAAAAATTTCTTGGTGTATATTTCACACAATGTTGTTTTTACATAAAATATATAAATCGATTTGGTTGTAAAGTTTCTAATTGTATAGGTAAACAATATGTTTAATTATAATATCTGGTATTTATCAAATATTACTAAAGCAATTATATAATTTTGTTACACTTAGAAATAATTATATAAATTTTTGTACTAATTAATAAAAATAATAATTATTTTATTAATTATTAATATTATTATTAATTAATAAACATAAACATTCATTTATTATTACCAAAAATATATACATTCACAGATAAAATAGAGACTTTTTTCAGGCCATTCTTTATATACTAAATGGTTCTACTTGTTATATTAATAACAATAAATAAGTTATATTATTTATCATTATTAATTATTCCAATAAACATTTATAATGTTTTATTTAAATTATACACAAAATTATACATATAAATATACAGAATAAATAAATATTTACATCTTTTATTCAAAGTTTTACATAATTATTTAATATTATTAATATATAATACATATTATATATTAATTTATATTAAATATATTATTTTTTTTTAATAAAGGAAAATTGTCATGAGTATAGTGTATTAATTTGTTACATTATACATGTGTATGTATTATATATTTTACATTTGACATTGTTTATTCTATTATCCTTTTACACAAATGGGTTAAGGGGACTACTTTTTTACCGCGTAAGGTTATTGCGCTCCATTCAGGACTGGAGAAGCTCGCGGTTGGGAGTTGCTTCGCGTGGAGAGAGGTAAGGTTATTTTTAACTACAAATTATAAGTAAGTGGTCATGTTTGAGGGTATAATCAAACTCTGTAGTGTTTTTTGGTGTATGTATTAATAGTTTAAGTAGCGTTTGGGTGAAACGTTTCCGTTATAGATGTGTCGTGCTTTTTTTCCTTCAAGTCTAATTTTAAGTGTTCGGAAATGTCTTCTTACATGGTTAATGTTAATTGTTAGTATATTTACAAATGTGAAGGGGGTATTTGTGGGTGGCTTTCGTTATGTATGTTATTTTACAGGTTTCGGTTCCTCGCATGAAAACTACATGGAAGGAAGCGTGTTTTTTAACGGAGAAACAAATGTTTAAGTTATTATGCTTATATTTTGACTTTTATCTCCTATTTTTCGTGTTTGCCAGGAGCGGATTTTTCACTTTTTAAACTTTTTTCGGGTTTTTTGAAGGGTTTCGAATCGGATTGATACATTGATATGCGTGATCGTTTTTTTAAAATAGTGTGTATATAACTTTAAATCTTAACGTATACACACTACTGTTTTCGGGATTTCCTGGAGCGTTTTTTTACGTTTTACAAGTTATTTTCGGGTTTTTGAGGGTTTCCCACATTGGAGTAGTAAGATATTGGATTGGATTGTATGGATTGATTTTTCCTGGATTGCGTCTCTCAAGTCCAAAAATTGTAAGTATTTATGTTACTATTTTGATTGGGTGGGAAATGTCGATTTCTAATGTTATGTGTATGTTATAAAAAATTATAAACATTGCATATTTGTTACGAATTTTTTTACATAAATTTTCACAGTTTGTCAAACAAATATGTTTTATTTATAATTCATTATATATGTTTATGACATGTGAATTTTATTAGTATTGTAAGAAGACATTCGTATATTTACTTGATATTTTTATAGTAGACTTTTTGCTATTATTGCCAGGTATTCTAAACCTCTAGTTGTAGGGTATAATGTGACTTGACTTTGAAGTAGTCGGAACATTTGTTGGGTTTGTTTAGTGAGTTTGGGCCCTATTTGTGACACTGATTGTTCCATTCTTAGTTCCTGATAGCTTTGTTCTTTTTTCAAAGCTTCAAGAAGGTTGTGGAATGTGGGTTTGTCTCGGTTTGTAGTTGCTTGGAAAGCATTATGCCACCCTTCAACACTGTTGTTGGTTTTAGCCTCTTGGTTTAAAGTACTGAGATAGACATTCCACCAAGGGATTTGGAATTTGGGCTGGCGTCGATGTCCTGATCTGTGCAACCTTCCCACCCAAGTGTCTTCAAAATAGTCTAGCAATGGTGTAAGCTTATCCTCATTCCTCTTATAATATGCGCTGTCAATTAATAAATTGTAATGTTCAGCAACATCTGTAACAGGGACGTAGGCCAGGGCTATTAACTTTTTAACTTGATAGGCAAAGGTGCTATCTGTAGAGTATAGTACACTTAAAGTAGATTTTTGGAGATGCCTCCATATACTCTGATTAAAATGATAATAGCAACCCTGGATTGCTGTGTGGGGAAATGTTCTCAAAATGCTATTTATCATAGCTAATTCGAAATCAATAATTATTTTTTCAGGAAAATAATTATTGATTTCCGTTTTGAGAACATTTAAAATTTCGGTGTAGGTTGTTTGCTGTTTGTTGGGTAGCAAACAGTAAATGAAAGGTATGTTAGAATGATGGTATAAACCGTGGATGGAATACAGATGGTAAAAAGGTTTTGGGCAGGGTTTAAATGTTCCATCCATCATCCATTGGGGACACTGTTGGATTTTTCGTAAATTACTTGCAGTTGCAAACATAATTATTCGGTTTGTACTGCTTTCATTATCAAAAAGAATACATTTATCTTTATTGTGTGTGATGGCCATTTCGGGTGAAATAATAATTTCTTCAAAACAAGTTGGGTTGGGTTGGGTTGTGCTAGTGAGTCGTTTGGTGCGTGCAATTGTGCGTTTCAGGGAGTCAATAGAGGGTAGTTGCCCTGAAGCATGGGCAGGGATTTTTACCAGTTCTTCTTTAAGTATTTGTGTGGTGGGTTTGTCACTTTGTGTGCTAGCACTTTTAATACTTTCTAAGGCATCTCTAATTTCTATTTCTGTGACATTTGGGGGATGATTATGTTCTCTAGTAAATAGCACATTACTTTCCTCGGTAGTGGCCCTCCCATAACATTTGTTGGAGTAATATTTTGTACACTTCCAAAAAACCTTTCTACCACTTTGTCTCTCCTGATTATACACATAACCCATGTAGCATAATAGTAATTTGTTTTTCTGAGACATGACAAATTCTGCACCTTCAGTCATTTTGATTTACTTGTTCTAGGAAAGAGTAGAAAGAAACAAAATCAGTACACATTTTTTTACTTATGTGGTGCTAACATCATTAGTGATACATTTATACTTACAGTTAATCAGAGTAGTAGTCACAGAAGCAGAAATGTCTTTTGAATGATGTTCTTGTATGTATGTCTTTATTTGCTGTTGGTATGAAAATATTGAAAAACAACGTTAATGTTTATATATAACAAACGTATTTCCTACTCAAAAGCAGTTGTCATTTTTGTCTACTAGTGCATTTGATGTAAACATTACATATACTTACTTGTTTAAATAGTAGAATAGTAGTAATTGCTGGAGTTCATCAATTTAGTACAGGTATGATCTGTAGAGTAGATAGAAGAAATAAAAGCAAAATATTATAATTTTAATACTGAACCGTTTGGAAATGTAACAGATTTAAATGTATACTAACTTCTAAATAAGTCGTTTTCTTTGTTGTAGGTAGAATAGCTGTATGATGTATTCAGAATATCTGTAGAGGAAATATAAAATAGATAAGATGTTGTTAAGAACATAGTCTGTGTTCTTTTTGACAGTTTTAGAGAAATGATAAATATACTTACATTTTTTACAAGGCTATTCTTCTATATTGGTATATTTTGTGTAGGATGTTTTCATATGATATGTAGAATAGATGTATGATGTTTTCTGAATATCTGTAGAGGCAATTCAAAATAAATAACATGGTGTTACGAATATAGTTAGCGTTTTCTGTGCCCACATTTTAGCTAATAACAATTATACTTACATTTTTCTGAAGGGTATTCTTGTGTTTTGATATAGTTGATCTTGGATCTTTCAAATGAACTATAGGGAAGATGTAAAAAGCAAGAAATGTTGTTTATAAATGTGCATTAATGAAATTGGCCGTTTTATAACAAACACATCTATACTTACATGTGTAATTAGGGAAGTTTTATCGTTTTAGCTGTAGAAATGGCACAATTTCAGTATATCTGTAAATATAATGTTAATGAAAAATAAATACTCTTGTAAATTAGTGTTTAAAAAAAGCAGTTGGTGTGTAACTGAGAATTATTATATACTTACTATCTGATTTTGCACATGAAGAAATATGACCATGTAATAGGAATTGTGTTGGAGTAGTTTCTATCAGAAAAGTAGGAAGACATGAAAATAAAATAAGTGTAAGACTTAGGAGATGTAAGGAAAATAGTGCACTTCTAATTTAGTTTTCTACAAAAATGTTGTGTTACTTACTTGATTAATTAGCTGGTAAGCTGGATCTTTAAAGATGTTTATTCTGCAACAAAATCTTCAAAGTGTTGGCATCTACTTTCCAGAGAGGTAGCAGCAACAAATGGTAGAATGCATGTAGCCCTTTTATAGTATATGTGTTATGTGTGCTTTGATTTGATTGGTTGTAGGATTTAAGGAAGCATAGTATAGGCTAGTTTGAATTTTTTTAAGTTAATTGGAGTGTTTGTTGATGTGAGAATGGTGGTATGTGGTTGTTCCCGCATTAAAGCAGGTTCGTGTTTAAATGAAATATATTTATATGTGAAAATAAGTAATGAAAATGTTAGTTAAATGCAAAGATTAATAGAAAACGATAAAATGCATGTAATAGAATGTATAGCAAATGTGGATTAATAGTAATTTTATGTAAGAAACAGGTGTTATATGTGAAAAGTTTTTTTTAGTGAGAAATGACTTTTATTGATGATAAAGATGGTATTTTAGAAAGAAAAGTGTGCAAACATGAACTCGATATTTTTTTTTTTAACGATATTGTGGTAGTCTATATTTTTGTAGTCGATATTTTTGTAGTGTTAGGGCTAAATTCATGTCCAACGATATAATTGTAGTCGATATTTTTTTAAGCGATATTTATGTATTCGATATAGTTAGTAGTCGATATTTTTTACTCGATATTTTTGTAGTTTGTGTAATAAGTATAGTAAGTCGATATTTTTGTCGTCGATAATTTGTCAACGATATTTTGGTAAGTCGATAATGTGCCCGTCGATAATATTTCAGTGATCCGTTAGAAATCAGTATCTGTTTGCAGTTTCCCCTCCTTTTGTGCTCTATTTGAGAACCCTGGATTCTGATTTTCCGACTGAGAATGCCCTGGGCTCTCCTGGCCAGTCCTAGGGGCAGTGCTCTATTGTAACACCCACTGTTATGTTGAAAACAAACACATGCACTATGTATTAGGGTGCATTTATCATTGGCATGACCTACCCTATAAGTCCCTAGTAGATAATAGGGTAGGGATATTATAACTACCTATAAGTCCCTAGTATATAGTAGGGCACGGCGGCTTACAGGCCAGCAGCCCTCTCTGTACTTGCACTGCTGAGCGCCTGAGGTCATTTTACAAGCAGCCCTGTGTTGCAGCACTGCTTATGAAAATACATTCATTGCAAAACTCGACTTTTGTAGTAGGGGCACTTATAAAGTCATAATCTACAGGTAATTATAAGGAGGGCCCTCATAACAATATTTTATATGCCATGAAGATAGATAGAGAAATTGCACATTTCACTTCCCCATCATAGTAAAGTGGGTCCCAAAATAATCTTTGATGCTAGGAGCACTGTGAAATGTGGATCTACATTATGTTTGCATATTCAGAACTCCCACAAACTCCCCTATGTGTCCCAGGGATGGGCGGTCATGTAGCTATAAGCAGGGTCTTTACAAAAGATGTTTTATATGCCCTGGTGTTGGAGAAATTGCACATTTAATTTTTCCCATTGTAGATCCCCAGCCACATAGGATAACATTGCAATAGTTTTTGAACACATAAATATTGCTACAAATTCAATAAATGTCGTTCAAGGACTTAGGAGATCGGCATTGATAAAACCAACAATATGCTATTATTGAATTTATCGAAAAATATACAGAAAATAAGTTATAAGACTTTCTTGTCTGTAAGGCAAAATTCAGCCTTCTTGTGGTCTTCCCTAATTATAACTAACTTAAGACAAAATCCTAAACTTACTACCATTTTGGTATTCACAGAAGGCACTTACTCATTTTGGTATTCACAGAAGACACTTACTCATTTCGGTATTCACAGAAGTTAGGAGTCCTAACTTTAGGACTCCTAAATGCCTTCTGTGAATACCGAAAGTCTTAAAATTAGGGTTTTTCTCAGTTTAGGAGTCCTAAAGTAAGGAGTCATGACTTTACTACTACTAAATTGAGAAAAATCCTAATTGTAAGACTTTCGGTATTCACAGAAGGCATTTAGGAGTCCTAAAGTTAAGACTACTAACTTCTGTGAAAACCGAAATGAGTAAGTTCCTTCTGTAAATACCAAAATGGTAGTAAGTGTAGGATTTTGTCTTAAATTAGTTCTGTGAATCAGGCCCTCCAGGTTTCTAAGTGCTAGAAGTGTTTATTCTTTAAAAATTACAATCTCCAGTTCCCTACATTGGATTTTTGTCATTTTGGTGTCATTTTCAAAATAAAAATATTTCCTATGTTTATAAATTGGTGTTGGATTTTCAGTGTGTGGTGTGTCTTATTTATACTGAAGTGGTGTTTTTAAATGCTTTACATACCTGTCTTCTGGGTTAGGCCTGCCAAGCTACCCAAGATTGAGCTTGGGAATAATTTACTGAAACTAGACTGTGCTAGTGGCCGTATTGCCGGTGGTAGATGCACATTTCCCACTACTAATAATACACTTTCCAACATTTAAACTATGCACTGCATGCCACGAGTCACTCGACATTGAAAAAACATTCACTAAATTATATTGGAACAATATTTTTATTTTTTTCTTTTGAAATTGTACTTGACCAATACGTTCTTCAATTGGTAAAATTGTTTTACATGGGCCTGCTGATTAAAGTCTGATCAGGAGAGGTAATGTCTGAAAAATGGAAGATACAAAGAGGCACCAGACAGGGTTGTCATCTGTCACCAATACTCTCAGCCATAACGGTCATGGGAAGTATGTATTGTACACTCCTCATACAGTATCTATGTATGCAGACCACGCTTTGGTGTGAATAAGCTAACCGCAGAGATTACTTCCTATTCTCACACCGGTATAAGAAAACTTTGGAGTACTGTCGGTGCTTCATATCAACAAAGACAAGGCAGTGCTATTTTCCTCAGGGAAGTTATTAAGAGGGGAAGGTGTAAACCTACCGTGCACAGGCCTGCAATGGGAAATGGATATCTGCTCATTCTTGGGCATGCATATTTCACACTCCAAGAAGAAAAAATGTAGCATATTTACAAGGGGTTGTGCTACCATATTGTCACTTTTCCGATGTTCAGGTGGCCCAGTGTCTGCACCTTATTTACAAAGCGAAGTTAAGCCACTATGCATGTCTTAACGCCTTGTAAATATGGTGCCTTATCACACAGTTTTTTGTGTGAAAGGGGTGCAATGGGTGTTGCTGTGGGCATTTTACTGTAACACCCATTGTTTTTGTACGCTGCACCAGATTTACAAGGATGTGTGAATCTGAGGCAGCGCCAAAAACTAACGCCAGGAGGAGGATACCAGGAGGAATGGTTTTATTTCAATTAGTTTTTGCTCATTCTATGTGTGCTGTATTCTGAACCACACATAGGATTTGGAGTTCTGGACTTTTTGGTTCCGTCCAGAGGTGTCAGGGAACAACACCCAAAGACCCCGGAGTTCCACCTGCCTTGGTGCGCAAATGAACAGAAACACGGGCTTCTCGATGGTGGCGTCAAAGACCAAAGGTTTATTACTGCAGGGACACAGAAGTCACAGAAACTACGCATGGGCAGTGTCTAGGAGCCTGTTCGATTTGTACAAGAAAGGTTGCTCCTTATATACAAAATATTGGCCTTCAGGCGAATTCTTCACATGTTGGTACATTCCTACACCTTTGTGTCCTAAACAATAAATATTTGGCGTTGCACAAGAGTCGTCGATAATATCTGATGTCAAACATTACGAAGAGGGGTTCCCACTAGTTCATCACAATCCCTTGTCAATATTGCATTCAAGAGCCGGACCGCCTCATCGTAAATTTCGTTACCTCCCCCTAATAAAGGCCCAGAAGGAAAGGAGCAGAGCCAGGTGCAGAAGATAGAAAAGCGGGATAAGAGATGTTTGTGGGTTGTAAATGGGCAAGGCTACCGGCTTCGGCCGCCTAATCATGATCGGGACAATGGACACGAGAACCAGTTCAGGTGGGCTGGCCTCGGGCAGAGGAGGCAGCCTTTGTCGAGTCATGTAGCTACAGCGTGATCTGTTTTAAGGTGCACGTGTCATGAAAGAGGTGAATCTCCGGCTAAGGCTACGTGTCCTTAATCGAAATGAAGTGATCAGAGGTTATTGCATATGTGAGGGCAAGAAACACAAAATGGCGGCCATGATCTAAGATGGATGCCGTGGGTAGATCAGAAATGTGTTCATAACAGGAGTGCTCTTGCTCGTAGTATAGCGACAACACCAGGATATGCTAAATGGATCATTTGCGGTTCGCTGATACTAATATTATGTATTTCCGACAATATTGAAAACACGGGTTCAAATCGTCACGGAACCTCAGGCCTCCTTTTGCCCTTACATAGGCAATTACTCAGTCTATGTCAGAGTCTAGTTCTATACTCATCAGGTCAGTGACATGCTGTTGTATCATCATCCTTTCTCGTGCCTTTTCTCCAACTGCAGATGGTTTCCTAAAACAGGTTGCAGCACAAAGACTACACAAAGCGGGACCACACTGGATAATCAGGCAGCATGAGAATAGGAATACTAAGATGACACCGATGACCATTAGAACCTTCCATCCCCACGCTGAGATCAGAGTCCAAAACCACTCCATAAAGGACCAGTTTCCCTCGTCTACGTGTATAGAGTCGGAAATCTTGTGTAGCTTAGAGATCGCCTCATAGACTGTTGGAGCATTGTTAGGAATAAAGACACAGCAGCTCGATTGGATCATTCTACATACCCCACCTCGGTCTGCAAGGATAACGTCTAGAACCATACGGTTCTGCAACGTCATGAGTCTATCCGCCTGAAGCTCAGCTGTCAAATTGCTAAGGGCACCAGCAGTTTCGGTAATAGTAGATTCAACTACCCGTGTTAGCTGACGTATGTTTCTACTATTGGCCATAGGCCCCCAGAACGGAAGGAAGCCTTTGAAGAAGTCTCCAGCTTCCTGACCAGCGGTATCTTCCTTGCTGAAGACACCTCTCGCTACTCTGGTTCTGTGGTAATCAGATGAAGCAGTGTATGTTGGAGGCAACAATCGAGCAATATAGCATGAACCTGAAAAGTCAGCAGGTAACCATGTATATGCCCGGTCTCGACAGATGAAGTAGGTACCCCTAGCAGTGAGGAAAGCAGGGGAAGAGTTAGCCGGAAACACATAAGTCTCAACGCACTCACTCCTCCCTAGCTGGGCTCTTGGATTTCTCCCATTACCTTGCAAACAGACCTGACCTCGGTGAGGTACGACCCAGATTGGAGTTGAGCTTTTACGCTTGCTTTCTCCTAAACTAAGGCGATACTCTGAAGTATTCCAACTTAGATATACTCGCAATTCGTCTCTAGGGTATGATGGAGTATTATTGACGTCCTTGATCATGTCAATAATTCCCTGGACTAAAGCTTTGTTGGCAGAGTTATATTTAGTGGAACGTGGTGGACGTGGAGGATAGGTTTCAAGGGCATAAGCAAAGATGGTTTGAAGGGCCTGAAATGATCCATTGTAGCTGAAAGGCAAAACCAGATAGGGAATACCTTTATCCATAGTGTGGGGTATCAAGCCACACACCCAGCAGTCTGTAGTGTTAACTACCAGTTGGTGTTGGTGCAAGAGCTGTACAAAAGTGTTGTTAATGAACTCTGAGCGTCGGGCTTGCTCATGTTCGGGAAACGAGTGAAAAGAGTGTATAGAGGAAACAGTAGTAATAGCAGGATCAAGGGGAGGTACTGTGGTTACTGGTACAAAAATCAAATTTATACTGAAGACAATTCCACCCACCAACGTTATTAAAACAATTAGAAATGTAATGGCACATTGCGTCAAAAAGCATTTGCTATGAAGAATTCTGTAAAGTCTGTTTCTGCGAACGTAAATCACATTTTCTCGTTGCAGCGCAGGAAGCTCCATCTTCTACAATCCGCTCGCGACCACTGATGATGTGTACGTAGATGAAAATGCCTCTATCAGCCCTGGGAGTTCCCAGAACCAACAGAAAGATCGACCTTGTGTCAGACCCCTGCAAATCCAACTAGGCACACAGCCACGACCCTACGGCTACCCAGACGGCAAGGCAATTTAAAAATAACAAAACAATATCAAACTTCCTGGCTGAATGCAAAAGTTCAAAATTTCAAAATATCACAATATGCAGTTGCCTGCTTTATTTGTCCATATTACGGTTCCTTAAATTATATCTCTGCTTCGCAGGTACTGTCTGATCGGCAAATAGTGTTTCACTGGTAGTTGTTGCAGTGTTCAAGTTCGCAGATGGCAGAGTTTCTTCTGATGCAGGAGACAAATGTTCAGTGTTCAAAGGAGTCTTTTCAGGAGGAGAGTCAGAGCTTGGAGTGTCAGTGATCAATTCGGCATCGCTGAAAGGGATGAACTTTGGAGTGCTTTCAAATTCGGAGGAACCAATTCCCTTCTTCACCCAGTCGTCGTAAGGAAGCGGCAAAGGGACACGCTTAACATGGGACGCGTGCACCCAGTGCTTGCGTCCAGCCACACGAACTGCTGTCCTGGTTGTAAGAAGGACTTGGAAGGGGCCAACGAATCTTGGCTGAAGGTTCTTCGTCCTCGCGAAGTTCCTGACGACTACGAGGTCTCCTGGTTTCAGCTGATGCCCTGGACTCTCCGGAGGCTTTGGTAAAGCATCGAAAACCTGTTGATGAATAAGACTCAATTTAGCAGTCAAGTCGTAAAGGTAGTCTATCAACATAGGATATTCTAAAGAACTGAACTCCTTAGGCCTCGGCACACCCCAAATATTTGCCGGGCGGCCAAACACTATCTCATACGGGCTAAGCCCCACTCTAGAATGTACAGTTGCTCTCGTTGATAACAAAGCCAAAGGAAGTGCGTCTGGCCAGGCTAAACCTGTGGATGCTTGTATTTTAGCTAATTTCAGTTTGAGGGTGCCATTGTAACCCTCCACTAAACCAGCAGACTGGGGATGGTTCGCACTGTGGAACTTTTGTTTCAGACCTAGACCTGCACACACACTCTGCATAACTTTCCCTATAAACTCACTTCCGTTATCTGACCATACAATCCGTGGCATTCCAAATCTGGGGAAATATTCTTTGAGAAGAATTTTGGCAGTTGATAGGGCAGTGTTGTCCTTCAGTGGGTATGCTTCGATCCACCTGGAGAAAGCACAGACTACCACCAGGACATATTTTAAATTATTACAGCGATCCATGTGAATGAAGTCTAACTGAATCACTTCAAAGGGACAGGAAGGAGGAGCGAAATGACCAGCTGGAGTTGGAGTTCCCTTGCCAGGATTATGCATCAGGCATACCATACAATTTTTCACCACTCTCTCTGCACACTTACTGATTCCATCATTCTTCCAGACTGGAGCCAACATCTTACAGATCCCTTTAGAACTTATATGCGCTACTCCATGCGCCATTGTCATCACTGCAAGCACATACGCATCAGGCAACATCCAACGCTGCTGTTCTGTCAAATCAATCCAACACCCATTCGAATCTAACTTGCCCGTACTCTCTCTCCATACACGTTTCTCTTCCTCAGTTGCTTCCTTCTGAATTTCTTTCACACTTTCCATAGTATCCTCACACATTCCAGATTCAGCAATCCATCTTGCAGACGTTGCAACATACATTCTGCTCATCATGTCCCTAGCTGTCTGTTTAGCGGTCTCATCAGCAAAAGCATTCCCGCGACCAACATCATCCGTGATTGCTTTATGAGCACTGCACTTGACAATCGCAACTTCAGTCGGCAAGGTTAGAGATTCCAACAAGTCGTTAACTAGCTGACCATGTTGAATCTTCGTCCCATGGGACGTAATGAAACCTCTTTCTCTCCACAAACGCCCAAAACTATGGGCCACGCCAAATGCGTACTGACTATCTGTAAAGACATTCACTCTCTTTCCCTTAGCTAAAACACACGCTCTGGTTAAGGCTATTAATTCTGCAGCTTGGGCAGAATTTTGACTCACTCTTGCAGTCTCCACAATCGTTTTCAAAGTCGTTACTGCGTAAGCAGCAGTCACATCACCATTCTCCAATTTAAAACATGATCCGCCCACATACAGTGTACCATCCGGATCTGATAATGGAGTATCCCTCAAGTCAATGCGCCCTTTTGTCTCTTCCTCCGTTTTAAAACAACAATCATGTGGCCCGGAATCACTCGACTCTTGATTAGCCGGCAACAGTGTTGCTGGATTCAATACATTACATCTTTTAATCTGAATATGACTCGCTAGTAATGTCAGCTCGTAACCAGATAGTCTCGCACTAGTAAGGTGTTGTGTCTTCGTTCGGTTCATGAGTGTATCCACCGCATGAGGAACCATGACCACTAGCATATTGTTCATCACTAAACCAGCAGATTGTCGAATGGAAGCCGCAGCTGCCGCTGTAGCTCTCAAACAACTAGGTAACGCTCTAGCTACCGGATCCAATGTTGATGAGAAATACGCACAGGGGCGTTGTTTATCACCAAATTTCTGTGTCAGAACACTCAACGCGCAACCTTCTCTCTCGTGAACATAGAGCGTGAATGGCTTACTGTAATCGGGTGTACCCAATACAGGGGCTGAACACAATGCTTTTCGTAACTCAGAAAAACTCTCTTGACATTCATCAGACCATGGCACCGGACTCGGAACATTTTTCCCAGTCAAAGCTACCAATGGTTTTGCTAGAAGAGAAATATTTGGGATCCACTGCCTACAGTAAGAGGTAATACCTAGAAAGGCACGTACTTCTCTCTGTGTGCGTGGAACACTCATTTGTGTAATTGCTTTTATTCTCTCTGGGGTCAACTTCCTTCCCTCCTTTGACAAGAGATGACCTAGGTAGGTCACTTCTTGGCAGCAGTATTGCATCTTAGAAGGTGACACCTTGTGATTCAAACTAGACAAGTGATGTAATAACGAAACTGTAGCTGCTTTGCAAGTTTCCTTGTCATCGGCAGCCACTAGAAGATCGTCTACATATTGTACTAGGGCAGAACCTGGAGGAAGGACAAAGGAATCTAACTGGCTTTTTAATGCTTGACTATAAATAGATGGGCTCTCACAGTAGCCCTGTGGAGCGCGTTTAAATCTGAAACTGCGACCTCCTAGACAGAAGCCAAAAATATCTCTGCTTTCCTCGGCTATCGGAATGCTGAAAAAGGCATTCTTCAAGTCGATGACTGAGAACCAAGTGGCTGTAGCAGGAATCAATGTTAACAAGGCAGTAATGTCGGGAACCACAGGAAACTGTGGAACCACAATCTTATTAACTTCTCTGAGGTCGATGACAAACCTATATACTGGAGGCTTTGTGGGATCAGTTCGTTTCAAAATCGGTAATACAGGACTATTACAAACATTTCCTCTAGTTTCTTCAACCACACCTTTCTTAATCAAATCTTGCACAATCAGTAAAAGTGCACGTTCACCTTCACTAGATATTTTGTATTGAGGAATTCTTGGAAACTTTACACTTGCTTTCAAAGTTACTACATATGGTGGTATTTCTAAAAGGCCTACATCATTAGGACCAGTCGCCCAAAGAGAATCAGGGAGTGAACGCAGCTCTGGTGGAAGTGCATCCATTGACAAGTACATCGGAGAGGTGATTCTTTTACCCAATGTAAGCTGTACCCCTTCCGGAGAACAGTACAATGTCGCATATAGTCGTTTTAACAAGTCTAAACCAAGCAGGTTTTCATTACAACCCGTCGTCAGAATCAGTGGTGCTTTCAATTGACACGGTCCAACAGAAATAGACAAAGGACCAGATATAGGGTTGTAAACAGGGGCGCCTGAAAAACCTACAGAAACATTTGTTGAGCCAGACAAAGGTGCGCCAGGGAGTTTCGCATGAATGATAGAACTTTTTGCGGCACCAGTATCCAACAGAAACGGTTCGACTACACCTGATGTTGCTACTGCGACATAAGGCCCACTCTGATCTACTGGAACTGATACTACTCCCTCTCTCTGTCCATGGCTGTCCTAGTACCCATTTTGCTGAAATCCCTCATCCACTTCACAATAGTCTTCAACAAGATATTGCTGAGATCTATTTTGCTGGGCTGGCTGTCCATTTCTCTGATCAAAGTGATTGGAAGGGCGATCATTTGTCTGTGTAGGCATAGCACCTCGCCCTCGACTTCTAGAATTCTGCACAAAACCACCACGACCTCTCTGAGCTGCTGCTGCGTTGTTTTGCGCTAAGATCGGACATTCATTCTAGTAGTGACCCTCTTTCTTACAATACGCACACTGGTTCCACTGATATTGAGGCCTCGTTGAACTATAATCTGTCCTCTGATAGGAACCCTGTTGCATATTAGTCTGATTCGTGCGAGGCGGGTACGCCTGCTGCAACAGAACTTTAGTCTTTAAATCTTTCGTTTTCTTGTCTGATTTCTCTTTTTCCTCTTTATCCCTATTTTCGTAATATTGTGCAGTTGCAAGTATTTGCGCAGTTGTAGAAACAGCCCACGCACTCTCTGAATCCTTCAATTTATTGCATAATTCAGGTAACAAATTATGCACGAATTTATCGACAAACAGTCTCTGTCCTCCTTCAGTGCTCATATCCTGACCACTATGATCTACGAAAGTCTCTTCGAACCTCGTGAAAAAGTCGGAGACACTTTCGTCTCTCTTCTGCTTGCATGCGGATAACTTGTCCCAATTAACACGCAATGCGGGCATCAGAGTCTTCATTAAGTCAATTATCCTACCCGGAAGATTAGCAATTAGGGGTTCAGGTTTGGCACCACCCGTTTGCTGACCATCCGCTGCAGTGATAGCTGCCCAATCACCACCTAAGGCAACTTGATGATCCTCTCTACGAATTTTAGCCCAGACTGGTTGCGGAACTACATTCCCAAATAACATATCAATGTCTGCTAAGTTCATTATACAAGCCTCAACTGTCTGTGTTAGTTCCTTGTAATATCCAGCAGGATTCTTACGCGGATCTGGTAAGGCCTGTTTCACTGCTAGCACTTCAGCTCGCTTCCACGGAATGTGTATCCACACTCTCTGGAATTGCGCTGGAGCGGCCGCAATACCAGCAACAGCATCAGCTTGCACAGCATCGCGCCAAATCGGAGGAACCTCCCTCATTGGATATTGGCGACTCAGCTTCGTCTTACCTTTCTCTAAATCTCTCGGCGAACGAAGAGATGGGTCATTCCTAAAACTTAAGATCAGTTCCATCGCTTCCTCAATATTTTCACCCACTATCATACCAGCAGCAAACTCTTTCTGAACCTTAATTAAGTCTTCTAAATTCGATTCAATATCATCTTCTTCCATCTCCTCACGTAACAACGAGCACATCTCATCAAAGACGTACCGTTGCGTTGGTTCCTTCCACTGCATAAATGTTTCTAGTACATCTCTCGTACTATATCTCCTACTCTTCGAAATCCATCTGAGAGCCGTGGAATCTAAAATTCCCCGTTCCTCAATGCTTGGATGCTGACTACGTCTCTGAACAGAGTCAGAAGTAGGAGTTTTAATTAAAGTTTTATAGAAAGGAGACAGCATGTTAGACACAGAATCAGTGATTCTTCGACGTACAGAAAGTGGAGTCAATACACTCGCAGACGTAGAAAACACAGTGGAAGTAGGAACAGATAGCGAGGCAGTAGGAGTATCGAGAAAAATAGTTTGTGAAGTAGTAGGTGTAAGCGAGACAGGTACAGGTATAGAAGCCGGCAGTCCAGGAGGAGGAGGAGGAGCCGTAGGAACAGTCACATTATTTACAGGAGGTACAGGAACTTGATTCTGAGGGGCAGGAGCAGGAATACCAGGTTGTCCAGCAACCGGCAATTGGACATTTGGTACAAGTGGAGCCGTAGCACCTTGTGCATATGGTGGAGGTGACCGTAACAGATAAGACAACAGAGGATCGTTTTCCGAATCCTCTAGTATCTTAGCCGTTTTCGATGGCAAGACAGGGTAGCACTTGTCGATCGCTAAATTATGCTCTCTAATGGCCACCTCTATAGCCTTCTCGCACTCGCTATCTTGTAGCTGTTTAGTTGCTTGCTCTAGAGTCAACTCTTCTTTCTCTTTCTGTTCTTTCTTAAATTTCTTCATTTCTCTCTGTTTAGATTCTTTTCGCCAGTAACGGAAAGAATCAAACATTGCCGGCCGGGCTTTCTTCCTAAACAATTTCGCTTCTAAATTATCAAGAATCTCGGGTTCAAAACTACCATGCAGTGGCCAACTAAGGACACCGTCTTTCTTGGTGTAGCGGACCCACACCTCATTATAGGATATAGGACCCACACCATGTTTACAATATAAGTCATATAGAGGAGTCCCAATCGGAGGAACCAGACATGAGTCCTCCAACCGTGAGTCACTGTTGCAACCGAAGCACGACAACATACAATTTCTCCGACTTACCATTTTCAGTCCGGAACACAAAACAAACAAAACACAAAACAAATATGTGCACTTGAACCAAGAACTTTTAAGGCCTACCAAAACCAAACTAATGTATCGATACCCAAACTGAACCAAATAGATTATCGTGACCAGAACAACCAATGATAATCCTACGAAACCAAACCAAACTAAGAACCAAAAAAAAAAAGATTATAACAACCCTTACGAAGTAACCAACTAGCAACCACTAAATACTTAACTGAGGCACTGAAGACGTCACCAAGGAGAAACCCGTCACGTTTCGCTGTACTAAGGGCTGCACCTCGGGTCCAAGACAGGGCGACGGTCAAGGCAACGGCCCACTGCAGCCATCCTGAACGGGAACCCTCGTGGAAGAGAACTTCGGGCCACTTTTGCGATATGCCGGGATCGATGAAGTGGGGCGCCTCCCTCAGGAATCTTCACACGAAGCTCCTCAAACTCTTCAGGCTTTTGGACCGGTACCGAATGACGTCGCCCCACTTGGGCGCCAATTGGAGTTCTGGACTTTTTGGTTCCGTCCAGAGGTGTCAGGGAACAACACCCAAAGACCCCGGAGTTCCACCTGCCTTGGTGCGCAAATGAACAGAAACACGGGCTTCTCGATGGTGGCGTCAAAGACCAAAGGTTTATTACTGCAGGGACACAGAAGTCACAGAAACTACGCATGGGCAGTGTCTAGGAGCCTGTTCGATTTGTACAAGAAAGGTTGCTCCTTATATACAAAATATTGGCCTTCAGGCGAATTCTTCACATGTTGGTACATTCCTACACCTTTGTGTCCTAAACAATAAATATTTGGCGTTGCACAAGAGTCGTCGATAATATCTGATGTCAAACATTACGAAGAGGGGTTCCCACTAGTTCATCACAATCCCTTGTCAATATTGCATTCAAGAGCCGGACCGCCTCATCGTAAATTTCGTTACCTCCCCCTAATAAAGGCCCAGAAGGAAAGGAGCAGAGCCAGGTGCAGAAGATAGAAAAGCTGGATAAGAGATGTTTGTGGGTTGTAAATGGGCAAGGCTACCGGCTTCGGCCGCCTAATCATGATCGGGACAATGGACACGAGAACCAGTTCAGGTGGGCTGGCCTCGAGCAGAGGAGGCAGCCTTTGTCGAGTCATGTAGCTACAGCGTGATCTGTTTTAAGGTGCACGTGTCATGAAAGAGGTGAATCTCCGGCTAAGGCTACGTGTCCTTAATCGAAATGAAGTGATTAGAGGTTATTGCATATGTGAGGGCAAGAAACACAAAATGGCGGCCATGATCTAAGATGGATGCCGTGGGTAGATCAGAAATGTGTTCATAACAGGAGTGCTCTTGCTCGTAGTATAGCGAAAACACCAGGATATGCTAAATGGATCATTTGCGGTTCGCTGATACTAATATTATGTATTTCCGACAATATTGAAAACACGGGTTCAAATCGTCACGGAACCTCAGATTAGCAAATCGCCTTTAGTGATTGTTTATATGCATGATGGTGTCCTTCCTGCACATAAACAATCATTCTCTGCAGCACAGACACCCTTGCACCATCCCTGCAACACAAGGGTGTCTGTGTTGGCGCAAGGCAGCTATTTTTTGGCACCAGTGAAAGGGAAAACAAAGAGGCGCGCCATATTACCATGAATACAGCGAATACCTGCATTTTTTTAAATGAAGCAGCACAGCCCTGCAAAATTGCTACAGTGCAGCGTTGCACCATTTTTCTGTTAAGATATACCAATGTGATTACAAAATAGAGTGATTGTTGAGAGGACTGAATGAATCAGTGCAATTCTGGAACATTATCTTCCTGTAGGTGGCAGACAGGATTTCGGTGTCTAAGAAGATGTTTCTATCTCGTTGTCTGTATGTTCTGCAAAACACTTTAAAACTCCTCCGCAAACTGTGCAAAAAACTAGATAGCTTGTTGATATCTCTCTTATGTGCAGGCAAGAAGATTATGTCTCTGTTAGAAATCCTAAGAAGCGACCAGGCAGGGAGCAGCCTCGGCTTGCCAGACTTAGAGCTATGTACTTCTTGGTGGCTGTGTTGCGGCATGCAGCAAAAGGGTGCAAGAAATAAAAATTCGGGAAAAAGAGCCGGTAGGCAGTACCAGCTCATTGCCACAGGTGCTGATGTGGGGCGAATGTTTGGGAACTTCACCAGTGTCAATTAGAGGAATCTTTAATTGATAGATTTACTGACATGCCTAATATGAGCCCTATATTATCTACCAGGAATGAAGACAAAATGTGCTTCTTGCAGAAACTCCAATATTCAGCTGTACTCAACCAGCCACTTAACCTTTTACAAACACAACAAGCTGTGTTCATACTAATCAATGCAAAGTCCCTAAGAAAAACCAGAAACCATGTCAGCAGCGGATGTAAAACTTGACCTTCTATTCATCACTGAATCCTTGCTTGGTAAATGTGCAAGCCCCATTCCACATGAGGCAGCCTCACTCCTCCTCCTCTATCTGCCAACCTCACACAATGCTGCTTACACAGACATTATTCTGGTCTTAACAGCTGATACTAATATGAATCAGAAGACCTTGCATGTACCAGGGGACTTCAAGATCTGGTTTTACAAACCAGCATGGCACCAAATGTCACAGAAGTTAGGACTCCTAACTTTAGGACTCCTAAATGCCTTCTGTGAATACCGAAAGTCTTAAAGTCAGGATTTTTCTCACTTTAGGAGTAGCAAAGTTAGGAGTCCTAACTTTAGAACTCCTAAATGCCTTCTGTGAATACCAAAAGTCTTAAGGTAAGGATTTTTCTCAGTTTAGGAGTAGTTACTAAAATACTTCTGTGAATACCGAAATTAGTAAGTGCCTTCTGTGAATACCAAAATGAGTAAGTGCCTTCTGTGAATACCAAAATGGTAGTAAGTTTAGGATTTTGTCTGAAGTTAGTTCTGTGAATCGGGCCCAGTGTCCCATGTTTATGACCCTGTTTGTATCGCTCTTGCACCACACAACATGGATCTAGAGCGCCACAAACCTTAGGTCATATTTTTGAAGCCATGCAATGCTGCTTTATGTGGCTTTGAGTGGCTCCAAAAATATGGAGTAATGCAATGGCGGCCAGTATGGCTCGCGGGAAGCTCGTGGGCGAGGGGAGGAAGCAGGGGGGGGCACAATGTTAAATAAAAAGAAAATGTTAAAAAACATACACATGCCTTGTCTCTGGGTCCCTGGTCTTGGCTCTTGCTCTCCTCTGACTCCAGGAAACACAGTCAGGCTTCCCTGACCAATCACAACGCTGCAAAGCAGCTGCTGGCAGCCAAGGCACAATAGGAGTTGATGCATCACAGAGCAATGGACAATGTGGGTACAATATATTTAAATACAAAATCTAACAAGCAGTAGCAAAGCCAATCGGTCTCGTGTTGGCTGCCAGTCGTTTGGGTTTCTCAATTATCATTTTGTTTGTTTACCAATTGCATTTTGTATTGCATTTAGTAGTATGAGAATAAAACTACTCAAGTACTACAAAATGCTGTTTACAAACCTATTTGCAGTGTGGCTGGAAAATTGGAAATATTTAACACTAAGGGCAAGGGGCATTGTGAGGAGTAAAGAGTACCAGGAAAGTGAGGGGTATGCCCCCACCCACAAAAGGGTAAGCCAATTGCTAGTCACAAACTGTACTTCTAAAATTACTAAAGCCAAAAAGAATCAAAAACAGCTGTAAATGTGCTACAGCTTAGGCCTGGAGAAGTGCAGCACCAGACATAGTCATCACTGGTACTGCAACACCCTACTTTAGAAAATATTGAAGGTAGGATCTTCCTTGGGAAATAATGCTAAAATAAATTGATTTATTTAAACTTTTAAGAAATATCTATACATGTATTTTAATGTTAAAAATATAATATCAACTATAATTTATGTTATTATACAAATAATTGAATTGCCTTTTAAATCTATAAATAAATATTTTTTCTTAAAAATGCAATTGCATTAAATAAAATATCTGTACATGATTGTATAAACTTAATATATACTAAATAAGCATAAACATTTTCATTCAGTGAATTTTTCAACATAAATCTTTAACAAATTATTTAATTTAATTTAACCATTTAAATATGTAAATCAAAATGAAGTTAATAGTGCTACAATAGTGTTGTGGCATTTTATTTACTTTCTGCGACTTTTAAAATAAATATATAACATCAATTAACATTAACCTTCAAATAAAAAAACTTAAATTATATTTTTTTAAATTTATTAAACATTAAACATTAAAACTTTTCCACATATTTTAACATAGGTGACTCTCCACCCGATTGTGAAGGTCTCTGCCATTTGTACAGAAGGTAACTTATGGTCATAAAAAGACTACTAGTAGTAACCTTACAGTTGTATGTCATGTTTAAACCTTCTCCAACCCCTATTTTTGGGGATAGGACATAAACGTTTTTAAGTAACTTACACTCAGCATGGTCGATGAATAGCAAAAAGTGGTGAAGTTACTCAAAGGTTTAGGAGTAAACATATAAATGTACTCATGTGTTAGTTTACTTTTTTGAACAGCCCCCTTGGTGTGTGTATTTGCTCCTGGTAAAAGAATCAAGTTAACCATTTACTGTAGTGGGCTGACCCATTGCCCTATATTCTTTGTGTAGTGGGTGGAAGAAAAATGTGAATGACAAGCAACATGGTAACACATGTAGGGATTGGTTGAAAGTCCCTATGGGTAAGTATTATGGGCCTTTTCACAAAGGTAAACTTATTTGTGATTAAAGTCTACTCTCACACCTTGTAGAACATTTACTAATTTAGGTTGCTCGCCATTTAGAAACATAAATGTACTACAAAGTGCAGGCTTACATGTCTCCACTCCATGAATTCAGGCAGTGGCACCTAATTTACAAGTGTAAAGTCTCCAAAACCAAGTCAGACATCTCCCTAAGGTAAAGTATACAACATTTTTCACAAGTTATTAGCAACTTTTTTATAGCTAAATATGAATACCAATTAATGTAAAATATGTATTATTTTGTATTGTATTTCTTTAGAAAACATCCCACATATTGTATGCAATTTACATTTATTTAGCATGGAGTGAAAGTTAACAAAATGTATGGACATAATTATTTAAATTACATTAATTTCATTATTTTTAATTATGAATTTCATTATTTTTAATATATTTACAATAATAATTGCATTTTAAAAAGGTTTACATATTTTATAATAAACTCATAATTAAGTTATATTACCTACTGGCGATAGCCAGTAGGTATATATAGTTAGGATTTTTTCTCTATGGAACTTTTGAAAATTCTATGCCTAATAACTTTGGCGTTTGTGGACGGAATCGGCTGAAATTTTCAGGAAAATGGCACATTTTGTTTCTGAGCAGCCCCTGAAAATTTGGTGGGGTTTCGTCAAGGGGGGGCTGAGAAAAAAGGGGGGTCCCAAAACGCGTTTTTTGCATTGAGTTTTCCATAGGGCGGTTGGACTCACTTTTAGCTCGAACGGCTGAATGGATTTGCACGAAACTTGGCAAAATTGTAGGGACTGTTAGCCCGATGTGCCTTTGCTAGGTCTCAATATATGTGCTTCAGTGGATTTTGAGAAATTAACGTTTAAAACAAGATATATATCTGTAACAGCGCTCCGGGCAGCGCTCCGGTTCGCGAACTTTTCGCGTATCGGAACTTTGCGAAGCGAAGCTGATTGGCTCTCCGGTGTCTGTCAACATTCTAAACAGTCCGGAGCGGCCGCCATCTTGTCTCTCGGTAGGATCGAGAGACAAGAGGAGGCCAAAACAAAGGGGGAAATGAAGGAAAGGGGGCAAGGTAGACCCCTTCTGACCCCCTAGGATTGATGAGGGGGATATTATAGAGCCACGCCGGGCCCAAAAAAAAAAAAAAAAAATCCGATTTTTTCGCCGTAGAGACGCGTCTTGGTTCGCGAACTGGGCAGCTAACCGGGCAGCTAACCGGGAAGCTAACCGTCAGTGTAACCCAAAAAAAAAAATAATAAATTCCGATTTTTTCGCCGTAGAGACGCGTCTTGGTTCGCGAACCGGGCAGCTAACCGGGCAGCTAACCGGGAAGCTAACCGTCAGTGTAACCCAAAAAAAAAAAAAAAAAAATCCGATTTTTTCGCCGTAGAGACGCGTCTTGGTTCGCGAACCGGGCAGCTAACCGGGCAGCTAACCGGGAAGCTAACCGTCAGTGTAACCCAAAAAAAAAAAAAAAAAAAATCCGATTTTTTCGCCGTAGAGACGCGTCTTGGTACGCGAACCGGGCAGCTAACCGGGCAGCTAACCGGGAAGCTAACCGGCAGTGTAACGGGAGTCTGAGGAGTAGCTGATTGGCTGTCAATATTGTAAACAGTCCGGAGCGGCCTCCATCTTGTCTCTTGGTAGGATCGAGAGACAAGAGGAGGCCAAAACAAAGGGGGAAATGAAGGAAAGAGGGCAAGGTAGACCCCTTCTGACCCCCTAGGATTGATGAGGGGGATATTATAAAGCCACGTGGGGCCAAAAAAAAAACAAACAAAAAAATCCGATTTTTTCGCCGTAGAGACGCGTCTTGGTACGCGAACTGGGCAGCTAACCGGGCAGCTACCGGGAAGCTAATCGGCAGTGTAACGGGAGTCTGAGGAGAAGCTGATTGGCTGTTATCATTGTAAACAGTCTGGAGCGGCCGCCATCTTGTCTCTCTGTGGGATCGAGAGACAAGAGGTGGAAAAAAAAAAGGTGTAAATGAATGAAAGGGGTAAGGCAGACCCCTCCTGAACCCCTAGGATTGATGAGGGGGCTATTAAAGTTCCCTGGGGGGTGAAAAAAAAAAATTTGCGATTTTTCGCGGTAAAGGTGCTTCCTGGTACGTTAACCGGGCAGCTAACCGGCAGCGTAACGGGAGTCCGACATATTGTGTTTTTTGAACGTTTGTGATATGTGCACGTGTGGATTTTGTCTAATTAAGGTTAAAAAAATATATATATATCTTTAAGCGTGTTCTGGCGCGCTTACGTTTTGGGTTTGGTTTGCGCTGCAGAGACGATACGTCACGGTTATGCGATGCATCATGAGGCGTCTCACGGGCTACGTGATACGTCACTTAATAAAGAATATATTTTACAGCTATAGATATTAGCTTTTAAAAAACCAATGAAATTCACAGAAAAAACCATAGGTTATAGACCATATATAGTTAGGAATTTGCATTTACAAAACCTTGAAAATTCACTGAAAAAACCATAGGTTATAGACCATATATAGTTAGGGATTAGCATTTAAAAAACCTTATTTTATTTGCACAAAACCATTGAAATTCCATATATAGTTAGTTGCACTAACTATATATCGCGGACCCGCAATCCACTGCTAATGATGTCACATATTACATCATTCATGACATGGTCAGTGACATCACTGATGACATCACTGATGACATCTCAAATGACATCACTGATGACATCACTGATGACAACACCCAGTGACTGTATGTTTCTGTAAAGTTAAAATATGTCTTACATATTGAAGAATGAGTGGATGTATAAGTGTCTGGATGAAGGATTTAGTAGGTGCATGACTGACTGTATGAGAGAATGATTAAATGTGTCTCACTGAGTGCATGGGTTAGTGATTAAAGTGTCTTAATTTGGCAATCAATATTTATGTTCTTCTGTAAACTGCTGCATGTTTAAATCAGTAGCTATATCAGTAACTATATGGGTTATTGAATGGTTGCCTAAGTATTTGTATGGGAGACTGAGTGTGTGTGTGGGTGGCTGGGAGGTGTATAACTCTGTGCATAGATGTGTGAGCGGTTGATTCCCTAGGTGTATGGGTTCAAAAGTGCATGTAGAAACAGCTGTATGGACAGTTGACTGTGTGCATGAGTATATTGGTGAGTGAATGGATATCTCAGTTCTACATGTCAAAGTAAGTACATATGTAAAACACACTCCATGTGAGAGTTGACATATATAAATAACTGAACATAAGAGTCAGTGAATGTGAGAGTGGCTGTATGAATCATTGTGAACTTGTATCAAGGATTGTATAAGAGAGTAAATATGTGTTAGTATATGTTTGAATAAGTAAGGTGTGTATAACTGTATAGTTAAGGAAATGGAGATGTGATTGATTCTTTGCATGACTGAATAGGTGTGTGAGTAACTCCATGGATGTGTGACAGTCTGTGAGTGCCTGTTTACACTGAGTGTATCAAAGGTTATATTAGAGTCTGAAGATGTATTATCACATAAATGATATCATCAGTGATGTAATCAGTAATGTCAAATGAGATGTCAGTGATGTCATCAGTGATGTCATTTGAGATGTCATCAGTGATGTCATCAGTGATGTCATTTGAGATGTCATCAGTGATGTCATCAGTGATGTCACTGACCATGTCATGAATGATGTAATATGTGACATCATTAGCAGTGGATTGCGGGTCCGCGATATATAGTTAGTGCAACTAACTATATATGGAATTTCAATGGTTTTGTGCAAATAAAATAAGGTTTTTTAAATGCTAATCCCTAACTATATATGGTCTATAACCTATGGTTTTTTCAGTGAATTTTCAAGGTTTTGTAAATGCAAATTCCTAACTATATATGGTCTATAACCTATGGTTTTTTCTGTGAATATATATATATATATATCAAAGTCATCACAGGTTAGCCCATTTGAAGTAGATCCACACGGAGTTAAATAGGCACATTTCTTTATTTTGCATCCATTTCACAGCTCGCATCCCAAGCTGCTCCGAGAACCACCTTCTTTCATATGAGCCTGACGCGTTTCAGGAATTGTCCTTTCATCAGAGGCAAGGTTCGAAGGTACAAAGAAACAGTCTCTGGTCGTACACCTCTTCAAATACAAATCACCTGCCAAGTGGGCGTGGCCAATCTTGCACTGCATTCTGTGCCTTGTAGTGTACTAACCCTCTTCCCACAGTGGGGCTGCTTCTTGGACCTCACAATAACCACAATTATTCCCCCAGTGGGGTGAAGGGCAGCGCTTGGAGCCTTTCGGGAGCGCTTTGTAGCTGCAAATTCGTGCCACAGACAGCACCACCTGCAATGGCGCTGGTCTTTACTCCGTTCCATAGCGAACTCCTAGAGTGAAGCCCGCCTTGGACCCTGGTCACAGGTGGGGTCCGCCTCTCGACCGAGCAGCAGCCGAAAATATCAAAGTCATCACAGGTTAGCCCATTTGAAGCAGATCCACACACAGTTAAATAGGCACATTTCCTTATTTTGCATCCATTTCACAGCTCGCATCCCAAGCTGCTCCGAGAACCACCTTCTTTCATATGAGCCTGACGCATTTCAGGAATTGTCCTTTCATCAGAGGCAAGGTTCGAAGGTACAAAGTAACAGTCTCTGGTCGTACACCTCTTCAAATACAAATCACCTGCCAATTGGGCGTGGCCAATCTTGTACTGCATTCTGTGCCTTGTAGTGTACTAACCCTCTTCCCACAGTGGGGCTGCTTCTTGGACCTCACAATAACCACAATTGTTCCCCCACTGGGGTGAAGGGCAGCGCTTGGAGCCTTTCGGGAGCGCTTTGTAGCTGCAAATTCGTGCCACAGACCGCACCACCTGCAATGGCGCTGGTCTTTACTCCATTCCGTAGCGAACTCCTAGAGTGAAGCCCGCCTTGGACCCTGGTCACAGGTGGGGTCCGCCTCTCGACCGAGCAGCAGCCGAAAATATCAAAGTCATCACAGGTTAGCCCATTTGAAGCAGATCCACACGGAGTTAAATTGGCACATTTCTTTATTTTGCATCCATTTCACAGCTCAAGTCCCAAGCTGCTCCGAGAACCACCTTCTTTCATATGATCCTGACGCGTTTCAGGAATTGTCTTTTCATCAGAGGCAAGGTTCGAAGGTACAAAGAAACAGTCTCTGGTCGTACACCTCTTCAAATACAAATCACCTGACAAGTGGGCGTGGCCAATCTTGCACTGCATTCTGTGCCTTGTAGTGTACTAACCCTCTTCCCACAGTGGGGCTGCTTCTTGGACCTCACAATAACCACAACTGTTCCCCCAGTGGGGTGAAGGGCAGCACTTGGAGCCTTTCGGGAGCGCTTTGTAGCTGCAAATTCGTGCCACAGACAGCACCACCTGCAATGGCGCTGGTCTTTACTCCGTTACGTAGCGAACTCCTAGAGTGAAGCCCGCCTTGGACCCTGGTCACAGGTGGGGTCCGCCTCTCGACCGAGCAGCAGCCGAAAATATCAAAGTCATCACAGGTTAGCCCATTTGAAGCAGATCCACACGGAGTTAAATAGGCACATTTCTTTATTTTGCATCCATTTCACAGCTCGCATCCCAAACTGCTCCGAGAACCACCTTCTTTCATATGAGCCTGACGCGTTTCAGGAATTGTCCTTTCATCAGAGGCAAGGTTCGAAGGTACAAAGAAACAGACTCTGGTCGTACACCTCTTCAAATACAAATCACCTGCCAAGTGGGCGTGGCCAATCTTGCACTGCATTCTGTGCCTTGTAGTGTACTAACCCTCTTCCCACAGTGGGGCTGCTTCTTGGACCTCACAATAACCACAATTGTTTCCCCAGTGGGGTGAAGGGCAGCGCTTGGAGCCTTTCGGGAGTGCTTTGTAGCTGGAAATTCGTGCCACAGACAGCACCACCTGCAATGGCACTGGTCTTTACTCCGTTCCGTAGCGAACTCCTAGAGTGAAGCCCGCCTTGGACCCTGGTCACAGGTGGGGTCCGCCTCTCGACCGAGCAGCAGCCGAAAATATCAAAGTCATCACAGATTAGCCCATTTGAAGCAGATCCACACGGAGTTAAATAGGCACATTTCTTTATTTTGCATCCATTTCACAGCTCGCATCCCAAACTGCTCCGAGAACCACCTTCTTTCATATGAGCCTGACGCGTTTCAGGAATTGTCCTTTCATCAGAGGCAAGGTTCGAAGGTACAAAGAAACAGTCTCTGGTCGTACACCTCTTCAAATACAAATCACCTGCCAGGTGGGCGTGGCCAATCTTGCACTAGAATATGTGCCTTGTAGTGTACTAACCCTCTTCCCACAGTGGGGCTGCTTCTTGGGCCTCACAATAACCACAATTGTTCCCCCAGTGGGGTGAAGGGCAGCGCTTGGAGCCTTTCGGGAGCGCTTTGTAGCTGCAAATTCGTGCCACAGACAGCACCACCTGCATTGGCGCTGGTCTTTACTCTGTTCCGTAGCGAGCTCCTAGAGTGAAGCCCGCCTTGGACCCTGGTCACAGGTGGGGTCCGCCTCTCGACCGAGCAGCAGCCGAAAATATCAAAGTCATCACAGGTTAGCCCATTTGAAGCAGATCCACACGGAGTTAAATAGGCACATTTCCTTATTTTGCATCCATTTCACAGCTTGCATCCCAAGCTGCTCCGAGAACCACCTTCTTTCATATGAGCCTGACACGTTTCAGGAATTGTCCTTTCCTCAGAGGCAAGGTTCGAAGGTACAAAGAAACAGTCTCTGGTCGTACACCTCTTCAAATACAAATCACCTGCCAAGTGGGCGTGGCCAATCTTGCACTGCATTCTGTGCCTTGTAGTGTACTAACCCCATAGATATATATATATATATTACCAACTGGCGGTCGCCAGTAGGTATATATACTTAGGATTTTTTTGAATAGGGATTTCTAAAAATTCTATGTTGAATAACTTTGGCGTTGATGGACGGAATTGGCTGAATTTTCGGGAAAATGGCACATTTTTTGTTTCTGAGCGTCCCCTGAAAGTTTGGGGGGTTTCGTCAAGCGGGGGCCGAGAAAAAAGGGGGGTCCCAAAACATGTTTTTAACATTGAGATTTCCATAGGGCGGTTGGACTCACTTTTAGCTCGAACGGCAGAATGGATTTCTATGAAACTTGGCAAAATTGTAGAGACTGTTTGCCCTATGTGCCTTTGCTGGGTCTCAAGATATGTGCTCCAGTGGATTTTGAGAAATTAATGTTCAAAAAAATAAATATATCTGTGACAGCGTCCCGGTTAGCGCCCCGGTTCGCGTACCAGACGCGTAACGGAACTTTGCGAGGAGAAGCGGATTGGCTCTCCGGTGACTGTCAACATTCTAAACAGTCTGGTGTGGCCGCCATCTTGTCTCTCGGTAGGATCGAGAGACAAGAGGTGGAAATAAACGAAGGGGGAATGAATAAAAGGGGGCAAGTTAGACCCCTCCTGACCTCCTATGATTGATGTGGGGCCTATTGAAGGGCCCCGCGGGGAAAAAAAGTAAACATTTTTTTTTCCGATTTTTCGCGGTGGAAGCGCTACCCGGTACGCGAACCGGGTAGCTTACCGGTAGCGTAACGGGAGTCCGCCATCTTGCGTTAAGGTCTAATTTGGACACAAGATGGATGCTAAACAATGCTGGGATTGTGTAAAAGGGGGCAAGGGAGACATATCCTGACCCCCTAGGTTTTGTGAGGGTGGATGAGGAGACCCATAAATGTCCCAAAAAAAAATGTCTTATTTTCGCGCAGTTAGCGTCTGGTGCGCGAACCGGGTAGCGCTCCGGAAAGCGTAAATCGAGAAAATTAGTAAAAAAAAGTTACATTTAAAATTTATTTAGAGTGATCATAGTTAGGGTAGCTCTGAAAAGAGCTTTTTGGTCTGTGGTAGATTTAGGTACTTATAAGTAGGTACCAATACATAGTCTTAAATTCAGGATGAAAATTCTGTTCCCCTCATCTGAAAAGTGCACACCATCTCCTCTGTAGATATCTTGCATGTAGTAACGCAAGTTATTGTTGTAGATGGAGCCCATTCCATGGTCTCTCATGTAAGGTGAAACAGACTTATTTACTTGCTTCCTCGCTTTCTCGTTTCGTTTGGTTAGCTTTGTTCGATTTTGAGGTATAAAATCATAAAAGCACATTGCAGTATATACACACATCATTACATTCATTTCATTTCACAACAAGTAATATTATAATATAAAATCTTTAAAAGAGATCAGGTACCAAATAGATCATTGCGGAGTATATCAGGTCAAAGTCTGGATGTTAGTGCCCCTCACCCTGGAGCAGTTTCAGCCCAACCAAAAGTTACTCTCTTCGTTAATCTTGTATGGGGGAGGAGTGATTCTCTGGGATAAAAGTCAGATAGTCCCCAGGTATGTATAGGTCCATTTCCTATCTGCGGTTGCCAGGTCTGGAGGTATGGGACAACATTGCTATTTCTAAACTTTACTAACACCAGATCGCCAGGTCTCTCTTTTTGAAGCGGACCTAGCCAACCCACCCTTCTAACACTTCGTATTCTACCGTCGATATCAGGGGGCAGTGGTCTATTCTTTGTTAACCAAAACAGTGCCTTATTTCTTAGTTCCTGTTGACTTTCTGTTTTTCCTTTTGTAAGTACTGGCACTCCAGAAAGGACGCACACAAACGGGGCAGCCTCCGGTGGTAATTGTATGTGGTTTGATTTTTGTGGCATGTTCACTGGATTGGGAAGTGACCCTTTGGGTGGTATAATTACTTTGTTCAGCCCAGTTTCAAGGGAACAACTATGTGCTGTTATAAGTTTGGCGGGCACTTTCTGGGTGGGTGGAGTTAACATGCGTGGGGCTGCTGGTTGGAGTTGGTTAATATTACTTTGGGAAGTTGTTAAAGGCACTACAGTGTTGCATAAGGGCTGTAAGTGATTGGAGCCTGCCATACTTTTTAGGAGTAGTGAGTTTGTCTTAGTCATTTCCTCTATTGCCACGATCCTATCCCCTAGATTGTTCATTCTTTCTATCAGGGGGTGTATCAAAGAGTTGATCATGGTTTGTATCTGAGCCAACAGAGTTGGTGAGGTAGGGGGTGCCGGAACTGACAGTTTCACGGGATCCTTGCATGTTTCCGGGGAAAGGGTGATAAGCAATGGAGGGCTCAAATTCAATTTTTGCTGCTTTGCTTGGCTGCCTGTATGTTTATCCACAGGTCGTTTCCTTTTACCAGAAAGGTCCGGAAGGGACATTATGGGGTTCGTGTTACCTATAGCAGGTGGACAGTTTGGAGTACCCAGGAGATTTCCATATGGTGGGGATAATATACCGGACTGGGGACTTGTGATGACTGTAGGGCAGATATAAGCACTAGTTTGCTCAGAGGTGGACTCGACAGCAGCATACTTGGATTTGCATAAACTATTAAGTTCCTCCAGCAGTGATAGATTTTGTGGTGCGGCGACTGACTATGGGGGGGAGGAATCACTGATAGAACAGTCTGTAGACAGTCGTCTTCGTTCTGTTCTTAATGTTTGTTGGACAGTAAGTGGTGTTGTCTTGGTGAAGTAGTGGACCAACGTCCCCTTAGCCAAGTCCCTTGTCAGAGTAGAATTGTTTCGACCCCCCTTGCATGTCATGATGTAAGTAGCAGCAGGCACCTACAGGGACAGGGAATGTCTGAAAACAAGTTCTTTTACCTCCTTTTGTAGCACGGCCAGGGGGGGTGGCACGTCCCGGCCTCTTCTGGCCTATGATGGCCTTAGATGGCCTGCCCTTGTCACAGGCTTCTCCTGGGCGCGAACCGCGTGCAATTCTGCGATGCGGATGAAATGGAGCACCTTATGCGCCTCCTGGCGCGAGGAATGCGGGCTTTGGCGTCTTCCACCGCAGGGGAGTCTGGGGATTGTGGTTTGCCACGGTCCGCGTCCCCCTCCTCACAGCGGCCGCTCTGGGTTGCGTGTGCGGCAGCAGGAGGGAGACAGACAGGCAGGCAGGCAGCAGTTCGTCCCGTTAGGAGTGGCGGATTGCCACATGTGAGCCCCCCACTCCACCGATGAAATGGAGCACCTTATGCGCCTCCTGGCGCGAGGAATGCGGGCTTCGGCGTCTTCCGCCGCAAGGGAGTCTGGGGATTGTGGATTGCCCCGGTCCGCGTCCTCCTCCTCACAACGGCCGCTCTGGGTTGCGTGTGCGGTGGCGGGAGGGAGACAGAAAGGCAGGCAGGCAGGCAGCAGTTCGTCCCGTTAGGAGTGGCGGATTGCCACATGTGAGCCCCCAGCTTCACCAATGAAATTGAGCACCTTATGTGCCTCCTGGCGCGAGGAATGCGGGCTTCGGCGTCTTTGGCCGCAAGGGAGTCTGGGGATTGTGGTTTGCCCAAATCATTTCCTCCACAGTGCACTATTATGAGGTCAGGGTTTGGCAAATGCAAAAAGGTTTTCACCAATGGTATCAATTGGTGACATCTCAATCCTCTGTGGCCAATCCAGTTGATTTCCACATTTTGTAAATTGAGGGTGTGTACATTTCTGTTATCAGCATACCTTTGAGCCCAGTGGATGTAACTATGTCCAATAATCCAGACAGAAAACATGGTGAGAGGATGTTCTGCTGCAGTCAGATGAAGTGTGGGAATAAAATGGCAGTTGAAACAGTAGGAGTTTGTAACGAAAAAATGATTCAGTAGCAGTGATTGGTGGATTATGATTGCTGAAAACAGAAAGTTAGGGTGCATGGATGAGTTCTTTGAAAGATGTAATTTGAATGGTTAAGAAAAAATCATTTTAAGAAACATTGCACTGGATAAGCAGGTGTACTGAGAGTTCAGAGTTCAGTTGAAACATTGTTGTGTGAACTTATAAACATGAAAGGTCTTTCAGCAGTAGTTGCTATGGAAAAAAGGCAGAAAGGGCAGAGGGGGGAAGGGTGTTGATTTGAAAAAAGTGAGGGAAGAGTTTTGATTGGGTGACATGAGAGATATGTGTGATGAATTATAGCATTTCTGTGCCTTTGTTGGTTGCAGCCTCTGGAGTGCATACCCTTTGCTCTGCTAAAGAAAAATTGGTGTGTGTCTGAGACTGTTTTCAAACTCAAAAAGTATTTGCTAAGGTGAGAAAAGATTCATTTAATTTAGATAGAGACTAGTATGCTTTAGGGAGAAAATTATGAAGAAAGTTGTGTATTCAAAATGTTGCTTTGTGTCAAGTGTTTTACAAATAGATTTTGTTTCTTTGAGAAATTGTAATTGGAGATAATGAGAAGTATTAGTACTGACAGGGTGTGCTTGTACATAGGAGCTGTGCTGTGTTTTCAAATTATGACTTGAAAATCGTTTTTAAGGAAAAGGAATGCTTTTTAAATTTATGTCAAGGAAAAAATGGTGTCTGCTTCTTTAAACAAATATTTCACTTGCCCGTTGATTTAGGGAGAATAATTTGCTTACTTGATGTGTTTAAAAACGTTTTTTGAAGTCATTTAGGTTTCTTAATATGTACTGCTAGAGTTTTATAGCCAGCATGGGCCATATTTACAAGGCCTTTGAGCCACTTTCACGTCATTTTCCCCATGTTAAAAGTGACGCAAAAGTGGTGCAAGAGCCTTGTATATACGCCCCCGTGTGTGTTAGGGCATTTTAAGTCACTTCCCCATGAATCTGGGTGAATAATTTGCTTACTTGATGTGTTTAAAAACGTTTCTTGAAGTCATTTAGGTTTCTTGATATGTACTGCTAGAGTTTCATAGCCAGCATGGGGCATATTTAGAAGGACTTTGAGCCACTTTCACGTTATTTTCCCCATGTTAAAAGTTATGCAAAAGTGGTGCAAGGGCCTTGTAAATACGCTCCCATGTTTGAGCCACTTTCACGTTATTTTCCCCATGTTAAAAGTGATGCAAAAGTGGTGCAAGGGCCTTGTAAATAGGCTCTCATGTGTGTTAGGGCATTTTAAGTCACTTCCCCATGAATCTGGGTGAATAATTTGAGGAATTCAAAGAGATTAAATTGGCTCTTACACGATTTGGCCTTGAGGAGAAGTGTGGTAGAGAGCAAAAAGTCATTTATTGTTTCTAACATATTACTCAAAAAGAAAGAGCTTTTCTTTCAGAAAGTGGCAGGCTTGGATTTTTTAGAGCACAACAGAGTATAAGCTGTTCATCGCATATCATTCGACGTCATGGAAAGTAAGTGTAGTTTTGATGAGTTCTGATTTCTGATTTGTTATATTATATGGGTTTTTTAAACACAATCATTTTGATTGTGTTGTTTTTTTCCCCGCTGTTATATGAGGAATACCTTCAACTCACTGTTTTTAGTGAAATTTGATATATTCTGAGAACAGCAAAAATAAACCATTTAATATGTATAATTAATTCTATATTTTGTATTGTGATTTTTAATTTATACTCATCTTGTCTCATGCTTACTTGTCTTTTACTACCTTATATCAATTCTCTTTACATACACAAATTGCCTTTTTTTTTATTCTCTTTCACCCTTGTTCTCTAACTCCACTTATCTTTCAACCTTTGTTTCCATATTCCAACTCTGCTTTTTTCTTTTCTCTCATGCACCATTTTCTAGCTTTTAGACCCTCTGCTCCGGTTCTGTTTTCCATCTTTTCTCCCTTTTGTTTTCGAAATTAAATCATTTTGGGTTCTCCTTTTTTGTTGCAATCAGTTAGTTTAACTCACTTTCACTCATTTATCTTTCTTTGTTGCTTCACTCAGTCTGTATCTGACACTCTTTCCTTCACTTTCTGTGTCCCCTCTCTCCCTCACTCTCTTTTCCTTATTCACCCTTTCCTTATTTAGTTTACCTTACTCACATTCTTTTAGTATCTTACACATCTTTAGTTTATTTTTCTCTTCTATCCTTCTTTTCTGTCACTGAATCTATCCTCCTTTTTATTCACTTAGTAATTTACTCTATTTCTATTTCTTTTTGACTCTGTCTGTCTTTCACTGTTACTTTATTTTCCTTTCTGAATGTTTGTCGCTAACTTTATTTCTTTGTAAAATTGTATGATTTTCAACCTTATGCCTTGCCTTTTCTATTTTTTAAATACATGTTTTAATATTTCTCAAATTTTTCTTCTTTCTTTCACAGATTGAAATTAAAAAAATTATAAGTGATGGAGTTAACAACAACTATAAAGTACGTATTTAGTACTTTTTCCCAAACATCTCTATCACATTCAACTTCTATTACTTCCACTGCTTTATTTCCTTAACCCTCAGTTTCCTTCCTTTGTTTTTTCCCTCATTCCTTTTCAATTACTTACTTACTCCACTCCTTCCACTCCTTTTGTCAGTCCCTCTGTTCTCACAGTTCCTCACTCCTTTTCACTCAGTCCGTCTTTCTAACACAAACTGTCACTGTCTCTTCACTCTTTTACTAGTTGTTCTTTATGCTTTCTCTCTGTAGTTCAAGCACACTATCTCATTTTCATTTTTTTGCTGCTTCAATTATTCTTTTTCTATCACTTCTTCTCTTCTTCTTTCTGTTTTTTCTCTCTGTCATTCCACATGTTTTAATCCTATTTACTTTCACTCACTGTTTTTTTAACACCTTCTCTCAGGGTTGTTGTTTTAGTCCGGTTCTATCCCTACCTCTTACTCCACATCCTTTACTCTCTTTCTTTTTAATTTGAAGATTCATTCACATTCTCCAAGTAACTCTTATTTTTTATTCTTCTACACTCTTTTTTTCTTTCACTTCCTTTTCTATTTTCTTTTTCTCAATTTTTCACTCTTATAATTTTTCTTTGTATAATTATCTATTATACAGTATCTCTGTGTTACTCCCTCTAGCTGGCTTTCTTTTAACATTATTCTCTCTGTCTCCTTCCCTTATATTCACTCTATATTTTTTTCATTTTTTTTTGGTTCGCTTCCGGGTCGCGTACCGGCGCGCGAACCAGGAAGCGAATCAAAAAAAAAGAAATTGCAAGAGTGCTAAACATTTTAACAATTTTTCATAAATGGGAGGTAGTTCTGAAAAGAACTTTTTTTTTATTGTTTTTGTTTTATATTTTTTATTATTTTCTGAACATTTTTTTTGTATTTTTTGAACAATGTAACATTTTTTGGGGTTTTTTTGAGGGGGAACAACGAAAAACAGGCATTAGAAACGGCTCAACAGGAGCAAAAAAAAAATCACTTTTTGGGGAGTTTTGAGCACTTGTGATTTTCAAATGCTCTGTTCATTAAAATCACACTCTTCTCCCCGTAGCAAAGTAGTCCCCCACAATATCTACACACTAGCTTGATGTGTTGAAAATTGCTCTGGATATTGGGGACCGTCTGCCTTGCCTCTGGTCCCGAAATACTTTCCTGTGTTGAGGTGGTGGCCACAGGAGTTTGTGGGTTTTCACGGAGGGCACGCACCTCAGCCACTCTGTAATTTATTGGATGCCACCTTTGCATGTGGCGATGCATAGTGTAGTTCCCATAACTATATTTTTTATCTGTGCCTCGGGACAGAACTCCTTTGCAGATCAGGCATGTCACATGACGGGCATTGACGGCATTGACTTTTTTTAGGCCTTCAGGAAATATAAAAAATTTCCAAATGAAATTGTCCTTGTGGTGGGATTTCCGGGGCTGTTCAGGCAAGAATACTCTATCATGTACCTCCTCTTCCTCTTCTTCCGCCTCTTCCTCAGGGTTGGGAAGGAACTGGGTAGGTGGTCCTTCCTTCCTAGGATGTGGTGGTGGTGGTGGGGGTGCACCAGCTGCAGCTACTATTGAAGCCATCTCTTAATAATGAAAAAAGGTCTTCCTCTCACAAAGTTGAAAGTCAGAGTGAGAAAAAAGGTGGGGGCTTTCATCATTTGGGAAAAAAAATTTCTAAACCAATGAAAAGTGCTATTTTTAGGTCACATGACCTAGCTTTACATCATTAGGAAACCAAAAGTGAAATGAACCAATAAAAAGTTTTATTAACAAGTCACATGACTTGTTACGCTTACGTTATGCGTCCCGCTACACACGCGGAGCGCTTCCGGAGTACTGCGCTTCGCGCCTCAGTTCGCGCTCCGGAGCACTTCCGGGTGCGCTAACACGGCGCGTCATAAGACGCATTACGCTGCAACGCGATACGTCGTGCTTATGCGACGCGTCACGATGTTGTTTTCTAATGCGGCAGTTGCGCTAACGGAACGTTTACCGGGTCGCGGCACCAAATTGAGCTAACGGAAAGCTACCCGGTGCGCGGAACGGTAGTGAAACAAAAAAAATAATACAAAAAAATATATATACATAAAAAAATTATATTAAAAACATATAAAATATATTTTTCCTTTAAAAGAAGAATACATTTTACAGCTTTTGATATTTGCTATTAAAAAACCAATGAAATTCACTGAAAAAAACATAGGTTATAGACCATATATAGTTAGGAATTAGCATTTACAAAACCTTGAAAATTCACTGAAAAAAACATAGGTTATACACCATATATAGTTAGGAATTAGCATTTACAAAACCTTATTTTACTCACACAAAACCATTGAAATTTGCATATATAGTTCGTTGCAGTAACTCTATATCGCGCACCCGCAATCCACTGCTGATGATGTCACATATTACATCATTCATGACATGGTATAATCCATAAACCAAACACCAGGTGAAAACCAAAAAAGGAGTCATATCACAGATAATACAGTGACCAATCGGACATTCAGGGCATTCTGTATTATACCCTGTGACTGTAGTCAAACATAGTCCTGGTTACACGGCTGCTAGAGCATGTGGGTAATTCTCTCACTATAAAATGATAATTATTTGAAACCAGGTCAGTACATGAATAACAGAGAAATTCTCTACCCCCATAAAAGTTCATAACCAAAATTAAGGAAAAAACACAAAGTTGCTACATAAACATCATCTCCAAGTGGATTGGTGTTTGTGTGTCTTTGCATGGGGGTATAAACCATTTATACACATATATTGAATTAACATCATACCATGCCTAGCCATGTACATCTATTTTAAGGACCCCAAAGTTTCACCAGGATTGATAAGACCCTGACGTTACCAAACTAGATAGATACCAAATTGCTAAAATACTTAACACAAGTTACAGAGGGAACAAAGTATTTATACAAGTGATGGTGTAGGTGTGTTACAAGCGGGAAAAGGGAAACTGCGGGAATCTGTTGCACTATTCTATAAATGTACTGTTAATGCTTCATCTGCATTAAGCCCATTCGGAATCTTAGAATCCAACAAGATGATGTATCTTGATTCCAGACGTCTGAGGGCAAGTCTGCGATTCCCCCCTCTGATACTTTTTGCAACGTTGTCAATGACAAAATATTTAATGTCAGAACTGTTGCCAGCCTGTATCTTGTGTATATGCCTGGCCACCGGATATGTTCCATCATTGTTCGTTATTGCTCGCAGGTGCTGCAATATACGAACATGTGCTGGATGAATGGTGCTGCCAACATACCGTTTGCCGCATTTGCAAACAAGGACATATACTGCATACTCCGTTTTACAAGAGTAGCAGCCTCTGATGGTGTATGGTTTGTTTCTAAATGGAACAGGGACCTCTCTGGTGTTGATGCCTTGTTTGCATGCTTTGCATTTTGTGCATTTGATGAAACCTCTTTGGTTATTTAACCACATAGGTGGCTTTGTGATGGTCGGTGCACTGACTACAAGCTGGTTGCGCATTGACTTGGCCCTCCTGAAGGTGATTGAAGGGCTTCTGTTACACCATTGCCCTATTACGGGGTCATTTTGTACCAGAGGCCAATGTTTCTAACATGATTATGATAGGTATTGTAACCCGTAATTAGTCTTGGCATGTTGGGGACAGTTTTGTTCTCTTGAGTGCTCTTTTTCTTTTCTGAGAATAGAAGATCCCTTCTATTCACATTGCGGCATTTATTCTCTGCTTGTGACAAAGTCTTAGCACTGTATCCTCTTTTGCTAAGTCTGTCAAATAAATTTGCCTTGGCTTCACTCACTTCTTCCTGTGTACTACAATTTCTTGTCATTCGTAGACACTCTGCGTATGGAATGGACTCTTTGAGTTTGACTGGGTGGAAACTCTGCGTGTGTAAAACCGCATTTCCTGCAGTAGGCTTGCGGTATGTTTTGGTTTGAATTTTAATATTTTCTACGAACAGCTCTAAATCTAGAAATTGAATTCTTTCTTTGCTGGCAGAACAGGTGAATTTAAGATTAAGACTGTTTTCATTGATTTCTGATGCAAATTTCTCTGCACTCTCTTTTGACCCTTTCCATAAGATGAAAATATCATCTATAAATCTCCTATAGATTATAACATTTTCCTCCATGTTGGATACATGGGTGACGGCTAATACTTGCTCCTCCCACCAGCCCATATGCAGATTCGCATAGCTGGGGGAGAAGCAAGTACCCATGGCCGAACCTTGTAGCTGTTTGTAGTGTAGGCGATCAAAAATAAATGTATTGTTCGTTAAACACCATTCTACCATCTGTAGGAGCATGATGGTGTGATCATGTAGTGCAATGGGTCTTTGATTGAGATAGTGTTTGAGTGCATTTAGCCCGTCTGTATGCCTAATGCTGGTATACAGCGACTGTACATCTAAGGTCATGAAAACATAATCGTCTTGCCATTCAAAATCATAAATTTTTCGTAGAAAGTCACCACTGTCTTGCACATAAGCAGGAAGATCTTTGACAAATACTTGCAAAAAACTGTCCACATATACACTCGTTTTTTCAAATAGACTGCCTATTGCAGAGATTATAGGTCTTCCTGGGGGTTTCAGTGCATTCTTGTGTATCTTGGGTATTAGATACAGTTGAGGCATGGTCGGATAATCATTTTTAAGGAATTCAAACTCTGCTTTAGTGATCAGGTTGGCACTTTTCCATTTGTATAGTTCCGCATGGAACCGTTCTTGAATGCCTACAGTTGCAGTAGGGCTGATTCTGCAGTAGCATTCATGATCTTGTAGTTGTGCCATCGCTTCTTCATTGTACATTTTGAGTGGCCATAAAACAATGTTACCGCCCTTGTCGGACCATCTTACAACTATATCTGGTCTGTTTTTGATTTTCGTCATGAGATTATTATATTTAAACCTCTTTATCATGTCAGTTTGGTAAAAATTATTGGTACTCAAAAGTGAAAGTTCCTTTAGTTCTTTTATCACATATTCTGAAAATAAATCTAAACCATCTTTCAGTAACATAGGCATGAAAACAGACTTGAGTTTGAAGCTCGTTTTAGCAGCCACGTTCGTATTTAAATTAGATTGAGCTGCTATCTCGCCTGCTGATAGTTGTGAAAGTGATTCCTCGTATTCCAAAGCAATCATGTCGCTTAGAACCGCCATGTCTGTAATAGCTAGCCTTTGTTCTGGTTAAGTGCCTGGTTCTTTATCAACATCTTTTCTTGCACTATTCCAGAAATGCTTTTGTAGTTTAAGTTTTCGCAAAAAATGAAATAGGTCTATCCTGGTTTGGGCATAGTCAAAATTAGTAACCGTGCAATATGTCAATCCTAGAGATAAAATCATAGTCTCTTCCACAGTTAATTTTAAGTCAGTAAGGTTCACCACGGTGTTATCCATATTTTCAAAATTTGTGTCTGCCATTATTGTTTCCTGTTTTTTCTGTAGGTTGGCTTTGTTTGTTTTCCCACCGCGTTTCCCCCAGCGTCTGTCTTTTCTCCGTCGGCTTTTTGTTTTTTGTCCTGTTTCGTTTTGCCCCTGTACCATGCCTGCCGCTGAGTTTGCGGTTGAAGGGTTGCGAGGCGTTGTAACCGAAAATAAGTCAGCTCTTGTGCTGGTTTGGGGATTGTGCCTTCTGCCCCGCGTGAACTGTTACTGTCTGTGTCTGAGCCTAACGAGGAGCTGAGGTCAGTGCCACTTGCAGGAGCTGTGGTGTCACCACCACTTGCTGATACTGATAACTGCTGTCTCTTGATGTTGTCAAACTTTCTTGCAAACATGTACACACGCCCGTTTATGTAGTCGTTTCGGTCTCTTTGAAACTTAATTGCTTTGCGCTCTTGGAAAGGGGCGACCAATCGGTCCCCCCGAACGTATGGCAGAGTACCACGATCCCCCCGGGAAGCCATCTTGGGCGGGAGGCGAGTCTCGGCTGGTATGCCCGAAGCGGCGTAGCCGGGGCGCGCCTTTTCCCGCCCTCGAGTGGGTTGGCCTAGACACTAACGCGGCTGGCCACGCCCTTGGGGCAGGCAGGGGCGGGTTTACGCCCGCCCTGAAGATGGATAAAAGGAGAAACAAGACCAGAAGGCATCCTCTTGTTCCTGTGCTCTGAAGCTGCACCTCCTCGCTGCACGTGAGCTCGAGACGGAACGAAGAGCCAATTTTGAGCGTTGTAATCCTCTTGTTTGTTTTCTAGATAATCTGCTGGAGAATGCCGAAGAAGGCGGGAAAGCGAATGACTACCGACCAGATGCTGCGTGTTCTCATGAAAGAGATGACCGACCTAAAGAGACGAATGGATAAAAATGAGGAAGGGGGCCCGAAACGTCCTTTGGAGGGAACGGCCCCGGGAGGAAAAGGCAAGAGGCCCAGGAGGGGAGCAGCGGGGGGAGATATCCCGGGTCCCAGTGTCCCGCTCGGAGCACCCACTCCTGTGCCGGAGGAAGGGAATCCGATTCCCGTAGTGGTCACCCCCGTGTCCGGGGACGATATGCCGCCCGAACTGGCAGCACAACTAGCAGCGTGGTTGGGTAAAGGTAGCGAGGGCGCCACGGCTGTCGACGCGCAGGTGTTGATGAAGCAACTGCGGGAAACTCGAGAAGCAGCAAGGGTACCCACGCCGGCCGCGGCCCTAGAGAAGCCTCAGGGGACGGTTTTAGTCGCAGAGACAGCGTCCAGTTCAGGTAAGCGGCCATTGCCGATTGCGAGGGAAGAGTCGGCACCCTCTCGAAGGGAGAGGTTGGGTCAGCATGTTCCTTTAGCTATTAAAGAAAAGATATGGGCAGGGGAATATGTAAACATCTTCTCGTTGCTTACCGATCACTATGAGATGGAGCATGTTAAAAGTCAGAAGGACCTTATGCATCCGAGTGTTTGGCGCGCAAAGATGGCCGCCTTTAAGGTTAATGAAAACATTGGCAATTGGGGCAAGGCATGGGGGATTTTCACATCGATCTTGGGAGAACGGAGGCCCGAATTGCTACCCGAATTGCCGAGTTATCAGTCACGGATCATGGGGTACTCGGTATCACACGAGGGTAATCATTGGTTTTGCTATGATAATCTTTTCAGAAAAGCAAAAGAACATGATAAAAACTTAACTTGGGATTGTTATGATTCTGTGTCCTGGTCCAAAATGAAGGATACTGGTATGTTGAAAGTGCCATTAGTAGGGAGTAATGTGGGCGAATCCTCCCGTCAGTATGCGGGGACGCCCTTTCGATCAGGGACGGGTACCGACAATCACTCGAGGCCTACCAGTAATACAGGTAAAAAGGGGGTTTGTTGGAACTTTAACAGGGGTAAATGTACTAGGCCCCAGGGATCGTGCAAATTTAGACACGAATGTAGTGGGTGTGGGCAATCATCCCATCCTGAGTCCACGTGCAGAGCCAAAACGGGTGATAACGGGGGTAGAGGAGGTGCCAAACAGGTCTAACATAGTCCGAGGGGCGCCTTTACCTACCCCGATTGATACCTTGGCAATGATTCCCTGGCTCAGTGAATACCCGGATCGTGCTTCTGCTGGGGTGTTGCGGAACGGGTTTTCATATGGTTTCCGCATCCCAGTAGGGGACTTTCAGGGTGTGGAAAGATGCAAAAATCAGCTATCGGTCTTGCAGCATACGACCGTGGTACAGGAAAAGATCCGGAAGGAGGTTACTCGAGGTCGAGTCGCCGGTCCGTTTAGTGTACCCCCGGTGGCTAACTTTGTTTGTTCGCCTTTAGGAGTGGTCCCCAAGAAGGACCCGGGTGAGTTTCGGCTGATACATAATTTGTCAGCCCCACGTGGTCTTTCCGTAAACGAATCGATAGACCCGGAAATATGTTCGGTACGGTACGCATCTTTCGATGAGGCCGTGGCCATTTTGAATCGCCTGGGGCCCGGTGCGCTGATGGCAAAATCTGATATCGAGTCAGCGTTCCGGTTGCTCCCGGTACATCCAGACGATCAGCGTCTACTGGGTTTCACGTTTCAGGGACAGTACTACATGGATAGGTGTATGCCGATGGGATGCTCTATTTCTTGTGCCTATTTCGAGAAATTCAGTAGTTTCCTACAATGGGTCTTTACTAAGAAGACGGGTTTTCAACATGTGATGCATTATCTTGATGATTTTTTGTTCCTGGGGGCAGCCGGGGATCCGGAATGTGGGCAAGCTTTGGCTGCATTTTGTGTTTTAATGAATCAGTTTGGCGTGCCATTGGCACCAGGTAAGATGGTGGGTCCTTCGACCTGCCTCGAGTTTCTGGGGATCGAGTTAGACTCCGGAGAAGGTTGTTTCCGTTTACCAGGTGATAAAGTGTTAAAGTTCAGGGCATCCCTGCAAATGTGTATGAGTGAAGCTAAGGTTAAGCTGCATCAGCTACAGCAGTTAGTGGGGCAGTTGAATTTTGCCCTAAGAGTTATACCAATGGCCCGCCCCTTTTCCCGTTCGATCGCTCAAGCCATGGTCGGACTGAAGGAGGGCCATCATCGCACAAGGCTCTCGGCCGAGGTCCGCCAGGACATGCGCATCTGGTTGGCATTTCTGGCGGATTTCAATGGTCGAGTCGTCTGGAACAAACCGGCCGTGTCCTCTGAGGAACTGGGGCTATGGACAGATTCGGCAGGGAGTATAGGTTTTGGTGCCATTTTCGGTACTCGATGGTCTGCACAAAAATGGCCAGCATGGTGGCGAGACAGTGGACTGACAAGTAACATTGCCTTCCTGGAACTCTTCCCCATTTTGGTGGCCCTGAGAACGTGGCCTGAAGGGTTCAGAGATCACTCTGTGGTATTCTGGTCTGACAATATGACCGTGGTTGAGTGTATCAATAGCCAGGCAGCACGATGCAAATGGATTTTGAGACTGCTCAAGGAAATTGTATTATTATGTATGCAATTGAATGTGCTATTCAAAGCAAGACATGTCCCGGGGATAATGAACAAGGCGGCTGATGCCCTTTCTCGTTTTCGTATGCAGGCTTTCTGGGGTTTTCTTCCCACAGCGGACCCGGAGCCAGCACCCTTTCCCGAAGCTCTCTGGTCTCTCGGTGCCCCGAACTTCGTAACCTCGTGGGAGAGAGTTTAGCACCCAGGACGAGGAAGGCATATGAAGGGGCGTTCCGTTCCTATTTAGCCTTTTTGGGGACTGCTAGAGAGGAGCTTTGGGGGCAGGAGGAATGGGTAGTGAACTTTCTGATGTCTTTACATCGGGCAGGGAAATCGGTGGCCACGGCCCAGAGGCATCGGGCTGCCATTTCCTTTGTTGCTAGGGCTCATGGGATACAGGACCCGACAGCGTCTTTCACTGTGCAAAAAGCGCTACGAGGGTGGCAACGCCTTGAGGGTCGCAGAGTAGACGAGAGGCGCCCGATAGGTTTGGATAGGTTGGCCCAGTTATTATCCAGACTCCCTACAACATGTTCATCTCACTTTGAGACAGTGTTATTCCGAGCTGCTTTTACGCTGGCATTTCATGGAGCTATGCGGGTAAGCGAATTAGTGGCGAGGAACAAGCAGGATGTTACGGGAGGGCTGTGCGCAGAGCACGTTCAAATCAGAGGGGAGACGATGACTGTCTCGTTTGTAAGGTCCAAAACCGATCAAAGCGGGATGGGCGACTGCATAATTATACACAGGATTCCCGGGTCGTCCATGTGCCCAGTGAAGTGTTTAGAGGATTATTTGACACGAAGGGTGGCATCATGGGGGGGGACCTTGTTGAGACACGCGGACGCCACCCCACTGACAAGGTTTCAGTTTCAGCGGGTGCTTGCGATGTCAATTACAGCTGCGGGCTTGAACCCGGGCGAGTTTGGGACCCATTCCTTTCGGATAGGGGCTGCTACAGAGGCTACAGCCAGGGGTCTGAATGTAGAACAAGTTAAACGTGTGGGGCGTTGGTCCTCCAATTGTTATAAAAGGTATGTGCGTTTGCACATGTTGTGAAGCTGTAATGATGTACTCACGCTTCTTGTTTTGTTTGGTTTTCAGTTACGCAAGCCTACGAGGCGGGGCGGACTATGCAGTCGACCCAACACCGGGACAGCGGTCAGACATCACCGGCTGTGAAAAAGGAGGTGTGGGTCGTGGGCCACTCATACGTGAGGCGTGCCGCGGACGTATTCAAAGCAGGTGACATGGTGCACATGGCTGGGGAATACGGGTACAGTGTGTCCTTCTACGGAAAGGGCGGTCTCTGTATTGACCAGTTTCAATCATTTTTCGAGGGTTTGCTAGGGCGGACGAGGTCACCGCCGTCTGTAGTCATAGTACATCTTGGGGGCAATGATTTGGTCACCACTGGTAGACGACTTCTCCTGGAGGCGATGCTTTCCACTGTAAGTTGGTTAGCGAGGAGAGTTCCAGGGTGCACAATTGCGTGGTCCCATATGATCCCACGAAAAGTGTGGCGGGGGGCTATTTCTGTTTCTGCTTTAAATCACTCGGTGAGAAAAATTAATAACAAAGTGAGTAGGTTGTTCCGGTCCAATGCACTGCATTCTATTTCGCATGGGTGTATTAATGATGACAGCATGTATTTGGGGGACGGTGTTCATTTGTCTCGGGTGGGGAATGAGTTACTCATAGGAGACTTCATAGCTTGGCTAAAGATGTTGAAACATGACCTTTAGATAGGAGTTTGGTGGGGGGTCCGGATAGCCGGTCAACTATCCGGACCTGTGGCGGTAAGGTCATGATCGGTGAGCACTAATTCGAAGATCCCTATGAGTGGGCGTTACCCATTACGGATGGGGGCGCTCGGGGGAGGTGGCCATTGGCCCCTCAAAGGGGGGGCGGTCCCTTCTAAGGATGGGTCGCCGAAAGGAAAGGGAAGGCGGTCAAGGCCCCTTCATGGGTAGGAGGGGTTACAGCCCCCTCCTGAAGAATTTCCCGGGGCCAGGACGTCTGCGACGGCAGATGTGGTAAGTTGTGTGGGGTGTGGGGGGGGTCTACGCTACCTTCTAGATACCTCACACGAGCCTCGTACGACCTTTAAGTGGCGTCGAGTTTTACTGGGGCCCCCGTCAAGTCAAGGGAAATTGGTATTTGCACTGGAGGTATGCCTCCGTGCCGCCCCTCACAAGGGAGGGGGATATGTCTGGGTTAGGGATCTTGACACCGGTTACGACCTTGCCGTTGGCCCTTAAACGTTAGGATGTACAATTTCAGAATTTCAAGTAAATGTTTTGTAGGATGTTAGTTCGGCTAGGAGAACCTTTGTATTAGAGGATATGTTAAGGTTAGCTAAACATCGCAATGTGGTAATGAAATTGTACATATTATGAAACTGTTATTTTAATGTTTTAATTTTGTTTCATATTTTTAATAAATACGGCCGGGAAGGGTAACTCCCTTCCCGACTTCCAAAAGTTCAAGAACGGTTTCCGGTTTCCCATCCTTGGGGAGTGTGTTGAGAGGGGGTGGCGGGTATCTCAGCCATATGGAAAGGGGCGACCAATCGGTCCCCCCGAACGTATGGCAGAGTACCACGATCCCCCCGGGAAGCCTTCTTGGGCGGGAAGGCGAGTCTCGGCTGGTATGCCCGAAGCGGCGTAGCCGGGGCGCGCCTTTTCCCGCCCTCGAGTGGGTTGGCCTAGACACTAACGCGGCTGGCCACGCCCTTGGGGCAGGCAGGGGCGGGTTTACGCCCGCCCTGAAGACGGATAAAAGGAGAAACAAGACCAGAAGGCATCCTCTTGTTCCTGTGCTCTGAAGCTGCACCTCCTCGCTGCACGTGAGCTCGAGACGGAACGAAGAGCCAATTTTGACCCACCCACCAGCCCCTGAAGACAGCGAGTGGTTTTAATAAAGTTTGATGGATAACTGTGATTTTCGTTTACAGGTTGTGGTATTATCGTGAAGATTTTGAGTATGCAATAAAGAATGGTCAATTTTGTTATGTTTTGCAAATAAAGTAATTCTGCTTTAGTGTTCATCAGTACGCATGTGTTTGAATAAAGTTGTTGTTGCTACTGTTGGTTAGATATAGTCATTTAGTATTTAGTTAGCATTGTCGTATTTATTTTGGTCGGGCGGTAAGGTCATGATCGGTGAGCACTAATTGGAAGATCCCTATGAGTGGGCGTTACCCATTACGGATGGGGGCGCTCGGGGGAGGTGGCCATTGGCCCCTCAACGGGGAGGCGGTCCCTTCTAAGGATGGGTCGCCGAAAGGAAAGGGAAGGCGGTCAAGGCCCCTTCATGGGTAGGAGGGGTTACAGCCCCCTCCTGGGGAATTTCCCGGGGCCAGGACGTCTGCGACGGCAGATGTGGTAAGTTGTGTGGGGTGTGGGGGGGGTCTACGCTACCTTCTAGATACCTCACACGAGCCTCGTACGACCTTTAAGTGGCGTCGAGTTTTACTGGGGCCCCCGTCAAGTCAAGGGAAATTGGTATTTGCACTGGAGGTATGCCTCCGTGCCGCCCCTCACAAGGGAGGGGGATATGTCTGGGTTAGGGATCTTGACACCGGTTACGACCTTGCCGTTGGCCCTTAAACGTTAGGATGTACAATTTCAGAATTTCAAGTAAATGTTTTGTAGGATGTTAGTTCGGCTAGGAGAACCTTTGTATTAGAGGATATGTTAAGGTTAGCTAAACATCGCAATGTGGTAATGAAATTGTACATATTATGAAACTGTTATTTTAATGTTTTAATTTTGTTTCATATTTTTAATAAATACGGCCGGGAAGGGTAACTCCCTTCCCGACTTCCAAAAGTTCAAGAACGGTTTCCGGTTTCCCATCCTTGGGGAGTGTGTTGAGAGGGGGTGGCGGGTATTCAGCCATATTGATTTCCTCCTCGTGTTTTACCAATTTTGTCTTTATTTCATTAAGTAATTTTGTGATTTCATCTTGTTCTTCTCTTGACTCGAGTTCTTTCAGAATTTCCTCAATTCTAGCCATTAGTTTGTCACGGTCACTGGCGGCATATTTGATATATATATATATTCAATGAAAAAACCATTGGTTTTAGGCCATATATAGTTAGGGATTTGCATTTACAAAACCTTATTTTACTCGCATAAAACCATTGAAATTCCATATATAGTTATAAGCGCTAACTATATATCGCGCACCCGTAATCCACTGCTGATGATGTCACATATTACATCATTCATGACATGGTTAGTGACATCACTGATGACATCACTGATGACATCTCAAATGACATCACTGATGACATCACTGATGACAACATGCAGTGACTGTATGTTTCTGTAAAGTTAAAATATCTCTTACATATTGAAGAATGAGTGGATATATAAGTGTCTGGATGAAGGATTTAGTAGGTGCATGACTGACTGTATGAGTGAGTGATTAAATGTGTCTCACTGAGTGCATGGGTTAGTGACTAAACTGTCTTAATTTGTACATCATTATGTCTGTTGTTCTGTAAACTGTTGCATGTGTTGATAAGTAGCTATATGAGTAACTATATGGGTTATTGATTGGTTGCCCAAGTATTTGTATGGGATACTGAGTGTGTGTGTAGGTGGCTGGGAGGTGTATGACTCTGTGCATAGATGTGTGAGCAGTTGATTCACTAGATGTATGGTTTCAAAAGTGCATGTGGAAACAGCTGTATGGGCGGTTGACTGTGTGCATGAGTGCATTGGAGAGTGAATGGATATCTCAGTGCTACATGTCAAAGTAAGTACATATGTAAAACACAGTACATGTGAGAGTTGACATATATAAATAACTGTGCATAAGAGCCAGTGAATGTGTGAGTGGCTGTATGGATCATTGTGAACTTGTATCAGGGATTGTATAATAGAGTAAATATGTGTTAGTATATGTTTGAATAAGTAAATTTTGTATAACTGTATAGTTGAGGAAATGGAGGTGTGATTGATTCTTTGCATGACTGACTAGGTGTGTGAGTAACTCCATGGATGAGTGACAGTCTGTGAGTGTCTGTTTACACTGATTGTATCTAAGGTTATATTAGAGTCTGAAGAGGTTCATCGTATTATCACATGAATGATATCATCAGTGATGTTATCAGTCATGTCAAATGAGATGTTTTCAGTGATGTCATCAGTGATGTAATTTGAGATGTCATCAGTGATGTCATCAGTGATGTCACTAACCATGTCATGAATGATGTAATATGTGACATCATCAGCAGTGGATTGCGGGTGCGCGATATATAGTTAGCGCTTATAACTATATATGGAATTTCAATGGTTTTATGCGAGTAAAATAAGGTTTTGTAAATGCAAATCCCTAACTATATATGGCCTAAAACCAATGGTTTTTTCATTGAATTTTCAAGGTTTTGTAAATGCAAATTCCTAACTATATATCCACTATAACCTATGGTTTTTTCTGTGAATTTCATTGGTTTTTTAATAGCAAATATGAAAAGCTTTAAAATGTCAAGTACGTGATAGATGAAAACATTTTCGTATTTATGCACGCTGATGTGCTTTGAACGCTGCACCCCCCCCTCCCCTCTTTTGTCTTAGTAGTACTCTCTCTTTGCAGATAGTGAACGGTAGTTAACGCAAGCCTTTCCCCCCTTTTTTTTTTTTTTTTTTTTTAAAACCTTTATTGCACAATTGAACCATACAATTACGGGCCTACAACCATCCGGCCGGCCTCGATAGCATCTGAAGTGCAATAGCAGACGGTAAAGGCGTCCCGGCAACATAGGAGCACATCCAGGATAATATCAAGTTACACTGAAAACGTATGCGCCACCAGGAAGCAGGAGAATTGAGGTTTAATTTTAAAGTTTTTAGTATGTCCATAAAAGGGGCTAGAAAGGATCTGAGGCAAGATAGACCATCCAGGACATAAGTGGGTGAGTATCAGCATCATTATTACGCAAACAATTTCCTATCAGCAATGGACCGCAGAAGACCCGACAGGAGAAAAGGTGAGCTAGCACTGCTACGGTCGACAGGTACCACCCACACCATATCGTTCCACCCAAAAACCCCAGGAAAAAGTGAAAGAGAAAGAGGAAAAGTAGGAGAATAAAAAGGCCCATAGTAACAAAAGGAAACATAAATACACCCACCCCACCCTACACACATGCAGAGGCTACGGCCTACCCCCCCCTCGCAGAGTGCCTGTCGCCCCAAAAGAGTACCCGAAATGCAGAGGAGAAGAAAAGAGAGAAAGGAATTCACAGAAGACCGGGGGAGGGCCCAGGCAAAGGAAACAGACAGTCAATAAACCACCCTCGGCCTTCCCTCCTCAGCCCCCGACCCGACACCGTAGTAGCATATACCATCAATACATTTTCAGATTTCCGTCAACCATGTAGCATCCGACCATGTTCAAAATACTAATAGTGTCAGCCTTGTCCCCGTCGATCCAACCCAGCAACGAAGTCCAGGCGGGCAGCGGCCATCTTGGACACGAGGCGTAGATGCAAAGACCACCACCAGCGCAAAAGCCCCTCGCAAGAATCTGTCCCACGTAGTGCAGAACAATCAGTAGCTACCCGGCAAAGGTGGAAACCCAGCAGCAGTACCTGAAGGCCGATTGGCCAGGGCCGTTGCAACAATCCCATGGCAAAGCAGGGGGGTCCTCCGGGGGATCCCAAGGTGGACACGGAGCAAATCAACCTGCAAGCACTATCCAGCCGGTGGGCAGGGTCCAGCGTCGCACTCCCAAACATCTCTAGAGTAGAGGGCCCAGCAGCCGAGTCATCCGGGGTGTACCATGTCTCGACACACGGCGGGTCACACGGGTCCCATCCGCCGGTCGCCGGGTACAGCAGGTCCGGCGGGGAACAGCCAGCAGCGCAGTCGCCTGGGAGCCCCCCGGGCATAACTCCATGCAGTCGGTCTCCCAGATCACGGGCACAAGCCCGCATAGATGACCGCAGATCGTGCAGGGCAAGGAAAACATCTGCTAGGGCAATGGGCTTCACAGCAGCAGAGTCCCGCACCCAGAGGGCGTCGCCATATTGTCGTCCACTGTAGTGGCTGCCAGAGCCCATCTCCAAGGCGAAGCCGATAATGCAAGCAATGGGCGCAGTCACCACTACTCCACGAAGAAGGTTAAACACCCGCCGTCCGGGTCCTGCCGTCAGAAACTGGCCTCATGGAGAGCGTCACATGGAACCCCCGGGGCTACCAGCAAAGATGCAGAGCGCCTGGTAAAATGGCGCCCACCGCGGCACCAAAGAATAGAAAAATCCCCCAGCGCCGAGCCTGGGACGGGTGAGGGATACAATGTTGCTCCTGATGCAGTAGGGGAGCAAACTTGGAAGGGCGGGCCGGGCGGCACACTGTAGCATTAGCTGCAACAGTATCACCGTAGCCTCCGGCCCCTCCCGCTGCAGGCGTCCGCGGCTGCCGAGTCAAGAGGCAGCCGCTCCAGAGAACAAAGACCCGGTCCCTCACGCGCCGCGGTGGGGCAGGATAAAGGCAGATCTCCGGTTCCACCGCGAGTTGGCCGACGGGGAACACACCATTCGGGTCGGAAGCCCAGCGCGGCTCAGAAGCGCCGGTGTTCAGTCAGGATAGTGAGCAGGATCCGCTGCGCTTCGAGCAGAAGGCGGGCGGGTCAGCGGAGCCGAGGAGTCAGGCGGCCATCGCGGTCGCTGGCTTGGCTCCTCCCAGAGCTTTCCCCCCTTTTTAATCCATCGTGCCTGCTTGTCTCTCCATTTGATTGATTGTTGTCCAAGCATTTACTGTTTTAGAATTGGTTCTCTTTGGTTCATTCTCTATTTACAAACAAGCACAAAGTCGCAATACTCTGTTTAGTCTTTGCAGATAGTGAAAAATCGTGTAAAAAAAATAAAAGTAATCGAGCAAAATCAGTAGGCCACTAATTGGATCTCTTTTTGACCTCGCTAAAATAGAAATATTAGGAACAACCCTTCATGAGAAATACGAAAATAGTGAGATGAACTGAGCTCCACACCATGAGGGCTGCAAGACAGCTCGGCTCCATCACCCATCCCGCACAAAATAACGACAAACCCTATGCAAATATTAAAAATATAGACAACACACCAGCAAAGAAACAGGGTAAAACATTTTATTAAAAAACTATTTACATAACGTTGGTTTATAAGATGATATCAGTAGTGGACCGATGTGTGAATAGATCAAAAGCAGCACAAGGCTCCAAGATCCGGATGGCAAGCTCCTGGATGTTGGGTGCCATAGTTTAGAGTTCTGACTTTGGGCCTTTTTCAATGCCTGTGCTTTGTTGAATCAAAATGGCGCCTTGACACAAAGCTGACTCAAGCGTTGCTACTGATGCTATGCAGACCAAAACTGGTTTTCAGTTTGTAAATTTTTCTAGATTTTTCAATCCAAGTTTGGTTGACTTTGTAGAACGATGGCTTCAAATTTTCAACATACGGTGTGGTGGCGCTGACTGGGAGGGGGCGCTTCCCTCCTGCCCCCTCCCCAAGTAAGATTTTCATACGTGAAAGTACGTTAATGGTTTTGGTCCCTGAGATGCTTCGATGTCACTGCCATTCTCAAATAGCATAAGTTCTGGATGTTGGGTGCCATAGTTAAGAGTTCTGAGCAGTGCTTGTTATACTGTCTGAAGCTTATTTCCACCTACTGCAGCTTCACTATTCTCAAAGTAAGTGAGTGTCGTTTGTGGACCTGACTGCATAAGAAAACAATGTGATATGTTAGCTTCCTAAACAGCTTGACGGAGGCCCCTGAGGGGCGGTGTGATGGCCATGGACTCGGAGAAGACGCTTGGCTCCGACACCCTCCCCAAGTCTTATAGCACTGGTGTAGCCTGAGATCGCCCCCGACATAGGCGGCCGGCTCCCGGGGTCCGGCGGAACTTTTTGCCTTTTGATGACTCTTCAATTCTGGACCTTGTCCCACAATCCGTTTGACCTGAAGACAAGCTGTAGTGGGGCGCCCCTTTACCGTTTTAGTTGCCATTCCGCCCGCTTTTGCTACACTGTGCCTCTTCCGCCATTCAGCTGTTTACCGCCCGCTCTTGCGACTACAGCGTCTCGCTCATCATGTAGTTGAGTTGCTCCCGCTCTTGCGGTGCAGCGATAGGCGGCTGCCACAGGACTCTCAAAATGGCGGCCGGCTCTTCGGTTTTGGGCCTGGTCCACTAAAATGGCCCTGGGACACCTTGGAACTCGGACGCTTCCCTGATAGGGCTTGGGTCCCATTCTCGAAAAGCGTCCCCTCAGCCGTGAAGATTCTACAAAAGTCTTGGGGGCCTCCGACTCCCCAGGCTTCTGGTGGGGAGCGGCTGCCATGATTGCTCGTGGAATGGCCACGACGGAGCTACGAGATGGTAGTGGTCTCATGCTGACGCCAGCTTTAGTCTGAAACATCCAGAAACACTGTAGACTACCAATTCGATCAGTTCCGGTAGCGCCCCAACATGACCCGGAAGAGAAGAACTTGCCCTCCCCTCTTTGACTGATGGTTCTTGTTGCCTGTCCCCTCTGTTGTCATTTAACAGAACTTTTTGGACTGCTGAAAGGGGTTGTGTTCTGAACGCTGGTTGGTGGAGACATTTTGACTATATTCTTGACCTACGTTGTCGCGTAATGCGTTATATGACACGCCGCGTTAGCGCACCCGGAAGTGATCCGAGGCGCGGCGCGCAGCGCGTAACGTAAGCATAACAGGTCATGTGACTTGTTAATAAAACTTTTCATTGGTTCATTTTACTTTTGTTAATTTAATGATGAAAAGCTTGGTCATATGACCTAAAAATTACGCTTTTTATTGTTTTCGAACAATATTTTTTTTTCAAACATATGTTATAATATTCCAGGCTAATGTACTTTCCCGGAAAATTTACAACTGTCTTGTAAGTAAAATATATTCCTTTTTCGAGAAAAAGGGCGTTTCTTCCTTCCATGACGGAGCCGTTGAGTAAAAGAGATTCGGCCTGCTGTCTTAGTTGCCGATACGCCTGATTATCAGATTCTTATCGATCACTTTATGTTGCAGACATGAAAAACACAACTGCCCTTGACCATTTATCTTTACTGCGTTCCTACATATTATACCTTTTATCCGTCATGTAATTGGACTGCTTTATTTCACTTGCCTTTTACTGATTCGAAAACAGTGACTAAAAGTAAAAACTTTACCAATGTAAATACTACTACCGTGTTTTGTTTTAAAAACCTTTATTGTGAAAATGTCAGTATACAAATACGGGCCTATAACCACGTGGGCCGGCCACGGAGCAAACTGAAATCGTATATGATGAGGACACATTTACACTGTAGAGGAACGTAACGAGCGGGCCATTAGGTTGCAAGAACTAAGGTGTCTAACAGTTGCGGAATCGGTGGACATACATTTTGTAATTAAAATAGGACAGGGCCACTTACAATACCATTTTCTAGATATACATTTGCGGGCAAGGAGTTACGAGTCCCATTTATACCGGCGCCATTTTGGGCGAGGCCGGGCAGGTCCAAGATATAGTCAAAATGTCTCCACCAACCATCGGCCAGACCAGAACCCCTTTCGGCCCTTTATGCTACAAGATGGTGTCTTCCATTCAGAAAATATTGTTGGCAGCATTTTGAAAGGAAACAGAAACAGCCGTTCTCCTAGTGAGTTTCACATTGTTACATTTAGGAAGAATGTTGAAGAGTAGTATGTGGAAAATCTGAAGCCATTTTTCTACAAACTCTCAATCAGACTTGGATGGAAAAAAAAAACCTGAAGAATGTACAAACTGAAAACCAATTTTTGTCTGTATAGCATCAACAGTAACGCTTGAGTCAGCTTTGTGTCAAGCCGCCATTTTCATTCACTCAATAGCGTCCCCCTACACACATTCAGGGACCTGGTCGTGTCTTCAGATGAAACGGATTGTAGGAAAAGAAGCAGAAAGGAAAAGGAAAAAAGTTCCGCTGGACACCACCTTGGGCAATAGTGAAGCTGCAAAAGGTGCAAATAAGCTTCAGACAGTCTTCAACTTACTCTGATTCTTATAATAAACTTCAGATAGTCTTACAAGCACTGCTCAGAACTCTCAACTGAGGCAATCAACATCCAGGACTTGCCATTCGGATCTTGGCGCCTTGTGCTGGTTCCGACCTATTCACACATCGGTCCACTACTGACATCACCTCATAAGCCAACGGGGCACCCCACGCCGACTTTCGGCGCAGCATTGTAGGATGGCCACACCAGTGCGGCAATTTGCTGGACACCACCTCGGTGCCATCCGGATCTCGGCGCGTTCGAGTCACTGTACCGCAACAGTGACCGCAATTCAGCTGGACACGCCGTCTTTCGGCGCAGCATTGTAGGATGGCCACACCAGTGCGGCAATTTGCTGGACACCACCTCGGTGACATCCGGATCTCGGCTCGTTCGAGTCACTGTACCGCAACAGTGACCGCAACTCAGCTGGACACGCCGTCTTTCGGCGCAGCATTGTAGGATGGCCACACCAGTGCGGCAATTTGCTGGACACCACCTCGGTGCCATCCGGATCTCGGCGCGTTGTGCTGCCTTTGGCCTATTCGCACATCGGTCCGCTACTGACGCCGCCTCACGTGCCAACGGATTTTCTACGCTTTTTGTAGCCCTATGCCGCATAACAGGTCATGTGACTTGTTTATAAAACTTTTCATTGGTTCATTTTACTTTTGGTTTCCTAAAGATGGAAGGCTTGGTCATATGACCTGAAAATAACACTTTTCATTGGTTTAGAATTTTTTTTTTTCCCAAACGATGAAAGCCCCACCTTGTTTCTGGATCATTCAGACTGAAGCTGGCGTCAGCATGAGAGCACCACCATCTCGTGGCTCCGTCGTGGTCATTCCGTGAGCAATCATGGCAGCCGCTCCCCACCGGAAGCCTGCGGGAGTCGGGGGCCCCCAAGACTTTTGTAGAATCTTCACGGCTGAGGGGACACTTTTCGAGAATGGAGCCCAAGCCTTAGCAGGCAAGCGTCCGAGTTCCAAGGTGTCCCAGGGCCATTTCAGTGGACCAGGCCCAAAACCGAGGAGCCGTCCGCCATTTTAAGAGCCATGTGGCAGCCGCCTATCGCTGCACTGCAAGAGTGGAAGCAACTCAACAACATGGTGAGCGAGACGCTGTAGCCGCAAGAGCGAGCGCAACTCAGCTAGATGGCCGCCACCTGGGGAGGCCCATTCACGCCGCCTCCCCCACCCCCGGGCCGCCGCACGCCAATTTTCGGAGCAGCATTGTAGGATACCAAAACCAGTGCTGCAGTTTACTGGACATCACCTGGGTGCCTGTCGTACATGTTGTGTCAGCCATGTGACACTGGACACAGTCCCATCAACATCTCAACGCGTTCTGCTGCCTTGGGACTATTCGCACAACAGACCGCTACTGACGAGGCCTCCCCCCGCACCACCCGGGACGCCCCACGCTGTTTTTCTGTGCTGCATTGTAGGATCCCAAAACCAGTGCGGCACCCAGGCGACATCACCTGGGTGCCGTCCAGAACTCTGCACGTTGTGCTGCCTTGGGACTATTCGCACAAAAGACAGCTTCTAACCATTGTTGCTTTTTGTGTTGAAAAATGTTTAAATGTTTTTAGTTTTTGTTCCGTTCGTTATAGTTAATAGTTAATAAAGTTTTATAATCTTACTTTGTTGGAGTGTTATCTATTTTTTTTAAAAACGGGTGAATGGGGCCTTGAATCGGGTTATTGTCATGTGTGGGCTTTGGAAGTGTGCTGCTGCAGGATCGGACATTTCAAACTCAAATGCACGTTCTTTTTCTTACCTTTCCGAAGCATGGAGCGCAATAGCAGGCAGAGAAAGGGTGATGCACGTGTTGAACACTACCTGACCTGGCAAGTTGCTGGCAGTGCCCCCCCCCCGCCCGCTCCTGAAAGAGGACACACACACACCGCCGCCCCGAGTACTTCACAAATCTTTAAAAGACCATGCGCTTGTTCATGAGGCTTAAATGGTTTATCACCTCTTCTAGAACCCCTGTATCGACCCTCTGACGTTTCCTGGAAAAATTACCATGTAACACAATACCAAGCCCTGTCAGCTGAAACCCTCAAGGAATCGTGGGGCATATTATCAAGGGGGTTTATCTCCGCTTTTTTGGCTTTAAAAGCCAAGAAAGCGGAGATAAAAATATCTCCCTATTGCCAAGCTGTCGCTAACACCAGTTAGTGACAGCTAAAAGGAGATAGCGACCATCTTGGGCCCTGCTTTGCATGTCAGTGATACTTATCACTAATGACATGCAAAGTGGCGTGCCAAGATGTTAGCGACTGGAAACAGTCCCTAACATCGCTATCTTCTATTACCAACTTTTGGAGATATTCGCGCTAAGCGCGAATATCTCCAAAATCTAACACCTGCCCTGAGCAGTTCTTAGCCATGTTATCCAATGGGAGGTGGATAACATGGCTAAGAGCATTTGCTCGATAATACATGAATATCGCTGACTTTTCTGCGATAATAGCAAGGTTTATCTGCGATAAAAATCGCCGATGTGCGGCGATAATTTTTGTCTCTAAACAAGTTAGAGACAAAAATTATCGCTAGTTGTTCGTAATATGCCCCCGGGTTTTTGCTTGCAGAAATCGGGAGGCGGGAGACTAGCACTGAAATCAGTAGTCACACGCCTGAATCGGGAGGGTTGGCATGTCTGAATTCTCTACAGCTGGGGCCATAAACTACATCCGCAGGGGTAGGTGATAGCCTAGGTCCGGCCTGGACAATCGGACACAGAGGAAGAGGAGTGTCAGAGGGTGCGGTAGTGAATAGGGTGAAAGAGAGGTGTCGGGAGGGCACAGGGTGTGATTCTCAGAGAAGAGCAGCGCAGATGGGGGGAAGTATATGGCCCATGCATGAGAGAGAGAGCGGGGATGACCAGTGCGTGGGGGAGATGCTTGCGAGGGTGGGGAGCCATGCTGAGGATCGGCGGCGTGCAGAGAGTGGGCCTGGTCAAGGCATCTAAAATGGCTGCCGTGCACGACAAAATTGTGGCATTGGACAAAAAGGCAAGATGGCGCAGACTATGTTTTTCAATAAGGATTCATTTATAACAAAATATTTACTCGCAGTGACAAAATGGTGGTCAACACTTCCTGATTTCCATCGAATCGAACGTTAACAAACGTCACGCAGCAAAAAAAAAAAAAAAAAAAAAAAAAAAGCTCACGCACAGAGCAGTTTTTAACCATGTTATCCAATGGAAGGTGGATAACACGGCTAAGAGCATTTGCTGGATAATGCATGAATATCGCTGACTTTTCAACGATACTCATGCATTGTGGCCGATGTGCGGCGATAATTTTTGTCTCTAAACAATTAAAACGAAGCACAAAATGGCGAATTCCCGTTTCGCTACCAGTTTGCGGCCCAGTTCGCGGCCCGTGAAGCGCTTCTACCGTGAAAAATCATTTTTTTTTCTTTTCCCCACGGGACCCTTTAATAACCCCAACAACATTCCTAGGGGGTCAAGAGGGGGATACCTTGCCCCCTTTCATTAAATTCCCCTTTCGTTTTTCACCTCTTCTTCTCTCTCGATCCTACCGAGAGACAAGATGGCGGCCGCTCCGGACTGTCACGCAGCAAAAAAAAAAAAAGCTCACGCACAGCCGCTGGAAGAGATGTATCAACATATATCAGCCTCCTCAGCCACCCTCAGGAAACATAGGGGATTAGGATACGTCTCCCGCACCCCCTTATACCTAATAATTTAATTAACGAAGCACAAAATGGCGAATTCCCGTTTCGCTACCAGTTTGCGGCCCAGTTCGCGGCCCGTGAAGCGCTTCTACCGTGAAAAATCATTTTTTTTTTCTTTTCCCCACGGGACCCTTTAATAACCCCAACAACATTCCTAGGGGGTCAAGAGGGGGATACCTTGCCCCCTTTCATTAAATTCCCCTTTCGTTTTTCACCTCTTCTTCTCTCTCGATCCTACCGAGAGACAAGATGGCGGCCGCTCCGGACTGTTTAGAATGTTGACAGACACCGGAGAGCCAATCAGCTTTCTGCGCGCAAAGTTCCGAAACGCAAAAAGTAAGCGAACCGGATCGCTGCCCGGAGCGCTGTTACAGATATATATCTTGATTTAAACGTTAATTTCTCAAAATTCACTGAAGCACATATATTGAGACCTAGCAAAGGCACATCGGGCTAACAGTCCCTACAATTTTGCCAAGTTTCGTGCAAATCCATTCAGCCGTTCGAGCTAAAAGTGAGTCCAACCGCCCTATGGAAAACTCAATGTAAAAAATGCGTTTTGGGACCCCCCTTTTTTCTCAGCCCCCCCTTGACGAAACCCCACCAAATTTTCAGGGGCTGCTCAGAAACAAAATGTGCCATTTTCCTGAACATTTCAGCCGATTCCGTCCACAAACGCCAAAGTTATTAGACATAGAATTTTCAGAAATGCCATAGGGAATTAATCCTAACTATATATACCTACTGGCGATAGCCAGTAGGTAATATATATATATATATATATATATATTGTTTAAGCAAGGTGCGCAAGCTCTTTGATGAGGGCTCACCGCAGCACCTTAACCCTCCGGTTTGTTTGTGGCACCCAGACGATGACTGAAGGCTCCCTCTTGATTAAAAAGAATGTCCGACACCTTTCGGGGCCAAAACCCGCCCCTTCTTCATGGACTGTGAAGAGAGAACGCCAAGCTCAGCTTGCACTTTTCAAATTCGTTTTTATTTGAAAAAGGGCGTTGCCTGCCCTGAGTGGGTGGAGTCTTCGACACCAAGACTTCTGGTATATGTAGTCTTTACATGTTGAGTAGTTTGTTAGAACCTTGAGTAGGTTGGCGTTTCCCCCACTTGTATTGTTGTCTTTTAAAACCTTGAGTAGGAAGGCGAAGGTAGGCTTCAAACATCGCTTTGTTTCTCTTGAAGGTGCTGTGCTGACAGGCGATGAAGGGTGACATCGCCTCAGGATTCAATTGCTTGGATACTTGTTCCGCTTTTGAAACGGAGCTCCTCACCCCGACCAAGGCAGGCCGTTGTAAATTGTTTAAGCAAGGTGCGCAAGCGCTTTGATGAGGGCTCACCGCAGCACCTTAACCCTCCGGTTTGTTTGTGGCACCCAGACGATGACTGAAGGCTCCCTCTTGATTAAAAAGAATGTCCAACGCGTTTCGGGGCCAAAACCCGCCCCTTCTTCATGGACTGTGAAGAGAGAGCGCCAAGCTCAGCTTGCACTTTTCAAATTCGTTTTTATTTGAAAAAGGGCGTCGCCTGCCCTGAGTGGGTGGAGTCTTCGACACCAAGACTTCTGGTATATGTAGTCTTTACATGTTGAGTAGTTTGTTAGAACCTTGAGTAGGTTGGCGTTTCCCCCACTTGTATTGTTGTCTTTTAAAACCTTGAGTAGGAAGGCGAAGGTAGGCTTCAAACATCGCTTTGTTTCTCTTGAAGGTGCTGTGCTGACAGGCGATGAAGGGTGACATCGCCTCAGGATTCAATTGCTTAGATACTTTTTCCGCTTTTGAAACGGAGCTCCTCACCCCGACCAAGGCAGGCCGTTGTAAATTGTTTAAGCACTCATCACCAGAGACTACAACTTCCAGCATGCCTGGGAGCTAAGCAAGTCAAACCACGCCCACTTAGGACGACCCACTGCTTGAATAAAAACGAATTCAAACAGACCTGATGAGTGTAATGTGCATCGTGTTTCGTCCATGAAGAAGGGGCGTGTCTGCCCCGAAACGCGTCGGACTTCTCTACAAACCTGGGAGGGAGGCTGTGAGTGTGATTGGGGCTGGTGAAGGCTGGACAGTCGATGAATTCTTGGTGAGCCCTCTCGAAGCGCTTGGCGCATTGCTTTTCAAAATTTCTCCGGTCTGCCTCGACCGTGGGAGGGGCTCTGCTCCGTCAAACGCTAGAAGCTAACAACATGACGGGGACTGGAGCGAAGATACCCATCTTTGCTTGCTACAGCAGGAATCATCTTGCAAATAATCATCACACCCCAGCCAACCCCCCGACCTCCAACCCATGAGGTACAACAATCAAGATGACTAATTTGAGACAATTGTGCGCAACCTACTAAAGGAGGAATCAGCACTCATCACCAGAGACTACAACTTCCAGCATGCCTGGGAGCTAAGCAAGTCAAACCACGCCCACTTAGGACGACCCACTGCTTGAATAAAAACAAATTCAAACAGACCTGATGAGTGTAATGTGCATCGTGTTTCGTCCATGAAGAAGGGGCGTGTCTGCCCCGAAACGCGTCAGACTTCTCTACAAACCTGGGAGGGAGGCTGTGAGTGTGATTAGGGCTGGTGAAGGCTGGACAGTCGATGAATTCTTGGTGAGCCCTCTCGAAGCGCTTGGCGCATTGCTTTTCAATATATATATATATAGATATATTGTTTAAGCAAGGTGCTCAAGCTCTTTGATGTGGGCAACTCTTGGACTGTATGTGTTACGGCTGGCCTCGGCCGTGATAAGGCCCCACTGCCTACAATGCGGGTCTACAGTGTTGGTGACAAAGTTACACTGTGGAACAGCGTGCCCAGTCGGAGAATGGAACTACTTTTCATGCCTGAGATCGACACACCCACTTGGGGAAGACCTTACATTTGATGGCATGGCGGCACCCACAAGGGTTGACGAGCCGGACTTCATCTACCAGCATTCAATGCACACACGCCCACATGGGCGGGGATATTTAAATGTGTGCGAGGGGTCCTGCGGCTGCTGTTTCCATCTACCAGTGATCAAGGGCAGCTGATGCCCGAAACGCGTCTGGTGCTAATTTTGCCGGTTTCAAGCTGAATACATCCTCCGAATAAAAGGATTGAAGCACGCTGTGTGTGGCCTCATTGTTTGTGGGCAACTCTTGGACTGTATGTGTTATGGCTGGCCTCGGCCGTGATGAGGCCCCACTGCCTACAATGCGGGTCTACAGTGTTGGTGACAAAGTTACACTGTGGAACAGCGTGCCCAGTCGGAGAATGGAACTACTTTTCATGCCTGAGATCGACACACCCACTTGGGGAAGACCTTACATTTGATGGCATGGCGGCACCCACAAGGGTTGACGAGCCGGACTTCATCTACCAGCATTCAATGCACACACGCCCACATGGGCGGGGATATTTAAATGTGTGCGAGGGGTCCTGCGGCTGCTGTTTCCATCTACCAGTGATCAAGGGCAGCTGATGCCCGAAACGCGTCTGGTGCTAATTTTGCCGGTTTCAAGCTGAATACATCCTCCGAATAAAAGGATTGAAGCACGCTGTGTGTGGCCTCATCGTTTGTGGGCAACTCTTGGACTGTATGTGTTACGGCTGGCCTCGGCCGTGATGAGGCCCCACTGCCTACAATGCGGGTCTACAGTGTTGGTGACAAAGTTACACTGTGGAACAGCGTGCCCAGTCGGAGAATGGAACTACTTTTCATGCCTGAGATCGACACACCCACTTGGGGAAGACCTTACATTTGATGGCATGGCGGCACCCACAAGGGTTGACGAGCCGGACTTCATCTACCAGCATTCAATGCACACACGCCCACATGGGCGGGGATATTTAAATGTGTGCGAGGGGTCCTGCGGCTGCTGTTTCCATCTGCCAGTGATCAAGGGCAGCTGATGCCCGAAACGCGTCTGGTGCTAATTTTGCCGGTTTCAAGTTGAATACATCCTCCGAATAAAAGGATTGAAGCACGCTGTGTGTGGCCTCATCGTTTGTGGGCAACTCTTGGACTGTATGTGTTACGGCTGGCCTCGGCCGTGATGAGGCCCCACTGCCTACAATGCGGGTCTACAGTGTTGGTGACAAAGTTACACTTTGGAACAGCGTGCCCAGTCGGAGAATGGAACTACTTTTCATGCCTGAGATCGACACACCCACTTGGGGAAGACCTTACATTTGATGGCATGGCGGCACCCACAAGGGTTGACGAGCCGGACTTCATCTACCAGCATTCAATGCACACACGCCCACATGGGCGGGGATATTTAAATGTGTGCGAGGGGTCCTGCGGCTGCTGTTTCCATCTACCAGTGATCAAGGGCAGCTGATGCCCGAAACGCGTCTTGTGCTAATTTTGCCGGTTTCAAGCTGAATACATCCTCCGAATAAAAGGATTGAAACACGCTGTGTGTGGCCTCATCGTTTGTGGGCAACTCTTGGACTGTATATATATATATATATATATATATATATATATATATATATATATATGTTTATACAAAATGCCCAAAGCATTAGGATCGCACACTCCTGCTCCCGACCATCCGGCCTTCAATCTGCAGCCTTGTAGTTTCCTCCGTTTGTTAAGATATCTGCCAACGCGTTTCGGGGCTTGCTGCCCCTTCTTCTTGGGCTGGAGAAAGCACAAATGAAACTCGCATGTGTTCGTTTTTCACCTTTATTTGATTTTGTCATCCCACCTCCAAGGGCGTGTTCGCATCCAATTCCCCCTGGTGCATGATGGGGGATGGAGTTCAGCATGCGAAAAAGATCTCATTTGGTAAGTTCATTTAATGTTTTTTCCGTCGTTTCTTGAATAATTGCTCTGAGTGAGTCCGGATGGGAACAACAGGGCTAATTTGGCAATAGAGAGCAGCGCCGCGATGTCAAGCACATTCTCGACAATGGCCCCTCTCAGCTTCAGATGTTCGTGTTCCTCAGCTGACGGTGGTGCTGACCCCCACGGCTGGGCTGCCGCGCAGTTAATGTTTATACAAAATGCCCAAAGCATTAGGATCGCACACTCCTGCTCCCGACCATCCGGCCTTCAATCTGCAGCCTTGTAGTTTCCTCCGTTTGTTAAGATATCTGCCAACGCGTTTCGGGGCTTGCTGCCCCTTCTTCTTGGGCTGGAGAAAGCACAAATGAAACTCGCATGTGTTCGTTTTTCACCTTTATTTGATTTTGTCATCCCACCTCCAAGGGCGTGTTCGCATCCAATTCCCCCTGGTGCATGATGGGGGATGGAGTTCAGCATGCGAAAAAGATCTCATTTGGTAAGTTCATTTAATGTTTTTTCCGTCGTTTCTTGAATAATTGCTCTGAGTGAGTCCGGATGGGAACAACAAACGGAGGAAACTACAAGGCTGCAGATTGAAGGCCGGATGGTCGGGAGCAGGAGTGTGCGATCCTAATGCTTTGGGCATTTTGTATAAACATTAACTGCGCGGCAGCCCAGCCGTGGGGGTCAGCACCACCGTCAGCTGAGGAACACGAACATCTGAAGCTGAGAGGGGCCATTGTCGAGAATGTGCTTGACATCGCGGCGCTGCTCTCTATTGCCAAATTAGCCCTGTTGTTCCCATCCGGACTCACTCAGAGCAATTATTCAAGAAACGACGGAAAAAACATTAAATGAACTTACCAAATGAGATCTTTTTCGCATGTTGAACTCCATCCCCCATCATGCACCAGGGGGAATTGGATGCGAACACGCCCTTGGAGGTGGGATGACAAAATCAAATAAAGGTGAAAAACGAACACATGCGAGTTTCATTTGTGCTTTCTCCAGCCCAAGAAGAAGGGGCAGCAAGCCCCGAAACGCGTTGGCAGATATCTTAACAAACGGAGGAAACTACAAGGCTGCAGATTGAAGGCCGGATGGTCGGGAGCAGGAGTGTGCGATCCTAATGCTTTGGGCATTTTGTATAAACATTAACTGCGCGGCAGCCCAGCCGTGGGGGTCAGCACCACCGTCAGCTGAGGAACACGAACATCTGAAGCTGAGAGGGGCCATTGTCGAGAATGTGCTTGACATCGCGGCGCTGCTCTCTATTGCCAAATTAGCCCTGTTGTTCCCATCCGGACTCACTCAGAGCAATTATTCAAGAAACGACGGAAAAAACATTAAATGAACTTACCAAATGAGATCTTTTTCGCATGTTGAACTCCATCCCCCATCATGCACCAGGGGGAATTGGATGCGAACACGCCCTTGGAGGTGGGATGACAAAATCAAATAAAGGTGAAAAACGAACACATGCGAGTTTCATTTGTGCTTTCTCCAGCCCAAGAAGAAGGGGCAGCAAGCCCCGAAACGCGTTGGCAGATATCTTAACAAACGGAGGAAACTACAAGGCTGCAGATTGAAGGCCGGATGGTCGGGAGCAGGAGTGTGCGATCCTAATGCTTTGGGCATTTTGTATAAACATTAACTGCGCGGCAGCCCAGCCGTGGGGGTCAGCACCACCGTCAGCTGAGGAACACGAACATCTGAAGCTGAGAGGGGCCATTGTCGAGAATGTGCTTGACATCGCGGCGCTGCTCTCTATTGCCAAATTAGCCCTGTTGTTCCCATCCGGACTCACTCAGAGCAATTATTCAAGAAACGACGGAAAAAACATTAAATGAACTTACCAAATGAGATCTTTTTCGCATGTTGAACTCCATCCCCCATCATGCACCAGGGGGAATTGGATGCGAACACGCCCTTGGAGGTGGGATGACAAAATCAAATAAAGGTGAAAAACGAACACATGCGAGTTTCATTTGTGCTTTCTCCAGCCCAAGAAGAAGGGGCAGCAAGCCCCGAAACGCGTTGGCAGATATCTTAACAAACGGAGGAAACTACAAGGCTGCAGATTGAAGGCCGGATGGTCGGGAGCAGGAGTGTGCGATCCTAATGCTTTGGGCATTTTGTATAAACATTAACTGCGCGGCAGCCCAGCCGTGGGGGTCAGCACCACCGTCAGCTGAGGAACACGAACATCTGAAGCTGAGAGGGGCCATTGTCGAGAATGTGCTTGACATCGCGGCGCTGCTCTCTATTGCCAAATTAGCCCTGTTGTTCCCATCCGGACTCACTCAGAGCAATTATTCAAGAAACGACGGAAAAAACATTAAATGAACTTACCAAATGAGATCTTTTTCGCATGTTGAACTCCATCCCCCATCATGCACCAGGGGGAATTGGATGCGAACACGCCCTTGGAGGTGGGATGACAAAATCAAATAAAGGTGAAAAACGAACACATGCGAGTTTCATTTGTGCTTTCTCCAGCCCAAGAAGAAGGGGCAGCAAGCCCCGAAACGCGTTGGCAGATATCTTAACAAACGGAGGAAACTACAAGGCTGCAGATTGAAGGCCGGATGGTCGGGAGCAGGAGTGTGCGATCCTAATGCTTTGGGCATTTTGTATAAACATTAACTGCGCGGCAGCCCAGCCGTGGGGGTCAGCACCACCGTCAGCTGAGGAACACGAACATCTGAAGCTGAGAGGGGCCATTGTCGAGAATGTGCTTGACATCGCGGCGCTGCTCTCTATTGCCAAATTAGCCCTGTTGTTCCCATCCGGACTCACTCAGAGCAATTATTCAAGAAACGACGGAAAAAACATTAAATGAACTTACCAAATGAGATCTTTTTCGCATGTTGAACTCCATCCCCCATCATGCACCAGGGGGAATTGGATGCGAACACGCCCTTGGAGGTGGGATGACAAAATCAAATAAAGGTGAAAAACGAACACATGCGAGTTTCATTTGTGCTTTCTCCAGCCCAAGAAGAAGGGGCAGCAAGCCCCGAAACGCGTTGGCAGATATCTTAACAAACGGAGGAAACTACAAGGCTGCAGATTGAAGGCCGGATGGTCGGGAGCAGGAGTGTGCGATCCTAATGCTTTGGGCATTTTGTATAAACATATATATATATATATATATATATATATATATATATATATATATATATATATATATATATATATATATATATATATATATATATATATATATATATATATATTTAACATTAGTTATTTATGGTTTTCAAAAGTGAAAAAAGTCAATTTTGTTTATCATGTCCATGAGGTACGAACTAAAGTTGTTTCCCCTATTTTTTGTATTGGAGATTGTTGCATTACCATTGGTTGGCCATATGTGGTGCTAGACTAACAGCAGGTTTGAGTTGGAGTACATTTACACTGTTTTGTGTCTTTTGGCTGTACAATTATAAAGTTGCAGGATCTGAATAGCAATGGGGTTTAATCCTTTGTCGGTGGGTGCACAACCCTCCCTAAACCCCGCCTTACCTCTCCCTAGAGCCCTTTGTACCCTATCCCTAACACCTCCCACTTTGTAGTAGGTATTCCCTATTTACCAGCCACTCTCCCATCCCTCTCACATTTACTCCTAAAATGTACACCTACTTGTATGGCGATCTCGATGGTCAGGGTGAAACTTTCTGTACGTAAAGGTAAGGAGAGGTGGTGTCATAGACCTGCAGCTGTAGGTTTGTAAATATCATTTTACAGAACATTAGTAGTAGATATACAAATAATATTGGTAAAACCAAAAGGTCTAGGCTAACGTCAGACCTAAAAGTTACCCTGTATAACCTTTGGAGGTGCCTTAAAGCAGTGGCGTAGCTAGGGGGGGAGGGGGCGGGGGCGGTCCGCCTCAGGCGCCATTTATAATTTTTGGGGAACCTGTTGCGCTGACCCGGTGGCTCATTGCTGCGTTGGCTGCATCAAAGTATTCATTATAGCACAGCTGCTGCAAGCCGGTCAGGGAAATGGCATTCACGTGAGGTGGTCACGTGATTGCAACAGTGTATCGACCAACTCGGGGCCGGGCCCGACCAGAGCCTGCTGAATTTATGAAAATGTCGCACACAGCAATCTGAAACCTTGGCAGCTATGTTTTTTTCAGCCACTACTGTGCTTAAATAATGAACGCATGTTGGAGGAATAGTTAGATTAAAGGACACAAACTATGCCATCGTGCTGGCATTGCTGACCGATACAGATCTTTGCTCCCCTGTAGCTGGTGAGACATGAGAGTCAAACAATGCTGAGTTACCACCTGAGCTCTGCAGTGCGGGACCAGCATGTCTTCAGGTCTGAGCAGTGGAGATGCGTTATTGTTGTTGTTGTTAAGGTTAGGGACACATGTGAAAGACAGAGTCTGCCATTAGTATCACACACAGAGACTGCCTGTTTTCGGTAATTTCTGCACAGTGCACACAAATGCGGGACTTACTTTTTGGCAATTGAACTGAAAGCACCGCGGCTGCCTGCAACAACTTTCAATTAAATTGCCAAAAACGAAGTCCTGCGTTTGCACTGTGCAGCAGTTACCGATAGCAGGTCAGAAGGAGTTCAGGCTGCAGCTCGGCTTAACTAAGTCCCACGGCCACCGCGTTAGTGTGTCCTCCGACCGTTGTTGACCCCCCCGTCCCATCCTCTGAGTCTAGGGTTGTCAATCAGTTGTAGCGTGCGCAGTGCGCACAAGCGCTACCAATGTCGGCCCTGTAATTACATTTTTGGCCAGCCCTCGCCTTGCGATCAGAACGTAGCAGTGACTCGTTATGCACTTCACCGCTACGCTCTCGCCGTGAGGAGTCAATTCTGGCTTGGGGCAGTGCTTTATTATACTTGCAGGCAGCTTTGGGCGTTTTGCTGGCCTGGCTGGCTCTCTGGACTGTGAGTTAGCTGCACTGCAGACTCAGTACTAATAGGGGAACAAAGTTGAAACCCCTGGAACCACCCCTGCCTGCCATAGACCCTGCCTGTAGCGAGTGAGGTAAGAGGAGAGCAGCAGCGGATTCAGAGGAGTGGGTGGCTGAGTCTTTGGCTCATCCATGATAGCTGCCAAGGTTTCAGATTGCTATGTGTGGCACTTTCAGAATTTCATCGTAATTATGAGTGACATTTCATCGTCTAGAAGTCACACTTTCTCAGGGGCAACAATTAAAATCCCTCAATAAAGATGAAGGAAACATATGAATACCAGAAATTACATCCATTTTATTGTGGGGAAACTCTTAACATTTTGAAACAGGTGCAGAGCAGTGTCATGTATGTGCATGTTTGCATTGTGCTGAGGGGTAATTGTTCACACAGCTTTCTGATGGATGTCACATGCGGTTTTTCTGAGTCCCCAGATAGATCATGCAGTGTGTGTGTTCTCATTTGTACTGCCAGTCACCGGTGTTCAACTGTGTAGCCTTTGACCGTGTCATGTATGTGCATGTAACTTGCATCATGATCGAGGTAACTATTAGCAGCAATACTACGTGTCTCTCGGAGATCTTTCAAGTGCTTACTGTGCTTTTTCACCAGCATCTCCCCTCCCCCCCCCCCCCCCCCCCCCAGGGCTGCAATCTGAGGGATAGCCCCGGGTGCCACAAGCTCTAGCTACGCGCCTGCCTTGAAGTGCCTTAAAATCCACCCACGGTGCAAACGTTTAAACTGCTAATTCTTTGCCTGTCCGTTTGTTGCTGTGGGCTGCATCCTTCACCTGTGGATTCCTGTTCTCATCGGCAGCTCCTCGCCGGACCCGCTCCGCGGGTCCCGCTTCGCGCTGAGGGGAGAGGCGCACTGTGTTTGGAGGGGCTCTGCTGCTGCACTTCTGCTTGGACAAAGGCAAGTTCAGGGATGCGAGCGGACCCGCAGGGACTCAAAGTTCCAGGAGTCCCTGCGTGAGGTCAACCCACAACACCTGGGTCGCTCTCCCTGACTGCCCCGCCCCCCCCCTAGCACTAAAAGCAGCCTTCATTCTCCACGTCGTGGGATTCTTCGCCTGTCCGTTTGTTGCTGTGGGCTGCATCCTTCACCTGTGGATAACTGTTCTCATCGGCAGCTCCTCGCCGGACCCGCTCCGCGGATCCCGCTTCGCGCTGAGGAAAGAGGCGCACTGTGTTTGGAGGGGCTCTGCTGCTGCACTTCTGCTTGGACAAAGGCAAGTTCAGGGCTGCGAGCGGACCCGCAGGGACTCAAAGTTCCAGGAGTCCCTGCATGAGGTCAACCCACAACACCTGGGTCGCTCTCCCTGACTGCCCCGCCCACCACCCCACCTCCCCCTTTATTACTGTACTGTGACACCGCTGCCCGGGAGGGCGTCGGGAGAAGCCCGGGACAAGGGCGGGACCGTCTGTGGCCGTCCGGGGCCGAAGGAGGCTGGGCTGGGCCCACACTCTTTCGCCTGTATCCTCCCTACTTTAGTTGGACTGTGCTCAGGACCCGGCCATGTCATCTCCGGCCCTAAGTGAAACTCCATCTAGGACTGGGGGTAGTAACACTGGGACGCTAGATAATTATTTCAAATCAGCAAAGGGGGAAGGGGGAAAAGAAAGTTCCCTTGAGAAGCGTAGGGCAGACCGCCGCCGCTCCATCGAAAATATGAAACACAGACCTCTTGGCGATATAATTCCCTACCCTATCTCCCAAGGAGAAAGCCCCTGTTTTGGTAGTCAGGATTTATCTTCCCAAGAGGGTGTCCCCCTACTACTACGGGATACTATCCCTAACCCCGCTATACTCCCTGAACAGACCATGGAGGCCATTCAACCCCTGTTAGTAGCATGACTGTCGATTTGGTCACCCAAACACCCCCGGCAGCTAAAGCTAGGAAAAACAAGCCCAAGCAAATTGTTGTGGCGGAGGTACATGGTCCTCCACCCAATAGGCGCAGAAGAAAGACGAGGGGGGGCCAGGGAAAGACCAAAATTCCCCACTCACACTTTGGAAAAAATTATAAACTGGCACACACTCCAAACAGGCTTATACAAAAGGTGCCTGTGGTCGCCTCCCCCAAGGGCGCTAACACGACCTCTGCAGTTGCAAATAGTGACATAGGGGCCAATCTACCCAATACAGTGCCCCCCGCAACATCCCTGGGGAACATTGAATTTCTACTAAAATCACTCTTACTGCCTATCAGTGAGAGCTTAAAAAAAGTAGAGATCAGGCTCACAATCTTAGAAGCCACTCTAACTAGTCTGAGTACCACGGTCAGTAAGCAGACAAAAGCCGCAGGGCCCAATCTTCCTGCAGGGACCCCCACCCATCTACAAAAACCTCCTCCCAACGCAGGACCCATTCAGGGTGCGGCTGTTGCGGCCTCTCTGCAACCACTTATGTCCATCCAAGTCCCAGTTCCATCGAACATACCTAATACTATGCCTCCCCAGATAGTAGCTCCAGTTTCTCATAGCTCAGTTCTAGGCATAAATCACAGGGTCCTACCAAACCTAAGTACTTCACCCCCTCCGCCGGTAAAGCTTGATCCCAGACCCCGGAGACCGGACTTGCCCCCCGGAAGCAAACAACTTTATGGTGGTATTGGCGGGTGCCCCCCCCCTCTTGAAAGGGGTGAAAATTAAAATTTCCTGTCACTCAAGAAGAAAGTTATCAAGTGGCTTAATTGGAACAGACCCTTACCGCCCCAGTTTAATAACGAGATCATCATGGTCAGAAGGGTACCATGGCTGGGGAAGACAAAGAAAACAATTGTAGGGGATTGCATTATGGTGTCCTTCCGAGACCCGGGCACTGTTCTGCATATTTGCTCAGGGTCAAACAGATCGCTGGACTCCACTATACAGTCATTGCCAGTCTCCTTCTTCTTCCCCCCCCCCACCCGTATGCACTACGAGCCAGCACAAGGCAATTGGACAAGGGTAGATCGGAGACACAGATATAAGGAACACGTGGCATGCCCAGTTTACCAACCGCCGGACAATCCCTTTTTTCATTACAATCGTTTTAATTGTTTGGGTGGGTTGGACGGGGTTGATTGACTGTCTTCAAACCCAGCCCTTAGCTATGTGACCCCGGATACTGACCAATGGGCTGTCATTGAGGTAGTTGGATCTACAGCTGACAACGTCCCCGATATCAGTCATTCTCTATCCCGGCTAGGTGGAAGGGTAAGGGTCACCCATCTGGAGGACTAACTACGTGGGTGGCATCCCATCTAGGGTGTGAGGCCCAACGGATACTGGTGCCATCTGACGATATTCTTGTGGTCCTACTGTCCTGGCCGAATCAAGCAAAACTTGTCCTGATTAACATCTACTCAAGGCCAGTGGGAGTTGCCAGGGAGTCATCCACCATTGATGAACTCTCAGCTTATTTAGCTGAAATATCAGGAGATCTACCCTACATAGTGGTGGGGGACCTAAATTCTCATTTTGAGCCGCTGCCAGGCCTTCTAGATGGATTCCCGACGGAAGAGGAGACTAGGTGGTTAGTACCTCCCGTAGAAGCCCCTCCCCCAAAGGCATGGACCCCCGTAGCATTGCAGATCACAGCCCTCACCCTAAAATTCGGAATTAGAGCCTGTAATGGGCGTGCCAACCCAGACGTACCCAGTAGAACCACCTACAATAGAGTAGGAAGAGAATCCCGACTGGATTACGTTTTGGTACAGATAGCGAATTGGCCCACTATCAAGGATTTTAGGGTGACTGAAAGGTCAGACAGTGATCACAATGCTTTAGAACTTGATCTTATCCACCCTGGCCTTCAAACCCCTGCAACTACGAGTGAGGGAAACAAACCTGAACTTCTACTGGCTAACAACAGAAGAAGAATCAGGTGGGAAAACATAGCCTCGAGTCAGGAGAAGCTTCCGAAGCTGTATGCAGGATTAATCCCTATCCTAGAGAGAGTAGGAGACTTAGCCATTGGGGTGGGCAATAAAGATACACTGGGTAAATTACACCAGGCACATGAGGACCTCATAAAGGGTGCCGCCCCCATTCTATTTAGCAATGTACAAAACTCAAAGAGGGGGCAGGTACATAAATCCTCATGGTACAATAAAGCCTGCAAAAAGGCAAAGGAAGAACTCCTTAGAAATATTAAGGAGGGTCAAGGAGGAGAGAAGGTAAGAGAAAGTAGACGGGTATATAAAAAAACTCCTGGCCCATGCTAAAACTGAATGGGAGGAGAATCAATGGGAGGAGATAAATAATTCCCTTGTGAAAGGAGACCACAGGATGTTCTGGAGAGTAGTGAATGGGGGGTCGGGGAATCTTCACTCAGCTATTGAGCCTAACATCGCACCAGGAGTATGGCAGACCCACTTCCAATCCCTTTATAGCTCTGAGTTGGGAGAAACCACGAATGATGCTGGGGGGGGGGGGCAGGCAGTATATGAGGGGGAACCAATAACAGTGGGAGAGGTTAGGGCAGCAATAGCAGGTCTGACATCGGGCAAGGCGCCAGGATTGGACGGCCTACCTGGGGACTTGTTCAAGCAGGAACCCGACATCTGGGCCCCCTACCTTGCTGTTCTGTTTAACGGAGTTGTGAGCGGCATGGAGGTTCCAAGCACTTGGCTGGGGGCAGAGGTGGTTCCAATATATAAGAAGGGCTCGCCCCTGCTCCCAGCCAACTATAGACCAATCAGCCTAATTGATGTACCACAGAAGTTGCTTGGTAGGGTATTGCTGAATCGACTGCAGGAGTGGGAGGAAGAAACGGGTGCCCTTAGCCCCTATCAGGCAGGATTCAGAAAGGGGGTTTCAACAGTGGACCAGGTTTTTAGATTAAACATGATCTATTGGAGGGCAGCGATATTCGATGGCGGCAGCTTATACACAATATTTGTGGATTTAAGGGCCTCCTTCGACTTGGTGACCAGAGGTAAACTTTGGAGTGTCCTGTCAGAGATGGGTGTACCCGCGGACATTTTGATAATCTTACAGAGATTACACCACAACAACTATGCCCGAGTGAGGTGTGGGAAGTCTGGGGAACTGACGGACAGATTCCCCGTTGACAGGGGGGTTAGGCAGGGCTGTGTGCTTGCACCGACCCTGTTCTGCCTCTTTGTCAACGGGGTAATCGCCCACCTGAATGGTACTGAAAACACTGATGCCCCAAAATTGAACGGCAGCAGGGTGCCTGCAATTATGTTTGCAGACGACACCCTGCTCCTGTCCAAAACCCCAATGGGGATTCAGCAGATTCTTGACTCTTTTGTGGCCTTTTGTACAGATAGGGGTCTAGAAATCAACGCCACAAAAACTAAATTTATGTTCCTGAATCCTAGTCAGAAATTGCGCCCGAACCCACTACTGGGAGCGTCAAGGCTAGAGAGAGTCTCCACCTTTGAATATCTAGGTGTAACCTTGAATGAGACTATGTCATGGGGACCACATCAGACTAGAGCTAACCTCAAATTAGTGCAGACCACTGGGGGCATTGTGCGGATGATGAAGAGCTCGACATACCGGCCTTTGGGACCGCCCATACAGATCTATAAAGCACAGGCTAGGGGCGCCACTATGTATGGGGCGGAATTGTGGGGACACACATCAACTCGTAGTCTGTCGGCAACTGAGAACAATTTCATTAGACAGATAGTTGCACTTCCGGCCAGCACCCCGCTCCTTCCTCTGAGGCTGGATCTGGGACTGAGATCAATAGCTGATGAAATAGGTCTCAGACCCATAGTCTTCTGGCGAAGACTGTGGAGTAGTGAAGAACTATCTGCCTATAGGGCGGAACTGAGTGAGCTTCTAACTCATCCCAAAGCGTCACAAATCCCCTGGGTAAAATACATCCAAAAATCATGCACAACATTGGGGTTCCCCGATCTCTGGTCTGACCCTGCAAACGCCTCATTAAACATCCCACGCAGAACTTTGGTCAAGGTCTTCCACGACCAGAAATTATCCTCTGCCATGGATGGCCAGAGGGAGGGATCATTAACATCTGCATTCATGCTGAGCAAGGACTCATATAGGCTGGAAAGGGTCTTGGACGCTATGTCCCCCGTGTTGGCCAGGAAGCTGTTTCTCCAATGGAGATATGGAACATTGCCCTTCAGATCTTTTACCAGCTCCTGGACAACCCCGTCCCTCTCTAAGCAGTGTCCGACATGCTCCTATGCGGAGGAGAGTGATCTACACGTGGCCCTGTTTTGCCCAACCTATATGAAAGCCAGGAAGTACTGGCTTTTGCCACTTATTAGGAACTTTGGTTGTAGGGAGTACCTGCCAATGTATAGAATTCTAAAAACCGATGTTTCGAGTTTAACCGTGTTTGTACTGGCAAAATTCCTCACCAATGTCTGGCACACCCGCACTCGCATTCTGAAATCACAGGCCTCGAGTTAATCCCAAATCTTTTAAAATGTAACTCCGGTAGTTTTAACTATCAGGAATGATTTTATAGTGTATAGCATGTGCTGTTTTGTTATTGTTGTGGATTTTATCATGGTTGTACATGTTTTACTGTAGTTGTATATCTTTTATGGCCATATGGCCGAAATAAAGATTGAATAAATAAATTAAACTGCTAAATACATTTATGTCCACGTTCTTATTTTTTGCACCCAACCACCCATGCACAGCAAGTGCAGACGAAGCCCTATCCATGCAGGTTCCTGCCTTCCATTCATCGTGCAGCTAGTGAGAGTTGTGTGTATTTTCACCTGTATGGCCGCCGGAGCTCCGGCTGCTTCTACCTTCCCACTCTCTTCCTGCTGCCTGCTCCCCAGATGGGCGGCGCGGATCAGTCTGTGCCCGGAGCTGACACCTGAACTGTCTGCCACACGTCTCAGATCATCCCTATAATAACCACGTTTGCATGAGGAAGTGCAGGGTAGAGGGAAGGAAAGAGAGCACCGGGTGAAGGCGAAGGCCGCTCCAGATAATGATCCTTATTGGTTTCTAGCCTTCTGCAAATTGTTTAGCCTCGCGCTGCCTCCTGGCAATTTGCATAACACGTTCACCCAGACTGCTTAGCGCTACGTTCCTCTCTGCTCCAAAATGTGCCGCCTGTCTCAAGCTTGCTGTAATCTAATTGTTTCCCAGACAGCTAAATTATGGATTTGAGTCACTCACTGTCTTGACTTCTTGCACACACTGCTACTGGCATGAGTCACCGGTGAACACAATTTCCATATTATAAGGGAGAACAAAATAATAATTGTGCAGTCTCAGAATTGGACAGGCGACTGGAAGGCAGGCTGCGCAGCAAGGCTTGGCAGACAACAGATTACATGATTGAAAGATGGAGGAGTAGAGATAGATGGACAGACAGTAGGAGAGAAAGCGAGAGGGGGACCTACAGACAGAAAACATAATTGTAAGGTGAAGGGGTAGAGATCGATGGACAGACAGTAGGAGAGAAAGCGAGAGGGGGCCCTACAGGCAGACAGAAAAAAAAACAGGGCAGTCAGAGAGACCGACATAGAAAGACAGAAAGAACCCTTTGTACGAGGACAGGCAAAGCGAAAAAAACAGCTTCACAGAAAAACTGAAATATAACCAGACAAAGCACAGACTTCAACATCTTTATAAAAAGACAGCTAGAAGTATAGAAGCAGACAGATCCAGCAAACGAGGAAGATGTTATGTAGTAAAACAGGCTGAGGAACTTTACAGAAAGACAGAGGGAACATCAGGACGAAAGTAACAGCTTTGCAAATGTGACTGGTCTCATCTCATAGGTTATGGGCCTACAGTGAGTGCGAAGCGAGGGCTTTATGTGTGCCCTGACCTCCTCCTTTCATTGCAGGCAGCCTCTGGCACAGGGAGGCCTTCTAGTACACACCCAGGACCACACGATTATTGAAAGAGTGCACAAGTGGCAGCTGCTTATTTGAGACGATGAACTGACCATCTCCTAAAGTAGGCACTTATCTCCATCTCCTTCTGCTTGCCTCTCGCCCGTGTTTACCAGCACAAAGTGCACAATGAACAATCAAGCTATTTTGTGAGTTAACCTGTGAAAGGAATGAGGGACATTTCAGGATGTCTCCTTTGGCAGCTCGAGTTGTATTTATATATGAATATCTTGCATCTGATTAAATTATATATTATATGGTGAGGCTACTACAACCCCCTACTCACTCAGGAAACTGCATCTCTATAGCTTGGATGGTGGTGACTACATATTCCTGCATGGTTATCCATCTTGTGGGGCTGCTGCTGCTGCCGGAAGTAACACACATAACTGTTTGTTAATATATGAATATTCTCAAATATCACTAATCGTTGCTTTCAGGGGAAGTAGCGCTGGAACTGCGGATCCATACACAGGAGCTAGTTTATGGCCCCTCCCCGTCAGGACAGATGTGTTGCAGGCTATGGAGCAAACCAGGTAGAAGTTTGAAGGGTATTTAGACAGGATATCGGAATCAGGAATATTTGGAACAAAATATTGTGTCAGGAATATCTAGGACACAAATATGGTGAAGGAAAGTTTCTATGTGTAAGCAAAGTTGTACTATATATACCTCCACATATTGTCACATGGCCTGTATGGACATTTTCGTTTTTCGCTACCTTAGCATGAGCACGCTGCAGTTTGCCTGGTACATTTGCACACGTTAAAACGCATCTTTATTTTTGCAACATTTAAAGGATTGCTTTCACATGAGAACTCAGGGCGGGGTTCGCTCTCTGCTTGTTCCTGGGATTTTCACTTACCATTATGTGCAAGGTCGAACAACAATGCCCCTTGTTATTTTGTTCTGGCCAGACCCTAGCCCTTAGACAAAACATGCCAATGCAGCTGTTGTTTACAGGATGTACTTTGCTTCTTATTGGGGTACACTAATTAGGTGCGACACACTTGGAGAGGGGCCTTTCCAGGGAGAAGTGGGAGACAGCACCTGTAATGTATATCTAACATCTATAGGCTGAGGTATGGGGTCTGCTGACAAAGCCCAGAGATCTTCTAATATGTAATAGTACTGCTTCTTAGCAAGGGAAGGGAGGATAGGCTCCACTTTCTTTTGTATGCATATTAGGGCACGTTAGTTAAAATAAATATTTTAATCCTTTTAGTGACTCTGTCAGATCTTATTGTGGACGAGTACAACAGTGCGAGCAAAGGGGTGTGACTTGTTACTGCGATTCCTGAGAGATCTGGGAGTGGTGTTTTGGGGTTTCTAAACATTTGCTTCTCTGTGAGTGAGTAAGAGAGTAAGGGAGACAATATAGCTAGTCAGTCCAGGGATCATGGGCACTGATATGGTGGTCTGACTCAGTCCCCATATACTAAGGTCCTATATTCCTGCGCATAGTTCTGTTTTGTGCAAAATTCCAGAAACACTATTGGTACCATGATGATATATATACCTTCAAGGTACATAGATGTGTTCGTGAGTACATTTATATTTGCCTATTTGCACACACCTTCTTGATATTTTGATCCTCCATATTTTTGACACGATAATCTGTCCACACTATAATTCTGTTTCCGACATCCTGTCAGTGATCCCCTGAACATCCATCCAACACCTGTTGTTGGGACTCCAATTGGCATGAAGCTGTTAAAGGTGAATACAAAAGACTACAGAAGTAGCTCACTAAATAATCATAGCATTGCAGTTAGGCTAGAGTATGAATGAGAGACAATCCCACTTCAATTGTAATGAGTATAAATTTGATTATGGACTTGAACGTGTGCACTTACTGGCATACTTCTTCGGGAACGCGTCTTGTTTCAAACATTGTATGAAGGAAGTATGGGAATGGGTGAGTGACAACTGGGTCAAACAACCATGATAAAACAGAAATTATTGAGGTCAGTGTTAGGCATGCCTTTGGAGTCCACCCGCTTGGTTCTAAGAGATTGTACATTATATTAAACACAGACCAAAGCAGTCCCTCTCTCTTGGACAGGACAGTGACAGGAGTTCAAGATTTCTCAACTGTAGTGTTTGACAAACATGTCGCCTTGTCTCACTCTAGCTGGCCATCTATCTGTACATACAATCGAAATTCAACTATGTTGCAGACTATAGAATGCCCATAACTAATTCTCTCCAATTGTTGACGCAGTGTCAACTTCATTTATTTGCACTTAATGATATTTTAACCTGTAACACGCATAACCATTATTTACATGTGTAAACATATTATTTTACATATCATTTTATATTTATATTTAGAAAATTGAGTGATTAATATGGCTTTGATTAACTATAGTTGGAATATGCTGATTTTACTATTGACACGAGTGGTTCTCGGTGCCTGTCTCCAGATTAACGTTGTATTTCTGCTTGATGTGCATTACTCTCTTTCTGTTTCAGGCACCAGAGTCACTAAGGGACATATTATCAAGGACAGGCGATACATTATCGCCACTTTTATCAGCAGGAAACTGCCAATAAAGCAGCGATAATGGCCTTGATAATATGCTCTATGAATTCCAATCGAAGCCCATGTTAGATATGTTCACATCTAACATGGGCTTCGATTGGAATTCATAGAGCATATTATCAAGGCCATTATCGTCGCTTTATCGGCAGTTTCCTGCTGATAAAAGTGGCGATAATGTATCGCCTGTCCTTGATAATATGCCCCTGTGTTCTTGTTACAAATGTTATTCTTCATTTAGCTTACAGTTTGAAGGTCGTAGTATAGCAATTACCTGGTTTGGACAATGATTCTTGCACTTGCATGGTTCAGAGACGGAGGAATACTCCTTTGTGAGATATTGTGAAGGCCATGATAATAGAAGAATTTGGCATTATATTATACATAAGAAGCCAGCCGACACCAAGTACAGCAGAAACACTGATTTTGAATAGTTCTTACTCTGTGAGTACCTGTAGAGTGCATCTCTTTGACTTAATTTCACGTTTTAACTAAGAGAATTCCATGATGGCACAAGTCTTATGACCCTCAAAAGAGCCTGTGGGTCAGCTAGGGGGGGGGAGTGTTTAGGGAAATTAACAGTCTCCCCCTCCAAATTTACAACAATTTACAACAAACTGGTCTGGGACCAGCTCCCCTTCCTCCTTGGCTGGTGCCTAATTGGCAACAGAGAAACTAAAATACAAAGGCTTTACTCCCTCACACTTATAATTATGCTTGACTGTGCCTCTAAAGTAAATTACCGTCCAAACCATCTGCTCTTCCTGGGCTACCAGGTATCACATACCTCACCCCAGCCCATCCTGTCATCTGGACTAATCCATTGTCTTTGGGAGCAGCTTTCACATCTCAATACGGCAAAGCACTGCAGGGGCTGTTGCTGGCAGACTAATGCAAATTAGCCTCCAGGAGCTTTAGACAGGGAAATAGTAATTGTTTAAAAAGTTACTTTTCCTCAATATGTATTTTAAAAGTCTAACTTCACCATTGTACTATATTATTTGTAAATATTAAAAATAGTGGTTGAGCCACTTCTCTAGCTGGTCCCAAACCAGAAATAGCAAAAACAATATAATAATCCGCACTACTTTTCCTCATAGGACAGCTAGTGCCTCGCACAATGAAAATAGTTTTTCGGGGCTTATCACTGTAAGGACATGTCAACAGCAAACCTCTTCATTCCCCAATTCCAAATATTAGGATTCTCAGCTATAGGAAGAGAGATAGCTGTCAGGTAAACTGGAAGACAATGATTAGGATAACACAAAAGATGGTGTTTAATGTGGTCTCACATCGGGGCATCTCTCGAGTCAAATGGATAAAAGGATAACTGTGATTTACGGAAAGTTTAGGCCATATAATGTCACATGTAGAAGCCTTAAGGCCCCCCACAGCGGTGTCAGTCAGTAGTCAGATTGCTTGAATGCTTTGTTTACAGACACTTTAGATATAGGATCATGTCAGCCTCTATCCCCAGAAGTAGAAGGCGTTGAACCCTTAGGGGGGGCATCAAGAGGACATAATTCTGCACCCTACCCCATAGTAAAAAAATCATAGGATGCCACAGCAGGAAATCCAGTTTAGAAAGCTTGATTAGTGGGAAGAGGTTATCCTCAACCATATTTGTGGGCCCATGTTAATGTGGATACCTAGATATCTATGTACTTTGGCCACTCATCTCATATCATGGTACTGCATGCATGCATTAGTGGTAACTCTGGAAAGAGGAAGTGCCTCACATTTTAGTCCAATAAATCTTGCATTCTAATAGGGGAGCAAAGTCATTATAATGGCCATAAGTGCCTTTATGGAGAACTCTGGGTGAGACAGAAGGAGCAGGATGGAGCTGGATGTCATCTGCATATAGTAAGGCCTTAACCACACTGTCTCCTACCTGGATGCCCTTTACCACTGGTGAGAAGCATATTACCATAGATAAAAGCTCAGAGGCCAGTAGAAATAGGAGCAGGGACAGTGGGCACCCCTGTCTAGTACCCCAATGGATTGCAAATGTGTGGGACAGAAATTCACCAAAGCTAATGTCTGCTACAGGGGAGTAATACAGGAGGCAAACATTGGCAATAAAGTAATTTACATAGACCGGAAGAGATAGGACCAGGCTGTTCAGTCAAATGCATTTACAGCATCTGGGAAGGAAAGGGCTAGTTTTCCCTCAGGGTTATCTTTTGTGTGATAGCCATAGGAAATGTCTAGCTTCCAGTGAGGTTACAGGAACTGTTATCCAGTACAAAGCCCACCTGAGGCTAACAAATGAGTTGAGGGATCACCTTTCATAGGCGGTGGGACACATTTTGGGTATAATTTTTAAGTTAACATTAATCAAGGAGATGGGACAATAATTAGCACATTCTAAGGGATCGTTGGCCTCTTTCAAAAGAAGAGTGATAGTAGCCTTGTTTGAAATGGCTCTCATGTATCCACTGTCCAGAGCCTCCTGGTAAGCTTTTATCAGGACCAGAACAATGATAGCCTTGCCTTATAGAATTCATCTGAATACCCATCTTCTCCGGATGATTTGTAGGGGAAGAAAAATAAAACAGCGTCCTTCATCTCCTTCTTACTGAAGTCCCTCTATAAAAAGGCTCTGCCTTCTTAGGTATGAACAGGTAGACGCAGATAATATAGAAAAGCATCAATATGATCTGACGTTACCTTGATCACTGAGGTGTAAATATATCTATAGAATGAGGCAAAGCATTCCATGATAGCATTTGGGTAGGTTACCAGGGCAACCTGCTTGTCATGACTTGCTAGTAAACCATCTGAGACTGATGCTGATGCAGCCTCACAGCCAACATATGGCCTGCTTTCTACCCATGATCATACCTCCTCAAATGCAGCTTAAGCAGAGCCTTTTTCACTCCCTCATTAAAGAAAGTAAGCAAGCATTGTTTGGCTAATTCGAACTTTTTCTGATGGGGGTTGGACCCTGACTATATAGGTTATGGACATTGCAGACGACTATCTGTAGACTGCACTGGTACTCTTGCAGCTTACTCTTTGTCACAGCTGAGTCCTTCATCATTGCCCCTTTTGGGGTGGCCTTCCCTGTCACCCACAGTGTCATGTGGTAACATACAAAACCTTCATTATCCATTGATAGGATTGAATATCTTACCTAAGTTACACTCATGCTGGGTGTACGTGAGCACTATCAATCTCCACCTACTTGGAGGAGATGTGAGTATTCCTAAATCCAGATTTAGATTGACAGAGCTGTCATCCAACAAGCCAACCTTTACTGTAATGTAGTTCCTATATTCCCAATAGGCTCTGTGCATTGGTATAATATATCCTACAGATTTGACGCAGTACTGAGGTCAACTAGGTCTCTTTCGAATACACTCAACTTAATTGTGTGTGTGCCAGCTAACTCAGAGGTCACTAGAAACGTTCTCGAATACACAAGAATGGATTGGTTTCTGACAACCACATAAACAAGACAACTTTGCTTCCCAAGAATAAGAATGTATCTCTCAGAGTCGTGGAAACAATAGATACGTTTTTCACCCAGTCAATCGTGCATGCTTCGTTTCTACAAATTTGCAGAGAAATAGTGGGACAGGCATTTTCAATAAAATGTTTATTGAACAGTCTTCTTTCTCATGCAAGAGACGTGAACTGCTACAATCGTTATGCAGACTGCAAAGTATAATGCGTACAGCGAGAATTGTATCCTAAAATAATACTGTAAAATCATTGTATGGTTTCTCAGCCATATAAAACTACATACATAAACACACAGGCTAAAATACTCATCTGGTGCTGCTAAAATATGCCTACCCTAAAGTACCAAACCTAAGTCTAGTAGAGAAGTGTGGCTCAGGGGTTAGAGGCAGCAGACCCGGAAGCTGAAATCGGTCCTGGACCAGGGTTCAATTCCCCGCCTCGGCGGGTCTTGGGCTCAAAAATTCCACAGACTCGATAATTCTTGTTCCTGGGCTCAAAAATTCCACAGACTCGATAATTCTTGTTCCGGTGCCTACTCGACTCATGGGTTTACACTCTGCGACTCTGGGCAATAGCTTGCTTAATCTCCACTACGGCCCCTCGCGGCGGGATGCCTGACTTTCACCTTGTGGATACCCTGCAGGGGTTATCTCACAGGGGAATACCAGGACGGGTTCCAAAGGCAAGCGCCTTGATGCCTGCGGGTGATACGTGCGCTATATAAATTGCAATACATTTACATTTAGTACGCAGGAAGAAGTATGTATTTTGTAGCATAGGTTTTAGTTGTTTTGCCAAGAATCTACCAAAGGTTTCTCTAGGTTCTAATCAGCTCCATACCTTGGTTAAGAATGAAGGAGGTCTGGTATCTCTGTCTCAGGACTTGATTTCCCAACACCCCGCAAGGGGAGCTGGAAACACTAGAGCTGGATTCATGGCAGGAGAAAGTCAGCTTACTGATAAGTGCGTCATCTGGAGAATCAGCTTCCTTCGGCACTTGCTGTAGCGAGCTGCGTCGGGCAAGTAGGCTGTCGATCTGCTCCGAACCACCGTAGTTTGCTACAGCAAGTGAAGGTATATTTATACCTTGAAGGTGTTTAGGAATGCCATAGTTTGACATAACGTCGGGCATATGAACGTCATAATGAACCCCTGGGGACTAGTTGTTCATTGTAAAGTAACTGAGTTCTAGGAGAATTCAATATTCAAGCAAGGGGAAGTCCCTGACTGCTTAAGCTGGTTTTCCAAGAAGTCATTTGACGTTTTGTACGGGTGGAAGTAGCCATGCCTGTATTTGGGTAGCACGGGCTATGCCTAAATAAGGGCTTGATTTCTATGCCTATAAAAGGGCAATGTGAATTGTACCTATATAAGGGCATGAATCAGGAAAATTCACTTGGAACTGAAAACGCCACACAACACCCACTCCACTTTCTTATGTACGACATTACTAAGTTCTAAACACATAAAAACATATCTAAACATGATGTGTTAAAAGCCCACCCAAATACATAAAAATGCGTTAGTACTGGTTGTAAATGAAAAGAGCATTTGTGCTGTACGCATGTAAAAGCAATTTTTCATTTAAAGCATATAGTTTGACTTTTGAAAATTCTATCTGAATGAATCACGAGAATACATTTATGAAATGGCTCTTAAATACAGAAGAAAAAGTCGAGACCATTTCATGGCAGATTATATAAACTGTTTGAATGTGGACAAGTTCAAATATTGTCTCTGGAATTATTCTTCAAAGAATTCTAGTTCTCTATGAATAGTTCTACTTTAAGCAGATTACTTTGTGCCAAAAAATGAAAAATACAAATTTGGAAAAATTTATAATCATAGAAAAATGAGAGGTCCAAAGTTAGATGTTTGTTTTGAAAAAATGAAGGTCGAATTGAGAGTCTCTCGGAACACTGTGTGCCAATTTCAAAAGTCAGTGTTATTGGTCGGAGAAAACATCAAATCTTGTAAGTCTTTAAAGAATTTGTCTACCATTGTAGGTGAAAGTTGGATTACCTCGTTAAGAAGATCAACCACACATAGATGTAAAGCATCGTCGTCAGCATTGGTAGCATTAGCAATGTTCGAATCAGATGGTACCTGTGTGCCTGTCGCTTCTTGTACCTCACCGTCAGCATTTTGCGTCTGTGATATCTCAATGAATGCCGTCATCAGAATTGGTAGCCCCTGGAGACAACACAGTGCATGAGCCGTCACTGGTCCAAGCCAAGTATCAACATCCATTGGCATGACTGATGGGAGTGTCAGACAGATGTCTAGCACGCATTCTTCTCCGCATAGCAAGCAGCGCAGAACAGGTAAGATGCAATCTTGCCAAATTGGTCTGTATGACAGAAACCTTGTGGTATTTATTTCTCTTAAACAAGTTAATCCCAAAATTTGGATGATGCGTTCACAACACTTCATCGCCAGTAGAGTTGTCTCCACGGTGAACTGGGTATTGCTTGTGACTTGGCTTGCCATATCGAAGCAATAGGAGCCCAAATAGTATCCCTGCTGCGAGTCCCAAAACGAGAGGCAGTCCGCCAAACACTGAGTGCATGAAGTTTGGAAATATGCCTAGGACTGCTTCAAAAGGTGCTAATAGCCCTGAAAAAATGTCTTATTGACATAATTTCTCTGAACTCCTGAGGCGGAAGCCGGGAGCACCGATTGCCTGCTTTTAAAATTGAACATTTATTTGTTGCTGTTGTTTTTAATACCTTTCACTTGGGCACTTTCCTTCTCACTACCCTCCCTTCTTCAGCACAGTCCGCTCCTTCCGCTCACCCGATTAGGTGCTGTAACGGGGAACGGCGAGGAAAGCGGCCATATTGAGGGTAGACTGGGGTTGCCGCTGCAGTTGCACGGCCACTCCCACCTCCTGCCAGCATATCATGACCCGTCCCTCCCGGCCACGAAGCGGGCGCGCCGGCGGCACGCCACAGGCAAGCCCGTCTGTGCCCGTCCACGACCGACCGGGACCCGGGGCCCAGCACCATGCCCATTCCCTGATTTATTCTTCTTCTCAACTTCTCGCTTACCAGGGCGACTGGTCCCTTAGCGTTCCTACTTTAGAACATATAGGGAAGCTTGGCATAACAGCGTCCGCCTACTCTCCTTCTTCCTCCCACCTCCCGAAACCCCAGCTCTCCTTCCCCCCCACTGCTCTCTTTAAGCCTCCTTCTCAGTCTTCCTCCTGTCCTCCCGCCGTGGCCACAGCCTACCTCCTTAACACCCGCTCGGCGGTGAAGCACCAACTGGAACTGTTTAATTTTCTTGACACTCTCAAACCTGATCTCCTGTTCCTTATGGAGACATGGTTCTCCTCAGACTCACTGCCTGATGTCTTAGCGGCCCTCCCCGATTTCTACTATGCCCTCCGAGTCGACCACCCTGACGGGAAGGCTGGAGGGAGAGTGGCCATGATTGCTCGTTCCAATCTTCAGTTTCCTCCATTATGGCAGCTGATTTCCTAGTTGTCCGCTCCGTTAATCTTGCAGTTCCTTTCACCTGTGCGCTTTTTTATTGTCCACCTCAAGCTATGCCCCACTCCAGGAGCTGTTGGCCACTCTGGTGGTAAACAACTCCTCCGTCCTGCTTCCGGGCGACTTGAACTATTGGCCCGGTGATCCTAGAGAGGATCAGACTTCTAAAGACTGCTCTGGAACTCTTCAATCCCTCAACGTTACTTCTCACATTCATTTCCCCACCCATGTGCATGGTCACTTTTTAGACCAGATCTGGTCAGCCAATCTACTTATTCTTTCCCCCACTGTTCCCCTTGCTCCTAGTCCAATCATTCCCTGGTCTCTTTTTCCCTTGATCGTGGGGCTACTAACAAGCCCCCCCGCCCAAGAATGTTTGGGCTCGAAATTGGAATCGTGTAGACCTGGGCGCACTTTGTTCTTCCCTGGCAGCCTCGTCTCCCTGTATGGTCGATGTCCCACTCGATATCCAGGTGGCCACCATTAACAGTTGGATTTCTGCCTCCTGCGATTCTGTTGCCCCTTTCAAACTCGTTAGAAAGTGCCGCTCTCCTGAGGCCAACAGGTGGTTCACCAATGACCTAAAATTCCTTAAATTGGCACTTAGACAGGTGGAACGGCGCTGGAGGCGCAGCTACTGCCCTATCCTTAAGGCTCAATACTTGGCCCTTCTTCGGGACTACAATAAAACCATTTTGTTAGTCAAAACTGAATATTTTTCCCGGAAGATTCTCCTTGCGGCAAACAAGCCCAAGGTGATCTTCTCCATCGTAACCAACCCAGCCGCATCCGATAGAGCCAATTCTAAACCTGCCCCTTCTCAATCTCTCTGAAATTCCCTTACCGGCTATTTCATTGAGAAGATTGCTACCATCACGCGCAATATTCCCCTGCCATCCTCCTCCTTCACTCCTTTTCCTCTGCCTCCTACATCCCTCTGTCTTGGTCATGTTATGTTATGTTATGGTAAACTCATTTATTACGCGCACAGATGCTCCAGCAAAGGAGCGTCCTGGCGCCCGACAAGGTAGCAACACAACACAACTGGACAGAATAAAAGGAAGAATCTAAGGAAACAAGAAAGTTTTAACAGCTCGACGAAAAGAGAGCAGATCCCTGAGGGCACGAATCTCAAGGGGAAGGGAGTTCCACAACACTGCGGCGCGTACTTGAAATGAGCGGCCGCCAGCCCGGCAGCGCTTCAAACGGGGGACGACCGCAAGTTCTGGGTCCGAAGATCTTAATGCACGGACCGGGACATAACAGGACAAAAGGTTAGAAAGAATCAAGGCAGGGGATCCCTTGAGAATCTTATAGGCTACACAGAGAACCTTGAACTGGATCCTTCGCACAATAGGTAGCCAATGCAGGGTGCGCAAAGTGTTAGTTGTGGGACAGAATTTAGGTAGGCCCACGACAGCTCTCGCCGCTGCATTCTGTACGCGCTGCAGGCGGGTGATTTCGGTCTGATTTAATTCCACTAAAAGGGAGCTGGCGTAATTGAGCCGAGAGATCACAGTTGCCTGAATCACAAGTTGCCTGGTGGTAGCATCAAAAAATTTTAATACGGGCCGTAGTCCACGCAAGATGCCAAAGCAGCAGGCCGCCGTGCGCTTAGTATGGCAGACAAAGGTGAGAGTTGGGTCGAGCCACACCCCAAGGTTTTTTAACTCAGCGACCGGAGTTGGCGTAGGACCCAGATCCGACGGCCACCACCTGTCCCCCCAGAGTTCCGTATGCTTGCCAAAGATCATAATTTCCGTCTTGTTTGCGTTCAGCTGGAGACAGTTGAAAGTCATCCAGCTGGCGACCGCCCGGAGTCCATTCTGGAATCTAGGGGCATCCACATCCGCATCCCGCTGATCGTAACCGCTAACTGAGTATCGTCGGCATATGACACCATGGTCATACCCCAGTGCCTGACAACCTCAGCCAGCGGTCTCACGTATAGATTGAATAACGTGGAACTCAGCGAGGAGCCCTGGGGGACCCCAAGATCCAGAGGATGGAATTTGGACTGATGGGGCGGGACGGCCACGCAAAAAGATCGGTTGGCAAGGAAAGAACGGAACCACTGGAGTGCAGGGCCGGTAACGCCAGCTTCCCCCAGGCGTAGCAGAAGGATCGGGTGGGAAACGGTGTCAAAGGTGGTGCTCAGATCCAATAGCACCAGCTCAGCCGTTTGACCCGCATCAAGCACGGAGCTCAGGTGCTCCACCATATAGAGTAGAGCTGTCTCCGTGCTATGCCCCACACGAAATCCATTCTGCGTGCTGTCTAAGATGTTAGCCTGTAGAAGATGGTCCGAGAGGACAGAATTAACACGCGCCTCCACAACTTTGGCTGGCCACGGGAGAAGTGAGATTGGGCGGTAGTTCTCGGGTTTACCAACATCCAGAGTTGGTTTCTTAAGGATGGGCATAACTACCGCCTGTTTCCACTTCACTGGAACTACGCCGGATGCTAATGAGGTGTTAATCAAAGAGCAAACTGGTGAGAGACCATGTGATGTTAGGTCTCTGAACAGAGCTGGCCGTAAAGGGTCAGCCAGAGACCCAGACTTGACCTGCTGAGCCAATTTTCCAAAGCTTTCCGCTGTTAAACTCGGGAAAGAATGTAAAACATCCAGAGTTGGGGCTTAGGAGGTCTACCAACAGAGGGTATGACCGAGGGAATGGCTCTGTAGATGGCATGGACCTTTTCCATAAAGAAGGCCGCCAAGGTTTCACAGTGTGAAATGGAACCCTGATGATTCACTACCACCTTTTTAGCTACAAGGTCTTTCAGGGCCTTAAAGATAGTTTTAGAAGGGTTAGTACTGGTACGAAATTGCTGGGCGTAAAAAGCTGCGCGGGTTCTGCAAACTGCTTGATGGTAAAGTTTTACAGCGGCCAAATACAAAACTTTTTTATCGCTGTCATAAGTTTTGCGCCAATCCCGCTCAGCACGCCTACAGGTGCTTTTGAGCGCCCGCAGCGAATCATCGTACCAAGGGCTCGGGTCCCTTGACCCACATTTACACGAAACTAACGGAATAAGGGAGTCAAGGGCCCTAGTAACCCACTCACAGAAGCGGTCGTAGCCCACATCCACGGTTTCAACTGGGCCTAGCGGGTCAGTGGACAAAAGATGGTAAAAATCATCGAGTTTTAATTTATTCCAACACCGTCTAGGGATAGAGCGAACCGTGGGTTTGCTGGGCGGCTCGTACAGTGGACACTGGATACGCACCAAATAATGGTCAGTCCAGGCCAGAGGAGAAGGAGTGGAGATACTAGCTTTTGCCAGATTTGTAAAAACAGGGTATAGGGTATGACCGCCTACATGGGTGGGCTGCAACACCAACTGAACTAGCTGAAGAGCCTCGAGATCGGCTACAGAGCTGTTTACCGCAGGTATGGTCAGGTTGTCATAGTGGAGGTTTAAATCGCCAAGAATGGAAAAATTGGAACAGCCTGCTGCCAACGTGCTGATAGCATCTGGAAGGACCTCCCTGAAAGCCACATCGCTACCAGGGGGACGATAAATCAATAGGCCCGAGAAGGCAAAATTAGGCGTAATAGAGATCTTAAACAACGCGCTTTAACAGCCAATAATTTTTTGCCCTTGCCAGTCGCACGGGTAGCAGGATTTGACCGCAAGCGCTATTCCCCCTCCTCCAGAGGCTCGGTTAAGAGTGTAAACCGAATACTCGGGATGGAAGGCCAAGTTGATAACGGCCGTGTTGGTCTCCTGTAACCAGGTCTCCGTCACACAGAAGACATCCGGCGACTCCTTACCTATCAGGTCGAAAATATCTTGGTGATGTTTTACTATCGACCTGACATTCAGGTTCCATACGCTAAAAAATGGGCGGGAGCTATTTACAACAGCAACAGAGGCGTTGCTCAAGCATGTAATGGGGGCGGAAAGGTCCAAAGTCCACCTCCCGCAAACACAAAAGTAAGGGTCACACAGCGGTCCTACCCGCGGAGCATCACAGCTCCTGTTACATTGCCCATGGCAAGTAGAGTGTCCCTAGAATAGCGCAACATTATGACCCCCGTAGCATCCAACGGTAGGGTCCAGGGTCCTGCCCAGCCCAACGCGTCCTAGCGCGGACGAGCGCAGACGGGCAGGACTCTGGCACGACTCAGGCTAATCTCCAAGGAGGCCTTTCTTACTCTGCTAAAGTAGGTAAAGTCAGGTTCCCCCTCCGACTGCGGTCCGGCTCACATCCTGCGGGAACTATTCTCTAGCTGTCCCGACCCTCCTTTAACACTTCTTAATACTTCTATCATTCAGGGAATAGTCCCAGCCCCCTTAAATCAGCTACAGTCATCCCCATCTTAAATAAATCAGGGGCGGATCCGACTCTTCTGGCCAACTTCAGGCCAATCTCCTTGCTCCCTTTCTTGTGTAAGATCCATGACAGCCATGTCACCACCTGCTTCTCTGCTTTCATCGAGGACAACCATCTTCTGGCCTCCCATCAAGCCGGCTTTCGCCCAGCCCACTCGACAGAATCTGTGGTCCTTTCTGTCCTAGATGAGCTCAGGAGAAGTGCCGACACCAATGCCCCCAGGCCGTGGTCCTCCTCGATTCGTTCGCTGCTTTCGACACGGTCGAACATTCCATTCTACTCGACCGTGTTGAAGCAGCGGGCATTCAGGGGACTGCACTGCGGGCGGTCCAACTGGATGGCTTTACTGCACCCACTTGTTCGATCTCTTGCGGGATTCCTCAGGGCTCTTCCCTTTCTCCCCTCCTATTTAATCTTTATATTTACCCCCTCATAGTTTCTTTACAAAATATGGAGGTCGCCGTCTTTAACTATGCTGGCGACCTCCAGCTTATCTTTAATCTTTCCTCTTCCCCTGACTCCATCCTCAAATTCCCGACTACTCTTGTCTTTATTTATGATTGGATGAATTATAATCATCTAAAACTTAATCCTGACAAGACGGAGTTGGTCCTAACTTGTGGCCCTTCTAATCCTTGGGACCCCACCTTTTGGCCACCTGCCCTTTGCCCCCCACCGACGCCGTACACTTCTGTTAAAGCCCTGGGCATTAAAATCAGTCCAGACCTCTCCATGCGCCCCCAGATCAGCTCTGTAGTTTCAACCTGTTTCCTATCCCTCAGAGTCATACGATCGATTTCCCGTTTCTTTTCCCATGATGCTCTTAAACTTATTATCCAGGCCATGATCTCTTCTCGCTTGGATTATGGAAATGGTCTGTATGTAGGCATTCCGGCCTATGAACTCCAGCGCCTACAATCAATACAGAACCAAGCCGCATGCCTCATCTATCGGCTTCCTAAGTTCCATCGCACCACTCCCCTGCTTAAGTCTCTTCACTGGCTCCCCATCCTGCAAAGATCTTTATTTAAGATGGGTTGCCTGACCTTCATGGCTCTTGCCGGCTCGGCTCCAGTTTTCATTAACTCCATGATCTCGCCCCACGTCTCAAGTCGCACACTCCGCTCTTCTACTCAGGCTCTTCTTAATGTTCCTCGCTTTCGGAGGTCCAAGCTTGGTGGCATGAGGTTCTCCTTCCTTGCCCCTCGCTTCTGGAACACCCTTCTTCCTTTTATTAGGTCCATGACAGTTTACTCGGACTTTCTTAAAGCTCTAAAAACCTATATCTTCACTCAAGCCTACCCAGTGTAATAACTCTCTGGTCGGTGCTCCCCCATTCTGTTAACCCACAGTGCCAAGAAACCGTTTGGTGGCCGAGCGCTTTACAAATTATTTCAACTTCAACTTCATGTACATAACCGCTCGTATCAGACATGTTTAAGATACGACTTAACATTTCTGAGAAATGTATAGGGCAATTTGTGGTTAAAAGGGCATGTATCTCTGCAGAAGTCCTTGCGACTTGCAGATCATAGGTCTCTTTGGCCTAGGTCAATGGCACAGTTTTCTGTAAATGAATGGCTTTCATTCAGCTTAAAGTATCAATTCGTATAGAAGAGATTATCAGTGACGGCCATAACGGTGACTCCCGGTCTGTCTTAGTTTTTGGAAACAATACTTGCATACAGCAAGTGACCCTGGCTGACACGGTTACGAGATAGGGTAACCCTTGCTACATGCCACAGCAGCTGTGATAGTTCAACATGAGGTAACTTCCATTAGAAAGTTGTCCAAAAATTGGATCAATCACCGCAGCTGGTGAACCTTGCAGGTGGCAGGATAAGTGTTTCCCAGCTACCCCAGGGGACCGGCGCACCGCTGACGCTGCACCAGGAGGTGCCTCAAGAGCGCGGAACATCTCCCGCCCTGTGGGACGCGCGCGGGCAGGCGCCGGGCCTGGCCCGGGTAAAGAGCGGGCCATTCGTGGCCGTCAGGGGCCGGTAGAGGCTGGGCTGGGCCACATCCCTAACGCCCGAACAAGCAGTTACAACTTTTAGAAGGTACTATTTGGAACTATCTGTTGATATATTTAACTATTCGTACCATACAAGTTTTTAGCCAGCACTTTTGGTTTGATTATTGATTTTAGACATTATTGATAATGGCAAGAAAACGGGGAAACAAGAATCCGGTAGAAAATGTATGCAATACCCTGGACACATACCTAGTTAAAGCAGTCAGTGATCTGACTGAGGAAATTGATCGGACAGAGAGACGATTATCCTTAACTTCCAATGTATCGCTTGGAGATAAGACAAGGGAAGATTTTAGTATGAAAAATACAGAAGATACACTTAATACAGGGTCACCGATTACAGTAGAAGATGTAATTATTCATTCTGTTGATGTAATTGATACCAGCCAAGAACTTTCACGCATCTCGAAGACACCCTCATTGTCTATACTGGATACATCACCCACCATTTCCCCTACACAGGCTTCAAAGGATACAGCTACTAAGAAAAAAAATTGGCAACCAAGGTGTTACTAAAACAAAGAGAGTCAAAAAATATTTCACTTGTGGGAGTGTAGCAATGCTAAACAAAAAAACTGAGCCTACTGATGTTTTAAAAAGTTTGGATATAGAAGCTATTTTTGATAAGTTGATTGTATTGTTAAGGCCACTGCACGACAGAATAGATAATATAGCCAAAGAAGTGCATAAACGTAGTGGCTGCATAGAGAAAATGTATACTAAAATAGAAAAAGGTAATGAGGGTGTATGTAAAAATGCTGGGGGTGAACTTAAATTGCTCCCTGATAAGAATGACAATATTCCCAGAATTAGTAAGAATAAGGAACGTAATGGAAATCAAACTCACACAGAATTGACAGAAAATTCTAAACAGCCATCAAGAGAGCATGCCGCTAGAAATCATTGTGATAAAGAAAAAAGGGATGTAATAGAATTGGAAAGCGATAACCCTCCAGTACCAGTCATAGATTGAGTTAGATTCTAAAAATGTTGCTTTCACATCTCCCCCATCTATCAATCTACTCCCTGAGTGCGGGCCTTATGTAGTGGTTTTGATAAATGTGCCTAAATTGAAAAAAGACCAATGGGAGAATCAAGTAACACTAAGAAATAAAACGACTCATTAGTTGTCTGAGAAATGTGGTTCCCCACTTGCGGGTGTGAATCAAATATTATTAACAAAGCGCTTGGGTTGGATTGGGCCCTTGAAGAAAAAATTAGAGGGAGATATAATTAATTTTAAATTTCCCGCTTGGGCAAGAGATGTACTGGCAAATGTACCCCCGCCATCGCAACGGGAATACAACATGACTCTTTTACCACTAGGTTACTTTTACGGACACCTAAGAGGGAACTTTGTTCAAGGTGATACCATTCGTAACCCCAAACCGAGGTACCAAACCTTTAAACCACCACCACAATCACTCTTACATTCAAGCATCCCCATATCAAATAGATACCAGATATTGGGGTCTATTGAGGATAATGATTGACTTATGAAATGCGAGAGAACTTCATTTATATCAGCTCTAGATCCCATTAGGAATAATCTGGGAATAAGTAAGAACAAAAAAATTGCTATGGATAATTTGGAGCAGACTCTGATAAATGTTAGGCAGGATGATAAAATACTTTCTGTGGTAACTCCCGGAAATATTTTATTAACAACTAACATAGCGGGGGTAACAGTAAACCAGTCTTTACCTAGTAATACTATAGCAGAATCTACACCTAACATGGGCACACGGTCTCAGTACCCAATTGTAATACCTATTGTAGTCAACCAACAAGAGGGTGCTGTGACAAATGAATAAGTAGGTTATTCCTTCATCAGCTGGAATATAGCAGGTTCGTATAGCAAGTTAAACATTCCACATTGGAAAGATCCTATCACGTCAAACTATGACGTAATTTGCTTACAGGAAACCTGGCACAAAGATCCAGTCTATGTAGAAGGGTACACTGCTAATTGGGTGAAAGTGGTTGACTCTACCTCTGGTAGGGCAAAGGGAGGCTTGTTGACACTTGTTTCCAATAAATTAGCAGAGTGTAAAATGATCTCCTGCATAACTATAGGTCCTAACTGTCAGCTAACTAGGCTTAGATTTAATAGGGGAAAAGTTTTGCTGCTAATTAATTTTTATAGTAACAATTTTAGTAAGAATAGAGGTGGTGTTATTTATGATATCGAAAAAGCAATAGATAGAGCACTGATAGTGCCAAACAGGCAAGTAATCCTTGTATGGATGGGTGACTTTAATGTCCAAATGTGTCCACTTGCCCACACTAAAACGTGTGGTTTTACAAAAATGAATACTCCAAATGAAAGGATAGATTTGCTACATTTTCCTCACTGTAATTATGGAACAGCATTAAATACCTTGTTATTCAAATATGATCTCGACCTTTTAAGTTGTACAAGGGATAAGAATAATATTCTATGTCCAACCTTTACTGGTAGAGGCGCATCAACAAATATAGATCACATCTTATTATCATATAATAGTGATTATAAAGACCTATGGATTATGGAACAGGTGGTGAGCGACCACAATAGTATTTCAATAGCCCTGTTATGCTGGGGAAATAAACAAGTAAACACACCCAATTGTGTTATTGTTATTGCCCCCGCAAAACTAAATGGCATGAGATTAAAGTGGGCAGCCGTTGATCCAAATAAAGTACAAAAGGAAGTCATCACGAATTGCAAACAAGAAATAGACTATTGTCTAGGAGAGGAGGCGGACTCTAGCTCCCTGATCCATAACTTCCAAAAGATTAATGGATTTATTGAAGGACTTCTTATAAGGAAGCACAAAGCCAGGAAACAGCAACACGTAGGATGGTTTAATAAGAACTGTACCAATGCCTTACATAATTTAAAGCAAGCACTGGGTACAAAACCTTGTAATAAAGAGAGGATTAGAGTATTACTCCTCGACTACAAACTCATTATTAAGGCTCGGAAAAAAGAACTGCAATATAAGGCTTGTGACAATTTTAGCTTGGCGGTAACAACAAAGAATAGTAAACTTTTTTGGGAAACGGTAAATTGGCAATTTTTAAAAGATGATAGCCAACTAGAACTCACCTCATATGTAAATAGCGATAATTTGATTGAACATTACACATCTATTTTTGATCAAGATAGGATTGATATAAATCAGCCATCTAGTTCCACCTGGCCCATATTACTACTAATGATACAATTACATGAAGTAAAATGCTTTGAAGCTGCTATTTTCACTGGAAAGTTCTGATATATGTTTTTTTACGGCATCCTATATTTTAAAAAGTATTGCCGCCAAGAAATCAATTATATTTTAAAAGCTATACTTGTGAAGTAAAAATTTTGCATTTATTTACAAAGTCAATTGCTGTAAATGGAATTAAGAATTATATGCACTTCTCACTTTATATAAGTCACTTTAGCACATTTTGCACATGCCTTGTAACTAAATAATTATTTCTCGTGAATCCTTTTGTACAATAGCATAAGTCACTTTATTGCACTTTTTGCACATTTTTGGAATCCTATTTTGTAAATTTGTGTCTAACTTCTATGCTTAGCAACTGTAAAATAATGCAATAGAAGCTGTATTTTATGTTTATGTATGCTTTTATGGTTGTTACAAAACACCGAATAAAGCTTTGAAATTGATAAATTTGTTAGAGGAACCATCGCAGGCCCAGTGTAAATTAATACCCTGACAAAGGATAGAACCGCTTAGTGCATTTTCACAATTTTACTACTAAGAAACACTTCTTTCCCCCAATCCAACATTCGAGTGTGTATGGTAAATCCCAGGATGTCTTATTGTACTCTTTACCAAACCTTTCATATATGCCTGCTGGTATGTGTTTTATGCAATATTGAAAATGGAATTTTGTAACAGGCAGAGTGATTGTACTGTGTATTATCCATTAATGGCAATGTTTCCAGTTTTTCAATGCTCAGCACCGTATAGTTTGCTCCTCTCTGTGCCAGTTTGATCTGTTTATCAGTGAGATTGATTTCTGAAAACAGTGACGTGGTGACAAGGCGCATAGCCTGAATGAAGGTTTTGTAACGTCCAGTCTAATAGCATTATAGAACGTATTTGAGACTGACCCTGTTGCAACATGACCAAGTCCTGTTCCATTATGTCTATGGCAGAGGATACTATGCTGTCCAAAGAATATATCCTGGACGACAGAGTCGTTAACCCATTGTCAACTACAGAGACGGATTTCTCTAAATTAACACAATCAATTTCTCGTATTCGTTCTGCAGTCTCAGCTAGCATAATCTACCATGCTTCTTTATACATGGCATAGATACCGGCGTATATAAAACGTTTATGATGCGGTTTAGTAGGTCCTTGTAAGAAGTCCCTCAGATCAGCGCCATCTTTAAGTAAAGATAAGTGTTGTTTTACTTCCTTTAGTGTAGATTTGTTTAGCCATTCAAGGCAGTTTCTCTACACTGCATATTGTTACTATTCCTGGATGCTGTCTTTGAAAATATCTTGGATCTGGCCTAGTGAATGTGAACCCTTGTGTCTTTTTCAGGAATCTATCTTGACAGATGTCTGTGGGCCAGACTAACAATTTTTCCAATGTAGATATGTTCTGTTGTAAAGCAAAATTGTATGTACGTAGACCAACCCCTCTGAAGTGTTACTGTTATCAGGTTTAGGTGTAGGTATAGACGGATTGTTTAACTCTTTGATCTTGGCTAACCCAAGACAAGATGTCTGTTGGACAGTGTAATTCATAAACAATATTTGTTCTGGGATGATGCAGGCTCTAAATAAAGCTTCCAATCCCTGCACTTGCCAGTCTTTTGTGCCCCAGACAGTTTTTGTCTCAATGCTGTCTTTCCAAAAGTCAAAACCTAATGTAAGGCCGCAGAATAAATGTGCTTGGTATTTGTCAACTTACTTTTCATTCCTGTCTTCTTAACATTTTTAAAGTAAAAAGATTCTGGATTTGAAACATTTAAACCTGAAAAGAATGGAAATGTGCCCAAAAATGTTTTTAAGCTACCCTTTGGTGGCGTCGGACAATGTTCCCATTGATTATACAGTAATACATTTCTAGGATTTGTAGATTTGTGCAAGAAATGATGACCATAGTGATTATAACAATACATTTGTTCATAATCTCATGAACCTTCTAAGTATTCATGATTTGTAAACTTTGCAGACATTTCTAAGGCTGACATCATATTATTAACAGTCTCGACGTCCCAATCATCAGACAAGGTACTAGATTAAACAAAGTCATTCAAGGAAATCTTGAACTGGTGTAGAATCTTCAACAGCTCAGCTGGGCCAAAAATGTCATAATCAGTTCTGTCCCAAGCTATACCACCAGGTATAGGAACGGCTGTGATGTTCACTGATGACAAGTCTCATTGTTCACGATGAGATGATATGTGTGGCTTGAGGTGTGAGTTGATGTTCTTACTTGCTGTGTCCTTTTTAACATATCTTCCATTTATCAGCATTCCCAAAGTTATTACAAGAGTCAACTAAAGTAGATGAAAAAGTACACCCACCACAATCCAAAGTTCAATACACGGTGAAACCAGATAAGTCTTTTCCAGGCGATGAAAAAGTTCTGTTGCTTGTTCTTTGAAAGTTCTTTTTACTGGCGTAATTTCAGGTTCGCAGGGATCCTCGGAAAACGTATCAAAGTTAATGAAATAGCCAGAGGCAGTTCTGTCAATTGTAGGGATTGCATCAGGATTCGTTGAAATCACTGGAACAACTTGATCACTTGTTACATTTGTATAGTCAGATGATATTTCATTGTAGACAGACGTTTCTTGACTAACTGTTATTTGGGTCTGAAGAGGTACAAGTTCCATGGCTTTGTTGCATAGTCTTTCTTTTCGTACTGCAGATTCTTCAAAGGTGATGAGTTTCTTAGTTTTAACCTCTTAGATAGTAGCCAGATTAGGGCATCTGCTACATCTTTGGAGTCCACTTGGCCTACTGCTTATGATCAGCCACATGGTGTGGTTTTACCAGGTCGATGGACATGAACCTGTTCTCCTTTTTACCAGCAAGGGGCAGAAGTATCACTATTCTTGATCCGTGGATGGCTACGACAGGTACTGGTTGTCCGTAAGAAGGCCCAAATTCCTTCTTGTCCGCGATCGTTTCTCTGATTAGATCCCCAATCTTTGGAATCCAGACAGGCCTTGCTGGGATGGTTGTTTTTTCTTCAGTGGTCGTTGGCTTCGGGAACACGTTACTTTGTTTTTTTCTTATTTCATTTAATTCCTATAAAACAGCAAAACGATCTTTGATATCAAAGGGTTTTTGTTCTACCACTGAAGTCTGACAATCGAGATCTGAATTAATCATTCTTGTTCCAAAAAGGATTTCATATGGAGTGATACATCCTAGAGAACTTCTTGGAGGATTGCTAAGACTACGTTGGACACTTATTAGATGTTTGACCCAACCGACACCCGAGCCTAGCTGTTATAGATTGCTTTCCGAACTACCGAATTTCCCTCAGGATGGAATGGACCAGAGTACCGCAATGCAATGCCCAATTTGGCCATGGCCTCCTTGTAAGCTAGAGATAGAGAACGCAGGACGTTGGGCAGAATGTAGCGTGCCGACTGCGTATGTGCCGATAAAGACTTGCACATCTTTTATAACAGTTTGAACGTCAGCCGAGCGCTGAAGCCACGTCCAAAATAATCTCGTCTTAATATTTGTGGGATTGTATTTGCCCATAGGGACGTCTGCATGTAGATAGTCTAATGCTGTCTAACAACAGGGTCTGTAATGGGCTGGCTATGCTATAGTCAGGTGTCTGGCAGCGTTCTGTGCTGCGATCTCTATTGCAGCCAATGCAGTCAATGACAAACATATGAATGTGAGCATTTAGTCCTGGCCACCAGTACATCTCTTTTACCCTTAATATAGTTTTAGAGATCCCTTGATGTATCAGACCCTCTCCCAAATGTGCTTAGTATATCAAAGCTACTCTACATGTCCTGTTTGCAATTACTCTATCCCCCCACTCCAGGGATTCAAGCAAAAGGAACGGAGTTTGCATCAATTATGTATGAGAATTTGAGTGGAAACTTATTAGGTAACGCTGCACTGCTGCCATTGAATGAAGCAATGACAGCTAGCATTATTTCGCCATTTATTTTCGTTTTTGAACGAGTGATTAGAGCTGCGGAAGCCATTTCCATAGCTGCCTTCGCTGCTTCATCAGCCAATGAATTCCCGGCAACGTGAACGCCATCACATTGATAACTCAGTGTATGTATCACGTGAGCCTTCTGAAGTTCTTGTCGTAACTGAACTACTTGTTCCCAAAGCAACTTACACTTCTTTGTGCCACCTTTTGCATCTATTTGCAATGAACGCAAAATTTCTGTGTGTTTTTGTGTCCAATTAACTGTTTCAAAATCAGGTTTGATTAATTCGTAGAGAGGTTTAACCCTTTCTGCGTAGTTTAGAATGTAAGCTCTTCCGAAATGTAGGAAACCTAGGATCAACTGTAAGTTTTTCAGCATTTTTAGAGATTGGAGTAGCGCACACTTTTCAAAAAATTTGGCTGCCAGGCTTTTGACTTCACTTGATAATTCATATCCCAGAAAAAGGACGTTCAGGTGGGGAATTCTCGATTTCTTAAAATTGAATTTATAACCTTGAAAGGCGAAGCCCAATATAATGGTGTTCACCCTGTTCAACTTCCTGTCCAAGTCATCGTCTGTCAGACGATGCCATCGACATATGATAATGCTTCATCATCATAGGTTTGTAGTAACTCTGTTACTCTAGCTGAAAATAACCCAGGACTATTCTTGAATCCCTGAGGGAGACGACAGAAGTGACGCTATGTCCCCATTTTTGAGAAAGCTGTTAAATACCTACTTTCTGGTGCAATGTTTTGACAGAAGAAACCGTTAGAAATATCTAATGTGGTTTTATACTTTTTACGCACAGTGTTATTCATTAGTGCAGCACTGTGTGCATTTTGTACTGCAATGGTTTTGCAACAAGAGTTTAGATGTCTGTAATCCAATTCTAGACAATATGTATTGTCTGGTTTGGAGACAGGAAACAAAGGATTGTTCATGGGCGAGGTGCATTTTTCAATCACCCCTTGGTATTTAAGTTGATCTAAGATCTCCCTGACCTGTTTTTTGGCTTATTGCTTAACTGGATACTGCTGTTGCGCAGTTGGTTGATTTTTTAACTGGATTTTATGGTGAGGAGAATCCTCATCCCATCCTACATGAATTTTGTATAATGCAGGAGCCTGGGCTACTGCCCATTTCCTGGTATAAGTATATTTTAAATGAATAGGAATATGGTTGGAGAAGGCTGGAATTATGATGTCTTCGCCATGTGGGCACTCCCTGATAAATTCAGGTGGCCAGTCTTGTTCAGATAGAAGAATGTCATAACCCTGAGAGAGCAGCTCCCAAAAGAGTGCTTTTAATTTTCTAGATATGTTCCCCTCCATCCGGAGTGTTACTTCATATAACTTATGTGGGACACTAACCCTGGTATCTGCAGTTTCAACTTGGATGTACTCATTCAAGTCCACTGTCTCCAGATGATCTTTCAAGTTCTTGCGAGCTATGGTGACTTCTGCTGTGCTGTACAACATTGTCTGAGCCCACTCCCCGTTCTTTAGTTGTGTCCTCAAGATCCTCGGCATGTCTGATTTTTAGACCTGCTACCTTCTTTTTGGTGAATTGAGTTTTCTTATTTTTCTGAACATGTTGATCGTCTTTGGACTTCACCCATTCTTCCTTGTGTTCTGACCATCCTCTTCTTTCGGATTTCTGTGAGGGAGTCTGAAAGGTACGAGAGGAACGTGTATCTTATTTTGATATCTATCAGGTTTTCTCAAATTATTCCTATTCCTGAGGTTATACCTTTCAGAGGGCTCCTTTTGAGGAGACCTACCTCCGGAGTAAGAACGTTTCTCTTTAGAAGTTTGTTTAGTGTTCTCCCAATTCTTTTTAGGTGGAGTAGGAGTGTTTTTATTAAACACCTTTTCAGGACTTTTAGACAGTTGGGGCTGAACTGGTTTCCCACCCAAGCTGTCTCTGCTTAATTCTTCATAGGCGTTTTCAATTATTGTGGCCAGTTCTTGTGGTTGCTCAGTTACATCAAGTTCCCTTAACTTTTGACGGATCACCATGGATGCTGCTTCACCTTTAATATTAGCTAATATTATTGTTGACACCTGTTTGAAATCCTTCAGTAATTTCATACCTAGATTTAAAGCAGGCTCTGCCCCGTATTCATTTTGAATCTGTTTCAGGAGGTCTGGTATTACCGACATAGATGGAAAACTGTGTGTTTTAGTGTAGATTGCTGCAAAGACTGTACCCCAAGTGTTGCAGTCCTCCAGGTGTGGTGCGATCCCCATTGGTAAACAGATTGTTAGAATTCTGTGTTTCTCATGAGGGGTTGTATCAGGAAATACTGCCTCGATTTGAGTAATTGTTTGAGCAATCCAGAATGGAATTTGTTCCCGTTTTGCTGGTAATTGAGCAACGACTGAGTGTAAAGTCTGTGGTGTGATTTTATTTGTGTTCTCCTGGTAAGGGGTGTGTTGTGGAATTCTTATTGCCCGTTGGACTGTAAGAGTCCGCATCACATATTGGACCAATTGTCTATATATTTTGATTAGTTCTTTCAGTTGAACTGATAATTCCTCATCCAACATTTCTTCAATGGCAGGATGTGGTGTATAGCTGGCTAATACCATGTTGCTCCTGGTCTACCTAGTGGACCGACCCTGGTAATGTGATTTAACTGTTTTAGGGTGCCATTGAACCAGAGTGCATGCTCCTGGTAAGTTAGTGGAATCTCAATATCCTCGAAAGGAATGTATTCCATTGGTGGTACATCTTCTTTGTAGAAGTGAACCATTTTAGTTGCTGGATTTGCTTCAGGGAAGATTATCCATGAATAGAATACCTCTGTCTGGTAATATTCATGTGCCTCTATCACAAAACTACCCTATCACTCTCGATGTTAGGCCATTTTTGTATACGTTTTATAGTGATGATTTTCCTTAAAAAAATGGGGAATGCTGCAGCTCAACCGTTCTCGGTGTTGCTATCCGGCATTTTGTTGACTGAAAGATTGCAAAGCAAGTTTAAAGGAAACAAAGATAAGGTGCACACTATTTTGGAACACTGTATCCTTCAACGTTGAATAAACCAAAAACTAATACATAGGATTTTCGTCCTACTCAGTTATGGTGGATATTTTATCCTTTTACCCACTCCAGACGTCTATTGGAGTATTTACGGAAAAAGGGGTCTCTGAAAAAAGCACGACTGAGTTACTTTAGTATCTAGCGTTAAATTAGTGCCTTACCAAATGTTGGGCGCCATGTAGTGTAGTTCCTATATTCCCAATAGGCTCTGCGCATTGGAATAATATATCCTATAGATTTGACTTAGGACTGAATCAACCAGGTCTCTATCAAATATACTAAACTTAGTTGTGTGTGTGCCAGCTAACTCAGAGGTCACTAGAAACTTTCTCGAAATACACAAGAAGGGATTTGTTTCTGACAACCGCATAAACATGACAACTTTGTTTCCCAAGATTAAGAATATATTAACAATATATCTCTCAGAGTCGCGAAAACAATAGATAAGTATTTTACTAAGTCAATCGTGCATGCTTCTTTTCTACAGAGTTGCAGAGAAATAGTGAGACGGGCGTTTTCACAAAAAGGTTTATTGAACAGTCTTCTTTCTCATGCAAGAGAGGTGAACTGCTACAATCGTTATGCAGACTGCTAAGTATAATGCGGACAGCGAGAATAGTATTACAAAATAATACTGTAAGAGCATTGTATGGTTTCTAAACCAAATAAAAATACATACATAAATACACAGGCTAAAATACTCATCTGATGCTTCTAAAATACACCTACCCCAATGTACCTAACCTAAGTCTAGTACGCGGTAAGAAGTATGTATTGTATAGCATAGGTTTTGGTTCGTTTGCCAAGAATCTATCAGAGGTTTCTCTAGGTTCTAATCAGCTCCATACCTTGGTTAAGAATGAAGGAGGTCTGGTATCTCTGTCTTGGGACTCGATTTCTCAACACCCCGCAAGGGGAGCCAGAAACAATGGAGCTGTATTCTCGGCAGAAGAAAGGCAGCTAGCTGATCAGTGCGTCAGCTGGAGAGTCGGCTTCCTTCGGCACTTGCTGTAGCGAGCTGGGTCAGGCAAGTAGGCTTTCGATCTTCTCCAAACCACCATAGTTTGCTCTAGCAAGTGAAGGTATATTTATACCTTGAAGGTGTTTAGGAATGCCATAGTTTGACGTAAAGTCGGGCAAATGAACGTCATAATGAACCCCTGGGGACTAGTTGTTCATTGTAAAGTAACTGAGTTCTTTGAGAAATCAATATTCAAGCAAGGGGAAGTCCCTGACTGCTTAAGCTGGTTTTCCAAGAAGTCGTTGTGATGTTCTGTACCGGTGGAAGTAGTCATGCCTGTATTTGGGCAGCATGGGCTATGCCTAAATAAGGGCTTGATTTATATGCCTATATAAGGGCAATGTGAATTGTACCTATATAAGGCATGAATTGGAAAAATTAACCCTTTCTCTGACCCAGTACCTGCAATGCCGGTCCGCAGCGACCTTGCTCCTTGAAGCAGTTTTGTCTACAACCACGGGAAACAACTTTTCGCCGTAGTCCCCCCGCCGCCACTCCTGCCATCAGCGGCCGCAGAGCGGGGGACTACAATTCCCTTGGGGATTAGCGGCAGGAGCCGCCACCGACATCTCCTGCCCACAGGAGGCGCTACAAAGGCCCGCGCTGCCCGTTTCACGGGACGCGAGCGGGACGCCGGGCAAAGCCTGGGCAAAGGGCTGGCCGTTTTGTGGCCGTTCGGGGGGCGAAGGAGGCCGGGCTGGGCCACCCCCCTTGGCCCTTGACTGCTCCAGAGGCCATTGTGGGATTTCTCTGCATCATATAGTAAGAACTCGTTACATCTGAACACTGGGTCTCACTGTTTACTTTGCTTTTTTCCAGCTACCAAAATGCCCTCTACAAAATCTACAAAACAAGCTAAGCCCACCTCGCACTCCCTAACAGCATTTGACCGTATGCTCCAAAGGACAATTGGAGCAGTGACGACTGCCATCGAGCACACTGAGAAACGTCTCTCGTTACCTGTGGGGTTACTGCCCCCTCTCCCTTTGACTAACATATCTGGTACGACTAATAATTCCCAGGACTCGTATTTATTACCATCGTTCATATCCCTCCCAGGTATGCCATCTGTAACAAATGCACATCATTGTCAACCCCAAATGGACGCTACTACCATGGAACCATCCTTTCTGCCTCTCACCGCAGTTCCTCCGCCTCTGGTCAAAGATAATTGTGCCTCCCTGGGGGTAGTCAGTGAGGATAGGTCTCTTCTAGAACGAGCTGATGGACGAGATAACGAAGGTGATATTAGTATCCCCCTTCAATTGCGGGAACAGAACATCTTACTCGAATCCACAAAAGATCCACTGGAAAGGGAAACTCCACTAGAGATCTCTTCGGAGGGGACCTCTCTGGTGGATCCTCAATTACCTAGACTTTCACCCATAACCCATAAAAGTCAGGTTACACGTAGAAAGAGGAAACGCGGGGGATATCCTTCAAGGTAGAAGTGCTAAGTCTAGGAAGAAAACGTATACTAAAGAAGGGAATGACAAAAGCACAGAAAAAAAAAACGGACACCTAATGTGACAAATGGGCAGGATAATGTAATATTACAATTCCCTTTAATTAAAGAACTGGTTGGGAATTTTGAGCATTTGATTAAATCACTAATACTACCCATAGTACACAGGCTAACAATTATCACAGATAAGCTAGGAGACCTGAAAATTACAACACAAACCAATGTAGAACTAACCAGGGAACTCACAAAACAGGCTAGTAAAAATACAGTATGTAAGAAAGTTACCATACCACCGCACCCTCATGAAAAACATCATAAGACCAATACTAAAATAACTAAAGGACAAAAAAACCCTAATACCACTTCCGAAAATACAAATACTGTACAACAATCACAGCCGGAGATGGTTACTAACGATCTGCCATCCTCATCTCAAATTCAACCGGGCTTAAAAAATACTGGGGCTCAAAGTACGATGGCTGTTCCTGCAAAAAGTGTACCCAACGGTAGAAACAATAACAGGACAGAGGGTACTCTGGTTAAAAACAAGGATATTCCCATACCCAGAAATAGCAATTTAAGTCCCCAAACGGGGGCAGAAAATAGAACTCGGCCAAATCTTCAAATTACCCTTCCCCCTGAATCAGCCCCCTATGTTGCAGTGCTGACGGGGGTTCCTGAATTGCTAGCAGGCCAGTACGAGGACTTCAGGAGTCTTAAAAACAAGACCATCTATTGGTTAGAAACAAATAGACCCCTCCCACCAAACATTAACGGAGAGATACTACACGTGAGAAGGACAAAATGGTTGGGTGTGAGACCAAAGGACATCAGTGGAGATGTAATAATAATTCATTTTAAGGATCATAGGGTTATGCACTACCTAAATGACTGGTACCAGGAAAATAGGAATCTGGGTATACAGCTCCAGCAATTAAATTATTTCTACCCCAGGTCACTCATACTACCCCAATATCAAGTTAAGCTTCAATATCAGGGACAGCAAGAGGCTTATCACTACCCACTTTCAATAACAAATAGATACCATGCTCTTCTAGGTTTAGATGGTTCAGACTGACGTACCCAGGGTGACCTTTGTGAGACAAACCTTCAGCCCCAATCACATTTGACAGGTGAAGAACCACCAGTTGTTACTTAATCTAATGATAATATGAGAGATACAACTGGTGCTTCTCCTCAAACGATCACCGCTGACTTGATGTCAGTGCTTCTAAGTGATCCATCATCCCCTTCCATCAGTGAAAATCTTGGTTCGTTAATTACCTGGAATGTGGCTGGCCTTGCTGGAAAAATTAATGATACTAGCTGGCAATTAATAACAATGACCCATTCCATTATTGCCCGCCAGGAAACATGGGCAATTGAAGAATCCCATCTATCGATACTAATATAATAAAGAGAGAGCCCAAACCTTTGAGGCGGGTAATCTCAGGAACCACAGCACCAATCACAACACCAAATACAGCGGTGGAAAGGGCAATTGCAGCAGAAGGACATAGGCTATGCAGATGCCCACCATATACATTTAAAAGGTAAAAGACCCGTGCCAGCAAAGTAGTCCCTTGTGGGCGTTTCTGTGTTGTGCTGTGGGCGTGTGCTGGGGGCATGACAACCGCTGGGGGCGTGTGGTAGGTTCCGCCCTTCATGCCATGTCTCATATCATGTGCTGTGGGCGTGTGCTGGGGCATGGGCGTGTGCGGGGCGCGGGATTACGGGAAAAAAAGCGAGCGTTGTGCCCAAAATTTCATTGTTTTTTCTTCCCTGGTTCTGTACATTCCTACTCCGGATCTCCACCCTGCTCCCTTTAAATACCCCTGCACCCCATAATCATAACCCACCCTTACTCCTTAAAATACCCCAACACCCTTAAACACTAACCCATCTTAACCCTATAAATATACCCTGTACCCCAAAACCCAAACCTAGCCCTGAACCCTATAAATACCCCTGTACCTCAAAACCCAAACCTACCCCTGAACCCTAAAAATACCCCTGTACCCCAAAACCCAAACCTAGCCCTGAACCATAAAAATACCCCTGTACCCCAAAACCCAAACCTACCCCTGAACCCTAAAATACCCCTGTACCCCAAAACCCAACCTAGCCCTGAACCCTTAAAATACCCCTGTACCCCAAAATTCAAACCTACCCCTGAACCCTAAAAATAACCCTGTACCCCAAAACCCAAACCTAACCCTGAACCATAAAAATAACCCTGTACCCCAAAACCCAAACCAAGCCCTGAATCCTAAAAATACCCCTGTACCACAAAACCTAGCCCTGAACCCTTAAAATACCCCTGTACCCCAAAACCCAAACCTACCCCTGAACCCTAAAAATACCCCTATATCCCAAAACCCAAACCTATCCCTGAACACTAATATTACCCCTGTACCCCAAAACCCATACCTATCCCTAAACCCTAAAACTACCCCTGTACCCCATAACCCAAAAGTATATCTGAACCCTTAAAATACCCAAACACCCCAAAACATATACCTCAGTACCCCAAAACATATACCCCTATACCCATACTTACCTTATCCAAACATTAAAAAAACATGCTTTTACCATTCATGCATTTACAATGAATTTCGTTGTAAATGTATGCATGGTAAAAGCATATAAAATGTAATGCCATGTGTTATAATGGCATTGCGGAGTCATGGTACTTTCGTAATGAAAGTATGCGGAGTGATGGTATGCAGAAAGAAAGTTGCGGAATAACGGGTGTTTACCCTCCCCCGGTAAGTACATTGGTGGCACGGAGGCCCACATCTCCAGCAACATACTCATATTTTTTCACCACCGGTTTGAAAAATGCACAGGTCTCTCTCATTGATGGCCAACACCGACATACACTTTTAGACACACCTCCCGCCACAAGTTCTAGAATTGCGAACTTTAGAGCTGGGGAGCTACGTTCGAATCTCGGCATCAGCTCAACATCCTGTGATTCCAGGCAAATCGCTTTGTCTCCCCGTGCTACCACAATTGAATGTGTTCTTCTGTAATGTAAATTGTGCTCAGGCCAAGTTGTCGAGTTTGCGCTATATAATACTGCAAGGAAAAATAAAGTAGGGAAACTCAAGTTCACACACTACTGAAAGCTCACTCTTAAGTGCATCAGCAGTGCACTGTGAATCGGAGCGTTTCACAGGCCTGTCACAGATAATAAATGCTATCAAAACGAAATCCTACAAAACAATATACTACTGGCTGGCAGCAATTCATACCCGAGCAACGTCGGGACGGGCTGCTAGTTGGGATATAAAACTATTTTTACCCCAGCTGTACCTAGCAGAAGAGGAAGACATAAGGGAGGTTTGTCCCTGTATCTATCAATCACCACTGGTCCAACCGTTTTTAAAAGCTTTACAGATAGTAATTATCAATCTTAATCACAACTTGGGGCTCTCAAAAAAAACCTAGTTATAGTACATTTCTGCAACAATATCCCCATAACACAAGTAGAGAATGTCATTAAAAAATGTGTAGCTATCCTTAGTAACATCGAAGAAAGCTTATCAGGAGACATGGCCCTTATATGGGTAGGTAATTTTAATTGCTCCTTATGTCCAAGGAGTCTACAGGGGGGTTGTGGTTTGGAGGATGACAATCAAGGGGTGGTGAATCATTTTTCTCACACTAAGGTTGGGGATTTACTGAATAATATAATGGGAAATTACTCCTTATCTTTCATTAACGAGGTTTGTACCCACCGAAAATATTTAGTCCAACTTTTAATGGCAGAGGGGCAAAATCAATTATTGATTTTACACTCCTTTCTTCCCGATATGCCACCCTAGTCACTAACTGGGAGACCGTCCTTACTGGTGTGAGTGATCATTACCCTATCTAGGTAGCCTTTAACTTTGACTTGAATAGGCCACTGCAAAATAACTCCCCTAAGTATGATTTGAATCCTATTCTTGGGAAACAAAATGGGTTTTGTATTAAGTGGGAGAAGGTAATCCCAGAAAACTTCATAAAAGGTTTGATAACTATTTCTCATAAGGAAATGAATACGTGTCTGTCATCAGCAGAAGATCCAACTTCCTCTCCTTGAATCTTTTAATAAAATCTGCTCTTGTATCAAAGAGCTCCTGGTGAGAACCCCTCGTAATGTAGTCAAGGGCTCCCCCGGGTGGTTTGATGCAAATTGCACTAGGGCACTCTTCCCACTCAAAAAAGCACTACACTCTATTCCATCAACTAGACTACAGATCCAATCTGCAAGACGTAGGTATCGTACTGCCTTGGCTAATAGAAAGAAAGAGCTCAAATCCAAAGCCTGGTCTGCTCTTCATGCAGCGTCTGAGCTAAAGGATAATGTTGCCTTTTGGAAGGCTGTAAATGCACCGGCTGGGCCCTCGTATAGATAATGCCATATCAGCACAGGAATGTGTGAATCATTCACAGGCCCTTTATAGCATTTCAGCCCCCCTAGAAGACTCTTCTTACTTAAGAACTACATCAGAAAAAACATGTATTTCCTTCCTATTAGATATACAGTTTGAAATTGAGCAGGTCTATAAAGCGCCAAGGGAAAGTCCAGCGGCTAAACCCCTGGACCAGATTGTGTTCCAATTGATGTTTTTAAAAATCTTCCTGATCTCTGGGTGCCAATACTCACTAAAGTACTAAATTGCTCAAATAAAATTGCTTTCATTAAGACCTGGTAGGAGGCAGTCCTGGTTCCTGTGTAAAAAAAGGGGGGCAGGAATGATCCCGTCGGCTATCGACCCATCTCGCTCCTAGACGTCCTCATGAAGATGGCGGGCAGGATCATTCTTGCCCGTATACAGGATTGGCTTGAGGAGCATGATGTTTTATCCACCCTACAATACGGGTTCAGGAGAGGGAGAGGGACAATAGAGCAAGGCTTAAATCTTTCCCTTATAACTTTTAAATATATACATGCCAAAAAAAACAATTTATATTTAACATTTGTAGACCTTAGTTCTGCGTTTGACTGTGTAAGGCATGATACCCTGTGGCAAACTCTAATGGATATTGGGTTGGATAATAGGATACTTACCTTTATTAGAGAACTTTACTCCGGGGCTGGCGCACGCGTAAGATATGACAGAAGAGGGGAATGCTCAGACTTTTTTCCCATTCATAGAGGAGTAAGACAGGGGTGCATTCTCACTCCCCTGTTTTTTAACTTATATATAAATGGTGTGGGTTCCTTTCTTACACAACAATACAACGATTATCCAGTAGTAAAAGGAAAACCCATTCCTATTCTCCTCTATGCTGATGACACGGCTATTTTATCACAGACAAGGATGGGACTACAAAAGGCAGTACAGACTTTTTCATATTACATGAGGGGAAGGGGGCTACATGTAAATGTTTCTAAGACATTCACCAAGTCATGTGGACCGAATAAAGGTAGAGCACCTTGTCTGATTACCCTTGATGATAGGCGTGTGGAGTTAGCGGATATATTTTGTTACCTGGGAGTGCACTTTGATGGACAAGGCACATGGAAGCCCGCTGTAAACGCGAGGGTTCTAGCTTTTAACAAAGCAACGGGCACACTCTCAAACTTTGCCAAAAAGCTAGGGTCTAGGCCAGCAAGGGAGCTTCTACAAACATTTAAAGCTAAATGCGTCTCAATTGGAACCTACGGGGCGGGCTCATGGGATCACAGTCTGTGGAGGCCATTCAACGTATCGAGAACAAGTTTCTCCAATACTTACTGGCAGTTCTGATGAGCACATCTACATATGTGCTGCACGCTGAACTTGCCCTACACCACATTTCGGACATCATAAAAATGGCGCCGATCCTACTCTGGCACAATGTTTGGACTAACCCTGCCACAGAATTAAATATAACTATTATAGAGGATTGCTTGGTCTGTGATGGGGCAAAAAATATTACATGGTTTTCTTACATAAAAAATCTTGTATCTGAAATAGGTCATCCTGAACACTTCTCAAACCCAACTACTATGGAGTTCGTTTCAAGATCTGTGTTAAAAAAAACTCTATTAGAATATCTTGAAATGAAAAGATGGAATGAAGAAAGGACCAAGATAACCGTCTTCAATCACGATGACGTCACATTGCACAGGGACATCCAGCTATACCTTGTAGTAGACCAACCTTTTTTTTCCGCAGGCTCTTAACATGTTTTCGTTTGGAAACTTTCTATAGATTAGTAACCCTGCCTCGATGTAATGATTGGACGAGAGAAAAAAGAATCTGTCCCTGTGATGAGGTGTCATTTCAATCATATATTCATTGTACTCTTTTTTGCACCCTCTATAGCTATCTGAGGCGGCAAATTTTGAGACCCCTCTAGTTATTTTGGGGTCTAAGAAAATCAAGAGAAGCATATAATAAGTTAAGGACATTGGATGATTACTATACCATAAATACTGTAACCCTGTATCTGAGAGCAATACTTAGACTGAGAAGGTCCATTATAATTGATTGTACTAATGTATTAATTTTAACCTTTTAATTAGCTTGAATGTACTCTTTGAATTCTTAAATGTTCTTAAGAATTTTCAACTGTATTTTATAATTAGCTTTTTAATCACGAGTGTAATTGATATGAATTTTAAATTGTGATTTTATTGTACGTTTTTATGAATTGTTTATACACTTCGAATAAAGCTTTCTGAACTTGAACTCGGAGCTTAAAACGCCACACAACACTACTATATTGCATTGTACCACATCTGTCAATAATCGGCCTATGAATGACAAAATAATAGAGGCAGGACTTAGGGCCATGGGGGCAGTAATGAATGGTAAACTCTCTGTCTGTGGAATGTAGCAAGTGTCATATATCAAAGAAGGCATGATCTGACCGGAGTATATGAAGAAGGGCCCTATCAGCATGATTGTAAGTTTCAGGATGACTGCTTCTATCCAGAATTGGGTCCGGAGTCAGGTTCCAATCCTCACCCAGGCGAAAGATGTGTGTCTGAAAGCAGTGAAAACTATGGAAAGACAGGCTAGGTGCTGAGTTTTATGCACATCAAACCTATGGCCATCGTCTTAATAAAGAGCCGTATTCTGGCAAATACTCATCTGCCTTTGACATCTGTCAAAGTCTTTAGGATTCTATAAAGAAATTTACGACCATTAAGAATTGTCCCTCTGAATCTCTTGGATGAGTTGCGAGTGGGAAGGGCCTCTCCACTGGCTTCAATTAGCCCATTTTTGCTAATCACAGAGGTCACCCATTTCCCCCTTGAGTTTGAGGGACCCGTGAAGTGAGAGATGAGTTTTCTGTATGGGGACAAGCTCAAACTTTTTTGTGTTAAGATATAATTTTCCTGTTAATATAATGTGACAAGCCGGTAACATTCAGGGTAATGATTGACAAGGGTTTGGACATCTCTATGTGCTTCCCACACATGAAATTGTAAAAGCAAGATGATCAGCCACGCTGGGGGGAAGGTTAATCAGTCAGGTCAACACAGGAATTTAACAATCCCACTCTTTTCAATCGGAGCACTAACTCTCTAAAATGGAAGACTCAGTACAGGAGTGTGAGAGTGATTGCAGCCACCCTAGGGACACCACAGGGTGGAGAGAAGTGCCTTGTGTAAGGGGCAAGAAAGTAAAGACCTATCAATGTATGAAAGTAACATAAACAAAGATGCAGGGGCATATTTATCAAATATTCCTGGAACGCAACACAGCAAGCCACGTTGCTGTGCTGTGCTGCATTAAAGGGAAAAGGCAGGAATAGGTTGTTTTTAACATTATACGCCACATTCCTGCTCTCTGCTTCTGCTGTTGTACTACAATGTGTGTCCTAGTGCTAATGCAGGCACCCTTGCACCATAGCGTTGTAGGCAGGATTGTTTTGTGCAGGATGGAGCACCTTCCTGCACAAAAGCAATCTTCAGTGGCATTTTCCAATTTCTAAGAGTGCTGCAGAATGCAGCACACTTAGAAAGAGGAAACAACAAGGAGAAATAAAGATACTTCTCCTCGTTGTACCTCTGGTGGGAAGGCATACAATTCTGACGCATTCCCAGGTCTACAAGTGTTGGTAAATCTGGGAATAGATTGGAATACATCGGTGGATGCCTGGAATCACCCAGACTCTACAAATTGAATTTTTCTTTGGGGCAGAGTAATGCAAGGCCGTGACTGGAGCTGCCCTGCATTACCCCAGATTTACCAAGCACCACAGGGCAATACATGGTGGCCTTGTGTGTCTTGGTACATCTCATCTAGGTTTTGCTTCAACCTAGCATTATCTTGCGTTGCACAAGGGCAACACAAAACTTTGATAAATATGCCCCACTGTGCACTGTTCATTCAAAAATGGGTATGTGATCTACAGGATTGAAGAATAGGGAAAAAGCCAAGGTATAGAGGGAAGAGAAAGATATGAGTGATGTAAAAAGTGGGGAAGGGAATAGGGTATAGAAGTAGTGAGCTAACTACTACACGTAGCCAACAGAACTGACCACCACCCACATATTGGCATATAAAAATGGAAAAAGAGAGGAGAAATAAACAGATACTCTAAGAGCTAGTGAAGTTGTGATTGATTAAGCTATAAGGCCTCGGTAATCCTATTCCAAAACAATCAGGATGCCCAATAAGAGAATAGAGCTCGGTCGAACATCATGCATGAAAACAGGGTATAGAACAGTGTGTACAGTACAGGTGTAGATGACCAGTTCATGCTCGTTCAGCACCGTCCATAGTTGGTCTCGCTGCTGATTTTTATTTAAAAGGTGACTGTGATTTTTCTCTGTTCTTGTCTTTGTGAAGAGCCTTCACAACCTAATGGAGACCAGCACAATCTTATTTTCTCTGTGTTGATCCCTTGGCCTTAGACTGCTTCGGTTGGGGTTGACATAATTTCCAGAGGCTCGGAGCAACCAATGCTCTCATGTCTCACATGAGGCTTCTCTTTAGCTTTGTGAAGCCAATCCTGGAAGGATTGTATATCCCCAGGGTCAAAAGTGCCTTAAGCCTTTCTGTCTATAGTCACAATTGTGTGGGCAGGAGCGAGATGGAATAATGTAGGGCTCCTATTGCCTAAGTCTGGGTCTGAGAGGATGTGCTAAGTGGCGCTGAATTACGGCGCAACGTGCATATTTCGGCCCGTTGGCTGAACTCCTCAGGGTCTCATGGAGTTTTCATTTAACTCCACAGAACTCTGCAGAGTGAAATTGGTGGGTTCCACTCACCCTTAGTAATATATCCTCTTTATCTGTACCCTCGTGAACACCATAGTTGCAAAAATTGTGCTGGTGCACCCTGTCTTCCAGCTTTGTGACCTTATGGTTCAAGAAGTCTATGTCCCTTCTTCAATCCAGCAAGTTGTCATAGTGGGACTAAACACAGTTGAGACTTTGGTACACCTCAAATCCATTGCGGATATCATTACACCAATATTCATAACCTTTTTCAGGAGGGCCTCCATGCTGGAATCTGGGGGTTTCAGAGCGTTAGTGATCTGGGGAGTTTGAAGGTTTGAATTTACCCACTGTTTCTGAAAAGATACATTGTTGAATTGCTAGTTTAGTCAAGGTCATGTATGGTTGAAAAGTAACTGCAGTCCCCATTCCCAAAGGCTTTGGAGGATTGGGGCTACCACTAGGGCATATGCCCACCACGACAGAAGTGACTGACCCCCAAATTGTAACCAAAGACCCAGGCTGGGTAGAGGATATTCACTGCTCAAGATGTACCTCGCTATCCATAAACAGCAGGTCAGAGTTCTGTTAAGTCAGGAGGCATACAGCTGGCTATTTGGCGCCCATGCAGTCACTACTCTGCTAATCTTAGGCCACGCCCGTTAACTAGTGTAAGGAAGGTAGGATGCCATGCATACTCTTCCCCACTAAAGCACTCTACTGCTATATCATCCAGTAGGCCCTCATTCCCTAGCAATACTGCACACAATACCAGATGGCTCATACTGGACGTTGGTGACAGATATGAAGAGACAAGAAGATGCTGTCACATCTTGTATGTGGAGGCAGGAAGATTGAGAAAATATGCTGGAGTCAGGCTCAACTACCCACAGGCCGCATTGGGAACTCGTTGTGGTCCGTAGGCACCCTAAGGAAGGAGGCGCACTCATCATCCGCCGGAGCGTTAAGTGTTTTTCTTCACCGGGTGGCTGGTGCAGAGGAAATGCTGTGAGGAATGGCCAGGCAGACCAACTAGGAATGTATAGTCACTCAGCTGCCTTTGTGGTTGCATTGTATCATTAAGGCCAGTGATGGGCTTGAGGGCATTCTCACCCCTTACATATTGAGACCCACGTAGTCAAGTTGGAATGGTACAGGCCTCCGACATGAGACCCGAGGCAGAACACTCACGAAGTTCCAGCTTCCTCTCTCTTGCTCGGCCCATCGCTGGGATGCTCCCGGGTAGCCATGCGCTATATAAATGTTTTTTTCATTTAATTTCTGGTGTTATTAGCTATGACCGGGACAGCAAGCCGCCCTGGGAAGGGTTGCGTCACACATCAGACCGAGTATGCAGTATGTGTGTTGGATCCCTCGGGCAGACAGGGTTTGACCTCTCTCACACCTCCAATCACAGGATCATGTCTGGCAACAGCAAATAGAGCAGGACAGCCCTACCTGGCATGAAGGCTGGGCAAGAGGAAACTGAAGCAGAGCTCTAGCAGGGAGCAGCCATCTAGTTCAGCTCCAATTACTACCGCTCCGTAACTTTTATTTCTTTCCATGACAGAGATGCTGTGCCCACTGAGCTGCTGAATCCTGTGTCTGTCTCTCTCTTATCGTTTCCCCAATTCCCCTACCCATCAAATGACTTAATGTTTAATTGTCTTCTCAGCAGCTATGAGATCTACTATGCTACAATAAATTTACACCATCAACAGACCTCACACTTGGTGGGGAAATGTGGTTTAATCAATGCTAAGCAGTTACAGGAAGAGGATAAATATATGCAAGGTCAGACACATCCCCCCCACTTCCCTTCCATGAGTATGCTGGGCTTCTGAATGCAATGTTCAGTGGTGGGTTAATAGTAGGCAGTATGCACTTTTATTGATGTAATCCCCACGGAAAACTTAATTACTAAAGAAACCCGATCCTGGCTCCTGGAGCACATGGGTGAACAATTGAACAGTTCATACTTTGCTTATAATTTATTTAACTGTAATCCAACCCACCACCCAGTCCCTCCCTTCCCCAGGATCTACTTAATGGAGGCCGCAACATAACCCCATTGAGCAGGTCCTGTGCCAGCTCCACGTCTCAACTTCTGCAGGCCTGCCGCTTGTAAAGTCACCTGCGTGCCGCTCTTTGAGGTCCCTTCCTTTCCACACTCACCTCCACTCTCCACTCCACATTCCTCGCTACTGCATTTGCTGCATTTGTATTGAGCATTGTAATGTAATGATTGTTTTTTCATATTGTACCAGTCAGCCTCTTTTCCTTTCTAGATTAGCCTCTTTTTCCTGTTTAGATTAGCCACTTCAAGTACTCCTGTTGCTTTTAACCTCCTTGTACTTCCCACCGTTTTTGCAGTCCTTCCACCTCCCATCACCCAGTGATCCTCCCTCCCCCAGGACCTACATAATGGAGGCCGCAGTGAGGCCGCACAGTGGCTTCGCTGCCAGCGCACCCATCCATGCCTGGACCACACCAAGCCACAGGAACCCTGGCACTCTTCCCACCCACCGCTACTCCACAACCAGAGAAGTGTGGCTCAATGGTTAGAGCGGCAGACCCTGATACAGAGGTCTAGCCCGGGACCAGGGTTCAATTCCCCGCCTCGGCGGGTCTTGGGCTCAAAATTCCACGGACCTGATAATTCTCGCCTCGGTGCCTATTCCAATCATGGAGTCCCACTGTGCAACTCTGGGCAATAGCTTGCTTAATCACCACAACGGCCCCCACAACGCTAAGGATGCCTGGCCTCCACCTTGGCGGTGCCCAGGAGTGGACGCCTCACAGGGAAAGCCAGGATGGGTTCCACAGCGGTATTCGTACAAGCGCCTTGAGACCCTTGCGGGTGAGTAGTGCGCTATACAAGTATCAAATTTACATTTACATTTAAAAAAAAACAAGCTCCTGACCCTGGTCACCAGAAGCAGCAACAACTGCTTCATCACCTCTCCCCATCATTGGAAGGACCCTTCACCTGCTGCTGCTGCCACTTCACATGCATCACAGGATCCCCCGCCCACTCCAGAACACCTGCCACATCCACCTCACCAATCACAAGTACCCCAGAACTGCTCAATTGCATTCTACTCAGCCCGGTCACTCTGCAAACTGAAATCTGGGACTCCATCACCTCCCTCATCCCCGATGGAATCTTCGTTACAGACACCTGGCTCAAACCCCCCACCCCATACATTGCCATTGCAATTTCCACAGGCTTCAAGACATTCACCGGGATTGCACCAACAAACCCATCGCCATTGCCCGTAAGGAAACGCTCCTCTGCTCCACCACCGATGACAACATCACACCCATCATGGAACATCTCACTTCTGGCTTCAAACCGACCCCAAGACAACCAACAGAGGTACCCTCACCTACAGACCCCCAGTTCCTCACTGCCGACTTCTGCAACACCATCTCTGAATTCATCACCCCACTACCCATCGGCTCCAAGCACTACATCTTCCTCTGTGACCTCAACTTCCACCTCGATTACCCCAAAGACACTAACGCCACTAATCTCCTGGAAAGCATGAGCAATATCGGCCTCACATAACTTGTCGCCTGCCCCACACATAGTGCAGGACACACATTTGACCCATTCTTTACAGCCAGCGACAGAATCAGGTTCAGTATTTGTCACCAAGTTCACCAGACCAACCATGCCATGATCTACTTCACCATCACAGGTTCCCCAGTTTCCACCACCAGGCCCCTGAGCTCCTTCCACTGCAGCTGGAACAAAGTAATAGGGACCCAATAGATGGACGCCTTTAACACCACCCAGCCTTACACCATTGCCAACTTGGAACAGGCTGCCCAAAACTTCTCTGCTTGGATCGCAAAAACAGTGCAAAAAAAGTAACCCCTATGAAGTCTGCCAATGCCAGCAAATCCCCCAAACACGGCAGCTGAACTCCAGACCATCAAACGCGAACGGTGGTGACTAGAAAGATTAGGGTGCCCCAACAGAAATCCCACAGATTAATCCTCCTTCAAGTCAGCCCTCAACAGACACCACTAATGCCTCAAGGAGATAAAGAAAGTCATCCTGACAGACCACATCGAGGCAAGCACCAATCACACCAAAGAACTCTTTAGCATCATCAGAGAGTTCTTCTGCTCATCAGCCACCAAGAACAAAATCTGCCCTTCTTAAGAATTCTGCGACACACTAGTGAACTACTTCCACAACAAGATATCAGCCATATACAGTAACTTCCATCCCCAACCACCAATGGACGCCACCCACAGCCATCCTACCACAGCATTGGAATCTTCTCACCACACAGAACACCACAGCAATCATAACGTCCATCCACTCCATATCACCAATGGACTCCTTCCCCCATCATGTCTTCAACCTCAGACACAAAGAAATCAGTAGTTCACTCACCTCTATTGTCTACCATACATCACCATGGCCACCTTGCCTTACGCATGAAAGAACACAGAGGTCTTGCCACTCCAGAAGAAACCCTCTGCTTTAAAAAAATTATTGCTCCATCTCGCTTCTCCCGTTCCCATCCAACGTCCTTGAGAAGGCCATCAATCACCAGCTCATCGGACACCTAGACAAAAACAAACCACTTGATGCCTCCCAATCCAGCTTCCATGCCAACGACAGCACAGAGACTGCCCTAATTGCTGCAACCGATGACATCAGAACCATCCTCAATGGTGGTGAAACAGCAGCCCTGATCCTCTTCGAACTCTCAGCGGCATTCAACACCATATTCTACCACTCCCTCATCAGAAGACTCCACCACGTCTGCGTCCAGGCAGAAGCTCACAAATCAATTGCACCCTTCATCACAGAATCCACCCAAAGAATTTGATTACCGCTTTTCATTCTGAGCCTAAGTACATTATCTTTGGCACCCCCAAGGCTCCTCTCTCAGTCCTATCTTGTTCAACACCTACATGACACCTCTGGCTGACACTGTCCGAACCCACTGACTCAATATCTTATCCTACCCAGACAATACCCAACTCATCCTCTCACTCACTGAAGACCCCATCACCAACGGAACAAACTTCTGCAACTCCATGACAAGCGTTGCTGACTGGATGAGGGAAAACTGCCTGAAGCTCAACACTGTCAAAACAGTTCTGATTTTCAGGAATAACACCTTCCCATTATACGACTCCTGGTAGCCGCCCAAACTCAGACCCACACCAGCTCCAACTGACCACGCTCGTAACCTTGGCATCATCCTGGACAGCAAGCTCACCATGAAATGCCAGGTCAACGTCGTCTTCTCCATGTCTTTCCATACCCTCTGCATGCTCCTAAAGATCTTCAGATGGATCCCCATCAACAACAGGAAAACGGTCCCACAAGCCCTCATCACTAGCAGGCTGGACTACGGAAATGCACTCTACACCGGAATCACAAGCCAACTCCTCAAGAGACTCCAGACCATACAGAAACCAGCAGCCAGACTCATCCTCAACCTCCCAGAAATGGACCTTCATCACCCCCACCTCAGGAACCTCCACTGGCTCCCTGTCCAGAAGATATTCCAGTTCAAGATGCTGACTCACGGCTATGAAATGAAAAGACCATTTGTTAAGCGGGATAGCTACCCTCAGGCATCCTAGCGCACAGACAACGTGTCCAGGTGAACAGTTGGAGACTATTCCAATTTAGAAAGCCCTCCAAAACCAGGGTCCAGCATACATCAGCCTCAATGTCCAACAGCCCACCAGCCAACTGCGATCCCCCTCCTTTAACCTGTCTCACATCCCCAGCATTCGTTGAAACCAGAGTGGAGGTCGTTCCTTCTCTACCTCATCTCCAAGTACTGGAATTACCTTGCCCTCCACTTGCAAATGTCACCCTCACTTCAGAAACTAACTCAAGGCCTGGCTCTTTGGCTAAGACCTGTGATATTGCAGTACCTGGATACCCCTGGGGTGATTAGCCACACTCTATAATTACCAATTGACTGATTAATATGTGCTAAAATACTTTTGCTAAATTTAGTAAAAATGATTCTTTTTACTGTTTTAATATTGCTGGCCTCTACCTTGGATTGAGCGTTAACTCGTAATTCGTGTTTCAGAATACTTATTGGCGATTCACATGTGTCACTAAAAAAAGGGACCGATTTCAAACTGTTAGAGCTGTCAGCAGTAAGCTCCCTGACCAAATACTCTGCATCATCATCTGCTCATAGGGGAATTGAGTTGCCTGCCATCAATACTCAGATGAGGACGAGAGGATTGGATTCAGGTGTGTGTTTGTAATATGAAGTCTATTCTCACTAATACTTAGTGATGATTTCAGATGGCCACAGGCATTTAATTAAGGAAGGAAGGTCAAATTACAAGATCTAAGAAACAGGGGAAATTGCGAATGGTCAGATATTCACTTTACTTGGTGGAGACCTGCATTGGGAGTGGTTTAGCATGGGAGCTCAGGCAGTGAGAGCCTGTGAGAGGGCAATGGAATTTCTTTGTTCTTTATGAAGGGCCTCTGCCAGTAAGTAGGTGGGCCTTCCCTTCTTTACACGTCATAATACTGATTAAAAAATAATGTTGAAAACATATCAATAACAAAGGAATGGCCCTTTTAGTACTATAAAACAACAATATTTATTTTAGAAACATAAACCCAGACACACACACCACCTGCAATAGACTCCCCTTCCTACAACCTAAACACCTATACACAATCCTACCTCTTCTTTAGCTCATATCATCGACACCACCCACAACAGAACCACCCTTCTATAAACCCTAAACAACAACACACACTATCATACAGCTTTCTTAACTCATTTCACTAAAACCACCTAAAACAGATGCACCCTCTTCACTAAACAACATACCTCTATACTACCCTTTCCCCAGCTCATCCTCTACTACACCAACCCCCATAGACCCAATCTCTCCCTAATGTAAATACCCCTCTATATTGTTCAAACAAGTTTGCAGGTCATGCCGTGCCCTCCTCCTGTCCCTGTCTCAGAGTCTATAGGACCTTGAGGATTTTGTGGGGGATGGTGTCCATGAGTGTGGGTAGAGGATGGTGACTGGATGCTATGACTGAATGCTAGGGGCGGCGAGTGGTACAGGGTTTGTACGGTAAACAGTCAAAATATCGAGTCCAAAATATCGATTGGACATAATATCGAGTTTTAAATATAGATTGGACAAAATATCGAATGGACAGAATATAGACAGCAAAAATATCGTTTTTAAGTTGAGTAATGTAATATTGAATGTTAAAAATATAGAAAGTTAAAATGTCGAAGTATATAATATAGGGTATTAAAATTATCTAATTTTTTATAATATCGAATTTTTTATAGTATTTTTTATGTAATTATATGTGTGAAAAGTGTGTATTTATGTTATAAATAATTTTAAAATAATGAATTTTGTGTTTTTTAATTTTTGCGTAATTTAATTCTGTAGCGGGTTGTCGGTTTATAGGGGAATAGGGTGGGAAGTAATTTAATTATAATTAATTAAATATGTAAATGTATTTATTGGTATTAATTTTTAATTCATTGTTATTTAATTTATATTTTGTAATTAATTAAATTTTAATTGGCAATTAATTTTAATTAATTGATTAATTGCTAATTATGTCAATTTTACTAATTTATTTTCTGTAGCGGGTTGTGGGTTTATAGGGGAATTGGGTGGGAAGTAATTTAATTATAATTAATTAAATACGTAAAATTAATTATTGGTATTTATTTAGAATTAATTGTTAATTAAGTTTTTATGTGTAATTAATAACATTTTAATTGCCAATTAATTTAATTTAATTAATAATTTCTAATTATGTTAATTTTACTAATTTATTTTTTATAGCGGGTTGTGGGTTTATAGGGGAATAGGGTGGGAAGTAATTTATTTATAATTATTTAAATAATTAAATGTATTTGATTGTATTTAATTTGAATTAATTGTTAATTAATTTTTAATTGTTAAATAATTATTTGTTAATTTGTAATTAATTTGTATTAATAGGTAACTAATTGTGATAATTAATGTCAATTAGTAATTTTAATAGGTTAATTATTATATTATATTAAATTGGTAATACATTTGAATTAATTTTTTATAAATATTAATTTATATTTTTTTAAATAATATATGAAGTATTTACTTTCCCTACTGTTGCACTCTCGGGAGTGGGAATAGTAATTTTAACCCCTACGCTATCCAATGCTTTCCTTACTGTTGCACTCTTTGGAGTGGGAATAGTAATTGTTACCCCTACGCTATCCAACGCTTTCCCTACTGTTGCACTCTTTGGAGTGGGAATATTAATTTTTACCCCTACGCTATCCAACGCTTTCCCTACTGTTACACTCTTTGGAGTGGGAATATTAATTTTTACCCCTACGCTATCCAACGCTTTCCCTACTGTTGCACTCTTTGGAGTGGGAATATTAATTTTTACCCCTACGCTATCCAACGCTTTCCCTACTGTTGCACTCACTGGAGTGGGAATAGTAATTTTTACCCCTACGCTATCCAACGCTTTCCCTACTGTTGCACTCACTGGAGTGGGAATAGTAATTTTTACCCCTACGCTATCCAACGCTTTCCCTACTGTTGCACCCACTGGAGTGGGAATAGTAATTTTTACCTCTACGCTATCCAACGCTTTCCCTACTGTTGCACTCATTGGAGTTGGAATAGTAATTTTTACACCTACGCTATCCAACGCTTTCCCTACTGTTGCTCCCGCTGGAGTGGGAATAGTAATTTTTTACCCCTACGCTATCCAACATTTTCCCTACTGTTGCACTCTTTGGAGTGGGAATAGTAATTTTAACCCCTACACTATCCAACACTTTCCCTACTGTTGCACTATTTGGAGTGGGAATAGTAATTTTTACCCCTATGCTATCCAACGCTTTCCCTACTGTTGCCCTCTTTGGAGTGGGAATAGTAATTTTCCCCCTAGGCTATCCAACGCTTTCCCTACTGTTGCACCCACTGGAGTGTGAATAGTAATTTTTACCCCTACGCTATCCAACGCTTTCCCTACTGTTGCACCCACTGGAGTGGGAATAGTAATTTTAACCCCTCGCTATCCAACGCTTTCCCTACTGTTGTACTCTTTGGAGTGGGAACAGTAATTTTTATCCCTACGCTATCCAACGCTTTCCCTACTGTTGCACTCTCTGGAGTGGGAATAGTAATTTTTACACTTACGCTATTGTATGGTAATAATATTGGATATTATTTAATTATATTATGTTACTATATATATATTATTTAACAAATATGATGTAAACATGTTTTTTTATAACTTTCATTAATTATTTATTTACTATAAGCTAATTTAAGTATTTTTAAGTATATTTTAGTAATTAATTTTTAATTTAACATTGTTTAATAAAGTCGATATTTTTATAAACTATATTTTAGTAAACGATATTTTTAACTCAATATTTTTGTACTTACCTGTTTGTAGATACAAACTCGATATTCTGTATGAAGATATTTTGTCAACAATATTCTTGATAGTCGATATTATGTCCCTCGATATTATGTCAGTGATCCGGTTTGTACTTTTGGTATTCCACAGCCAGCTTGAAGGCTTATGAGCCTGCTGCCTCCTGTTCCAGCAAGACCCCTTAGCATACAGAAGGTGTAGGATATTGGGTTCTTGTTTGAGGAGGGAGCAAACCCTTCACAAGCATCGCCCACAATCCCTGTCAGGGTGAACCATAAAAGTGGCTAAATTAACCTGCGCTTAACTCTCTGGTAGCAGCAGGGTAGTTCTCTTAAGAACAAAGTCAATCAATCAATCATTTATTTGAAGAGTGCACTAATCACCCGTGAGGGTCTCAAGGCGCTGAGCGGGGTTGGGGGTGCAGCTACTGCTCAAACATCCAGGTCTTGAGGAGTCTCCTGAAAGTCAGCAGGTCCTGGGTCGGTCGCAGCTGTGTGGGGACGGTGTTCCATGTCTTGGCAGCGAGGAAGGAGAAGGATCTGCCGCCGGTGGAGGTCCTGTGGATGCATGGGACGGTGGCGAGGTCGGCGGAGCTAAGCTGACGGTTCGGGGTGTAGAAGGTAAGATGCTTGTTGAGGTGTGCTGGTCCGACATTGTGTAGTGCTTTGTGGGAGTGGGTGAGGAGCTTGAAGGTGATCCTCTTGTTGACTGGGAGCCAATGCAGGTCTTTCAGGTAGGCAGTGATGTGGGTGTGGCGGGGTAGGTTGAGGATGAGGCGTGTGGAGGTGTTCTGTATGCGTTGGAGCCTCTTCTGGAGATTGATCGTGGTCCCTGCATAGAGGGCCATGCCGTAGTCCATTCTACTGCTGATGAGGGCCTGTGTGACCGTCCTCCTGGTTCCGGTGGGGATCCATCTGAAGATCTTGCAGGGCATGCAGAGGGTGTTGAAGCAGGAGGAGGAGACTGCGTTGACTTGCTGGGTCATTGAGAGTGATGAGTCCAGGATGAACCCCAGGTTGCGTGCGTGCGTGGTGTGGGTACGGCTCCTAGGGCGGCTGGCTACCAAGAGTCATCCCCGGCGGAGGGAGTGGATCCGAGAATGAGGACCTCTATCTTGTCTGAGTTAAGTTTCAGGTGGCTGGTCTGCATCCAACTGGCGACGGCCTTCATTCCTTCGTGGAGGTTGGGTTTGGTGGTGGCGGGGGTTTTGGTGAGTGAGAGGATCAGTTGAGTGACGTCGGCATAGGAGACAATGTTGAGGTTGTGCGAGCGGATGATGTTGGCGAGCTGTGCCTTGTAGACGTTTTTAAGGGTAGGGCTGAGGGATGATCCTTGGGCCACGCCGCAGATGATCTTGGTGGCTGTGGAATGGAAAGGGGGGAGGCAGACCCTCTGGGTTCTGTCGGTGAGGAAGGAGGTTATCTCGTCCAGGGCTTTGTCGCGTATTCCTGCTTTGTGTAGGCGTGTGCGTAGGATGTGGGAGTTGACGGTGTCGAAGGCGGCCGAAAGGTCCAGGAGGATGAGGGCCGTGGTTTCGCCGTTGTCCAGTCCTGTTGTCATCTGTGGCAGTGATGAGGGCGGTTTCGGTGCTGTAATTGCAGCAGAATACAGATTGGGATGGGTCCAGGATGTTGTTCTCCTCGAGGAAGAGGGGTCAGTTGCCTGTTTACGATCTTTTCGATGACTTTCGCTGGGAACGGGAGGAGGGAGATGGGCCAGAAGTTCTTGAGGTCCTTTGGGTCCGCTGTGGGTTTCTTGAGTAGGGCGTTGATCTCGGTGTGCTTCCAGCTTTCCAGGAAAGTGGCAGTCTTAAAGGAGCTGTTGATGATGTTCCGAAGTGAGACTGCGATGTTGCGGTTTGCTTTGTTGAAGATGTGGTGAGGGCAGGGGTCGGATGGTGAGCCGGAGTGGATGGTGTTCATGGTCTTGATGGTGTCGTCGTCGTTGATGTGGGTCCAGGAGAGCATGTGGTTGGTGAGGCTGGGGGGCAGTGAGTCTGCAGTGTTGGCGGCTGTAGGGAGGGTCTGGGCATTGAAGCTGTCATGGATGTCTGTGATCTAGCAGTGAAAGAAGGTGGCTAGGGAGTCGCATAGGTCTTGCGACGGCAGTATGTCATTGGAGCTGGAGCTGGGGTTGGAGAGTTCCTTTACGATGTTGAAGAGCTCTTTGCTGTTGTGTGCATTGTTGTCAATGCGTTCCTTGAAGGAGGTCCTTTTGATGGCTCGGATGAGTTGGTGGTGCTTGCTGCTGGTGTTCTCTAGGGCTGTGTGGTTGTCCGGTGTCTTTTCATGGTGTCACTTTTTCTTGAGTCTTCGACAACTCCGTTTGGATTCCTAGAGGTCGGTGGTGAACTAGCTGGCCTTTCAGTCAGTGCATATGTTTGAGGGTTTTTTGATCAGGGTGAGAGTGTTGGCGCAGTCGTTGATCCATTGCCTGAGGTTGCTGGCGGCTGTGTCGGTGTCGGTGGTGTTTGTCAGTGGGTCTCAGGTGAGGGCGGTGATGAGCTGGTCTTCTGTGACCTTGTTTCAGCTGCAGTAGGGGATCCATAGTGGGTGGTTGTGCACGGTGAGTTTCTTAAAAGGTGAAGTGGACGCAGCGGTGGTCTGTCTAGTGGAGGCCGGTGGTGTGGCAGAAGGTGACGTGGTTGCTAGCTGCAGCAGTGTTGGTAGGGGCTGTTACTAGCTGTTTGAGTCCGAGGTTGCCGAGGTTATCGAGCAGAGTGACGTAGTTGCTGTCGTTGGTGTTCTCAGGGTGGAAGTTCAGGTCTCCGAGGAGGATGTAGTCTGTGGACGCAAGAGCGTGTGTGCCGACAATGTCGGAGATGGCGTTGATGAACTGTGGCTGGGGTCTGGGGCGTCTGTAAATGAGTGTTCCTCTGATGGTGGTGTTGGGGTTGGTGTGGATCTGGAAGTGCAGTTGTTCGGCGGTGCTGGAGGTGTCTGTCGTGCAGGTCGAGATTCTGAGGGTATTCCTGTAGACGATGGCGATTCCCCCTCCTGGTCTGTTGGTGTGGTCCCTTCTGGCGTTCTTGTATCCATCTGGGGTGGCTATGGCAATGTTGGGTGCCGAGGATAGGGTTAATCCAGGCCTCTGTTAGGAAGGCGACGTCCGGGGAGGCTGAGTCGAGTAGGTCCCAGAGTTCGACGGCGTGCGTGTGGATGGAGCGAGTGTTGAGTAATATGCATCTGAGGTGGTTGCGCTCTGCTCTGACGGTTGGAGTGGGGTGTGCGGCGGCTGGTGAAGCTGCAGCTCGGGCAGGTAAAGGGTCCGTGGGTGAGTATCGGACTGGCCTGGAAGCAGTTTGATGATCGCCCGGTGTTGAGTCCGTGGAGGAAGCCGGCATTGTAGTGAAGTCAGATGTCGTTGTTCTTGCAAGGACCAGGGGGTATGGCGCTGGGCGCGGTCCAGGTGCGGACGGGCGCAGTCGGGTTTGCCTTAGGCACTCCTTCGTCGCACCGGTGGCGCGACCGCTACATGCATCCACTACAAAACCACGCAGTGGGTCGCCTTTTGAGAAGGGGAGGGGGAGGGGCATGCAGCTGGGAGGAGGGAGCGGGGCGGGTTGAGGTAGAAAAATAGCGCAGTGGCAGCATTATGGGTTATGGGGGAAGCAGGGCAGAACAAGCCAAGGAGCCAAGAATAAAATAAAATAGAATAGAAATATGGGACCCAGCAGGGAGCTCGAACCCTGCCTGTGTGGGACCGTAGGGCAGAGGGCAGAAGAGCAGAGCTGCAGGGGAATAGCTTATCACTGACTGAGGGTCAGGGGTCATGCTCATGCTCCCAGCAGCCGTCGCCATTTAAGAAGGATAGAGGGAGAGGCGTGCGGCTGGGAGGAGGGAGCGGGGCTGGTTGAGGTGGAAAAAATAGCGCAGTGGAAGCTTTATGGGCTACTGGGGAAGCGGGGCAGAACAAGCCAAGAGCCAAGAATAAAATAAAATAAAATAGAAATGCAGAAGCCAGCAGGGAGGGGTCTCGAACCCTGCCTGTGTGGGACTGTAGGGCAGAGCACAGAAGAGTGGGGCTGCGGGGGAAGAGTTGATCACTGACCGAGGGTCAAGGGTCTATCTCACGCTCCCGCAGCAGTCACCATTTAGGAAGTAGGCCTAAAGTTGGCCTAAAGCAGTAGATCAGTCCTCTGAAGTACAAGACAGTCCTTCTGGGGGTCCTGCACTTGCCCAGGAGCGTTCTGAAGAATAGATTTGAGGGTTCAATATATATACCTGGTGCCAGACTTCGAAGTGGGAGAAACTTCTAGGTCTTTCTACATTTTTGTGACCATGCCCAGGGCCACAGAGTTTACCAACCGTAGCAGGGTTGGGTGGTTGGCCAAAGGCCTCCCCCTCTGGAAAATCCACCAATAAACCTAAACATACCTAGGTGCAATGGGCACAATGACACCCACCAGGCACCAGGCATGATTTTACACCCACTCCTGACACCTTCCTTGACATTACAAACTGGACCCCATCTGACGTTTCGGGTTGATCCGACAAGCGAAGGCTGAGAAAAAAGGGGATCCAAAAGTCAAATTCCCCATGCATTTTCTATAGGCTTCTTTATACAAGGCTACAGCAAAAAGTTTTGAACGGAATTACACAAAATTCGGCAGAAGGCTAGATCTTGGTCCACAGATTGTGCTTTTTGTGTAAATCTATTCAAGAACTTTTTAGATATTAAGGGTCAGAAAATATAGGTATTTGGGTGGTTGAGCTCACGAGAGTCTCAGAGACTCTCACAAGAGTGCCAATCTAAAAATAGAGTGTTCTGATGGTCAGGGAGCTTTATTTTCCTGTGGGCGATCTCTCTCCCGAGGGAGTTAGAGTCCCGCAAGACCTCTGATTGGCAGCCAGTAACATGAGAAAAATGTGCTGGCATCCATTGCATGACTTAGGAACGTTGTCCCCTGTTCTAAAGTTACAAACAAAATAATATAAGCAGGCAGAGTAGGCATATTTTGTCCCCCTAGGCCTCATAGAGGGAAACCACCAGTAGTCTTCCGGGGCCAAAATCGGAAGAAAAAAATGGTAAAAAGTGCAGAAATTCCATGAGACTCTTGCAGGATCAATATACAAAAATGGTGGCCATGCCGCATATAATTACAATATGCCCCCAGCGCTGCCTTTATGAATGGGAAGGGGCTGCACTCAAAAGGCTCCATGAAGCCCACCCCAGGTCTATTCCTTTAAGGGAGGGGAGCCAAATGGCTCCGCTCCATGAGCCATTAATGGCTTTGGGAACCTGATCCCAGAGGCTGGCCTACATGAGGGTTTCCCATATATCTGTGGTTGAATGTTAATGTGAACTATGATATGGGTAAAGACATAGAAATGTATACAGTAATGGACTTTGCATTTACACTAAATATATCCTGATGTAATATGTATAATTTATATACTTTATATCATTTATATACACCAGAATAGTAACAGTGTGTTTATTTAAAAAAATGCAAAACGTTATATAACTGTGGAGAAAAATAAATCACATACAGATTTATAGCAAAACCCTTCTTGTTTTATCTACATGAGATGAACATTGGTACATACTACTTTTTTATGATCTCACAAGAGTGTTGCAAGATTGTAAACATTTTTTTAGAGGAAGAATTTGCACTTACCTTTATTACAGTGCTTATACCTTAAAGTACCTATTCCCAGGGTGTGGGGAGAAATGTGACTCTCAAATGAGACCTTTTCACAGTTTAACAACAGTGCGCAATAGAGTGTAAGGAGACCCTTTCATCTCACTGACACCACTTCACTGCCTAACAACTGTGTAAAGTAGACTATGGCGAGAGACTAGCCTCTCCACTGAGATTTTGCATAAAGGTAACTAGTGTGTAGAGTAGGGTGTAAAGAGACACTGCCTCTCTACTCACACCTTTAGCCGGGCTAGCAGGGTGGGGAAGGTACATACCTCACATGTAAAACCTTACTATTACATAGTAAGTATCATCCTTCCCACTGAGACCTCTCCCCAGATATATATTGGGGTGCGTGAATGGATTTCAATGTCCAGTCACAGCTCTCTCCAGGATGACAAACATGGGGCAGAACTCTTGTAACACTGTAATTTGAGTTCCCTGGGAGTCAAGGAGAATAATGTTCTCAGAGCCATTACAGGTGTGGGAAAAGGGATTCCCCCTGTTGCCCTAACATTAGATCTTAGGATCCATTCTGTTGCTGAGCTTGCAACGTTAAGACCGCTATTGTTTTGGGTCTGCTTATTGACTCTTAGACAGGGCCACTGGAATAATGCAATTGTGTGGCTGCAGTGGTTTTCACATAACTATAGTTTTGTCACATTTGCCACATAATCCATCATCTGCCGCATATTCTGCAGATTTTAACAAAAAATAATTTTGTTTCTGGCTCAGAAATGCGACAAAATGTGCTACCACACAGTGAAAGGCCCTTTGCAAAGCTTGATTGATCACCTTTCTGATGCTCTATTGCTATATTTGGATGTTAAACTGTTACTAATGAGATGCAACCAATGCTTACACAGTTTTATTAAGTTTAAAAATGATGAAGTAACAAAGTAATGCTATTACAAAATGTGCTGCATAATGCTGCATAATTTGGCTATTCTAGCGGCATAATTTACTCAACCCTGCCGCATAATTTGGCCTTCCCCTGCTGCATGATTCCAGTGGCCCTGCCATTATAGTACTGCAAAGCTACAGGTAATGAGGTTATGCAGTGTAAGCAAGCACTTCTGAAAATCGAGGGGTTAATGATTGTGAAGAGGGTATGGTCTGAGCTGGGATGGGCTATCCCAAATAATGCTGCTCCAATAGTTCAGCAAAGATATTGAGAGTTGGCAAGCTCACAGATAGATCAGAGCAGCCGTAGAAGAACAATACCAAATGTGTTTTAATGCATAAAGATCTACCCAAGGCTTAAATGTTCTTGGATTACATTAGACCACCACGTGCCCGCAGTTTGATCCTGCACTTTCGGTACAGTGCCCTCCCCATTACTGCCTTTGCCGTACGTTGGGCTTTTTCGGTGGATGGTACCAGAAACTGTACATTTTGCACCAACACTGATGAAACAGATGAGCACCTACTTTTTTGCTGCCCTAAATATGTTTTGCCCAGAAGGAGGTGGATTGCCCCTTTATGTAGGAATTTCTTAATCAAAGACCAAATTAAGACCTCCAGGATCTGTAAGACCAAATCCACCCAAGTGGTAGTGGTCTAACTCTTTAAATTTCTTTACGCAGCCTGGGCCATCAGACAAAAAGAAATATTGAAACTTTAATGTTTTTTTTGTGAGACCTTGAGTGAGTCTGATACATGCAGATTTCCTATTTTCTTCTTTTTAAACAATTTGATTTTGTGAATTTAAAAAAGCTAGAGCTGTTTTATCCATGTGTCATCTTCTCAATGTTCTTTTACCAAACGCATGTAGTCGTTGGAATGAATGACACATTGTTTTACTTGTTGTGTGATGATGTAATCATTTATTTTGATCTGTCAACAAACTCTGGAAGTTTGACAGACATATACAGAATTGTGGAGAAAAATCTCTCTACTAACACAGCTCTTCAAGACAGCATGGATGTGCAGTATGGTGTTGGGAAGGAGAGGCCTCTTTGTCAACAGCATTCTCTTGAATAACACCTGTGCATAGTAGGGTATGGGGTGATACTGGCCTCTCTGCACAAATGTCTCTCTGGGATTTCTCTGCTAATAAATAAACAGAGACTGCTCTCTTTACTAAATGCTATCTGTCTAGCATTAAACTGATGCATAATAGGATGTGGAAAGGGACTAAACTCTACCATGAGAAATCTGTCCCTGATGACAGGTGTTTATAGTAGGCGGCGATGAGGAAAACTGACCTGTTTGCTAGGACCTCTGCCTTAGATGACACAGCTGTGTAGTAGGGTGTCTTCTGTGATTTGCCTCTTCACTGAGGTCTCTCTCTTCTTTGATAGATAACATACTACAATATGGAGATAGAATAGCCTTTCTGCTCAGACTCCCTATCTCAGATGATGGTTTTCCATATGAGGTTGTAGAAAGGAACTGGCCTCTGCACTGACACCTGTCTCTCACATCACAGGTGTGCATAGTAGGGTGTTGGGAGGGACTGGCCTCTCTGCCGAGACCTCTCTCTGAGATGACAGGTGCATGTCATAGGGGTTAGGAAAGGACTACCCCCTATCCTTAGATCTCTCTCTTGAATGATAGGTATGCATAGTAGGATGAGGGAAAGGACTGGCATATCTGCTGCGACATGTCTCTTGAATGACAGATCTACAACTAGGGTGTGGGGCGGAAATGAGCTTTATGCTGAGAAGTTTCTGATAGAATACAGGCATACAGACTGGTGTATCGAGAGACTGTCAGTTCAGCTCAGACATCTACCCTGATGTGCAAAGTAGGCTGTGGGCACTGTCTGCTCATACTTCTCTTCATGATAATGAATGTTTGTATTATAGTATAAAATGGAGTATCGTCTCTGTTGACACACTGTGTCTTGGACAACCGGTGTTCCAATTTGAATGTAAGGGCATACTCACTTCTTTCTCAGACATCTCCTTATGAGAAGGGCATGTGTAGTAAGGTGTACACAGAGCCAAACCTCTCCACTGAAACTTCTCACAAGAGTAACAAGCATATATAATAACATGTGGGAGTGAACTTTCCTCTCCACCAACTGACAGCAGTGCATAGTATACAATGAGCATGTAATTTAATGTAATGTAAAATGAATTTATAGAGCGTATAAATCACCCAAAGGTCTCAGAGCGCTAACAGATACCTCAGTACAGATACATAGAGCAGGACTATGGGTTGGTAGCCAGAGAGGGCCAGGTTTTTAAGTGCTTACGCAACCTTAGATGGTTAGGTTCTGTCCTGATCTGGAGGGGCAGGGAATTCCAGGCTTCGGGGGCTGTTTTACTAAAGGCCCTATCGCCATTTCTGACCGTGCGTACCCTCTCAGATCCTCCAGCAGAAGTGACTTGCTGGAGGATCTGAGAGATCTTACCGGATTGTGAGGTTTGAGCTTTTGTTGTATGTATGTTGGTCCATGTCCATTGATGGTTTTGTGGACTAGGCAACATAACTTAAATTGCATGCGCTTCTTTATTGGGAGCCAGTGCAGGGTTTTTAGGCAGGGCAGAGATGGGGTGCGCGGGGGGAGATTAAGCACCAGTCTGGCACCAGTATTTTTCAGGACATGCTAACGGGCCAGAAGAGTGGTGTTAGTTGAGGACAATAGCGAGTTCTCATAGTCTAACCGACTGACAATAAGTCCCTGCACAATGGGCATGCGGGATGGAAGAGGGATCCATTTAAAGATCTTCCTCAGACTACTCATAGATAGCTTGTTACCAATTATCACCCCGAGATTTCTGACTGAGGATTTGGGAGAGGGGCAGGGACCGAGGGAGACTGGCCACCATTCAGCAGACCAGATCTTATCGGCCTTGCATGCAGTCACATCTGTGTAAAACTGCTCTCTTGTATAAAAAACGTTATACTACAGTGTGAAGAACCTTCAATATGTCCATTGTACTGTATACAAAAGTATAAATGCAGCAGGACAGTTTCAGTTCTTGTAGATGGAAATGCCAGTATAAGTCAACATTGCAACACTGTAACAATATTCAAATATTTAAAAGCTTTTAAAGAAATAAATCAATTGTAACTATAATCTTTAAAAATAACAACATTATAAACAACAGCTACATTAACAAACTACATAAACAACTGTAAAACAAACAAAACAGCAAACTTTACTAACTTACATGTTTTTGTTACTCTCATTACCAGGTGCCAACAACTCCTTCCCTTTTGCTTCATTTGCCTACTGGATATTGATGTACGTCGATCTTCTTTTCCTTACTTTCAGCTACCTTAACCTGCCAAACAATATTTCCTTGAACAGTCCTTGAATCTTCTTGAATAGTCTTTTTTTGTCAGACTGTGTGACAAAATAGTCTATGCAAAATTGTAGTTTAATAATATTTGCAAAAACAAGTTCAGCTGGAATATAGAAACAGCCACTGTTGTCATTCTGAAAGGACTGCTAAGGCAAACTTAGTTTGTTTAGCCAAACTAGACAGCTATTCAGCTGTCTACATATTCTCTCAACTGGCAGATACTGCCTCTCCCCAAATATTTACTGCTCAAGCAGATAAACTCCCTCTTTACTTAAATAAAGCTCTTTTTTGCTGTTTAAGTAAGTAGGTAATTTTATCATCAAAAACAAGTGGGGCTACACAGAAATGCTTCTCCAAGGATACAAATGTTGCAGTAGGCATTAAGAATGGGGAGACGTTGTAGCATACTGGCAAGGGCGGTCAACCTCAAATTTGGGTAACCGGGTTTGAGACTCGCAACGACTCTCAACATCCTGTGATTCTGGGCAAATCACTTAATCTCCCTGTGCCTAACAAAAATGAATGTGTCCTCATGAAACTCAACTGGTGCTCATATAGAGCGCTCTGATACCTGATTTTGAGTCAAGATCGTTCTATATAAAACTGAGAAAATAGAAAAAAAGAGCAACATCAGTTCTACAATTATTTTTTTTCACTGAGTTTCCACACAGTCACTGTTCCCTTTTTCTCCCATAGCAAACAATTTTTGTTTTCCTCCTTCATATATTGTGTGACTTGGTTCTTCCATTTTTGAGAGCTTGTATTTTCCATTTTCCTCCTAAGAAAAGACAAAATAACAAAAAAAAGAAAAGTTACAGTTTTGCTCTTGAAATACCATAATCTCTACTCAAAAATCTCAGAGGTGTTAAAAATGTGTACTCTAAGGTTTATAAAAACACTAGGCCTTATATTAACAGATTGCAAATTCTTTCTCTCGAATGTTCAGAAACACTGCCTCTTTTATCGTATGGTAAAACACTGCATGTCAGGCTCAGTAATTATCCATCAGGGTCTTGTGAGACACTCTTGAGATCGCACATGACCATGCAGCGAGCTCCACTCCTTGGAGCCTGTGAGCTCTCTTTAAAGTCTCCTGGGAGCGCAACAAAATTGTGGGGAAATAGTAGTATATGGGAATGAGTATCCTTTCCACTGAGACCCATCTCTTAAATGACAGGTGTGTGTAGCAGGGTGTGGGGTAAAATTGGCCTCTCCAGACAGACCTTTTTAGATGACAGGTGTGCATAGTAATGTGTGTTGATGGACTGCCCTCGCCACTGAGACCTCTGTCTCAGATGATTGATGTGCTTGTAGCTGCATTTAAGGGAGCAGGCAGTCTTGCCATTAGCAGAGGTTTTCACCCGATTTTGCCTAGATAATGACAGACTTAAGTGCAGGGGTTGCACCAACAGATGGGAGAAGAAGACAAGCATCAGATGCCCTATTTAAACATAGCACCTTGGAGAACATTGCTGACATGGGCAGTCCATCTCTATTAGACAGGAATAGCAAATTAGAGAAAATGGCAAGACAAGAAATTAGGAAGTGGTGGGAAGCCACCACTTTAGACAAATATCTCGAATGTGGCCGGATCCCTGAAGGGCTGAGCATCATGACAATTCCTACTTATGAAGGATCTAACCCTGAAATACTACAAGAACGGGCTGTGAACAGCGACAATCGCTCAGTAGTTATGGTGTAGATCATAGTACAATATGCATTATAAGAGAGTTCAAAGGTACTACAGGAAATTGAACAACTGACTGAGTATTTACAGAGCACAGAAAGTAAAGAGTCTTATGAAAAATCCATGAAGGAAGTAAATAAAAAAGTTATTTAATTAGAAGAAACAAAATTTAGAAAACATTGCATGTTTCTGAGAGACCAAAACATTAAGAGGGTGGGAGGATTTTAACAGTTGCCAACCAACCTACTCATGCATTAAATGATAAAGAATATGTCACAAGCAACAGTGAACTAAGTGACAGTGACATCTTGGAAGATGGGAGATGAACACTCCCGGACCAAGTAATAGCAGACTGAGAAATTTTTGGCAGGAACTGCAGATGATAAACCAAGAGAGAAACCAACAGAATTGGCATAAATAATAAGGAAAAGGAAGAAGCAGGTGAAGAGGAAAAGGACAAGGACGAGGAGCAAACACAAAAAATGAAGGAGCCAATGGGGTAAAAGCATCAATCCCCAAGGGAAATGTGTTGAGGGGTTAGAAGTCAGGACCATGGAGGCACAGAGTAAGAGTGTTGTCAATCTATCTGATCATGTTTTCACCGATGATGAATTGTAGATTTTACGATTAAGTCGCTACTTTTATCTCTCAACGTCCTTCAACTGTTCATAATGCCACAGACACATTTTGAGTTTACTAGGAAACTGAAGTTACATACTTGGCATTCTATGAAAAAAGATCATCCCACTTGGGGAAATATCAACCTTTATGCCCATCTTGCCCTTTGATGCCATTTATGCCTTTAAGGCTGTGACTATTCAAAATTTGAAGAAATTCACCAAGAAGAACAGAAAGCCGTAGTATAGATGGAAATTTGATAACTTGGGCCCCAATGAGAGAGCAGTCATTAACCCCTTCGATGCTCATGACGGAACGGTTCCGTCATGAGCATCGGTCGAGCTGTGCTCATGACGGTACCGTTCCGTCATGACCACACCCATTTTCATTAGGTCCCAGCACCGGCGGTAAATCTGCACCGCACGGATGAGGTTAATAGTCTACAAGCAGGCAATAATATTGTCATCAGAAAAAGGGAAGGGTTTGACTTTAGACATAGGCAACCTGTATACTAGCATTAAGCAAAAAAAAGGGTTACAGCTTGCAGTCATTTTTTTTATCAAGTTTCCTCTCATAATTGTTTCATATTGAAATGATCATTGAGATGATAGAACCTTGCCTAAGAAACAATGTATTCATCTTTGATGACAAATTATTCAAGCAAAAGCAGGGGACTGCCATAGGGACATGTTTACCTCATCCTCAGTAAACTGTTCCTAGGGTGGTGGGGGGAACAGGTGGTGGGTCCCTTGAAGCATTCTCTTCACATGTCATTCTCTGGGTGCACTTCATGGATGACCCCTTCATTATTTGTAGAGGAGGATGGGTGGAGGTGGACAGTTTTGTCAGCAGTTTGAATTACAATGAGCTTAACCTAAAATTCACAACCAAGATAAGTGAGAGCTCCATTGACTTTCTGGATGTTAATGAAAAAATAACAAACAATGCTATCCCCACCATTTTGCATAGGAAGAGTATAGCGGGCAACACGGTACTCCATGCTAATAGCAGCCACCCAAAATCTCTCATACAGTGCATCCCTTATGGAGAGCTATTACGGACTAGACTTATTTGCAGCACGGAGGAGAGATTTTTACAAAAGAGTGCCACCATGCTCCAAAGATTCACAGAAAGAGGCTACTCAGAACTAATATGACACAGGGCCTTAGAGGAACCTAAGAAAGTCCCCAGGCATGACCTACTCATCCCCAAAAGACCCTGTGACAACAATTCGGGAAGTGGGGACATGAGATTTAGCACCACATTCAACCATAACTCTAAAGATATGAGGGAGATTTTAGTCAAACTCTTGTGCATCTTACACAGCAAGGAGAGCCTCAAAGACAAACTGACTTAAAACCACAAGATCACCTATTGATAGGGTGTGTGTGTTTGAAAGAAAGGCTGAGCAACAATGGTATTCAAAGGTAAGCAAGGTGGTTAACCAATTAAAGGAAGGGTTTATATACATCCAAAAAGTGCAGTAATAGCAGAGACACACCTCACTCTGGCAAGACTAGAGAGATTGACAAATTTCTCAATTGCAAATCCAACTTTACTGTAAATTTATTAATGTGTCCTTGCAACAGGTGTCACATTGGTAGTACCACCCATCCAGTGAACAAGAGGGAACTGGAAGATTTGGGGGCAATCACTCATGAGGATAGGCATTATCCGGTAGCCACACATTTTGCACAGGTAAACAACAAAGACAATGGTCTTTTGAGGTTTCTTGCCATAGACAGAATCAAACCTATCACAAAAGGTCGTGACAGAAAATTAGCTCTAAGAAGGTTGGAGTCAAGATAGATAGTTGAATTGAACACCAAGATACTGGTGGGATTCAATACTGAGGAAGTGATGAATGTTGATCTGGGGGTAATGGCATGCCTTGTAGGCAGATGATTATGGAAAGTGCTCTGTTGTTGCTCGTCACATAGACAAGAATTTGACATGATTTTAACCTGCACATTTTTGTTACTTTATAATCCTCTTATGTTTCTCTCTTCTGTTCTTTCCTTATTCACTTTTTTTGCTGATAACTAAAACAGGGTTAATCTATAATACACTGTAATATGAAGTACGGCAGTAGCGGATCTACTCCACTGGTGATCCAGAGAATCTTTGGCGGATTTGCGACCAACGGAATTGATCGTGTAGAAGAGAGAACACTGATAGAGTTTGTGAATCAATTTTATTTGTGTAGAAACGATAAGTGTCATGCATGAACATTGACCCGGGTTTCATATGAACGAGTTGTGGGAGACATATCAAGTTACCCAGAGCCATACACTTTGGCTAAGGTTGGCGCATGGCTAACCGCAGGACAGTCCATGGGATTGACTGGAAGCTGTTGTATACCCTGATATGGACACAGTCATTCTTACACTTTGTTTATTATTTTATATATGCCAAATTTCGGCGATATCATGAATACTAAAATCATAAAGTGGCTATGTTATATAGACGATCTCTTTGTACTTTGGGATGGGTCACATTCTGAGGCAGCCAAGTTCATTGACAAATTGAACCACAATAACCTTAACCTACAATTTACTGCCCATATCAGCGATACATCAATCTGTTTATTAGATGTGGAGGTTTTTCATCGTGGGGGGAAACTGCAAACCAAACTCTACCGCAAGCCAACTGCGGGTAACAGTGTCCTTCATGCAGGTAGTCACCATTCTGCCCACCTGATAAGGAGCATTCCCTATGGGGAAATGCTCCGCATCAGGAGGATTTGTAGCACCGATATTGACTGTGAAGAGGCCCAGTTAGCTTGCAAATATAGATTCCTGCAAAGAGGTTACTTTAGTGAGAATATATACAAAGCTATCAATAGAGCGAACTCTCTAGACAGAACAATCTTACTGGCTAAAACTATTCAAAGCAGGAATGTTACATCGAGATTTGAGGATAAAGAAACTACACTCATCTTTACATTCAACAACCAGCATTCGACTATCAGAAACATAGTTAAATGCAACTGGGCACTCATATCTAGTGATCCAGTTCTAGGCAGTCAGGTTAAGGGCACCCCCAGCAAGCCTACAAAAGAGCTAGGACCATGAGCAATTGTTTGGTTTCTGGTATCACCTGATATTAGGACCACAGGTTTGTGGTTGGACTCAAGTAGGGGCTTCCTCAAGTGCTCCTCTTGTGTAAGCATGTAAAAAATGGAATAAGTAGAAAAGAATATTCTACTCCATTTAGTAACAAACCCATTGTAATTAAATATAAATTGACATGCCGCACCGAGTACGCAGTGTGTGTTCGGGAATGCGCATGTGGTCTTCGTTACGTTGGTAGCACGAGACCACAGGTGCACAAACGCATCCTTCAGCACCTACGGGCCATTACCAACGGCAACACTGCGTACCGGGTAGCCAGGCATTTTGAGGAGTTACACGGCAAAACTCCTGCAGGATTGAGATACTTTGTCATAGATACGGTACCATCACAGAGGAGAGGAGGAGATCGAGATTTGCTGTTGCATAGATTAGAGACCAGACACATAATTTTTTTTGATACTAAGACCCCTAATGGTCTCAATGCAGGGGAGGACTGCCACACATACTTATGAATACTGTCCACATAATTAATTAACTGTATATATGTAAACATACCAGCTATCTCAACTATATTTTTCTATTGTATAAAAGTTTTGTTTTTATGTAATCACTTTGTAATTTCACATTTTCACTAGGTAGCACTATTTTTATATTTTTATGCCAATATTTATTGCTGAATTTGCACGTATGCTAATCTTTGAACATTGTATGCTTAAACTGCCTTACCCACTCGGGTGTCATTTCCCATCAATTGTTAGTAATTACAATGCGTAACACTTGAGGTTCTGCCTGTGTCTTGTTTAATTCAGACGCATGGCTTTAGCAAGGGCACTAAATCAGAACTCAGGACCCGCTCAAATGGCATAGTTACGTTACAATAACTGAACAAATAAATTGTATGTCTATAGATAGGATCAGGATAACAATGATAATGTGGTGTAGTAATAATAATATTAATTTTAAAAACCATACCTAGCTATTCATTTGTGTTACAAGGTATATATTGCTGCTATATTGATATGTGTATTTATATTTATATTTATATTTATTTATGAATTTATAATTATAGACTCAATTAGTATCATCCTGTTGTACATACCCTGGTACAGTACATATGCAGCACTAGCACTTTACAAGGTTACTTACATGCATACATGCATTTATGCAGTAATGTTTTTCAGATAGGATGTTTTCCATGTCTATGAAATGAATACTTTTTTTGTTGGCACTAGCACTTTAAATTGAGCACATATGCCTCTACAACGTTGTCATGTGATCAAGGCCTTGCTTGACCGAAACGCGTAATGGTGGTGTGGTGGTGAGCAAAATAAAATAATCAGCACCAGTATCTGGGTTTGTCTCGTCTATCAAACCTGCGTGACTGCTGGAGATGTTTTTCTGCCTAAAATATTTCCGGGATTGCTGCCCCGGAATTGGCGAACCCCTCCACGACTGGGCTCTCTGGTGCAAAGCAGCGATTTCAGCTGGGATCTCCTTCTTTCACTCCGTGAGGAGTAACCGGATTGCCCCGGGAGTGTGGAAGTTCCGGACGTAGAGCGGGGAAGTGTCTCGGAGTGGTTCCGGGTAGGAGGTCGGTGTTCGCTGACCCAGGACACGAGCTGCATCGTCAGTACCTGCCGGCCAACGGAGCTCCATAGTAAGTCCAGTGTGGAGTGTGGTTGTTTTCCGTTACAGACTTTGTTTAAATAATGGAATAACACAGTTTTGATACTGAAACGCTCACAACGAAAGCACCATGTCTGCCGACACGTTACAGGGACAAGTTGAGGCAGCGAGAAGTATGTTTACAGATTTCCCGGCTGGGGATGGAACAGCAATTGTGGTGGCAGCCACCCCTCAAGATTCGCATGGCAGCTTAAAGGATTTGTTCAAGGCTTTAGAGAAAGCCAGTAAAGCCGAACAATCGAAATGGTGGGAACATTGTTCATTGACTGGATATTTGGAGGTTGGTAGGGTTCCGCGTGGTTTAAGGATTATGTTAGCTCCATCTTACGTGAACCCCGACCCGTGTATGCTTGTTGACTGGGCGGAATGCAATCTCGAGTCCTCCAGAAAGCTTATGTCAATTCTTATTAAATACGCAGAAACAGATAGGGCAAAACTACTTGTTGAAATTGACAGACTCAATGAGGAAATAGACAAATTACCAAGCTCACCACTTATGTTAAAATACTGGGAAGGAATGTTGGTTCTCTTAAAGAGAGAAGAGGACGTGATAAAGCGGCGTAAAGCAAATACATTTCAGAGAGACCACCTCGATTATGAGCATGGCCAAATTTTTACATTTGCCAAAAAAATACGATCGCCTGAAAACTGTACATATAACTCCAGTGACTAACATGCAGCCGGCAAAACAGACATCACAGGTGGTAGGGGCTGATGCCTCATCTATTTCCGATTTGGCCATGTCTGAACTGGGGTGGTGTGGAGTGCAAAAAAATGATGGATTTAGGTCAAGATCTCTGTACTGGGGTGAATGTATGATATTGTTCTGCATTCTGTCCATCACCTGTGGTTTTTGCATTGGTCACCCCGAGTGGGATGGGTATGCTCAGACGTGAGTCCCATGCACTCCACACCACTGGATTCAAGCAAACCGGGCTGAAGACGGCTGGAATGCCAGAAACCGGTCCTCGGAAGCTTGTTTCTGGTCCAGGGAAGGCATGGCTTGGCAGTTCGGGCTGGACTGTTCCCATGAGGCACAGTGTCAGACTGATTTGCATATGGCCATGTCTGAACTGGGGTGGTGTGGAGTGCAAAAAAACGATGGATTTAGGCCCAGATCTCTGTACTGGGGTGAATGTATGACATTGTTCTGCATTCTGTCCATCACCTGTGGTTTTTGCATTCATCTATTTCCGATGGCAGCTCGAATGTCGATGGTGAATCTGACAATGAGCTGATACGTACTCAGAGGGCGGGGTTTCGCAAATTCACCCCTGCACAGGAGTTAGCAGTGGTCCAGCGAGACCGCAAACAGACCCTCCGCTCCAGTGCCCAGGGTGCAAACGCAACCAAAATGCCAACACAAAGCGGGCAGCAAGGAGGCGAAGCAACAAACAGTGGAGGATCAACGAACAATGCAAAAAAGCAGCAGAAACAGTGGAACCACAGATAAGTAAGGGATCTGATGAATTGCAAACAGTAGTTAACCTCACTGATGTGCCTCTAACCCCCAAAGAAATATCTATACTCTCCTTGGGCTTATCTTACAGTGCCAAATCTAACTTTGATTATGCAACAACAAAAATTGATTTGTACAAATACATGCGCAAGTTGAAACTGCGTAAATACCACAGCCTGCATAAATCAGTGCAGCCCACCACAGCAGTTGTACAGCGCATCCAGTCTCCAACCCTTATTGCAGAAGATTCCATTCTGTTACAGGAGATCAAAGACATGGGAAAGGACCCTGCTCTGCCTCCATCCAGCCCGGACACGGGCATGGACAATTCTGTGACATTAACCAGCTTCAAACCCAAGTCAATATTCTGCCCCTTGATGATTACAGACAATACTGACTTATTTCATGATAGAGTCAGCCTAGAACTAAGGGCACTGTTTCTTAAACATGGCACAATTTAAAAAAAACATCATTATCGGGACCTTGAGTACCATCAACTCAATAAAAAATTGCAAAACAATACGAACATAGTCATTCGGCAATCCAATAAGGGAGGAAATGTTGTGTTGTGGCCGCTCAAAATGTACATGGATGTAGCACTGGGTCAACTGAATGATCGGGCCTGCTATTGACGGTCTGATGTTAATCAATTTCAGCAAGCTAAAGTTATTCCAAACATATGGCTTGGAGAAGTACTGGCATCATCACCATGGATGAGTTCAAGTTTATGAAGAAGGAAAACCCTGTAACACCGGTAATCTACTTCATACCCAAGATCCATAAAAATAGCCTGCTACCGCCTGGGCGACCCATCATTTTGGCTTGCAATAGCATACTTGAAAACGTAAGCAAATATGTTGACTTTTTTCTGCAAGAATCTGTCAGGTCGTTACCATCTTTTGTGCTCGATACAGGAGATTTCTTGAGCAAGATAAATGATGTGGAGTGGAAACAGAACTATTTGTTAATTTGACTAGATGTTACTTCATTGTACACCAGCATTTTTCACAAGGATGGGCTTAGAGCAATACAGCATTTCCTTGGTTCTAGACCTGCGTGCCTGACTGAACATATACGCATGATTATAGCCATGATCACTTTGTGCCTTGAAAACAACTTTTTCTTATTTGGGAAACAATTGTTTCAGCAGACTAGGGGAGTGGTGATGGGGGCCTGCTTCTCTCCCAGTTATGCCTGTTTACACATGGGATACTGGGAGGAGCAGGTCCTCATGCCAAATTTCGACGATATCATGAAAACTAAAATCATAAAGTGGCTACGTTATATAGACGATCTCTTTGTAATTTGGGATGAGTCACATTCTGAGGCAGCCGAGTTCATTGACAAATTGAACCACAATAACCTTAACCTACAATTTACTGCCCATATCAGCGATACATCAATCTGTTTCTTAGATGTGGATGTTTTTCATCGTGGGGGGAAACTGCAAACCAAACTCTACCGAAAACCAACTGTGGGTAACAGTGTCCTTCACGCAGGAAGTCACCATCCTGCCCACCTGATAAGGAGCATTCCCTATGGGAAAATGCTCCGCATCAGGAGGATTTGTAGCACCGATATTGACTGAGAAGAGGCCCAGTTAGATTGCAAACATAGATTCCTGCAAAGAGGTTACTCTAGTGAGAATATAGACAAAGCTATCAATAGAGCGAACTCTCTAGACAGAACAATCTTACTGTCTAAAACTATTCAAAGCAGGAATGTTACATCGAGAGTTGCGGATAAAGACACTAGACTCATCTTTACATTCAACAACCAGCACTCGACTATCAGAAACATAGTTAAACGCAACTGGGCACTCATATCTAGTGATCCAGTCCTAGGCAGTCAGGTTAAGGGCACCCCCAGCATAGCCTACAAAAGAGCTAGGACCATGAGTAATTGTTTGGTTTCTAGTAGCCCTGAGATTAGGACCACAGGCTTGTGGTTGGACTCAAGTAGGGGCTTCCTCAAATGCTCCTCTTGTATAGCATGTACAAATGGGATAAGTAGAAAAGAATATTCTACTCCATTTAGTGACAAACCCATTGTCATTAAACATAAATTGACATGCCGCACCGAGTACGCAGTGTATGTGCTGGAGTGCCCCTGTGGTCTTCGTTATGTCGGTAGCACAAGACCACAGGTGCACAAATGCATCCTTCAGCACCTAAGGGCCATTACCAACGACGACACTGCGTACCTGGTAGCCAGGCATTTTGAGGAGTTACATGGCAAAAATCCTGCAGGATTGAGATACTTTGTCATAGATACCGTCCCACCACAGAGGAGGGGAGGAGATCGAGAGTTGCAGTTGCGTAGATTAGAGACCAGACACATAATTTTTTTTGATACTAAGACCCCTAATGGTCTCAATGCAGGGGAGGACTGCCACACATACTTATGAATACTGTCCACATAATTAATTATCTGTATATATGTAAACATACCAGCTATCTCAACTATATTTTTCTATTGTCTAAAAGTATTGTTTTTATATAATCACTTTGTAATTTCACATTTTCACTAGGTAGCACAATTTTAATATTTTTATGCCAATATTTATTTCTGAATCTGCATGTATGCTTAAACTGCCTTACCCACTTGGGTGTAATTTCCCATCAATTGTTAGCAATTATAATGCATAACACTTGAGGGTCTGCCTGTGTCTTGTTTAATTCAGATGCATGGCTTTAGCAAGGGCACTCAATCAGAACTCAGGACCCAATCAAATGGCATAGTTACATTGCAATAAATGAACAAATAAATTGTATATACATAGATAGGATCAGGATAACAATGATAATGTGGTGTAGTAATAATAATATTAATTTTAAAAACCATACCATTCTATTCATTTGTGTTACACCGTATATATTGCTGCTATATTTATATGTGTATTTATATTTATATTTATTTATGAATTTATAATTATAGACTCAATTATTATTATCCTGTTGTACATACCCTGGTACAGTTCATATGCAGCACTAGCACTTTACAAGGTTACTTACGTGCATACATGCATTTATGCAGTAATGTTTTTCAGATAGGATGTTTTCCATGTCTATGAAATGAATACTTTTTTTGTTGGCAATAGCACTTTCAATTGAGCACATACTCCCCTACAAAGTTGTCATGTGATCAAGGCCTTGCTTGGCCAAAACGCATAATGGTGGTGTGGTGGAGAGCAAAATAAAATAATCAGCACCAGTACCTGGGTTTGTCTCGTCTATCAAACCTGCGTGACTGCTGGAGACGTTTTTCTGCCTAATATATATAAAATCATCAAAATCACAAAGTTTACCACAATGGAAGGAACCACAGGTAGGTGATGTCCGCAAATTTTATTTGAAAGCTGCTACAGGTTGCAGTGCACAGTTCTCATTGTTCATACTGCCAGACGCGTTCTTCTGACGAACCTGTTGCACTCTCATGCTTTCTAATGCGCAATACCCCCATTCTTAGGCGGCGCTGCATGGTGTCTCCTTGGGTACGCGCTCTCGTGGCGGGTCTCTTCCGCGGCTTGGCTGGCCGCTAACATCATAATCACAAAGTTTACTGCAATGGGAGGAACCACAGGTAGGTAATGTCCGCACATTTTATTTGAATAGGCTGTTACAGGTTGCAGTGCACAGTTCTCATTGTTCATACTGCCAGGCGCATTTCGGATGTTAGTCCTTCTTCAGTGGAAGTCAAGTTGTACATGAGAATCTCTCTCTTTCTCTCTCTCTATCTATACATATATATATGCAGATATATGTATATATATATATATATATATATATATATATATATATATATATATATATATATATATATATATATATCCTCTCTTCTTCCTGCGCAGCGGTTTCCAGCACTGGGCTCCGGGCGAGAGGCAGCAGGGATTGTTTCATATATATATATATATACATATATATATATATATATACAATCGCCACTACAAATGTGGCAATTGTAGAGTGTGCCCTTTTACAACCAACACTAAAACGTTGGACCTGGAACCAGGGAAGATTTGGACAATCCAAGGCCACACAAACTGTAACAGTGAAAAAGTAGTCTACAGAATAACGTGCCCATGTAATCTGCACTACATTGGCATGACCAACAGAAAAGTGGTCTGTACATTAGCCTTCCACGTGTGATAGCAATGCATCTGAAAGGTTACATCAAAAAACAAACGTGTGTTAAACGATGCCCCTGGTGTCTGTGTGTGTGTGTGCATTATTGTGCTGTCAAACAATAAGAGAGAGTAAGGGTATTTCACTACAATGTGAGGTAGGAACTCCTAGTCCCCTAAGGGAGATTTTAACAAAAAAAAAATAGGAGTACCCCCTATAGGCAAAACAGAGAAAGTCTCTGTGCCAATAGCCTAAGGCTTAATCAAGCTCTTGTGCGCAACATTTAATTAGGACATAGCATGTCCTTTTTGAAGACCCCTCACTCACCAACCTAGTTAGTGACATGCTTCATCATTGGGGTCCCACCCCGAAGGCCGAGAGCCAACAGGGTGAGCTACGACACCTGACTACAGTGGAGCGGGTATTTTTTCTTTTATATGTGCAGTGATAAAAAAGGGGTGAAAGTGATTTAAAAAAGGGAAAGATATACTCAATTCAAGATTTTATTCCTGAGCGACTGGAAACCCTAATTAAAGAACTGTGACACCTATGCCTAATTAAGTAGACTCAGGTGTTCAAGACGTGTAGTGTTGATAAAATAGCGACGTGTGCTATGTGATTTAAAATTAAGGTCATAGGTCTACATGTTTCAACCTCTTGCGATTGTGGGTTTTCGTCAGGACCAATTAGAAAAAAAGGAAGACCTGGGTAGTACGCACACGCTAAGGCGCATCCTGCCCTAGATCAGTGATAAATAGGAAACACAAAATTGTGTCCCTTTTCAAAATGTAGTATTCTCCCCACTCTGGAAGAAAAACCTGTGAAGAAAGATATCAGGAAAAGGGAGGTTGGGATCACAATACTTAAGACAAACATTTGTTGTACATATAACATATAGAAAAATAAATATGTGAAAAGAGCGAGTTGCCCTTCAATTTAGTAGGTAGACAAGTGACTACCATGTTTCGACCGTACCCAGCCACTGTGATTGGTGTCTGGCTCTGGCACCGGTGCTGCTCACACCAGGCCGTGTGACTGTCTTAAGTTTGTTGTTTGGGAGAGACTAATCAGCGGTGAGATCTGTGCACATTAAGCATTTTGTGGTGGTAAACGGCTATTATACGGGAGATAGGATGTCTCACAATATACCCGGGAATGCTACATTTAATTATTCAATTTTCAGGATTACACCGTTCCTAATGAGGAATGTATCAAGGTGGCACCCGGATAATTGTAAAACATTCAGCTTACTCAAAGAGCGGTAAGAGTCCGCTTTTCTGGGCGTCCAAAGGCGATGCTGGCTTAATCTAAGGAATTAAGATAAAACACTCGCAGAGGATGCGATGAGTGATGGAATGTCAACTCGTTTGTCTATACAAAAATCCAGGGAGATCGTGTATGATCTGACTTACTTGCGGCTTCAGTTCCTCGAACTGGTAACCTACTTGGTTCCATAGACGGTACGCCTCGTTGGATTCCCTAACCCACAGTGAGCGAGCGATCAGATAGTTAAGCGTTCCGCTTCCTGGAATGGGCGTGGTCCAGAGAATCACGCATGCCGATTGGCCAATCGACACATAGGTCTATCAGAATGAGGCTTGGAACACAGTTCCCAAGGCGACCAGGGGCGCTCAGGGAAGAACTCGGAGACGCCTTAGTTAGAGATGACGCTTAGCGATTAAGTGAGCCAGTGAGTGAAAACTCAGTTTATCCCATGACTGAATTCCACGGAATGTTGTCGTTTAAACCAATCCTGTGTGGACAGCCTGTAGACCCACCTTTGTTCTTTCTCAAAGAGCCGTTGAGTCAGGTTGTTGCCTGGACTTATTTGTTCAATTATTGTCCATTGTAGATCATCTGGTGTGTGTCCTGCAGTTAGGTAATGTTCGGTTAACCTAGTCATGGACTTCTTGCACCTGATGGTGCTTCTGTATTCCCTTATACGTAATTTGACTTTTCTATTGGTCATGCCAATGTAGTGCGGATTACATGGGCACGTTATTCTGTAGACTATATTTTCACTGTTACAGTTTGTGTAGCCTTGAATTGTCCAAATCTTCCCTGGTTCCAGGTCCAATGTTTTTTTCGTGTTGGTCATAAAAGGGCACACGCTACAATTGCCACATTTGTAGTGGCCCGTGACTTTCGGTAGTCCCCATGCATTTAGCACTGTTTCATTCTGTACTGCTTTTTTTGTTATTGGTCTAGTGTTTACCACGGCATCTTCAATGCTTCTTGCTTTTTTGAAAGAAAAGAGAGGTTTTTCGCATTGCATTTTGCCGGAATTCAGAATCGACCAATGTTTATTTATTACCCTGGTCACATCATTGGAAATCTTGTTGTATGTTGTAACACATGTGAGGGGAGTTTTCTCAGTTGGTTTCACTGTGTTATCCAATAGTACTACCCGGGGTTGATTGCGCGCACGTTTTTGACTCTTTTGCAAGATTTTGTTCGGATATCCTCTGTTCTTCAGTTTTTTGGTGAGATCGCTTGCTTGTTCTTTGTAATCTTTGAGCTGACTACAATTACGGCGGATTCGTAAATATTGCCCGTAGGGAAGATTCTCCTGTAGTGGCTTCGGGTGAAAACTTTCGAATCTTAGAAGGTTGTTTCTTGCCGTAGGTTTGTAGTGTGTGACAGTTTCAAACTTCCCATTTTCTTTGTTTATAACAAGGTCGAGGAACACCAGTGTGTTTTTGTCCTTGACATAGGTGAATTTCAAATTGTCGTCGCAGGTATTCATACAGTTGAAAAAGGAGGCCAGAGAGTCTTCTGGTCCATTCCAGATTGCCAGCACATCATCGATGTACCGTTTCCATAACAGAATGTTGGATCTATAGGGGTTTCTTTCACTGACTATGTGTTTCTTCTCAAAGTCATGGACGTAGAGTCCTGCCACGCTGGGGGCAAATGTGCTCCCCATCGAAGTTCCACCTGTCTGGAGGTATAGTGTTCCCTCAAATTCAAAATAGTTCCTTTTTAATGCCAACCTTGCACATTCTAAAATAAAGTTTCTCGGGGTTCTGGAAGTCCATTCCTCCTCCTCTAGAGCTTTTTCCAGGACCTTCAGCGTGGCGTCCTGGGGAATACTAGTATACAAACTCTAAATTTCCAAACTTACCTGTATGGTGTTATCGTCCACAGTGAGGTCATTGAGTAGTTGTAACAGGCTCTTGGTATCTTGAAGATATGTGCTGGTTTTTTGTACCAGTTTCTTAAAGAAGACAGCACAGAAGAGGGATAAGTGTTCTAAAAGTGAACCCAGGCCGGATTCTATCCGTCTTTCGGGTGGGGGGAGTTTGTTCTTGTGCATTTTTGGGAGTGTGTAGAAATACGGTGTTCTTCCTTTGCTTTTGCATAAGAAATCCGCCTCTTGTTTGGAGATATATCCTCCCGTTTCTCCATATTCAACTAGCGATTTTATCTCGCTACGTAGCTCCTCCGTAGGGTCACTCGGTAGTTCCCGGTAGCTCGTCTCGTCTGACAGTAGTCTTCGGCATTCGGTTTGATATGCTGATTTGTCCACTACCACCACTCCACCGCCTTTGTCCGCGGGTTTAATCACGATGGTATCACAATCCCTGAGGGTCTCCAGCGCCATTCTTTCATTCTTTGTCAGATTTGTGAATGCTTTTTTCGGGGTCAGCGTCTCAACTTCGTTGAAGACAGCTTGTTCAAATGTGGTTACTTTCACGGGGATCATATGTGGTGGAGGCATGAAAGTTGATTTTATTCTTAAACCTGTCTCGTTGGGATCATCAATGGGTGTCATCTCTTGTTTTCTTTCGAAAAATGCTCTCAGTTTGAGTTTTCTAAAGAAGGACGAAAGCTCACACTGAAGTTTGAATTTTTCCAGGTTGGCCGTCGGGACAAACCCGAGGCCTTTGTTCAGTACTTGTTCCTCATCCATGGAGAGTGGTCTAGTCGCTAGATTAGTCACTAGGTTCTCCGGTTGCTGGGCCCGGCCTGAGGGGTCTAGCTCCGCTGTTGATTCATGTCTGGCTCTTCCGATCCCCAATGTACTTGACTGCCTTGGTTCCCCGGTCTTCTTTTTCCCCTTCTCCTTCCGCGCCTGGCTAAAAAAGGCGGTCTATACACATTTGGTGGGTAGAAGGGTTGTTGGAATGGTGGTTGCCAGCAAATGTCTGGTAGTTCTGGGGATGGTTAAAGGGATCTGGATAGCCTTGCATTGGTATAGGATTGAACGTTGGCCAGTTGCTTTGCATCCTTCCACGACCTCTTCCTCACTATTTTATGCTCCCATTGCTTGAGTTGCTGCTCGCATTGGAAGTGTTACTTGAGGCGTTACTTGAGGCATCCGAATTGTCATCCACCTTTGACGGTGGTACGTATTCCTGATCCAAATAGGGATAGGTTTTTACCATGGAGAATCTTTTCAGATCTTTCTGAAATTTTTCCACTTTTTGTTGCATCAGATTGTCCTTATATTCATTGATTTCCCTATTCAGTTCATCAAGTTTCTTCTTGTAACCGGTAATTGTCGTTTATATCTGGCCCTCGGCTAGTTGGATTTCGACTTGTAGTTTTCTCAAATAGTCTTAGGGCAGTTTTTAGGATGAGAGCTATCCAATCATGCGTGCAGTGCCAAGATATTGCGGCCCAGTCCTTTCGGAAGTCAGCATCTTCCAAGAAAATACGAGGTGCATTGGCTACGACCAGACCTTTTGGTGCCATGTTCTTGCTTAAGTACTGTTTTAGTCCCATGTAGGATAGTTCTAATACTACTTCTTTTTAGCTCTGTTAAGTTCTCCCAGTCCGTAGTTTGCGATATGCTTTGTGCTATGTTCGCATCCGCGAATATAGATAGATCTCCCATAATTTCCTCCACCTCAGCCGAGGTGTAGGAGAGGCCTTGGTTCTCGCTCATGATTGAGGGAATTCCAAAGGGAAAGTGTGTAATGACTATGTGAAACTCTTGCAGCTGCGCGCTGCCTAACTGTAGTCAAACAATAAGAGAGAGTAAGGGTATTTCACTACAATGTGAGGCAGGAACTCCTAGTCCCCTAAGGGAGATTATAACAAATCCAAAGGAGGAGTACCCCCTATAGGCAAACAGAGAAAGTCTCTGTGCCAAAAGCTTAAGGCTTAATCAAGCACTAGTGCCCAATCTTTACGTAGGACATAGCATGTCCTTTTTGAAGACCCCTCACTCACCATCCTAGTTGGTGACCTGCTTCATCATTGGGGTCCCACCCCGAAGGCTGAGTGCCAACAGGGTGTGCTACGACACCTGACTACAGTGGAGCGGGTATTTTTTCTTTTATATGTGCAGTGATAAAAAAGGGGTGAAAGTGATTTTAAAAGTGGCCAGATATACTCAATTCAAGATTTTATTCCTGAGCGACTGGACACCCTAATAATAGAACTGTGACACCTATGTCTAATTAAGTAGACTCGGGTGTTCAAGACGTGTAGTGTTGATAAAATAGCGACGTGTGCTATGTGATTTAAAATTAAGGTCATAGGTCTACATGTTTCAACTTCTTGCGATTGTGGGTTTTCGTCAGGACCAATTAGAAAAAGAAGAAAGACCTGGGTGGTAGGTACACGCTAAGCCACGTCCTGCCCTAGATCAGTGATAAATAGGAAACACAAAATTGTGTCCCTTTTCAAAATGTAGTCTTCTCCCCACTCTGGAAGAAAAACCTGTGAAGAAAGATATCAGGAAAAAGGGGGTTGGGATCACAATACTCAAGAAAAACATTTGTTGTACATATAACATATAGAAAAATAAATATGTGAAAAGAGCGAGTTGCCCTTCAATTTAGTAGGTAGGCAAGTGACTACCATGTTTCGACCGTACCCAGCCACTGTGATTGGTGTCTGGCTCTGGTACCCGTGCTACTCACACCAGGCCGTGTGACTGTTTTAAGTTTGTTGTTTGGGAGAGACTAATTAGCGGTGAGATTTGTGCACATTAAGCATTTTGTGGTGGTAAACGGCTATTATACGGGAGATTAGGATGTTTCACAATATACCAGGGAACGCTACATTTAATTATTCAATTTACAGGATTACACAGTTCCTAATAAGGAATGTAGCAAGGTGGCACCCGGATATTTGTAAAACATTCAGCTTACTCAAAGAGCGGTAAGAGTCCGCTTCTTGGGCGTCCGTGTTCCAAAGGCGATGCTCGCGTAATCTAAGGAATTAAGATAAAACACGAGCAGAGGATGCGATGAGTGACGAAATGTCAACTCGTTTGTCTATACAAAAATCCAGGGAGATCGTGTATGATCTGACTTACTTGCAGCTTCTGTTCCTCGAACTGGTAATCTACATGGTTCCATAGACTGTACGCCCCGTGGGATTCCCTAACCCACAGTGAGCGTGCGATCAGATAGTTAAGCTTTCCGCTTCCTGGAATGGGCGTGGTCCAGAGAATCACGCATGCCGATGGGCCAATCGACACATAGGTCTATCAGAATGAGGCTTGGAACACAGTTCCCAAAGCAACCAGGGTCGCTCAGGGAAGAACTGGGAGACGCCTTAGTTAGAGATGACGCTTAGCGATTAAGTGAGCCAGTGAGTGAGAACTCAGTTTATCCCATAACTGAATTCCACTGAATGTTGTCGTTTAAACCTATCCTGTGTGTGGACAGCCTGTAGACCCACCTTTGTTCTTTCTCAAAGAGCCGTTGAGTCAGTTTGTTTCCTGGACTTAGTTGTTCAATTATTGTCCATTGTAGATCATCTGGTGTGTGTCCTGCAGTTAGGTAATGTTAGGTTAACCTAGTCATGGACTTCTTGCACCTGATGGTGCTTCTGTGTTCTTCTATACGTAATTTGACTTTTCTATTGGTCATGCCAATGTAGTGCAGATTACATGGGCACGTTATTCTGTAGACTACATTTTCACTGTTACAGTTTGTGTAGCCTTGGATTGTCCAAATCTTCCCTGGTTCCGGGTCCAACGTTTTTTGTGTTGGTCATATAAGGGCACGCGCTACAATTGCCACATTTGTAGTGGCCCGTGACTTTCGGTAGTCCCCATGCATTTAGCACTGTTTCATTCTGTACTGCTTTTTTTGTTATTTGTCTAGTGTTTACCACGGCATCTTCAATGCTTCTTGCTTTTTTGAAAGAAAAGAGAGGTTTTTCGCATTGCATTTTGCCGGAATTCAGAATCAACCAATGTTTATTTATTACCCTGGTCACATCATTGGAAATCTTGTTGTATGTTGTAACACATGTGAGGGGAGTTTTCTCAGTTGGTTTCACTGTGTTATCCAATAGTACTACCCGGGGTTGATTGCGCGCACGTTTTTGACTCTTTTGCAAGATTTTGTTCGGATATCCTCTGTCCTTGAGTTTTTTTGTGAGATTGCTTGCTTGTTCTTTGTAATCTTTGAGCTGACTACAATTACGGCGGATTCGTAAATATTGCCCGTAGGGAAGATTCTCCTGTAGTGGCCTCGGGTGAAAACTTTCGAATCTTAGAAGGTTGTTTCTTGCCGTAGGTTTGTAGTGTGTGACAGTTTCAAACTTCCCATTTTCTTTGTTTATAACAAGGTCGAGGAACACCAGTGTGTTTTTGTCCTTGACATAGGTGAATTTCAAATTGTCATCGCAGGTATTCATACAGTTGAAAAAGGAGGCCAGAGAGTCTTCTGGTCCATTCCAGATTGTCAGCACATCATCGATGTACCGTTTCCATAACAGAATGTTGGATCTATAGGGGTTTCTTTCACTGAGTATGTGTTTCTTCTCAAAGTCATGGACGTAGAGTCCTGCCACGCTGGGGGCAAATGTGCTCCCCATCGAGGTTCCACCTGTCTGGAGGTATAGTGTTCCCTCAAATTCAAAATAGTTCCTTTTTAATGCCAACCTTGCACATTCTAAAAGAAAGTTTCCCGGGGTTCTGGAAGTCCATTCCTCCTCCTTGAGAGCTTTTTCCAGGACCTTCAGCGTGGCGTCCTGGGGAATACTAGTATACAAACTCTAAATATCAAAACTCACCAGGATGGTGTTATCGTCCACAGTGAGGTCGTTGAGTAGTTGTAACAGGCTCTTGGTATCTTGAAGATATGTGCTGGTTTTTTGTACCAGTTTCTTAAAGAAGACAGCACAGAAGCGGGATAAGTGTTCTAAAAGTGAACCCAGGCTGGACACTATCCGTCTTCCGGGTGGGGGGAGTTTGTTCTTGTGCATTTTTGGGAGTGTGTAGAAATACGGTGTTCTTCCTTTGCTTTTGCATAAGAAATCCGCCTCTTGTTTGGAGATATGCCTCCCGTTTCTCCATATTCAACTAGCAATTTTATCTCGCTACGTAGCTCCTCCGTAGGGTCACTCGGTAGTTCCCGGTAGCTTGTCTCGTCTGACAGCAGTCTTCGGCATTCGGTTTGCTATGCTGATTTGTCCACTACCACCACTCCACCGCCTTTGTCCGCGGGTTTAATCACGATGGTATCACAATCCCTGAGTGTCTCCAGCGCCATTCTCTCATACTTTGTCAGACTTGTGAATGTTTTTTTTGGGGTCAGCCTCTCAACTTCGTTGAAGACAGCTTGGTCAAATGTGGTTACTTCCACGGGGATCATATGTGGTGGAGGCATGAAAGTTGATTTTATTCTTAAGCCTGTCTCGTTGGGATCATCAATGGGTGTCATCACTACTTTTCTTTCGAAGAATGCTCTCAGTTTGAGTTTTCTAAAGAAGGACGAAAGCTCACACTGAAGTTTGAATTTGTCCAGGTTGGCCGTCGGGACAAACCCGAGGCCTTTGTTCAGTACTTGTTCCTCGTCCTTGGAGAGTGGTCTAGTCGCTAGATTAGTCACTAGGTTCTCCGGTTGCTGGGCCCGGCCTGAGGGGTCTTGCTCCGCTGTTGATTCATGTCCGGCTCTTCCGATCCCCAATGTACTTGACTGCCTTGGTTCCCCGGTCTTCTTTTTCCCCTTCCCCTTCCGCGCCTGGCTAAAAAAGGCGGTCTATACACATTTGGTGGGTAGAAGGGTTGTTGGAATGGTGGTTGCCAGCAAACATCTGGTAGTTCTGGGGATGGTTGAAGGGATCTGGATAGCCTTGCATTGGTATAGGAGTGAACATTGGCCAGTTGCTTTGCATCCTTCCACGACCTCTTCCTCTCTATTTTATGCTCCCTTTGCTTGAGTTGCTGCTCGCATTGGAAGTGTTACTTGAGGCGTTACTTGAGGCATCCGAATTGTCATCCACCTTTGACGGTGGTACGTATTCCTGATCCAAATAGGGATAGGTTTTTACCATGGAGAATCTTTTCAGATCTTTCTGAAATTTTTCCACTTTTTGTTGCATCAGATTGTCCTTATATTCATTGATTTCCCTATTCAGTTCATCAAGTTTCTTCTTGTAACCGGTAATTGTCGTTTATATCTGGCCCTCGGCTAGTTGGATTTCGACTTGTAGTTTTTTCAAATAGTCTTAGGGCAGTTTTTAGGATGAGAGCTATCCAATCATGCGTGCAGTGCCACGCTATTGCGGCCCAGTCCTTTCGGAAGTCAGCATCTTCCAAGAAAATACGAGGTGCATTGGCTACTAACAGACATTTTGGTGCCATGTTCTTGCTTAAGTACTATTTTAGGATAGTCCCATGTAGGATAGTTCTAATCCTACTTCTTGTTAGCTCTGTTACGTTCTCCCAGTCCGTAGTTTGCGATATGCTTTGTGCTATGTTCGCATCCGCGAATATAGATAGATCTCCCATAATTCCCTCCACCTAAGCCGAGGTGGAGGAGAGGCCTTGGTTCTCGCTCATGATTGAGGGAATTCCAAAGGGAAAGTGTGTGATGACTATGTGAAACTCTTGCAGCTGCTCGCTGCCTAACTGTAGTCAAACAATAAGAGAGAGTAAGGGTATTTCACTACAATGTGAGGTAGGAACTCCTAGTCCCCTAAGGGAGATTATAACAAAACAAAAGGAGGAGTACCCCCTATAGGCAAAACAGAGAAAGTCTCTATGCCAAAAGCTTAAGGCTTTTTCAAGCACTTGTGCCCAACCTTTACATAGGACATAGCATGTCCTTTTTGAAGACCCCTCACTCACCAACCTAGTTGGTGACATGCTTCATCATTGGGGTCCCACCCCGAAGGCCGACAGGGTGTGCTACGACACCTGACTACAGTGGAGCGGGTATTTTTTCTTATGTGCAGTGATAAAAAAGGGGAGAAAGTGATTTAAAAAAGGGCCAGATATACTCAATGCAAGATTTTAATCCTGAGTGACTGGACACAGTAATAAAAGAACTGTGACACCTATGTCTAATTAAGTAGACTCCGGTGTTCAAGACGTTTAGTGTTGATAAAATAGCGACGTGTGCTATGTGATTTAAAATTAGGGTCATAGGTCTACATGTTTCAACCTCTTGCGATTGTGGGTTTTCGTCAGGACCAATTAGAAAAAGACCTGGGTGGTACGCACACGCTAAGGCGCGTCCTGCCCTAGATCAGGGATAAATAGGAAACACAAAATTGTGTCCCTTTTCAAAATGTAGTCTTCTCCCCACTCTGGAAGAAAAACCTGTGAAGAAAGATATCCGGAAAAGGGGGGTTGGGATCACAATACTCAAGACCAACATTTGTTGTACATATAACATATAGAAAAATAAATATGTGAAAAGAGCGAGTTGCCCTTCAATTTAGTATGTAGACAAGTGAATACCATGTTTCGACCATACCCAGCCACTGTGATTGGTGTCTGGCTCTGGTACCGGTGCTACTCGCACCAGGCCGTGTGACTGTTTTAAGTTTGTTGTTTGGGAGAGACTAATTAGCGGTGAGATCTGTGCACATTAAGCATTTTGTGGTGGTAAACGGCTATTATACTGGAGATTAGGATGTCTCACAATATACCCGGGAACCCTACATTTAATTATTCAATTTACAGGATTACACAGTTCCTAATAAGGAATGTAGCAAGGTGGCACCCGGATATTTGTAAAACATTCAGCTTACTCAAAGAGCGGTAAGAGTCCGCTTCATGGGCGTCCGTGTTCCAAAGGCGATGCTTGCGTAATCTAAGGAATTAGGATAAAACACGAGAAGGGGATGCGATGAGTGACGGAATGCCAACTCGTTTGTCTATACAAAAATCCAGGGAGATCGTGTATGATCTGACTTACTTGCGGCTTCTGTTCCTCGAACTGGTAACCTACTTGGTTCCATAGACAGTACGCCCCATGGGATTCCCTAACCCACAGTGAGCGAGCAATCAGATAGTTAAGCGTTCTGCTTCCTGGAATGGGCATGGTCCAGAGAATCACGCGTGCCGATTGGCCAATCGACACATCGTGGTATCAGAATGAGGCTTGGAACACAGTTCCCAAGGCGACCAGGGGCTCTCAGGGAAGAACTGGGAGACGCCTTAGTTACAGATGACGCTTAGTGATTAAGTGAGCCAGTGAGTGAGAACTCAGTTTATCCCGTGACTGAATTCCACGGAATGTTGTCGTTTAAACCAATCCTGTGTGTGGACAGCCTGTAGACCCACCTTTGTTCTTTCTCAAAGAGCCGTTGAGTCAGGTTGTTGCCTGGACTTATTTGTTCAATTATTGTCCATTGTAGATCATCTGGTGTGTGTCCTGCAGTTAGGTAATGTTTGGTTAACCTAGTCATGGACTTCTTGCACCTGATGGTGCTCCTGTGTTCCCCTGTACGTAATTTGACTTTTCTGTTGGTCATGCCAATGTAGTGCAGATTACATGGGCACGGTATTCTGTAGACTACATTTTCACTGTTACAGTTTGTGTGGCCTTGGATTGTCCAAATATTCCCTGGTTCCAGGTCCAACGTATTTGTGTTGGTCGTAAAAGGGCACGCGCTACAATTGCCACATTTGTAGTAGCCCGTGACTTTCAGTAGTGCCCATGCATTTAGCGCTGTTTCATTCTGTACTGCTTTTTTTGTTATTGGTCTAGTGTTTACCACGGCATCTTCAATGCTTCTTGCTTTTTTGAAAGAAAAGAGAGTTTTTTCCCATTGCATTTTGCCGGAATTCAGAATCGACCAATGTTTATTTATTACCCTGGTCACATCATTGGAAATCTTGTTGTATGTTGTAACACATGTGAGGGGAGTTTTCTCAGTTGGTTTCACTGTGTTATCCAATAGTACTTCCCGGGGTTGATTGCGCGCACGTTTTTGACTATTTTGCAAGATTTTGTTCGGATATCCTCTGTCCTTCAGTTTCTTGGTGAGATTGCTTGCTTGGTCTTTGTAATCTTTGAGCTGACTACAATTACAACGGATTCGTAAATATTGCCCGTAGGGAAGATTCTCCTGTAGTGGCCTCGGGTGAAAACGTTCGAATCTTCGAAGGTTGTTTCTTGCCGTAGGTTTGTAGTGTGTGACAGTTTCAAACTTCCCATTTTCTTTGTTTATAACAAGGTCGAGGAACACCAGTGTGTTTTTGTCCTTGACATAGGTGAATTTCAAATTGTCGTCGCAGGTATTCATCCAGTTGAAAAAGGAGGCCTGAGATTCTTCTGGTCCATTCCAGATTGCCAGCACATCATCGATGTACCGTTTCCATAACAGAATGTTGGATCTATAGGAGTTTCTTTTACTGAGTATTTGTTTCTTCTCAAAGTAATGGACTTAGAGTCCTGCCACGCTGGGGGCAAATGTGCTCCCCATCGAAGTTCCACCTGTCTGGAGGTATAGTGTTCCCTCAAATTCAAAATAGTTCCTTTTTAATGCCAACCTTGCACATTCTAAAATAAAGTTTCTCGGGGTTCTGAAAGTCCATTCCTCCTCCTTGAGAGCTTTTTCCAGGACCTTCAGTGTGGCGTCCTGGGGAATACTAGTATACAAACTCTCAATATCGAAACTCACCAGGATGGTGTTATCGTCCACAGTGAGGTCGTTGAGTAGTTGTAACAGGCTCTTGGTATCTTGAAGATATGTGCTGGTTTTTTGTACCAGTTTCTTAAAGAAGACATCACAGAAGCGGGATAAGTGTTCTAAAAGTGAACCCAGGCTGGACACTATCGGTCTTCCGGGTGGGGGGAGTTTGTTCTTGTGCATTTTTGGGAGTGTGTAGAAATACGGTGTTCTTCCTTCGCTTTTGCATAAGAAATCCGCCTCTTGTTTGGAGATATATCCTCCCGTTTCTCCATATTCAACTAGCGATTTTATCTTGCTACGTAGCTCCTCCGTAGGGTCACTTGGTAGTTCCCGGTAGCTTGTCTCGTCTGACAGTCGTCTTCGGCATTCGGTTTGATATGCTGATTTGTCCAGTACCACCACTCCACCGCCTTTGTTCGCGGGTTTAATCACAATGGTATCACAATCCATGAGGGTCTCTAGTGCCATGCTCTCATTCTTTGTCAGATTTGTGAATGCTTTTCTCGGGGTCAGCGTCTCAACTTCGTTGAAGACAGCTTGTTCAAATGTGGTTACTTCCACGGGGATCATATGTAGTGGAGGCATGAAAGTTGATTTTATTCTTAAGCCTGTCTCGTTGGGATCATCAATGGGTGTCATCTCTTCTTTTCTTTCGAAGAATGCTCTCAGTTTGAGTTTTCTAAAGAAGGGCGAAAGCTCACACGGAAGTTTGAATTTGTCCGGTTACTGGGCCCGGCATGAGAGGTCTTGCTCCGCTGTTAATTCGTGTCTGGCTCTTCCGATCCCCAATGTACTTGATTGCCTTGGTTCCCCGGTCTTCTTTTTCCCCTTCCCCTTCCGATTCTGGATAAAAAAGGCGGTCTATACACATTTGGTGGGTAGAAGGGTTGTTGGAATAGTGGTTGCCAGCTAAACATCTGGTAGTTCTGGGGATGGTTGAAGGGATATGGATAGCCTTGCATTGGTATAGGATTGAACGTTGGCCAGTTGCTTTGCACCCTTCCACGACCTCTTCCTCTCTGTTTTATGCTCCCATTGCTTAAGTTGCTGCTCGCATTGAAAGTGTTACTTGAGGCGTTACTTGAGGCATCCGAATTGTCATCCGCCTTTGACGGTGGTACGTTTTCCAGATCCGAATAGGGATAGGCTTTTACCATGGAGAATCTTTTCAGATCTTTCTGAAATTTTTGCACTTTTTGTTGCATCAGATTGTCCTTATATTCATGGATTTCCCTTTTCAGTTCATCAAGTTTCTTCTTGTAACCGGTAATTGTCGTTTTTATCTGGCCCTCGGCTAGTTGGATTTCGACTTGCATTTTTTCAGATAGTCTTAGGGCAGTTTTTAGGATGAGAACTATCCAATCGTGCGTGCAGTGCCACGCTATTGCGGCCCAGTCCTTTCGGAAGTCAGCATCTTCCAAGAAAATACGAGATGCATTGGCTACTAACAGACCTTTTGGTGCCATGTTCTTGCTTAAGTACTGTTTTAGGATAGTCCCATGTAGGATAGTTCTAATCCTACTTCTTGTTAGCTCTGTTAACCACTTGGCTGCTAAGGGTATTCTGGAGCTATAATGAGATTTCCATTGAAATGAATGGGAGGGGCATGACGAGTTACCCTTGTCATTAGCAGCCAAGAGGTTAAGTTCTCCCAGTCCGTAGTTTGCGATATGCTTTGTGCTATGTTCGCATCCGCGAATTTGAATAGATCTCCCATAATTTCCTCCACCTCTGCCGAGGTGTAGGAGAGGCCTTGGATCTCGCTCATGATTGAGGGAATTCCAAAGGGAAAGTGTGTGATAACTACGTGAAACTCTCGCAGCTGCGCGCTGCCTAACTGTAGTCAAACAATAAGAGAGAGTAAGGGTTTTTTAATGCAATGTGAGGTAGGAACTCCTAGTCCCCTAAGGGAGATCATAACAAAACAAAATGAGGAGTACCCCCTATAGGCAAAACAGAGAAGGTCTCTGTGCCAAAAGCTTAAGGCTTAATCAAGCACTTGTGCCCAACCTTTACGTAGGACATAGCATGTCCTTTTTGAAGACCCCTCACTCACCAACCTAGTTGGTGACATGCTTCATCATTGGGGTCCCACCCTGAAGGCCGAGTGCCAACAGGGTGTGCTGCGACACCTGACTACAGTGGAGCGGGTATTTTTTCTTGTATATGTGCAGTGATAAAAAAGGGGTGAAAGTCATTTAAAAAGGGGCCAGATATACTCAATTCAAGGTTTTATTCTTAAGCGACTGGACACCGTAATAAAAGAACTGTGACACCTATGTCTAATTAAGTAGACTCCGGTGTTCAAGACGTGTAGTGTTGATAAAATAGCGACGTGTGCTATGTGATTTAAAATTAAGGTCATAGGTCTACATGTTTCAAACTCTTGCGTTTGTGGGTTTTCGTCAGGACCAGTTAGAAAAAGAAGAAAGACCTGGGTGGTACCCACACGCTCAGGCGCGTCCTGCCCTAGATCAGTGATAAATAGGAAACACAAAATTGTGTCCCTTTTCAAAATGTAGTCTTCTCCCCACTCTGGAAGAAAAACCTGTGAAGAAAGATATCAGGAAAAGGGGGGTTGGGATCACAATACTCAAGACAAACATTTGTTGTACATATAACATATAGAAAAATAAATATGTGAAAAGAGCGAGTTGCCCTTCAATTTAGTAGGTAGACAAGTGACTACCATGTTTCGACCGTACCCAGCCACTGTGATCGGTTTCTGGCTCTGGTACCGGTGCTACTCACACAAGGCCGTGTGACTGTTTTAAGTTTGTTGTTTGGTAGAGACTAATTAGCGGTGAGATCTGTGCACATTAAGCATTTCGTGGTGGTAAACGGCTATTATACGGGAGATTAGGATGTCTCACAATATACCCAGGAACGCAACATTTAATTATTCAATTTACAGGATTACAGAGTTCCTAATAAGGAATGTAGCAAGGTGGCACCCAGATATTTGTAAAACATTCAGCTTACTCAAAGAGCGGTAAAAGTCCGCTTCATGGGTGTCCGTGTTCCAAAGGCGATGCTCGCGTAATCTAAGGAATTAAGATAAAACACGAGCAGAGGATGCGATGAGTGACGGAATGTCAACTCGTTTGTCTATACAAAAATCCAGGGAGATCGTGTATGATCTGACTTCTGTTCCTCGAACTGGTACCCTACTTGGTTCCATAGACGGTACGCCTCGTGGGTTTCCCTAACCCACAGTGAGCGAGCGATCAGATAGTTAAGCGTTCTGCTTCCTGGAATGGGCGTGGTCCAGAGAATCACGCGTGCCGATTGGCCAATCGACACATCGTGGTATCAGAATGAGGCTTGGAACACAGTATTGTGCTGCCTTTTGGCCTGGGTATTGGTGGCTCGAAGGGGTATCATCAGCCACGGACAGAGTGCACATCCTAGATCACATGTGACAAACAGTAAAGAGTAATGTGTAGATTTGTGTTGTAGTATGCTCTGTTGTCAGGCTTTACCAGTATAGTAGTGTGTCATATGTGAGACTTTCAGATTCACATTTGACATGCAATGCTTGACTGTAATGAGCGTTATCACTATGTATGACGTAGCCTCACTGCTGATCCTCCATCCATGCGGGCACATTCAAATGTGTGCGCTTCACGATAGCAACGCTTTCAATAATACAGCACACCATTGACATGCGTGTCTGCGCATATCCACAACCTTGACAGCGACATGTGATGTTGTCCATTCAATGTTTTCAGCATTACATTAGCGATAGTTGCCGCCCTCCTGGTACATGCTACATGCTACATTAATGAAATTTGCGGATTGTGCGATATCAGAACTGTAACAGGGACACACACATAAGTGCACTTCCTGGCCAGGCAGGAACTGAACAACGCACAGGTCCCCCGAATATTTATTCACACCCCTACACTGGCCTGGCATACGCAAACCCAGCCCACTTTGCATACGTATAAATAGGATAACAATGACGCCACATGTCCCAGTTCTTCCACACTGACTCAGGTGATATGGCCGTATCCACCTCTCATATCACAATGCGCAATAAAAAAAAGAAATCCATGAGGTGTACACCATCCTGGCAATCAAAACTCCATCTGAAATGTGAATACTGCTGGCCGTAGTGTTTGGACACACAACAATGACAGCAGGTGAGCAGTGGGGCCTGGGTGTACAGGGGCTGCAATTGAGCGCTATGCTGCGGGAGGGGTCGGGTGCATCAGCCTGGGTGCGCAGGTGCGAACAAGCGATGTTGCTGTGCGTAATGAAGTGATCTCTGACCTCATTCAGTCACATATCTGTCTCATTTTAAGGACGTCCTGGCCCGTACTGTAGGCCTGAGCCAGCAGGCACTTCTGCCCTACAGACACGTGGCATTGGCTTTTGCAACACTGTAGTGAGTTAATTACTAAGTGTAGATGCACACAGGATAGCTAGCGCCACTGCATTACACGCGCACATTATGCTTCTAGCATGCACTCAGGTCCTTTGTATGTAAATGTTGGCATAACATTTTATTATTTAACCTTGTCTATTCTCGTGCTCTCCAACTCTTCTTTGAACCATGATTACCACTAACAGTTGGTAGATCGTACTTCAAGAAGGAAGGATGCACTCAACTGGTGTTCTCTATTAAGCTTGAAATAAACCTTCATTTACCTCAAGACGTTTCCAGCATTATATTATTTTTCCCTTTTCAGACATTGAGTTGCTTGCGCCAAAATGGGCGGAGCGGGTGCTCACCCGTGATGATGCCCTGGGCAATCTGACAACTTCCATCATGGTATCAAGACACTGCCCCCGACCGGAGACCTGCTGTGCCAACCTGAGAAAGGCACCCTGGAGTCAGAGCTTGCACTGGCACCTCCTTGGACACTCTGGTGGTGGCAGGTGAGCAGTGAAGCCTCGGTGCGCAGGAGCTGCAATTGAGCACGGTGCGAGGCAAGGGGCTGGGGTGCAGCAGCCTGGGTGCACAGGTTCAGGCAAGCAATGTTGCCGTAGATAATAATGTAATCTCTGACCTCATTCAAATCTGTTTCATTTTAAGGACTGCACTCTTTCTCGCGGACTCCAGCGTCCTAAACAAACGGGTGATGAGAGGTAAACAGTGAGGGATGGGTGCAGTAGGCCGACGCTCTGTCTCCTCCTCCCTCTGTTCTTTTGACTCTCCCTCACCTTCTCCCTCCACCCACTCCCTCTCTCTCCCATTCTCACTATCTTCCTTTCATTCTGACTACCTTTCTTTTACTCTTGGACATGGCACACATTCTTATGTTTCTTTTCTGTCTTGCAGGTTTTGTACGCTGTTTCCGGAGAAGTCCCACCCTCTTATTTCATGTTATACTGTTGTTTGTTCGAATAAAGTTGTGTTTTCATTTATTTTTGTTGTTTTAATAAAGATTATTTTTTTTGCCAATAAATACGTGAGTGCATGGGCCTTCTTTTTCGGACAACACTTGTCTGTAGTTTATTGTGAAAATCGGGGGTTGTAAAGAGGTTATGAGGGAAAACATTTGTAATTTTGCGGTGCACCTACCAAATATAAACCAACAGACTATTACATAAATGAAGCCTGCGTAATTCTACAAATGCAAGGGTTCTGTGTAATTACAGAACCAATGAGGCACTGCCTAGGGCCACTGAGGCTTTAGGGACTGGCGAGGCCCACCCTGCATATTTAAGTAAAGCCCCCGAGGGTGGCGATCCCCGGACTTGAGTTGGCCTTGAAACCCTCCGAACAATTTGTAAACAATACCCAGGGACGTGGCGATCCCCAAGGCTGCGAAACGTCTCGGTGTCCTACTGCGTCTAATTTACATGTGAGATTAAGGCCCCAAGTGCTGCAGAGACCCCGCAATATGATAATAGGATTGGCCCCTGAACATTACCCACCAGGGGGTTCATTTAAATGAATGGGTGATACCCCGCTTAATTTTTTTTCCCTCTTTACTATCTGGATCCGCTCTATTAAAGCGAGACAAGGTTTTCCTCATCTCTCTTCAACGAGGCAAACAAGGATTTGCTATCACAAGGTGGAAGCCATGCACCCGCCCTGTAATAACAACCATAAATGTCCCACAGATGCACACCCCGGGACATTGTATGAGCTGCGCCTGGGAGGTGGAACTCCCTAGGACCATGATGCATTGGTTACTGCATAACTGCAGAATTAGTATAAATGCCTACTAACACCACTTGCACATGTGTAGTACAGCGACCAAAGTGTAGTGAAGGGGCAGAGCAAGCCCAAAATCCAAAAATATAAATCCTACCAGAAGTCGGATGACATAGTTCAATGAGCCGACGACCCTGGGATGAGTAACAACAACTTCACAAAGAAAACAGGTCTTCAGCGCAACACCAGCAAGCTTGAAATATTGGTGAGTGCTGCCTTCTTTTTACCTTCTCCCGCTCGTCGCCAAATTTATGTAGTGAAGAGGCAGACAGCAGTGGATCTGATAAGTAGATTTATTCCAGGAAAACAAGACTTCTTAAACAGCCACCAACAGGAGCAGACAGCCCTACATTCTAACATTACATGCTTACATTCTAGTAGCATTACAAACTAACATTATACTATGAGTTACATTGGAATACTACACAGAGCACATGACTTTACAGCAATGAGCTCATTGTTTCATTCACGAGTCTTGAGACCGGTAAGGGTGAGTAGTTCACTTCCCACTCCCTGTATTCTATAAATGCAAACTAACACTACTTCCACAGGTATGCTACACCGCCCAGAGCACATCACTTTACAGAAATGACCTCACGATTTAAGCTCACAGTTTAATCCCTGAGTCTTCAGACCAGTTTGAGTGAGTAGTTCGCTTTCCACTCCCCATATCTTATAAACACATACTAACACTACTTACTCAGTTATACTACAGCGGCCAGTATGCTACAGTACCCAGAGCCCATGACTTTACAGCAATCAGTTTGGTTTGATCCTCAAGTCTTCACACCCGTACGTGTGAGTACCTCACTTCCTGTATGGTATAAACGCTTACTAACACTACTTGCACACGTATTCTACAAAGACCAGAGCACATCACTTTACAGCAATGAGCTCACGGTTTAGGCTCACAGTTTCATACCCGAGTGTAGCAGCATCTCATCTCAGCACCATGTGTCTCTGAGCAACACCGCACTTTCAGACCGGTAGTAGTGACTACTTCGCTTTGCACTCCCCCACAGAGGTTACATGGCTCCTATCCTTCTCTTTCCAACTCTTTTCACCCTTTTACCCACTTACTTGCTTCAACGGAATCACAAAATGGCTGCCAACACTTTCTAGTTGCAACCGCTCGCACCACTCGCATGCAATAAGCAGCAAGCTCGTGGTCGCAACGTTTCAGTCAATCAGATTGCAGAATTCACAAATATTTATATCTGTAATTTTCGATATTTCTCCAAAACCACTAAATGGATTTACACCAAATAAACCAAAGCGTGCTTTCTAGACCAAGACCCTTCTCCCTGCCAAATTTGGGGTAATTCCATTCACCCATTCGACCTGTAGCCTTGTCTTAAGTTTCCTATGGAAATTGCACGGAGAAAGCACATTTTGGGACCCTCCTTTTTTCTCAGCTCCCCTTGACAAATCACCCCCAAACTTTCAACATAGGACCTGATATGAACAAAGAATTAATTTGAAAAATTGCATGAAGATTCCTCAAACAACGCCAAAGTTATAAGCAAAAGAAAATTGCTCTTCCTATGGATGGAAACTTGGTCCTAACTAGAACTACCTACTGGCGACTGCCAGTAGGTAATGTATATATATATTTATATATATATTCTGCTCCACTGTCAAATAAATGACCGGACCAGCACTCACATTAGATTAAACCCCACTTAGGTTTATTGCGGATAAAAATGTAAACAAGACGCGTTTCAGCCTTAGCCTTTGTCAGTGTCATGTATAATTATATATATATATATCTTTTGTCAAAGTGATTGGTACGTCTCCAGCCCGCCTCGAAGTTCAGGCTACGCCATGGGCTGCTGCCATGCAGCTCGTGACTTCACGAGGAGGCAGGTTCACTGTAACATTGCCTCACAGCCCGACGGACCCCTGTAAGCGAGGCTCGAATGTCAAAGGGGACTGAAGGAAGCCATCAGGCACAGAAACAAACAGGACAATCCACTTTGGACACCCCGCGCCTTTAAATGCCACAATTTTAACTATCATGCATTTAGACTCCACGCTCTCCCAAACGGAATACTCACCACGGAATAAGTGCTTCTGGGAGCTGTAGTTTCTATCTGGATGCATCGGTCACATGGCTATGTGAAGTTTGGTGAAGCGGACTCCTGCCAATAGGAGTGTTGGAGTCAATTTAAAAGGTGGGGGTGAAAACACAACCCTGTTAGCAGCGTCATCTGAAGAAGGCAACCCAGCCGAAATGCATTATGCCCGATTCTGCCAAATAAAGGTCTTCTGAACTTCCCCTGATGTGGCCTCTAAACTTCTTTACCGGAGGGGTTTTTGTAAGGAGATATATATATATATATATATATATATATATATATATATATATATATATATATATATATATATATATATATATATATATATATATATATATATATATATATATATATATATATATATATATGTATATATATAAATAATATATATATATATATATATATATATATATATATATATATATTCTGCGAAAGAAAAGTGCTGAAGCCAAGCTATGAAACCCAAAACTTTTATTCCAATGTTCAAAGTGGCAGCATGCATATCTAGCCATTGCCCTTACGTGTTTCAGTTCAATTGTGAGCCTTCATCACAGGTGAGGCAGTTAACAACTGTTAGGTAACCACGTGATTTAAGAACAAACAGCACCATGTCACTACCAAGACCAGCATGCCTCAAAAATAGAAATACAATGTCGCAATACTTGCAATGTTTTCAAAGTCCAGGCTAAATGCCATCATTAACAACATATGTAAAAATATTTTATTTTCAGTGCCAGTAATAAAAAATAAAGTGACTAGATACATAAATTAAAGTCCATTCAGTGCACACAATGCCACACAAAAATAGTCTTAGAAAAGCGAAAGGATCCCAAACCAAAAGAATTGCCATAATCCAAGGTAAATCCAACTCGCGGCACGGAGGCAAGTGGGTCAAACTCCAGCGTCTGTGAAAACAGCATGCACATTTCCCCATTGTAGGAGCTTCAGGCCCATGCCGGGAGGCTTCAACTTGCCAGGATATGGAGCACCATTATGCCAATTAGATCCTCTCTGCTGATTCAATAACTGGGGCTCTTGCCTGACTTGGGTGCAGAAAGTGGGGGTGAGCCTGTGTTCTGTCCTTACTGTCATTCCCTCTTTGAAGACCAGTTTGGCTACTCCATACCATCCTGCCTTTTACTCTACTGCTGCAGATCTCCTCCACTAGATGGCCTTTTTGTCTATGTAGGCCACTTTACGCCTCATTGGAGCAGTTTGTATCAGCCTATAAAAGGCTGGCTAATCAGGAGAGGCTACTGGAAGGCTGGATTTTAGTTCACCAGAAAAGCAAGTTCAAAAACTTATTTTCTGTGATGGTTATAATAAATCAAAACTTGGAAAGTTGTTGAATTTATTCAGTATATAGATTTATGCATGTATATTTATATCACTTTGATAAACCTTCTTGGCGCTTTAATTATTCGACCTGATCTAGTTACTGGATGCTGGGAGCTGTCATCTTGAATGTTAGAGATTGTCGAAGAGAATAAAGAGGTAACAACAGTCACTGAGTTTTCAAGTTCAGTCTTTCTTTTACCATCTCAACCAAATGACTGATGAATCAAATACTGAAACTGAGAAGAGTCCCTGGTAATAGTTCCTCCAGGATGATGGACAGTCACCATGTATCCCTTAGTGGATACTACATAGATCAGCATGGTAAAGAGCATCAGATTTTCTCCTTTGTATTTGCCGGGCAATCACTAAATCTCCTCTCTTAAATTTGGTTTACTGGCACAACAACAATATAAAAAATATTGATGTACAAAATATTGAGTAAAAAATATAGACAACAAAAATATTGACTCCTATACTTTAACAGGTAAGTATAAAAATATCAACAACAAATACTGATGTAAAAAATATAGATGGATAAAATATCGTCTTTTGTATCAACATAAAAACATATTAATTAAATATATTAAATATTAAATAAAATGTTAACAAAATAAAAAAAATTAAATATACATTTTAATCAAGTTTAACAAATAATTTAAAAGCATATAGTAATTTATACATATATATTTACTTTAAAACAATGAATAAACTATTAATAAACTATTTGTTAAAATGTTAAAACATTCTAAAAAATAACAATGTATATTAATGATTTAAAATATAAAAAACACAAATCTGTAGTAAATTTAAACATTAAACTATTTTAAAAATATTTAAACTTACATTTTTCAATTCAATCAGTGCAAAAGTAGAGGAAATGTTGGATAGAAAAGGGGTAAAAATAACTATTCCAACTCCATTGAGTGCAAAAGTAGGATCAGTGTTGGATAGCAGAGGAATTTAATTTACTTTTTCAACTCCAGTGAGTGCAACAACAGGAAAAGTGTTGGATAGCGGAGGGGTAAAAATTACGATTACCACTCCATTGAGAGCAACAGTAAGAAAAGTGTGGGATAGCAGAGGGGAAAAAATACTATTTACTCTCCAAAGACTGAAGCAGTAAGGAACGTGTTGGAGAGCGGAGGGATAGAAAATAATATTCCCACTCCAAAGAGTGCAAAAGTAGGGAAAGTGTTGGGTAAAAATTACTATTCCCACTTCAGTGAGTGCAACAGTAGGGAAAGTGCTCAATAGCTGAGATGTAACAATTAATATTTCCACTCCATTGCAACAGTAGGGAAAGTGTTGGGTAGTAGATGGGCAACAATTACTATTCCCACTCAAAAGAGTGCAACAGTAGAGAAAGTGTTGGATAGCGGAGGGGTAAAAATGAATATTCCCACTCCGGTGAGTGCAGCAGTCGAGAAAGTGTTGGAAAGCGGAGGGGTAAAAATTACTATTCCAACTCCATTGAGTGCAACAGTAGGGAAAGTGTTGGATTGCGAAGGGGTAAAAATGACTATTCCCACTCCAGTGAGTGCAACAGTAGGGAAAGTGCTGGATAGTGGAGAGGTAAAAATTATTATTCACATTCCAGTTAGTGCAACATTAGGGAAAGTGTTGGTTAACGGAGAAACAAAAATTACTATTCACAGTCAAACATTTAAAACAAAAATAAAAAATCATAACAATAAAAGAAATCATAAAAATAAATAAATAAAAAAAAATCAAATACATTTCATTTAAATAAAGACAACATATAATATTAATTGCATCTAACAAAAACCTACCAATAATATATAAAATAAAATAATAGATACATGTATAAAAAATAATTCTTTTAAACTATAAAGTATTTACAAACCAAAAAATGTATTAATACATAAATGTATTTATTTTATTTCCTACCCTATAAAACCACTCCAATAACAAAACACTTCAACTTTTTAAATTAAATGTACTTCCATAATTAACAAAATTAATAATCAGTTAAAAAAATAGTATTAATTAATAAAACTAATAAACATTATTTGACTACACAAACTTAAGACACTGTAATATCCACAACACACATCTAAATTAAACTAATATTAATATTAAAACACAAATACAACTTATTTTTTTTTAATTAAAGACTATTAACAACTATTAATAAAGTCATTAAAATGTATTTAATGCCCACCCTTTACCCCTCGAAAAGTAAAAACACTAAAAACAAGTACCCCAAAAAAAATCAAATAACTGACAACTATATATTAATTAAATAAATAAAAATTCCTTCCCACACTTTACACCTATAAACACCACAACACTCACCTAAAATTAATTACACAATTACCATAATTAATTAATTAAAATAAACATTTAGGTCACGATGTAGGTAGCCAAATACCGGTCGGTAACGGCCGACCGGTATTGGGCTTTCCAGATGTAGGTGCCATTTTTTAAGCATTCAGTATTTTTCCGAATCGGTAATTTAAGGATTCAGTAAAATACCGAATTCTTAACATACCAATTCGGTAAAATACCGATTCCAGGATGTAGGAAGCACTCAAGTTAGTTCATTCCTCAGTTAAGGATTCGTTATTTACCACCAACTAGAAGTTGGTGGTGAATAATGAAAACCCTTTTCCAACAGTGCCATGTTGCAGACATAAATGCCCTTAGGGCTCTTAGGCCATTAGGGCATTTATGTCTGCAACATGCGCACCCATACACAATTGAGGGGTGCATCAGGGTGTCAAAGTGACACCCTGCCACCCTTTTATGTTTCCCCCAATTACCGAATCGGTATTTAACGATTCGGTAATTGACAATCATTCCTATGGGCCTCCAGGCCCATAGGAATGAATGGCAATTACCGAATTGGTAAATACCGATTCCGTAATTACCAAAACTTACCGATTCAGTATTTTTTTCGGTAAAATTACCTACATCCCATTTGTCTGTTCTTAAATACCGAATCGGTATGATTCGGTATTTAAGAATTGGTAATCTGGGATTACCTACATCGGGCCCCTAATGATTAATTCATCAATTAAAAATACATTACTTTCCACCCTTTCCACCTATAAACATCACACCTAAAAGTAATTACACAATTACCGTATTTAAGTACCAATTGATTATTAAAATTAATTAACACCCAACTTTAATTCATAAATTAATTACTTCCCACCCTTTACACCTATAATCACCAAAATACATACCTAAATTTATTTACACAATTACCATAATTAATTACAAATTGTTAATTAAAATTTATTAACAACCAATTTTTAATTAATAATAAATTACTTTACACATTTAACACTATAACATCTCAATTTCACAAATATGAATACATAATTAATTATCAATACATTTAATAGAATTAAACTACTTCCCACCCTATTCCCCTATAAACCCGCAAACCCCATGAATCAAAAAATGCAAAATCCAAATAAAAAAATTAATAACTTCTAAATAGAAAACAGATATATTAAAAATACAAACAATTCATATACTAAAAAGCATACATCACTTACATATAACATATATACTAAAATACATAACAGTAAGAAAAAAACAATATTTTTAACAACTATATTTTTGCAGACGATATTAAACACTTTGATATTTTTCAAATCGATATTCCTTAGCTTAAGTCGATATTCATGACCACGAAATAATTGCTGTCAATATTACGGAACCACGGTAATATTGACTCGATATTTGTGCAAATCGATATTTTTTACTCTATATTATGTCTCTGCACCCTTAAATTCAATATTATCCAGATGTGCCTGCATAGGCTTTCATTTTCTGCTTGTTAACCAAGTCCCTTTTATGAGTTATGTTCTCAATTTATATTCTGTTGTTGGTCCAATGAGGTAACTTAGTTCTCATTGCTCTCCAGAACATCAAAGTTGCCGGACTTTTGCCTGGGGATGAGTGACGTGTTGAACAATAGGCTTGTAGAGTGGAATTCAATACCGTTTTAAAACTGATCCTCTCAAAATTTGCATGCTGTACTGCTTTCTTTAGCATACTCATAAAATGTTCAATGAGTTAGTTGGCCTGTGGCCAAAAAGATGTTCTCTTCTGATGCTTTATGTTTAGATTCTACAAATAATCCTTGAATGTTCAACAGTTAAATACCGGTCCATTATCAGACTTCAGAATGGCTGGAATGCCCCATGTCGAAAAGATGCCATCTAATCTCAATATGATTTGCTCATGAATTATGGGTCAGAGATCTTCAACTAATGGAAAATGTGAGTACTCATCCACAATTACCAGCAGATGATGTCCATTATCAAGTGGACCAAAGAAAGCAATGGCTATTCTCTCCTATGCATGCTTAGGGAGTTCTGACATGTTACAAATATGTTGTGTAATATTTGTAGAAAGGTAGTTACGTAGATGTCAGGCTTTGAGTTATTTTCAACCCCATGCATCTACATATGCAAACCAAACCCATTCTTGAAGAGCTCTTATGGTAGCAACAATACCACAATGTCCTTTGTGAGGTTCTTCATTATATTCTGTTGCAGTCTGTCCAAGATTATAATTCTCGACTCTTGCAATATAACTCTATCCTGAGTTATGGACAGTTCATCTTCAAAATCTTTGTATTTTTGGTATTTATCATCACCGGTGGGGGTTGAGAGTGTCAGTTGCACGACTGACATGTAATTATATTTTTCAACTTCAGCATGTTGCGATCATGGCTCATGGCAGTGATGATCTGAGCTAACAATATAGCAGCTGGTGCATTAGATTATACAATGAATTTTATGGAAGCTTCAGACATCATGGTTGGAGTAATCTGACCTTGTATAGGTACTCTAGAAAAGTAGTCAGCAGAGTTTTCATCTTTCCTGACCAATGCAGAATGGTATAATTGTACTCTTGTAATCGTAGTCTCCACTGTTCAATGAGAGAATGCATCTTGCTTTTATATTGCCAAAAATAGTCCGTAAAGCTTGATGATCAGTTACCAGTGTAAAAGGCCTTCCATATAGGAATACGTGGAAATGATCATAAGCAAACATTTCTTTCTCACTTTGTGAGAACGCATGTTCAGTCTTGAATAAACTTCTATTGGCATATGCACAATATGCCTTCAAGCATTTGGGTGTCTGCTGTGCTGTGCAAGGATAGCCCCTGTCCCTACTGGGCTAGTGTGAACAACAACCTGTCTATGAAGTTTTGGATTGAAGAAGGCCATTTCAGCAACTGTTTCATTGCGTTGTTTGATTTTCTTGAAAATTCTCTCACATTCTTATGACCACTTGAATTAAAATATTTCTTTGTTAACTCTCATAATGGAGCACCTTTAGTAGCAAAGTCTTGTATGTATCTTGAACTGTAACTGGCCATGCAATGAAATTAACGTATTATGGAAACATCTGGCGGGAATCAGCATTTGACAGGTCTTGTACATTTGAGGGTCAGGTGTCATACTCCTATCTGAAAAAATATGATCAAAGAACTTTAACCTTGCCTTTGGATCTCACACTTGGCATTCAAAGATAAACTTGCATCAGTAAGTTAATGACATACTTGTATGAAAGATTTATCATGTTCCAAAAATCAGTATGTCATCGCTATAATTGAATTCATTTCCAACAGATTGCATGACACGTTTATGACATTTTCGAAAAGTTCTGTAGCCAAAACTGAGACTCTTGTCCAATATGTGTAGTAAAGGTCATAATATACCTGCAATATTTTTTGACTTCCAAAGGATTATTTAAATCAAAAGGAGAGAAGAACTTTGTGCCATTTAATTGCGTTATCATGTCTGCAATGTGTGGACCTGGGTGTTGTTCTCGTTCAGGTGCCTTGTTTGCTTGGCACATGTTGACACATATATGTACAGCTCCTTCACTGTTGTTTTTGAGCACTACCACTATGAGAGAAACCCATGGCATCAACGATCAATGATGGCATTCTTAAGTATGATTCAAGTTCTTTTTCAACAGTATCTTGTAAAGGAAAAGCAATTTGCTCATGTTTCTGAGCAACAGGATTGACATCTTCATTGATATGCAACTTTATTTTCATAGTTAGAAGCTTTCTCAAACCAAGAAATAACAAAGGGAACTGATTTACTATTTAATGGTGAGCATTCATGTTGTAGTTCACAGACATTAGTCCAATATCAGCAGCTGTGCCGAGCTGAGCAGACAGGCACTTTGTTACATCCTACTTTTCCTCCCTCTATGTCCTTTTTTTAGTGTTTGTTCTAAACTGCTCAGTCTACATCTATGATGTCACCTAGAGTTCTTTTTGTGTATGCTTGAGATGATGGTCAGGTGCATCTTAGGCTGAGCAGCAGTGCAGCTGCTCCCGGTGGGACCTTAACTGGGGGTTTTACTGAATAGCTTTCCTGCGTGTATCCTGTACATCAACCTTTGATTCCAAGATTAAACCCACATCTGGGCCTACCAACCCAAGTACTCATTATCATTATTTTTATGAATTTTACACTGGCGACGAGGTAAAGGAAGAAACCACACGTAAGAAAAGAAGATGCTTTTAAAGAAAAGAAGATGCTTGTAAAGAAACTGACTGAACCTCAAACCCAACTCTGCGTTGCCCCACCGGTGTCTTCAATAACAGACAGCCAAGACAAGACAGCGAAAAGTAAGTTGGGTTTGGGACATGTTAAAGTTGCATATGGGCTTGATTTGATTTGATTGAATTGGAATCTGCCTGCTACGTGTCTAAAAGGCTATATAGATATTTGAAGTCTGCACATTTATTCGTGCTACTTAAGGTGCTGTCATCAGACTGGTTAATATGCTACAAGTGCCACTTTTGGAGTACTATGAGCAGTTGAGAATTCCAGTATTGGCAATACAACTGAGGAGACTGATTACATATGCCTGGGAGTGTGTTTAAAATGGGATCTGTCTTATAACAAGGTTCCACTGTTCTGTAAGGAGAAATGCAACTCCGCTGCTGAGATAACTGTCTCCATATACCTGAGGATAAGTGCCTATGTGACTATGTGTTTCCGGATTTTTTTTTTTCTTTTAAGTGAATAAGTCAATAAAAACAAAGGCAAAATGAACATTTGCTATGTGGCGGTTTTAACTTTGTTGTGGTTCAAACTACTTACTACGGAGCTCGTGCATGGTACCTGTTTCCGTTGACGTGCTGTGCCGGTGTGTTCTTCTGTGACGTTGAAGACTCTCTGGGAACCTGCGACATCTTGTGAAGTTCCTTCCGTTGTCTGTGGACACTTGCTGGCTCCGGCGCTCTGCGAGCCACCCAGTTAAGAATCATAAAGCGTGCCGCCATCTTGCGATTAGTGGTGGCACAACGTGTTCTGTATTGTTAAGCCAAGCACTCTATTTCTGCCACAAGTAATAAAGTTTCAACAACGCCCGCCACCACCAACATGAACATGATGAATTTGAATGGGATAATTTTATTCTGGATCACCGGCGTCTCTGTTCATGCTTCCAACAACGTATCGAAGACTACTTTTATTGTTTTGGTTTCTTATTTTGAACATTTCCTAATCTCATGTGTATTGGTGACCTGACATCCTTGGCGTGGTTTTCCCCCCATCTTTTTGCCTCTGACTCATGTATTTTTGATGCCGTACTGGATTTCGTTTTTGCTGATTTAGATGCTTTGGACACTCTGCCACTGCTGATCAGTGTCAGAGTGTAAGTGCTCCCTCTGTAAATTGTCATATTGATTGGGTATACCTGATTGGCATATTTGTTTCACCATGAAGTCCCTAGTAAAGTGCACTGGGTGTGCCAGGGCCGGTGATGACAGATGCTACTAGTGGGACTGCAGCGCAGATTGCGCCACCCACATAAGTAGCCCTAAAATGATGTCTCAGGCCTGCCAGCGCAGGGCCTGTGTGCAGTCAGTGGACTGCCATGTCCGCCTGGCCAGTGTCCCCACTGGCTGGGCCTAACCCTTCCCTGTCTGTGCACATCAGTCACCCTATGGAAGGCTCAAGGTACCCCCCTGGGCAGGGTGCAGTGCATGGGTAAGGTAGAGCATGTACTAGTGCAGGTCACATGCTCTGGTAGTGAGCAGCAGCCATTTTGTGTGCTCACTGCTGTAAGGCTATCTTGCTCCATAGAGTAACATGGGGGAGACTGGTCCCATTGGATCCCAGCCTATCTTCCCATAGGAACAAGATGGGACATAAGTGTATGATATCCCTGAACTCAGAATTTAATAACACATCTTTTAGGAAAGGTGGTTTTTACATTCTGTGTTTGAGAATAGTACTTTTTAGAAAGTGGCTGTTCTCTTGTCTAACCTTTCTGTGTGCCTGGGACTGTTTGTGGATTGACTGTCTGGGTTGAGAATGACAGGGGGTTATCTGAGCCAGCCCGTGGATGAAAGGCAGCATCTGCTGCCAGGGAAGTGGGAGGAGATAGCATCTGATAGTGAAGGGCTGTGCCTGCCTAACCACAAAGCTGGCTCCACCTCCTGCTGGGCGACTGTCACCTCTGTCCTTGATACTGAGAGGAAGAAGGAAGCCAGGAAACCCCCAGAGCCCCAGCAACACCCAGAACTGGTTTGGACCGGGCTCAGGGCCCCCTTTGCACAAAGACTTCAAAAGACTTCAAAGGACTTCAAAGACTTTTTGGGGTATAATAGAAGGACCCCTGACAACAGATTTTTAGATTCTACAATCAAGAGGAACCTCTGCCAGAAGAAGGACTGCTGAAGGAGCTGATGGAAGATTGCCTTGCTGTGTGCTTTAAGGGCTGACCTATCCTGCTATCCAACTGAAGGAGAGGAGAAGAAAGGGACTTTGCTGTGTGCTGTGACCCTGCCTGCTTGAAACTACAGAGACTTTGCTGTGTGCTGTGTCTCCACTGAATCTCCAAGGGCCTGAGAAGAGCTGGCATCCTGTTGGGAACCCAGGGTTAGAGGTTCCTAAAGCTTTGCCAAGAATTACTGCAAGATCGTGCTGTTTTGGACCTGGAGCGTGTGGTGCTCAACTGCTGAGTGTAGGAAGGGATCGGTGTGCTCATTGGCACATTCCCGGCGAGGGTCGGAGGTCTGTGGTGCCTCCCTCGTGGAATCCACTCAAGAGCGGTTGTGAGGCCAAGAGGGCGGTCTTTCCGTGACCCGCGCCCTACAAAATCATCTGCTGCCTGATCACCGCCGCTGCCCGGGGCCAGAAAACCTCTTTCCGAAGTGCCGTCCTGATCGGAGCTGCGGGGCCGAAGAACGAAGCCGCCGCGCTCCCATTGGTTGGAGGAGCCGAGTCCCCTCACCAACGCCACGACGGGATAGGCCCATGCGGCACAGCGTCATCCGTGTTGTTGTGCCGTGATTGGTTGAAGGAGCGGAGTGTCATTGCTGGCCTGTCCCGGGAGCCGCACTGCCATTGGCTGACTCCCAGGTGCTGCTGGAGGCTCGCCCCAAACGCCGCGACAGGATTGGTCCCCGTCATCGGGACCTCTGCCAGTGCCGTCCGATCACCGCCGGGACCGAGGAAGACTGACCCGACCACGCCGAGGGAATCCTGTGAGTGCTCCCAGCCCTGGCCTGCCGTCTCTGCTCCCCGCTGCTTCCTGAAGGACTGAGAGCCGGCGGAGAGCTTACCGAGACCAGCCGGGCCAGAGCGAGAGTGAGCGCTGGGGGGGCGAGGTGCGCCTGAGGCCTGACGAAGTGCCGAACGAGAAGAGGGAGTCCCCCCAGTATTCCTGTGAGGCGCGCTTGTAGCGCTTAGGGCCCCTGCCGGTAGGGGCTGATTCTTTTGGCAATTTGGAAGCTGGCATCGTTTTTACAGCGCTTGAGGCCCATTGCTTTGCGGGCTGAGAATAATTCTGGCATTGCGCAATTTGCTCGTTTGTAGAGCCGATTGAAGATAAATCAGTGGCATTATTTTTAGCTACCAGTTAAAGAGACTATTTATTTAGTTTATTTTGGAGATTTATAGAGCGCCTGGCTGCCCGAAAGCGTCCCAGCGCTATCTGAAATCCACTATGATCTCCAGAGGAGGGGTCAGGTGGGGTGAAGAAGAGGTCAGGGGAACAGCCATGTCTTCAAGGATTTGCGGAATGACAGGAGATTAGGTTGGGCCCGAAGGTCTGGTGGAAGAGTATTCCACATCTTGGACGCCTGAAATGAGAACTGCCGACCTCCAAAGCGTGCTTTATTGATCTTGGGTATTTTGGTCAGGTGGGCGTTGGTTGAGCGTAGGGTTCTGTTTGTCGTATGGGGGGTCACGAGATCTTTCGGGACCGGGGGGGCTTTTCCATGCAGAATTTTGTGGGTGAGGCACATGGCCTTAAAATGCACCCTTTGTTCCACCGGGAGCCAATGGAGTTCTTTGAGTGCAGGTTTGGCCGAGCAGCGTTTTTTGGTGCCTGTGAGAATTCGGGCGGCCACATTTTGCACCACCTGTAGCCTAGAGATGACTTTTTTTGGGGAACCAAGATATAAGGCGTTGCCGTAGTCAAGTCTAGACAGTATAAGGCCCTGAATGAGCAGTTTCCTTGACTGGAATGGGAGGAGTGGGAGGATCTTACGGATGGAGCGAAGCAGGCCAAAGCATGTTCCTGCGGTTTTCTTGGCCTGCATGTTGAGGGTGAGTTTGTCATCCAGCCAAATCCCCAGGCTTTTGATATCAGTCTTGGGAATTGGTGGTGGGCCCATACTGCGAGGCCATAGAGACTACGGGCGGAAGTGCGACTGGTTGCCCAGTATCATTAGCTCGGTTTTTTCCCCGTTGAGCTTTAAGTGGGAGTCGCTCATCCAGCTGACTATATTCTCCAGGCAGGAGTACAGATCCATGGTGGGGGGTTCTGACTGGCTGAGGGATACAACCAGCTGTGTGTCGTCCGCGTAGGTCAGGAGTTTAATGCCATAGGGGACGACAATTTGTTCAAGAGGTGCCATGTATACGTTGAAGAGTGTAGGGCTCAATGAAGAGCCCTGGGGCACTCCGCAATGTATCGGGGTTTCCCTAGATATGCAGTCTCCCTCCGCCACCTGAAAGGAGCGGTTGTGGGGGAAGGATTTTAGCCATTCGAGGGCCGTCCCAGTGATGGCGAGGTTTTCCAGGCGTTGGGCCAGGATGCTATGGTTAACGTGTCGAATGCTGCGCTGAGGTCCAGGAGGATCACTGCCACTGATCCTCCTGCATCGATGATTTTCCTGGTTTCTTCGACTACCGCTACCATCGCCGTTTCTGTCCCTTGGCCCGGGCGGAAACCGGTTTGAGAGGTTTTCAGCAGCTCGTTGGACTCCAAGTAATGTGAGAGCTGGGAGTTGATGTATTTTTCCGCCAGTTTACTAATGCCTGGGAGGAGTGATATCGGTCTGAAGTTAGCCAGGTTGTCCGGGTCGAGGTTAGGTTTTTTTATAAGTGCCTTCACCACCGCCTTTTTCCAACTTATGGGCACAGTTCCGGATTCAAAGGAGGCGTTTAGTAAGTTGGTCATGAGTGGTAGGATGCTCGGGCAACCTGCTTCAGATGTCTCACAGGGGCTGGGTCATGAGGCGATCCACTTTTGAGGGCTTGTAGTATAGAACCAAGGGTTTCCGCGTTGATGGGATGGAACTTGCTTAGCTCAGTGTCTCTGTTCTGATGTTGGGAGGAGGGACGGAGAGAGGGATCTATAGGAGAAAGAGACGGAAGTTGTTTGAGTATTGTTTGTATTTTTGAGTCGAAGAAGTTGGCTAACTCATTACAGTGTTCGATTGAGGGGTCGCGCGCAGCTGGGAGAGTGGGGGGTTTTAGAAGCTTTTTCATGGTGAGAAACGTCTCCCTCGACGAACTTGCTGCTTTGCTGATTTTCTCACTGTAAAAGGAGATTTGTGCGTTTTTAAGAGCTTTTTTATAATTAAGAATCATCAGTCTGTAGTTGTTTTTGCTGATGGGATTAAAGTCTTTCCTCCAAACTCTTTCTGCTCTCTTGCAGGTTTTCTTTAAGAGGCGTATTTCCTGGGTAAACCATGGGGAGGTTGCTTTTGTCATTGGTTTACGATGAGGTTTTTTTGGGAGAGCTATGTCTAGAGAATTGGTGATCCAGGATGAAAGTTCACTATCAGCGAGGTCAATGGTTGAGCTAAGCGTTGGGACTGTATCCTCGAGGGCTTGTTTCCATTTGTCATAGTCTAATTTCGCCCAGGGTCGGGATGGTCTACCGGGTGCTTGGGTTTGCGGCGGTTTGGGGTAGGTGCGCCAGCTGAAAGGAATAAGTAGGTGGTCAGACCACGGCACAGGGATAGGGGGCCTGGTCACAAGGTCCGGGAAATTACAGAATATGGAGGTCGAGCAAGTGCCCCCGGTTATGGGTGGGGAGGGAATTCTGTAGGTGCAGTTGGTGGACTGCCAAGTCTTGGATCAGCTCTGAGGCCGTGTTATCATTGCTGTCTTCAATATGGACATTAAAGTCCCCTAGAATGAGGAAGTTGGTCCGAGCGCTAGATCTAGCCAAGGAGCATTCTAGGAGGGAGTTAAGGAATTTTCCCATGGTACCAGGGGGACGGTAAATAAGGAATCCGGAAAGAGAGGAGCAAGGGGAGATTTGCAAGGAAAAGTGGACGTTTTCACAGTCTAGCAGAGGACTATCAAGGAATCGGCATGGCAATGAATCCTTGGAGATGACAGCGATGCCTCCACCTCTGCCTTTGGGACGTTTAAGATGTTGGATACCGAATCCTGGGGGAAGGGCTTGGACTATGTCGGCGTCTGAGTCAGGCGTCAGCCACGTTTCTGTAAGGAACAGAATTTCTAGGTTAAGGTCTTCAATGAGCATATTTATTTCAAGGGCGTGTTTGGGCAGTGATCTGCAATTGATCATTGCCATGTTTATAGTCGTCTGGGTGGGGACGTTGATGATAGAAGGGGTGTATTTGAAGGAGCAATGCGGACAGTGGGTAAGGCGAGAGTCTCCTTTCAGTACTTGGGAGCATGGCGATGGGACGGGCCTGTTGAGATGGCATAGGGCATCCCCTGAATAGGTAGACCTTACCTCAGTCCTCTTGCCTGGCTCCTGGCGTGTACTGGCGCGGACGGGCGCAGACGGGCTTGCCTTAGGCGCGCCTTTGGCGCGCAAACGGCGCTCCCGCTGCGCTCGTCCGCTGTGCTTGCGTGGAAGGCACATTTGGGGAGAGAGGGGTGGGCGTGGCCTGTCCGGTGGGCGTGGCCTCGCGGCTGGCGATGGCGGCCGTCCAAAACAAATTCACGAAGCAGCGCTAAATCCGCTGCCTGTGGGATGAGCGATTGTCAGTAGCCCAGCAAGAGCTCAGGATAGGAATTTAAGTTTTAAAAGATGTCATAAACAGAAAATAAACAATTTTCAAAACAGCGTTACAATTCCTCCGGCTTCCGCCTCAGAGGTAGTGTTTTCCAAAGGGCGCACTTGTAGTCAATGCTTTTATAGGCGGGAGGGGTGGGCGTGGCCTGTCTGGTGGGCGTGGCCTCGCGACTGGCGATGGCGGCCGTCCAAAACAAATTCACGAAGCAGCGCTAAATCCGCTGCCTGTGGGATGAGCGATTGTCAGTAGCCCAGCAAGAGCTCAGGATAGGAATTTAAGTTTTAAAAGATGTCATAAACAGAAAATAAACAATTTTAAAAACAGCGTTACAATTCCTCCGGCTTCCGCCTCAGAGGTAGTGTTTTCCAAAGGGCGCACTTGTAGTCAATGCTTTTATAGGCGGGAGGGGTGGGCGTGGCCTGTCCGGTGGGCGAGGCCTCGCGACTGGCGATGGCGGCCGTCCAAAACAAATTCACGAAGCAGCGGTAAATCCGCTGCCTGTGGGATGAGCGATTGTCAGTAGCCCAGCAAGAGCTCAGGATAGGAAAGACTATTTTCTTTCAATAAGAACTTCCTAATAAGTGCAACCATTAAGAATTAAGTGCAACCTTTACCTGAAGAAGTGATTATCGTATATTACTGCTTTTTACTGCCTGCAACTAGATAAAGTTATGTATTTTTATAAAATATACTTACCTGTGTGGTCTCAGTTTGTGGTGGATTGGGGATTATTGTTGTGTTGAGTGCAATTATTATACACATTGCCTTGGGGATAAGCCTGCCTGCTCGCGCCAAGCTACCTAGAGGGAGAGCGGAGGTTATCTACTGTGTGTATTCCTTCACTCTGACTAGAAGCAAGGGTCCCTACTTGGTCTAAGGTACTTACCTCTGCCAACTAGAGACCCCCAGATCTAACATTGTTGGACAGCGGTGCGGATTTTGAACTAATAATTGCACTTGACCTGCAGTGATTTCTTGTACATCACTAGTCTAGTTTAGCAGCACTGGTTGCGCAAGATTTTTTCTTTTTGCTGAAACCTTTTTGTTGAAAAGGTTAGGAAGCATCATGTCTCAGAAAGCGGCAAGCGTGAGAGTAGAATTGGAATTGGAATTCGAAATTCAGGAGTTGTTCAACTACAAAAAGGACCACCTGAAGCAATTCTGCAAACAGCTTGGATGCCCAGTGAAGGGCAGCGCAAACAAGGAAGAGCTACAGAAAGCTCTGAGGGCCTGGTGGGAGGCCCAACATGGTGATCCAGAAGTTGTTACTGGAGAGGGAGGCACACAGGAGAATGCTTTTGTATCCAGTGATTTGCCAATGAGGAGGCCAGCGTCTACGGTTGGCAGCAACCACTCCAGTAGGATCATTTCTCCAGAGGAGCTGGAGGATAACCAGAGAGCTAGGGCTCATGAGATTGAGCTTTTTAAACTCAGAGCCCAAGCAGATGAGAGGAGACTGCCCCTTGAAACTGAGAAGGCGGCGGAGGAGAGAAGAAATGCTCTCGCTTTGGAGGAGAAGAAACTCCAATTGGCTCATGAGGTGAGCATGAGGGAGCTGGACCTTAAAGAAAGACAGGGGGGGTCCAGTCCTAATGGTGGCAGCGCACAACCAGTACAGGCGGGTAAGGTATACATACCAAAAGATCTGGTACAGAATTATCAGAGGGGTGAGGATATTTATGCGTGGTTTAGATCATATGAACTTGCCCTAAAGATGAATGAAGTTCCTGAGAAGAGTTGGGGGGCAGGTTTGTGGAAACACTTTGAGGCCTCTGGGAGGGATGTCTTGGTACCTTTAGAAGCAGCAGGTACTTTATCCTACCCCGCTATGAAGGAGGCTTTGTGCCTCAGGTATGGGCTCACTGCAGAACAGTACCGTCAGAAGTTTAGGAACTTCAAGAAGCTTGATTCAAGTACTTGGGTGGAGTGGTGAGTATGTACACGCGTGCACTGGAAGGTTGGATAAAGGGCAGCAAAGTTACTGTAGAAACAAGCTTTATTTCGATATATTGTACATATCTTAAAAAGCATTACAATGCAATAAAAAAGACGTTAAAAACTCATTACATTTAGACAAGCATTTTGTTCCTTGTTTAAAAACATACAAATTAACCATTGATTAAAAACATACAGATTAAACATTGGGACAAGGAAGGAAGTTTTTTATGGGAGACTCAGTAACCTAGAGGATCTGACCCGCCACGCCCACCCAAGAAATTTGTCCAGGCAACAAGCAAACAGAGGGCGGGGATCTGATCTTAAAATTCTTAGGACCTCCAGATGAAATCTAGTACCGAGGCTCCTACAGAGTGGCTTCAGCCAAACACGGCACGGGACTGCATAAGCTGCGCATTCAAACAGTAAATGCGAGACTGTCTCGGGCCAATTTACACAGAAAGGGCAATATGATGTTGTTTGCACCGGTGTCTTCCAGCTAGCAGTCAATTTCCCCACCGGCAATAAGCCCACCCTGAACTTAAAATATAGTGCCCTATCCCAGGATTTGGAAATCATATCTAAGTATGGTTCACGAAAGGGGACCTCTTTGACCATCAGAAATTCAACAGAGGTTCTACACAGTTTAGGGTTGCAGTTTCTACCATCCGTCACCCAAGACCAGTATAACTTCTTTAGGATCCGTGTAGGCGGGGCAGTTCTGTTTGTCTAGGCATCCTCAAGTCCCAGGTCATGAAGAAGGCACTTAACTTCCTTTAGCCAACGGACCTTATGCCAGCCAGATGTTAAAAGGAGTTCTCTTAGGCCTTCGGCATAACTAGACAGTTCTGGTACCCTCCAAATTCGTGCCCATAGTAGGAGGGGGCGCAACCTCGTCTGATCACTTATAGGACGAGTACCCGCATCTAAAAGAAGTGGAAGAGATGGTGTACTATGCTGTAGACCCATAAGGTCTTTATGGAATTTATTTTCCGAACGGGTCAAAAAGTCTACTTTCTTAACACCCCATAGCTCAGACCCATACAAAGCTGCACTCACCCCCCTTACGCTATAGATGTCCAATACAGGACCAATGGGTTTAAGTGAAGAGGCACGTTGTTCCTTCAGAAGTGCCCCTACCACCCTCTTGTGAGTCAATAATGCCTTTTGGTGGTGAGATTTCCAGCTCATGGAATCACATAGGCGGATGCCTAGGTAATCATACTCTTTAACCCTCTCGAGTGGGACAGAGTCCAAGGAAGGCGGGACAACAGTTTTCCTTGGAGGGTTTAAGACCAGGAACTTAGTTTTACCTACATTAATAGCAAGACCCCTAGAGTCACAAAAATTCTTAAAGCTAGTGAGTAAACATTGCAGACCTACAGGGGTTTTTGAGATCAGGAGGGTGTCATCTGCAAATAGGAGGGTGGGGATTTTCCTACCAGCCAGGGAAGGTGCATCTGCTGATTGTTTAAGAAGATGCTCCACCACTCCGTTAACATATAAAGAAAACAGAGTGGGGGCTAGCACACAACCCTGGCGGACACCCCCATTTACAGGGATACGTGATGCTTTTTGACCCTGGTCTCCCCACCTGATCTGTGCAAAGTTGCTCTCGTGTAGCTTTTGGAGCATATAAAGTAGGTATGGGGGAATTCCCAATGCATCAAGGACACTCCACAGTTGGACACGTGGGACCAGGTCAAAGGCAGTCCGTAAGTCTATGAATGCAAGGTACAGACTGCCCTTTCCCAGTACAACCACTTTCCAGTAAATCATTAATAACCGGAATGTCTGTTCAATGGTCCCCGTTCCGGATCTGAAGCCAGGCTGGTAGTCCGAGAGTATTTGTTTTTCCTCGCCCCACTGCGACCCACTGACTACCTTGCCAGCTACCTTCTGTGTGGAGTCTAACAAGCTGATTGGGCGGTAGTTAGCGGGGTCGTCCCGGCTCCCTTTTCTGAAAATTGGGACGACCTCCGCGCCCTTCCATGAGTCAGGCAGGCACCCACCCATCAAGGCAGCATTCAGAAGTAAGGCGATGAGTCTGCTCCACTCTTCTGGGTTAGCCCGAAGTAGGTCACCTGGAATACCGTCAGGTCCCGCAGCCTTGTTCGGGACCAGGCACTTGATCGCCCCCTCTACTTCCTTGGCGAAAAAGAGATTGTCCTCATTTTGGTGATTAGAGCATTCGATGTGCGGCAGATCCAACGGACTGACTGGAGGACCCCCAGATATGGAGTAAAGCTGGAAAAAATGGGTAAACCACGCCTCCCCGGTTATATTACATGTCAATAGGGAATCTGCGGGTTTATCCCTTGCTCTCATCAATTCCCAGAAGCCCTTCGAGTCTTTCTTGGAGCTAGCCGCCATTAGATCATTCCAAAATTGTGTTTCGTGCTCAACCCTAGCCTTAACTAGTGCCCTTTTGTAACCTTTCCTAGCAAGACTGATGAGTCCAGCGACCTTGGATTTCACTGCTCTGATGAGTTCACGTTTTGAAGAGCGACAGGCAGGGGAGAACCAACTTACGCCACCCTTAGGTGCACCTCTTTTCTTATCCCTTGCTCCCGCTGGATGGACAGTGAACAGTTCGCCTAGTGCTTCGGTTGTCTCCGTAAAAAGTTTCGGGACATCGGAATTACTGAGACCCGGGGAGTCTAACCGCAGCTTCACAGTAGACATTATAGTTTTGGCTAGTGTCATCCTTCCCTCATCCGCAGCAACTTTTTTCCCTTTCAGTCGCCTGCCACAGTTCGAGGGGCATACTTTGTGCATTGATTTCCATAAGTGTAATGGTGGGATTGGGGTCATGCCCTTCCAGGGGGGGGTCAGAGTCAAGGCTAATGGGTTATGGTCACTGTCAGTAGTTGGCAGGACCTCCATATCTTGAAAGTATGCCCAAAGCCTATGGTTCAACAGTATGTAATCGATCCGTGAGGTGTGGCCCACCCTATTATATGTGTGTGCCCCTTGGGAGTCAGACTTGGATCTACCATTAGTTGCCCTAAGGCCAAATTCCATGCAGAGGGCGTTGAGGTCTATAGCGCTCTGTGTCCATTTTTTGATGGGTGGGAGAGAGAGCACGGGGATACCTCTCCTAACATCTTCTTCCCAGATATCTAGGATATCCTCACTGGCAAGTGGTTCAAAGGAGCTATTAAGGTCCCCAGCCAGTAGAACAAGGGAGTCATCATTACAGGATCCAAGCTCCTCCGCAATACCTGTGAGAGGTAGCATAGAGACGCCACCCCTTGCCCCCTTAGGTAAATATTAAAAACTTCTAGCTTTTTCCCCCCATAGCATTCAATTGAAATTCTCTGCAAGTCGAGTGATTTTGTAGGTATGTGCCTGATAGATAGGCCCAACGAAATGCTAGCCCAGATTAAGAGGCCACCTGACGGCGGCCTTTACTGCCAGCAGGTTGAGACGCAGGCTCAAAGTAGGTAGTAAAACCCACCCTGTGCCGTGGTTCCAAGCACCAGGTTTCTTGCAGAAGACAAATCCCAAAGGATTCAACAAAGGAGTTCCAGTCAGGAATGTCGATGTTTCGTGCAAGTCCTGCTACATTCCAGCTGAGAAACCTCAACGCTGGGCTACCAACGACCCTCAGCCCTACTATAGGTGCAGACACAGGGGGAACGGGAGCAAGGCTGGGGCTTCTTGCCACAGAAAGCACCAATGGGTCTTCATCATCTTCCCCCAATGGGATTTGTTTATCCTCCACCCTTACAAAATTGGTTTCCTAGGAATCATGATCAATGGCAACATTATTTCTATGGCTGGTTAGAAAGACCGGTGACTGTAATGTTGAGGAGGTCTGTAACAATGTGCCTGGAGCATAAGCTGCCTTGTGGATAGAGTTACTCAACACCCCCTGCCCGGCCGGAGCATCCAAGAATAATTGGCCAACAGAGTATGGTACGACTGGGATAAGATCTAAATTACTAGTCGTTGGCCTTTCTATATCCATTTCTATTGCTATAGGTGGGCTGATCCCACTTGAGTTACTCTCGGGAGGCATAGAGTCAATGACCGGTGAAGGTGGATTATCCTTAGCAACAAATGGTAATCCCAAAGGCATGGGGAGTCAATCTACCTCTTCTAGACAACCAAACCTATTAGAGGTTGGTGCCCCAAACCACCTTCTATTTGGACCTTGCCATCCATCTCTCACCTCTCCACGAGCCGGGTATCGCACCAATGTCCAGTCCCCCCCATAGTTTAAGTTAGGACGAGGAGGCTAGAAGAATGTTAATGGTCTAGCTACTACAGATGAATTCTCGCCACATGTGTTCCGCGAGCATATGTGATGGGCCGTATGTGGGTCCTCAAATGACACTACGATACAATCGCCTGGGATAGTTTTGCGTGATGGACCCAAGGGACTCTACGCACCATTAAAATGTTGCTTCTCAGGTGATTAGGAATCGGTCTATTTACATTCAGCCATTGAATAACCATATTTTTGAGGGACCAGTAATTTTCATGATGGTTACTCTCACTTTCTGGTACACCGGCTAGTACCACCACATAGGGCCTTACATCTGGGGGGAGATCTATATAACCCCCACGAAAATTACTTGTAGTGTGTGGGCCCTGTGGGATGGTTCGATTAGCCTTGGTGTTATTCGATCTTGGGGCAACATCTTCTTTGTGTGGTATAAGTGGTTGTTGAATGGGGTGCTTTGGTGACTTAGGTGGAAATTTGGGGACTTTATGTTCGTACCCCTTCGTGCGTGGTTTAGGTATTGGCCAACTTGGGGGCGGTGCTAATGGGAAAATAGTAGGTGGTGAAGCGATCAGATCAGCTTCTTGTAAACTTGTTGTTTTGTTATCCTGGAAACTAAGGCTTGCTAGGGTTAAGATGCTCTTTTCTACCTCTAGGAGATGATTTTCTATGCGTGAAAGTCTTAGATCCAGGGGTGTTGGAAGCTTTTTTAAGGTTTCCCAGACTATTTTTAAGAAATCCTCATCTTTTCCCTCTGGCTCACCTAAGTGCACCCCGTTATCCTCTTTTACAGTATCCGACATGGTACTGGCCAAGATTGAACAGTTCTCATCTACACTAGAGAGCTCCTGCACAAGGAGAACAGTCCTTCCTTTTTCTCTTTGTACGGGCTGATTTCTGTCAATAGGATAGTGTGCCCTGGCGACTTTAGCCTTCTTACGTGAGTAGGCAGATCTTGTTTTGCGTTTTCTTTTGTGCACTGTACCTTTGATATTAGTGTGCGAGGAGTTCTCATGCGACTCAATAGTCGGTTGAATATTAACAGTGAGTGGACCAAGATCTAATTCAGTGACAATCAAGGGAGGAATCTGGGTGGAATGCTGATGGATAGAGCCTGAAGTCGAAGATGTAATGAGTCGTGAGTTAGGAGGTCGCTCTTGGGTTGTTGCAGTGGCTATATGGCCTAAAGAGGATTTTTTAGACATAGCAATTTCTTGTGGCAATCTTCGAGCTGCATCTAGGTCTAGGGAAACACGAGTTTGTAATTTGGTGATTTCGTTGTCTATGGCGGTGTTTGTTCTGACTATAAAGTCGTCAAGAGTCCCATTCAACATCTTACCACCCTTTGCAGCCCTACTACGGCTTACCCGTGTACACATGGTTCATGGGAGATTATACTAAACAGAGATTACAATGTAAATAGCAAAAATGTGGTACCAATGGAGCAGGGAAAACGAAAAGGATAAGGCCCAGTCCAGTCTCTCAAGTCCTCGAACGGCCTCAAATGGCCCGCCCTTTGCCCGGGCTTAGCCCCGGGCTTGGTCCCGCACGCGTCCCGCTAGCGCGAGACTCAAGGGTTAGGAAATAGGAGTTGGGAGCGGGGAAGAGACACCAGGTGCGCTGGATGAAGAGGCGCAAAGCACCCTGGGTCTCGCAGTCCCTGCCCCGGTATTCACCACAATTTAGCCTCGGCGTCCTTTACAATCAGGGTCCGTGGAGGGCATCCAGCAAGAGGTCACGATTCCGCCAGTATGATCAGCCAATTTAAAGTGCACAAGTGGCTGGCGGCTGCGAGCGGCGCCCGCGGAGCGGGGGCCGCGAGCCGCTGATAGGCACACGGGAGTTGGGGCGGGGAAGAGACACCAGGTGCGCTGGATGAAGAGGCGCAAAGCACCCTGGGTCTCGCAGTCCCTGCCCCGGTATTCACCAGAATTTAGCCTAGGCGTCCTTTACAATCATGGTCCGTGGAGGGCATCCAGCAAGAGGTCACGATTCTGCCAGTATGATCAGCCAATTTAAAGTGCACAAGTGGCGGCTGCGAGCGGCTCCCGCTGAGCGGGGGCCTCGAGCCGCTGATAGGCACATGGGAGTTGGGGCGGGGAAGAGACACCAGGTGCGCTGGATAAAGAGGCGCAAAGCACCCTGGGTCTCGCAGTCCCTGCCCCGGTATTCACCACAATATAGCCTCGGCGTTCTTTTACAATCAGGGTCCGTGGAGGGCATCCAGCAAAGTTACTGATTATGTGGGGTGTGTCACTTGATTAGTTGGGAGCACTTAAGTAGTTTATGTGTTCCAGAGCTGCGCCAGCATCTTTTAGATAGCAAGTTAACTGATCCCAGTGAGCTTGCTAAAAAGGCGGACCGCTGGACCAGCACCAGGGTCCACAAGGGGGTGGTAAGTACCCCAGCCAAGGGTGGACAGGGTCCCCAGCAGAAGAGTGGGGGGACACGGGTAATCAAAAGGAGTCTTCTAAAGGGCCCCAAAATAGTTCCCAGGAGAAAGTGTCTCAACCCCCCAAGTCTAAGAAGTCCCGGCCCCATAAGGGCAAACAGGACAACAGGCCCCCGCCTACTTGCTTTACATGTGGGGAGGTGGGGCACATTGCCCCCAAATGTCCAAAGAAACCTCCAGCACCCACTGGTGCTCCAACTCCGGCATTAGCTAGTGTAGCTTTGGGAGGGGATTTGATTTCTAGTGGGGAGGAGGGGTTAGCAGTGATGACCCTTGTCTCTTTAGGAGACCAAGAGATGGCACAGGAAACCTTGCTGCCCTTAAACACTAAGAAATATGGGCAGAAGGTGACCATCAATGGAAAGGAGATAGAAGCTCTGAGAGACACAGGGGCCAGTGTGACATCTGTCAGGTGTCAATGGGTGTCTGAAGAGCAGATCATTTCCAAGGTACTCCGTCCTGTGGTGGCACCTGAGTGCGCCTCTGCAAGTTGGCACCTGTTCCATTTGAGTGGGGAGGAGTCTCCGGTATATTGGAAGTTGTGGTAAGTGATGCCTTGCCTGTAGATTGTCTATTAGGTAATGACCTGGAGAGCTCTCCATGGAAGGATGTAGAGCACAGGACTCACTTGGAAATGTTGGGCTTGCCTGCGTGGATCTGTGTGACCCCACGTGCAATGGCAGCCAGTAAGGGTGGATTAGCAGAACTGGAGCCTGGAACAATGGCCCAGGGACCTGCCAAGCGAGGAAGGGGTAGAGGGCGTGGGAAACCAGCCCCCACTGTTCCCACAGTCCAGGAGGAAGCAGAACCTGAGGGGGATGCCCTGGAACCTACAGGGGAACAGGTGGCCGAACTGGGGAAATTGCCTGAGCTGTCCCAGTGGCAGCAAGATGGTGGTCCCTCCAGGGAGGAATTCTGCCAAGCTCATAAGGAGTGCCCTTCCCTCATTGTTGTGCGGCAGCAGGCTGCAGACCAGGCAGCAGGCCTGGGGTCCAAGGAACATTTGATCTACTTGGAGGATGACTTACTTTATAGTGAGCCTAAGTTCGCTGAGCCCGGTGCAGCCCGGTGCTGGTGGTACCCGAGCGCTTCAGGAACTTCCTACTGGGTCTGGCTCATGACGTGCCTCTCACTGGACATCTGGGGCAAGACAAGACCTACTACAGGCTTGTCACCCACTTCTACTGGCCCCAGATGAAGAGCACATCGCTGCCTTTTGTAAGTCTTGCCAAACTTGTCAGGCCAGTGGCAAGAGCGGAGGGAAGTGCGTGGCACCCCTCCAACCCTTTCCTGTGGTGAGAACCCCTTTTGAGAGGGTGGGCATTGACATCATGGGGCCCCTGGACCCCAAGACAGCCTTAGGCAACAGGTTTATCCTGGTCTTGGTGGACCATGCCACCCGGTACCTGGAAGCAGTCCTTCTCAGGACAGTCACAGCCCCTGTGGTGGGCTGTGCCTTAATGGGGATCTTTTCCCGTGTGGGGTTCCCAAGAGAGGTGGTTTCTGACAGGGGTACAAACTTCATCTCTAGGTACATGAAGTCTCTGTGGGAGGAGTGTGGAGTGACATATAAGTTCACCACTCCTTACGATCCTCAAGGAAATGGGTTGGTTGAAAGATTCAACCGCACCCTGAAGGGCATGATTATGGGTCTAGAGGAGCCCATGAGGTGGAAGTGGGACGTCTTGCTACCATGCCTGTTGTTTGCATGCAGGGAGGTGCCTCAGAAATCCTTAGGGTTCAGTCCCTTTGAGTTGCTGTATGGCCACCCTGTCAGAGGGCCTCTTACTCTGGTGAAGGAGGGTTGGGAGAAATCCCGTGGGAAAACCCCTCAGGATGTGTTCAGCTATGTGCTGGCCATCCTCAACAGACCAAGCGCTTCAGGAAGCTCGCTCAAGAGAACCTGGAGGCTAGCCAGGAGGAAATGAAAAGATGGTATGATCAGGTCACCTCTCTCGTGGAGTTCCAACCTGGTCAGAAATTGTGGGTGATGGAGCCAGTGGAGCCTTGTGCGTTCCGTGACAAATGGTCTGGGCCATATGAGGTGGTGGAGCGCAAGAGCGAGGTTACCTACTTGGTTAACCTGAAGACTCCCAGGCAGCCCCTGAGAGTGTTGCATGTAAACCGCCTCAAACCCCACTTTGAGAGGTCAGAAGTGACTATGCTCATGGCTACAGATGCTGGAGGGGAGGAGGATAGTGATCCTCTCCCTGACCTCCTGGCAACCAAGGAGCAAGATGGGTCAGTGGATGGTGTGATACTCTCACCCACCCTGACCCCAGAGCAGCAGCAGGACTGCCGCCAAGTCTTGGATCAGTTTGCCCCCCTATTCTCCCTGACCCCAGGTGTCACCAACTGGTGCGTCCACGATGTGGACACTGGAGACAACCTGCCTGTGAAACAGAAGTTTTACAGAGTGGCTGACAAGGTCAGAGCTAGCATCAAAGAAGAGGTTTCTAAGATGTTAGTGCTAGGGGTAATTGAGCCCTCCAGCAGCCCCTGGGCTAGCCCAGTGGTCTGAGTGCCTAAGAAAGCTGCTACACCTGGTGGCCCCCCAGAACTCCGTTTCTGCGTGGACTACCATGGGCTTAATGCGGTCACCAAGACTGACTCGCACCCCATCCCCAGAGCTGATGAGCTGGTGGACCGGTTGGGAGCTGCCCAGTACCTGAGCACCTTTGATTTGACTTCAGGTTACGGGCAGATTGCCTTAACTGAGGGGGCCAAGGAAAGATCAGCATTTTCAACACCAGAGGGGCACTTCCAGTTTCGTGTCATGCCCTTTGGGTTGAAAAATGCCCCTGCCACATTCCAGAGACTGGTCAACCAGGTATTAGCAGGGCTGCAGGAATTCAGCGCAGCATACCTGGATGACATTGCTGTGTTCAGCTCCACTTGGGAGGAACACTTGCAACACCTCTGCGCAGTGTTGAAGGCTCTGCAGAAGGCAGGCCTCACTATCAAAGCCAGTAAGTGCCAGATAGGGCAGGGATCTGTGGTGTACTTGGGACACCAGGTGGGGAGCGGCCAGGTGGCGTCCCTACAGGCGAAGATTGATACCATTCTGGCTTGGGAACCCCCCAAGACCCAGACTGAGGTGAGAGCCTTTTTAGGTCTCACCGGGTATTACAGACGGTTTGTCAAAGGTTACGGCATCATTGTAGCCCCTTTGACAGAGCTGACATCTAGAAATCAGCCCAGGAAAGTGAATTGGACTGATGCCTGTCAAACTGCTTTTGACACCCTCAAAACTGCCATGTACACAGCACCTGTGCTTAAGGCACCTGACTTTTCAAGTGAGCTCATTGTGCAAACTGACGCTTCAGAGCAAGGCGTGGGAGCAGTACTCTCACAGGTCAATGATGAAGGTGGAGACCAACCAGTGGCTTTCATTAGTAGGAGGCTACTCCCCAGGGAACAGAGATGGAGTGCAATCGAAAGGGAAGCTTTCGCTGTGGTCTGGGCTCTGAAGAAGCTGAGGCCCTACCTGTTTGGGACTCACTTCCGTGTTCAGACCGACCACAGGCCCCTCAGATGGTTAATGCAGATGAGGGGTGAGAATCCAAAACTGTTGAGGTGGTCTATTTCCCTACAGGGGATGGACTTCACGGTGGAGCAACGCCCTGGTACAGAACACGCCAATGCTGATGGTCTGTCCAGATTCTTCTGCCTTAGTGATGAGGACTCCCAAGAGGTTGGGTAGTTCTCCCCACTTTCAGCTGGAGGGGACATGTGTTAGACCTGACATCCTTGGCGTGGTTTTTCCCCCATCTTTTTGACTCTGACTCATGTATTTTTGATGCTGTGCTGGATTTCGTTTTTGCTGATTTAGATGCTTTGGACACTCTGCCACTGCTGATCAGTGTCAGAGTGTAAGTGCTCCCTCTGTAAATTGTCATATTGATTGGGTATACCTGATTGGCATATTTGTATCACCATGAAGTCCCTAGTAAAGTGCACTGTGTGTGCCAGGGCTGGTGATGACAGATGCTACTAGTGGGCCTGCAGCGCAGATTGCGCCAACCACATAAGTAGCCCTAAAATGGTTTCTCAGGCCTGCCAGCGCAGGACCTGTGTGCAGTCAGTGGACTGCCATGTCCACCTGGCCAGTGTCCCCACTGGCTGGGCCTAACCCTTCCCTGTCTGTGCACATCAGTCACCCCTATGGAAGGCTCAAGGTACCCCCCTGGGCAGGGTGCAGTGCATGGGTAAGGTAGAGCATGTACTAGTGCAGGTAACATGCTCTGGTAGTGAGCAGCAGCCATTTTGTTTGCTCACTGCTGTAAGGCTATCTTGCTCTATAGAGTAACATGGGGGAGGCTGGTCCCATTGGATCCCAGCCTATCTTCCCATAGGAACAAGATGGGACATAAGTGTGTGATATCCCTGAACTCAGAATTTAATACCACATCTTTTAGGAAAGTTGGTTTTTAAATTCTGTGTTTGAGAATAGTACTTTTTAGAAAGTGGCAGTTCTTTTGTCTAACCTTTCTGTGTGCCTGGGACTGTTTGTGGATTGACTGTCTGGGTTGAGGATGACAGGGTCTGCAGAGCCCCCAGGAGGTTATCTGAGCCAGCCCGTGGATGAAAGGCAGCATCTGCTGCCAGGGAAGTGGGAGGAGATAGCATCTGATAGTGAAGGGCTGTGCCTGCCTAACCACAAAGCTGGCTCCACCTCCTGCTGGGCGACTGTCACCTCTGTCCCTGATACTGAGAGGAAGAAGGAAGCCAGGAAACCCTCAGAGCCCCAGCAACACCCAGAACTGGTTTAGACCGGGCTCAGGGCCCCCTTTGCACAAAGACTTCAAAAGACTTCAAAGGACTACAAAGACAGTGATCTGCTGCTCTCTCCCAGTAAGCCTCAATGCAGTCTCGGCTGGGGCGGTGCCTCTGTGTGCCTCCAGCACCTACTCCAAACTGTGTTGGTAATCAGAGGAGTTCCAGAATGACAATGTCGGCAGGCGGGGGTCGGGGCAGGCCGGGGACGGGGACTTACACTAAAACAGAAGGAGGAGCGGTGAACTGAGGAGCGGCGGCTGAGGTAAGGCTTCGGGGGACAATGTCGGGCAGGCGGGGGTCGGGGAAGCCTGATTGCTCCCGGACAAGGTCGGGACGGGCTGCTAGTATATATATATATATATATATACATATATATATATATATATATATGTTGCAAAAGGTTACCCCTAAATGGCTGGCACACCCAGGACTGCTCCTTTGCTCAATCCGGCTGGTAGATACTCTCCCCATATTCATAGCCGACGCGTTTCGGATAAAAATCCTTCTTCTGAGGCAGTTTGGAAATAACGGCAACCAACACTTGCACTGGTGTAATCCCTCTTTTATTTCGCTTGTCTCCCAAGGTGTTCTGGGACCAGTAGTGCAAGTTGACACCAATGTGCGCCGTCAAACATTTCTATTTCCTTTAAAAAACAATCATTGGGGGATAACACTGCCAGTCAATTACAATCAAAAAGGGCGTCTCCTGCTCCACTCAAACTGTCCAATCTTGACAGCAAGTGAACCCACATTGCAGCGGCGGTGGGATTCCCCACAGCAAGGCAGCGCCCTTTTTGATTGTAATTGACTGGCAGTGTTATCCCCCAATGATTGTTTTTTAAAGGAAATAGAAATGTTTGACGGCGCACATTGGTGTCAACTTGCACTACTGGTCCCAGAACACCTTGGGAGACAAGCGAAATAAAAGAGGGATTACACCAGTGCAAGTGTTGGTTGCCGTTATTTACAAACTGCCTCAGAAGAAGGATTTTTATCCGAAACGCGTCGGCTATGAATATGGGGAGAGTATCTACCAGCCGGATTGAGCAAAGGAGCAGTCCTGGGTGTGCCAGCCATTTAGGGGTAACCTTTTGCAACATATATATATATATATATATATATATATATATATATATATATATATATATATATATATATATATATATATATATATATATATATATATATATATATATATATATATATATATATATATATAGATATATAAATATTACCTACTGGCAGTCACCAGTAGGTATATATAGTTAGGACCTAGTTACCATTGGAAATCCCGAACATCTTATTGGGAATAACTTTGGCGCTGATTGAGGGATCTGCCTGTAATTTTCCTTAAATTTGCCTCGCTGCGCTCCGCTCCTTCCCTGAAAGTTTCAAGGGGGGTTCGTCAAGCGGGGGCCAAGAAAAAAGAGGGGTCCCAAAACGTGGTTTTCCCATGTTAATTTCCATAGGGACATCTGACACGGCTACAGCTCGAACGGCTGAACGGAATTACACCAGATTTGGCAAAATGGTAGGGACTGGTATGCAGAAGTGCCTTTTGTATGTTTGGTGTAAATCCCTCCAGTAGTTTTTGAGAAAATTGAATTTGAAATTGAGTCCAATGCAATTTTCCATAGGACCTTTAGACACAGCTACAGCCCGAACGGCTGAATGGAATTACTCCAAACTTGGCAAAATGGTAGAGCTTGGTATTCAGAAGTGCCTTTTGTATATTTGGTGACAATCCTTCTAGTAGTTATTGAGAAAATCGAATTTGAGCAAATTATATATCTATGGGAGGGACACTGTGCGCGCACGTCCGCGCACCCGTGGGCGGACATTAGCGTGTGCGCGCGAAATTCTGATTGGCTGTTGGACGTCTGTCAACATTCCAGTCAGTCGAAATGAGGAAGTGTTGTCCGCCATCTTGTTTTTGTGGAAGATGATAGTAGTTGTAAACAGAAGTGTAATAGTTGAAAAGGAGGCAGGGTAGAGATTCCTGAGCCCCCTAGGTTTTGTCATGGGGTCACTAAAGGACCCTGAAGGTTGAAAAAAATGAAAAAAAGAAATGACAAAATCGCGGGGTCCATGCACCGTGCAATGACTACGGGTCAAAAACACAAAAAAGAAATACATTAAAATAACACGTTTCAGTGTTTAGATGTTGGTTGAGTGCAACATTGAGCGATGATTCTTTCACCTTTGGGTTTAGGTAGGTGTTTTGTCGAGAGTTAGTATGGTAATTGGTAGAGAGCATTGGGGATAGGTTGAAGATTAAGTGAGTTTGAAAGTGTTGAAAATTTGAACCAATTAAAATGTTACTTTGGTTTTGATTTTGTGTGTGATAAAATTTGATTGGCTGGGTATCTGAATATGTATGAGAAATGAGAGGGAAACACAGCCATTTTGAGATTTTAGTGTTTGAGGTATACTTCTGAGGTGTGAGATTGACACAGAATTTACTGTTCAACAGTTTTCTAGAAGGTGAGTTGTTAATTTGTAAGGAGAACTCTGTTTTTCACTTTACGTTTTTAGGGAAAATGTTTTCTGTTAGTTATTTAATGTTTCTCTGTTATACTTATGGATTGAGTACGGCAACATCAGATGCAGTGTTTTATATTTCTATTTCTTGCTTGATACTATACACTGTCCAGGGAAACACAGCCATTTTGTGACTATAGTCTCTGAGGTACTTTTGTGAGGAAATTTTGGTGTTCAATTTCTGGTGTGAGATTTACACAGTAGCACCTCTTCTTATAGAATGTAATAGTTTTCTCTGCCCTATCTTATTCTTACCCTACACCATCTCACTGTCTTTCTCTTTCTTTTAATAGTACACTAACATCAATAATGGTTGAAAATGAAGAGTCATTTGACATCGTTATAGAAATTTTTGTGTCTGTTATTGAGGATGTTCCTGTTGATGAGAGTAATCCTGAAGGAGAGCTTTATGATGGAGGAGATGGCATGGACGATTTCTATGATGAATCCTTGGATTCAGATTTAATGGAAGCTTTGGAGTTCATTATGTTTGAGCATTCTTTTTGGGAGATTTTCAATATTGACATTGCTGATGATGCAATCTTAGACGATCATTTACATTTTGTAAATTCCCAACAATAAATTTAAATTTAGTAAATAAATATTGTATGAGAATTTATACTTAACTAAATGTAATTTATGAGGTAGTAGCAAACTGATAATTTTTTGTCTTACATAGTAAGTTTACTCATAAATACTTCCCTTCTCCCCCAAAATTTTCTTAAATGTGTATTTGACATCTCTTCTTCATGCCCTGAAAACTTTCTCTCACTGTCTGTCTCTGATGCACAAGATTGCAACAAAAGTAAGTTTAAAAAACGGCAAGTGTGTCTCACCAGAGCAGGAAATCATGCAGTAAGCGCTGTTTCTTTTTCTTTCAATAGTACACTAACATAAAATGTTGAATGAAAATGAGGAGCCTACCAACATCTTCTTTGAAATAACAGCAACGTTTATTGAGGCGACTTATTCTGTGGTCTATAATGTTCCTATAGATGAAACAAATCATGAAGAACATGAAGGAGATACCATGGTAGATTTTTTCGACAAAACACTAGATATGGAATTAATGGAATGTGTAGACATTGTTGAGTTTGACAAATTTTTTCAGACACTTTGACGGATGAAATTCCTGACAAAGAAATGCTACAAGTTCTTTTAGATTTTGAGAATTCTGATAAATACATTTTAATTTAGTAAAGAAAAATTGTTTGGAAAATTATACTTATTTAAATGTAATTTATGTTAGATGTTCTTTTAAATTTTGAAAATTCTGAAGATTTATTTTTTTATTTTTTTTAATAAATTCCCCTAGGTCGGCGCACCGTGAGTGCTCGGTGCATGCACAGTGAGTGCTCGGTAAAAGCACGGTGAGCGAACACTATCACCGCCATTTTTGGTTTCAGAAGAGAGTGAAAAATATAAGTTGAAAATGTTGAAAGGGGGTAGGGTAGAGTGTCCCTGACCCCTTAGGCCTTCTCAGGGGGTCCTTCAAGGACTTCAATGGTTAAAAATAATGTTTATCTTAAAAAAAACAACAACAAAAATGATAGGTCAGCGCACAGGGAGTGCCCGGTGAGTGCTCGGTGCGCGGACCTCTTTAAAAATTAATAAGAAAAATAAAGTTAAATATCATATTTGAGTGTTTACATGTTAGTTGGCTCTAAAAAGAACCGTTGTGTTCATTGTGTTTTTTGTGGGACCTACAAGTAAATATCAATGCAGGGTCTGATGTTACAGAGAAAGACTCTGTTCCCTTCATCAGGGAAATGTACACCATCTCTCCTATAGATGCCTTGCATGTTGTGATGCAAGTTGTTGTGGTATATACAACCCATTCCACAGTTTCTCATGTATGCAGAAACAGATTTATTTACATGTTTCCTTGCTTTGTCAATCAGCGGACAAAATTGATTGGACCAATTCCATTTTTGCCTTTGGCATATATTGGAATAGACAAAGCAGTTTGAGGAAAAAGTGACATCAATTGTCCAAAGATGTCCTTCACTAGCATTTCCAGACCAACCCCAGTCAAAGGGCATAAGTCATTTCCACCACAGTGCACAATTATGAAGTCAGGGTGTGGAAGATGCATGAAGGATTTCACCAACGGTATCAATTGGTGACATCTCAATCCTCTCTGGCCAATCCATAAAATATCCACATTTGGTAAATCAAGGCTTTGAATTCCTCTGTTTGTAGCGTACCTGTCAGACCAGAAAATGAAGCTGTGTCCCACAATCCATACTGAAGGCATGTTCAAGGCAGATCTGGTTGTACTCAGATGACGGCTGTAAATGAAATACCAGTTGGAAAGCTTGCAGTTTAGAAAAAAAAGAGGATGACATTCACTGCACTTGAAACTTAAGAAATGATTGGTGCTTTCTGAAAATGCAACACAGCATATTAGGGTGCATAGTTTTGTTTTTTAAAGAAGCAATTCTAATGGTTCAGAAAAGGTCATTGAAAGGAACATTGCACATGATTAGCTGTTTTTTTGAAAGCTCAAACACCCTTGCTGGATTCATTTGCAACATAGTACGATGAACTTTTTACCTGTGTTCTTCCTTAGGGGGAGTTACCATGGTAACAGGTTTAATGTTAATGTTATGTTAATGTTAAAGGGGTACTTTTATAGCGCACGGCTACTCCGAAGAGTGTCCCGGCGCTGAAAGAACCTCACGAACCCAGGGTAGAAGGTAGAACCGGAGGGAGAGCATAGCTCAGAGAAGAATGAGTTATTGCGTGAAAAGCAGGGTCTTCAGATCCTTCCTGAATGCCAGCAGATTGGAGTTGGATCTGAGTGACAGAGGACGGGCGTTCCATAGCCGGGGGGCAAGATGTTTAAAAGAACGCCCCCCACAGCGTGCACGTCGGATCACAGGGGTGACCACTCTGGCCTGGGTGGAAGAACGCAGGGATCTAGAAGGCAAATAGAAGCTGATCCATTTCCGAAGATAACAGGCACCTGTACCATGAAGGGATTTAAAGGCAATGGTCAGGGCCTTGAAAGTAATTTGCTTCTTTATGTGCAACCAGTGAAGGGTTCTAAGAAGTTCACTGGCCCTGGCTCTCCTAGTGAGGTCAAAAATGGCCCGGGCTGCAGACTTCTGCACAACCTGGAGACGCGCAAGGAGGAAGTCCAGAAGGCCTAGGTACAGTACGTTGGAGTAGTCCAGGCGAGAGCCTATCAAGGCCTGTACCGCGATCTTTCTATGCTCTAAGGATAAGAGCGGCAGGAACTTCCTCAACATCTTCAGGATAGCGAAGCACCTGCCTGACAGACCAGACACCTGTGCCCTTAATGAGAGGCTGTTGTCAATCTGGATACCCAGATTTTTAGCAGCTCCTGAATCGCTGGCAGGAGGGAACATGGCCATAGGCCACCATTCCTTCCATCTGGGGTCCGCGTGGCAGCCAAAGAAAAGCACTTCGGACTTGTTGGAGTTGCACTTGAGGCTGCTGCGACTACACCAATCAAAGACAGCCCCAAGGCAACCCCGGATAGCGGCCCCATCAAAATCACGACCCCTGTCACAGGTGAACCAGAGTTGTGTGTCGTCCGCATACGACACGATCTGGGCCCCGAAATCTTCCGCCAGTGCCGCCAGAGGGGTCATATAGATGTGAAAGAGCGAAGGGCTCAAAATTGAGCCCTGCAGAACTCCGACCTCCAAAGGCGGCATAGCGGCAAAAAAAGGGGGGGCCCAGACCGTTTGCTGGCGATTCGAGAGGAAAGACCTAAACCATCGAAACACCGTCCCCCTCAGACCAACCTCCCAGAGACTAGAAAGGAGGCGGTCATAGGGGACGGTGTTGCAAGCCGCGGAGAGGTCAAGCATCACCAACATGGCTTTGCCTCCACTGTCCAAGGTTTCCCTAATGGCCTTGGTGACCTCGAGCAAAGCTGTTTCAGTGCTCAGATTGGAGCGGAAACCGGACTGCGATTTATGAAGTATGTCGTTCGTCTCGAGAAAGTGGGACAGGATGGTATGAATATGTTTCTCGACCACTTTCGTAAGTGCTGGCAAAAGGGAAATTGGTCTGTAATTGGCATGGGATTCAGGGTTCAGGTTGGTTTTCTTGAGCAATGGCAGAGTGAGTGCCTATTTCCAAGGTTTGAGGGACCTCACCCGTACTGAGAGAGAGATTAAGTATCGGGTTAATAAGATGGTTCAGAGTAGGGGCCATTTGCGCGAGGAATTTAGCTGGACACCGGTTAGCGGGGAGCCAGATTTCAGTTTGGAGAGGAGATCTAAGGAGGCCTGTAAGGTCAAGGATGGAAAGTTCGAAAGGGCCGGGCCCGCAGAAGTCGGGAAAGGATAAGGGCACCGCGAATTAAGAGTGGTAGACGTGTTTGTAGTCCCGAAGGAGGCCTGGATAGTCCGAATTTTGCTGGCAAAAAAAGTCAGCAAGTTCGGCGATCCAGGACTCCGAATGCGTGGATCTAGGGGTGTACCACGGAGGGGAAATAAAGTCCTTGACTATCCTGAGAATTTCTTTACAGGAGCTGGAAGCATCATCAATCCTACTAGCCAAATAGGACTTTTTGCCAGCTGTGATATCGTGATGATACTCTCTAATCATGGCCCTATAGGTTTCCTTCGAGCTGGCATCATAGTGCTTACGCCATTCCCTTTCAGCTTTTTTACATTGCCGTCGCTTGACGGCAAGTGCCGGCGAAAACCAAGGGGCAGATGTTTTCACAGATAGTGTCCTAGGGAGCAGTGGAGGGGCTATGTCGGCAAGCCGTTGAGTCAGCCATCCCTGCAAAAGCTCAAGATCCGTTTCCAGAGTGCCTGTCAGCAGGCATGGGTAGGTGTCTAAAGCCTGCGACAGCATAGCTGAGGAGACCCGATGGAAAGCTCTGGAAGGATGCGCTTCGCGCCACTGTCCATTACAGACGCTCTTCGCTTTAAGAGGGATCTCAAAGTCCGCTAAAAAGTGGTCAGACCACAGAACGGGAGCGAGAGAGGCCAGGACCACAGGGACAGTGGAGAAAATTTGGTCCAATATATGACCTTTACAGTGTGTGGGGGACCGGAGATGCGGAATAAGCCCCAAGGATGAAGTGATGTCATTGAGCTTTATGCTGTCAGGGTCATCCACACTGTCCATGTGAATATTGCAGTTGAATGAGCAGTAGGGGGATGGGTGAATATTATGTGAGTTTGAAAGTGTGGAAATGTAGAACCAATTGAAATGTTAGTTTAGTTTTGAAATAGTGTGGGAAGACATTTCATTGGTTATGACCAGATATATGTGTGAAGACTGAATGGAAAACTGTGCCATTTCTGGTTCCAGTGTCTGAGCTGCATTTCTGAGATTCTGCTTAAGTAAATCTGCTGTGTGTTTGAAAGCGATTTTAAAGGTTAGTAATGATTCATTTAATATAGAGAGAGAGCTGGGAGGCGCTAGGGGACGCACAGCGGGATGGCTGCCTGAACTGCAGCTCCCCCGGGCGATCACCAACAATGTGATCTATCGCCGCTGCGGCCCCGCTAACCCACTTTCCACAAACATCCGCGAGTGGGGGAGGATGAGGCGCATCAGCGGGTGTGGAGAAACTCAACATCCCACAGTGTTTTCCGCGTTCGTCCGTGGAAATTGAAGTGAGCCGCGGACTGCCTGACAAAATGGCGGACATCGGCTCGCGGACCTCCTGCATTGCTCTGTGACTCCAGCGTGAGATCGGCGTGCTGAGCCTGGAGACACAGCACGGGGGTAAGAGACGGCGTACCGGACCTCGGTAACTGTTGAAAATTGCTTTCACCCCCGGGCTTCGACACCCGATCCTGCCGTTGCTTCAGATCGCGCGCCTGACAACATGGCGGCGCTCCGCGCGAGTGCAACGCTGCAGACACCCTTGCGCTGGTAGCTACGGACTTGACCGGGCTGGATTCACCGCCCGACGGGGCTGCGGAGATCACCACCATATGGCCGCGTTTGGGTGCGTGTAGCCCGCGGAATACTCCCCAACAGCTTACCACCGCCACCCAACATAACAGACCCGCGGGGAGGATAACAGGGTTTTACCCGCGTCGCAATCATCCTTGGCCATAACGTGACTCGCAGGAGAAGACCGTGATCCAACATCCTACAGACTGAGTTGGGGGCCTATCCTGAGGTACAGGCGCTCACTATCGCCCCAGACCGAATTGCCGCGGACGCTGCCGGTCACATCCCCCCCAGCTCGCACGGACCGACACAGGACGCCCAGCAGCCACTTGGCCAGTCGTAGTGCCGATACCACGTGCAGCCGGCCATTACCCCTGCAAGTCCACCACGGCGACGGCAGCCAGAGTCACGGGGGCGTCTGGGCCCGCCTTCAGAACAGTGACTTCTCCGGCCGCCACAATGGGGAAGCCTGATAAGCAACAGCCGAAAATAACATTCGACAACAGAAAAGCGAATAACCCTGCGGAGGACTTGGCGGATTCCGGCTGCTCTACTGACCCACCGCCAACCAGCAACATGGGGAAGATCCTATTAGCCATCCAGACGAATCTGCAAGACATAAATGGTAAACTGGACAACCTGACGTGCAGGATGGATGGCATGGCCCCTCGGCAGGAGAAACACGGTGAACGCTTAGACGAGGCCGAAACGTGAATATCGGCCGTTGAAGATGAGCCGCGAACCTCCACCACAAAATGCGCGGGAATGGAACGCATCCTCGAAGTGATCAAAGCGAAGGAGGAGGATTTGGAAGCGCGCTCGAGGCGCAATAATGTGCGAATTACAGGCCTGCTGGAGTCGACCAACACTGGGCGAATGGAGCACTACGTCGAGAATCTTTGCAAAGACCTCTTTGGCGTGGAGGCCTTGTCGCCAGTCTTCATAATGGAACGGGCCCATAGGTCGTTAGCGCCCAGGCCACCACCCGGTGCAACGCCTAGACCAATTGTGGCAAGGATACTCAATTATAGAGACAGATACACGATCCTCAGACTAGCAAGGGAAAGGGCAAAATCACCCATCAAGGCAACTCCCTGGAGTTCTACCCGGATCACACGGTTGCGGTCCAACAGGCACGTAAGGAATATACCTCCGTAAAAGCTAAACTGCGAGACCTAAACATTGGCTATTCAATGCTATACCCTGCCAGACTTCGAGTGATGTGGAAGGAGAAGGCAATTGTGCTGGCAACACCCAAGGCAGCCCAAGATTTTGTTAAGAAAGTGCAGCGTGAAACGAGGTCGGAGTCGCAGAATGACCAACAGAGGGACTCGGACTAACATCGCTGGCAGACTCCCTCATCGGACAGCGGTGAGTTGTTCAGTAGAGATGGATTAAGAGGGTTGAAATGTAGCCACACTCAGCCATACTGGGCAGCTTAGCCTGGTGCAAGACTCCTAAAGCAACGGCTGTGGCACTTCTAATTGACTTTCCATACATCGGTAGGACCGGTGCCTGTAAACGTTAGGGGGGCTAGAGCGCACCCCAGACACTGACACTCGCCGCCACCCGCGGCTGACCCACGTTACCGCACTCTCCCCATCGCATATTCGTTGACATTTCCCTGCCAGGCAGGGACATCTCCCGGTACTCTGGGCGACTTTCCATGTCCTTCCCTATACTCAAGCACGGAAACCATCCTGTAAGGGGTAGTGGGGCGGTGGGAACGCGTGCGCATACAGCACTCCAATGCACACCACATTAGAGCGTAGACTTTTGACAATATGCACACGCTCTCGGGCACCCCCGTTGCAGTGAGCACTTGAGCCGCACTACTCGCTGTATGGGAAGGAGTTGAACTCTGGACAATATGGGACTTGCTACTTTCACACACGTGCGATAGTGACTGAGCCTATCTGGAATGCGGCTACAACTGTACTGGCATATGGGTAATGCTGCGGAGTCAACTGAGGGGTGAGGGGACAGTGGGTCCATAGACATGTATTATGTATATGTACAGCTTTTCTAGTATCGCCTATACCCGTCCACCGGGTGTAGAGTTGTGCTCCCGGCGGTCCTCCACAAGGGTAATACCCACCGCTAGTTCTCAGAATGGACACTGAGTTGATTGTTATATGTTTGTGGGCTTTGTATTTCAAGGGGCTATGGCTTCGGCAGGTTGGGGTTGCTGGAGTGGGTGGGGTTAGGGGATGGGGGGGGTTTGAATGTTTACGAAGACCGGAAGCATTGCATATGGACAAATTCCTAGGTTCTCCTCTGCGATTGACTGCCATTATTAAGTGTGTTACTGCTAATGTGATTGGACAGGCACCACATGTAACAATGGGTTGTACAGGGATGAGACACTACACGTTCTCCGATGACACCAGGTTCTAGGCATGAGGGCAGACTGTGCTTAAACGTTCTCACTTGGAACATACGGGGGTTCTCGCGGCCTCAGAAAATCAGGCAGGTTTTTGCAAGCCTTACCAGATGGAACATTGATATAGCATTCTTACAAGAATCACACCTAGCTCCCAACACGCACGTGCATTTGGGGGCAAGATGGGCGGAGTCGACGTACAGGGCTTCCTATTCCTCTTATTCACGTGGGGTACTTATCTTGATTAAGAAAGGGGTTAACTTTAAGGCGCAACAGGTGACACATGATCCCAATGGTAGATACGTGTTGGTGACAGGCACATTAAGAGGCCAACACGTGACACTCCTTAACGTATATGGACCGAACACTGAGGCTCCGGAATTCTTTCGGGAGGTCTGGGGCCATTTGCAAACGCAGACCAACACACACATATTGTGCGGAGGGGACTGGAACGTGACATTACAGGATGGGCTGGACCGCTCCTCTCACTCGTTAGAACAACATAAGCAGTCTAGATTGATGGTGGGTCACATGATGGAAGACCTGGCCTTATCGGATCTTTGGAGGCTGCACCACAATGACACGCCAGGTGCCACACACATAACAGCATCTCACAATAGCTGGTCCAGGCTGGATTACTGGCTGGGTACCAGGGACATAGCCCTGTGGGTTCGTGGGATACAAGTGCTACCACGCACATTATCGGACCACAACCCCGTACTGTTGCTGGTCGATCTTCCAGATTATACACCCCCTCCGTTCCAGTGGCGGTTCAATTCCCAGGCTCTATCAGACTCAGTTTATGTCGACACTTTAAAGAAAGCAATAAAGGAATATTTTGATATAAATTCACAGACAATGGAAGACCCATGTATCTTTTGGGAGGCATTCAAGGCCACGATCAGGGGTGTCTGCATCGGCACCACTATAGGGGTTCTTAAAGACATAAGACGCCAGATACACCGCTGTGAGATGCAAATGAGGGACTTAGAATTACTATATGAGACAACGCAAGATATTTCACTGTTACCTAAGTTGCGCGAATTGCACACTGAGCATGCTGAATTTATGGCGTCGGAAATTAAATACTTAGATCGCAAACACATAGCAAGAACCTTTGGGGAGGGGGGTAGGCCAGGGGGAATATTAGCGCGGAAAATATGTGAGGGAAGAGGGCAATCGGCAATACTCCGAGTCAAATCCAGGGAGGGTATATTGCAGACACACTCCACAGATAAACTGAAGAACTTTGTGGAGTCCTTTAGCTCGCTATATCAATCGCAGCCCTCAGCGACAGCGGAAGAGATTTATGATTATCTGCAGGATGTGGCGATTGGCTGGCTATCGGATGCACAAAGAGAGCACTTGGCCAGGCCCATTACAGTGGAAGAAGTGACTGATGTGATCAATTCGCTGCCCAATGGCAAAGCACCGGGCCCCGACGGTTACACGTCTGAATTTTATAAGCAATTCGCGGACATTATCGCTCCCTATTTAGTGGACATGTTTGGGACCTCCTTTGAGAAATCGATACTTCCCCCAACTCTGCGAGAAGCGCTAGTCATTGCTCTGCTAAAAAAATCCAAGGATCCGGAGGACTGTGATTCCTACAGGCCTTTATCCCTGATTAACGTGGACTCAAAAATCCTCGCAAAACTCCTGGCGGTACGTTTGTCCCCTCTGATGACCCGTCTGGTCCGTCCGGACCAGTCGGGATTTATCCCCACAAGGTCCACCTCACATAACATCAGATCCTTGTTTGCGCTTTCTCACTATCTAATGCCCTCGGTTAAAGCGGTGGCTGTCATGCTTGACGCCGCTAAAGCATTTGACTCCATTGAATGGCGTTATATGATAGCCATCTTACACAGGATGGGTTTTCCTAAGCGATTTGTCCAGTGGATCTCCTTGCTATATTCACAGCCATGCGCTAGAGTCCGGATCAATGGTTATATCTCTGCCCCATTTAGCATTGAGCGTGGAACGCGGCAGGGCTGCCCCCTCTCACCCCTTCTATTCGCTTTGGCGTTAGAACCCCTGGCTTGCATAGTGCGACAAAAGTACAAAGCTTCGGCGCTGCAGTTTGCTGCCAGACCGCTCCATATATCCCTCTACGCAGATGATATGCTGCTGTATGTCCGCGACCCTGGCACCCATCTGAATCCTCTGCTTAGAGAATACATTAGATTCGGGGGGCACTCGGGGTTAGCGATTAATTGGTCGAAATCCTCCATAATACCCCTAACGGATACTACAACTCCCTTTGAGGTCGACTACCCGCTGGAGTGGCAACAGGATCCGATTTGTTACCTAGGGGTCATGTTTCATAGGGATCCAGAGGAAGTCATGCACGCAAACTATGGTGTGGTAATATCTAAACTTGAAGATAGAGACCAACGATGGATCCATCTGCCTTTATCTCTAGCTGATAGAATTGCGATAGTCAAAATGAACGTGTTACCTAAATTACTGTACCTTTTTAATAACATACCCATCACACCCACAAGGGAGGTTTTCCGTCGCATTAAATCCTTAGTGCTGACCCTGATATGGGCCGGTAAACAAGCCTGTATTGATCTACAGACTCTAACACTCCCGTTTGCGCAGGGCGGTTTCGGAGTACCTGATTTTCTCCTCTACTATCTTTGTGCCCAGGCACAATATGCAGCATATTGGTACCATGAGGTCCCCTACCTCACCCACGCGGCCATAGAGGAGGAAGACGCACACCCTGTCCCCCTATCAGCAATACTAACGCACACCAGACCACCACTACATGCAAAAGACATAAACACCATAGACACCACGATCAAAGCATGGCGTAAACTTGGGCAGTTAGCTCACAAAACCCCGTTGTACGTGCCAGCGATGCCATTACAACATCATCAGGCATTATCCGTCACTAGTGAACAGGTGGGGATGTCCTTGCTGAGTAGAGCTGGAATTGACAAGCTGGGTGATGTGTTTAAAGGGGGCAAGTTCTTAGGCCTTGACAAATTGACCTATATACAAAACCAGACGCCCATGTTTCGTTTCACGTACTGTAGACTAACCAGAGCGTTGAGGGAACACTACCCGACATTCCCTACAGAACCAGAGTACATGGCGCCACTGCAACTACTGATCACTACACAGGACCTCTCACATCTGGTGTCCAGATTGTATGCAGCGGCGCAATCGGAGATAGCACAACACACACTTAAGGCTAAAGAGCGGTGGGATGCAATATTGGACACTCCGCTAGCGGATGATGAATGGCGCAGCACTTGCGCATTAACGCAGATACTCACGCCTAATGGCAATTTGAGAATTATACACTTCAAGTTTATTCACCAGGCCTACTACACACCAGCAAAACTTCTTAAATTTGGCTTACAGGAGGAAGACAGGTGCAAGAGATGCAGCAGGGAGGGTGCAGACTTTGTACATCTGGCCTGGTCTTGCGCAAAGGTATCTGAGTACTGGGGGAGGTTACTTCCACATTAGCTGTTATGTTGGAAGAAGAGGTACAGTGCACGCCTAAGATCTGTCTCCTGGGTATTGTGCCCCAATTTAGAGCGCTGAAGCGCAGGTTCTGTGCCATTGCTTTATTGTTAGCAAAAAGACAAGTGGCACAATGCTGGCACAGCCGTAAGGTACCGAAAACAGCAACGTAGCTTCATGACATGTCCATCTGTAGGGATAAACTGCAAACATATGAGGAGAACCTACCAGTGAAATCCAGGCCAAAGGACTTCTGGTGTTTTTTGACAGACTACCTTAACTCGTTGCAGGACAACATGAAGGATTAGCTCATATTCTGTCTCGTTCAGTAAACTGTGGGGTGTGGTGCACGAGCTGAGATCTGATGGCGGCTGATCCTTGGGAGGGAACCAGAACCACTGTTGCACTTACTGACTCGGATGTGTGTAATGTCAATGTAGGGTCTTAAGTTGGGTTATGTTGGTGTTTTCTATCTATAAAATGACAAAATGTGAGACTCATGTCAAAACTGCCAGCTAAGAGTCCTACGGAGGGAGTGGAGGGCGGTTCTAACTAAAGTGTATACGCTATTCTTCATAGCTACCTTGTTAATTCCTTGGATGACCATAACAACGTGGCGAGCCGGCCCCAGGGTTGTAGGCTCATGCTGTGTAAACTGCATTGTGTTAATAAAGGTCTTATGCAAAAAAAACATATATATAGAGAGAGAGCTGTTTGCAGTATTGGGAAGCATAACAAGCATATTGGGCTTCATTACTGTTGTATTTTGAAAATGAGTCAGGTTTCTGCATTGTAATGTAGTGCTCATTTAAATGGGCTGTGCTCTGTGTGTAAAACGATTTACCTTGCTAAATGTTTTTTGATAAAATGTGTGGCTTAAAGATTTTTGACAAGGATCACAGTGAGTGTCTGTGTGAATTAAGGAATTATATTTTCACCTTTTTCCATAATGTTACCTGTATTTTCTGACAGTTTGCATCTCTTAGCTTATAGGGTATTGTTTCAATTTGGATTGTGTCTTATGTTAGTATGTAATGCTGGGAAAAAATGAATGGTGCATATTAGAAATGACATTTTGAAATTAGTTACGTTACAGCAATGTAATGTAGTGCATATTTAAATGGGCTGTGTTCTGTGTCTAAAACGATTTACCATGCTAAAAGATTTTTGGTAAAATGTATGGCTATAATATTTTTCACAAGGGTCACACTGTGTGTGTATGTGAATTAAGGAATGATATTTTCATCTTTTTCCATAATGTTAGCTGTGTGTGCTTACAGTTTGTATCTTTTAGCTTATAGAGTAGACTTCTTTTGAAAGTGTTTTTCATGCTTGGATTCAATGCTAGTATAGAGATAGTGTAATGGTTTCATTGGACTTGTAAATGTGCTCCTTTTTTACAAGCTCTTTGCGCAACCTTTAACATGGGTGCAAGCAGTGAATGTATGGAGAGGCTTAGGAATAGCAGATAGAAAACAATATGAAATGGTGTGGGAGATGCATAAAGGATTTCACTAATGGCATCAATTGAGATGGAATATAAGATAAAGAGGAGCATATTTACAAGCTTCTTGCGCAATGTTTAACATGGGTGCAAGCATAAATGCATGCAGAGTGATAAAAATGGCACACAGACAAGAATATCAAATGGTGTGAGACATGTGTAAAAGATTTTACTAATGGCATCAATTGAGATAGAATATAAAAAAAGAGAGGCATATTTACAAGCCCCTTGCACAATGTGTAACATGGGTGCAAGCAGAAAATGCATGCAGAGTGATAAAAATGGCACACAGACAAGAATATAAACTGGTGTGAGAGAGGTGTAAAGGATTTTACTAATGACATCAATTGAGATAGAATATACAAAAAAGACTGGCATATTTACAAGCCCCTTGCGCAATGTTTGACATGGGTGCAAGCAGTAAATGGATGCAGAATGATAAAATTGGCACACAGACAAGAATATGAAATGGCATCAATTGAGATAGAATATAAAATCATTTACGCATCTCTCACACTATTTCATATTCTTGTCTGCGCAAACGGCTTGTACATATGCACCTCTTTTTTGTATATTCTAACCCATGCATTCAGTAAGACACATTTAATCACTCACTCGTACATTCAGTCATGTACCTATTAAATCTTTCATCCAGACACTTATACATCCACTCATTCTTCAATATGTAAAACATATTTAAACTTTACAGAAACACACAGTCACTGGATGTATTTTCAGTGTCTAAGTTTTCATTATTTATAAGGTAAGTATGAGAATCAAAAATAAGTTTGTTATCACTCTCTTATTGTGAGAGAATAACTGCCTCACTCTTTCTCAGTCCCTTGCTCCCTCTCTCTCTCTACATGTCTCTCCCTTACAGTTAATCTTCTTTGCTCTCTCTTTCTATCACTCCTCCTCTTTACCTCAGTCAGTTTCCCTCTTTCTTTATTTTTTTAGGTTTCATCTTATTCTCCTTCCTTCACTCTGTTATCCATTTCTTACCTGTTAGTAAACCTTCATTTATTGGCACTCCACTTCCTCCAGTGCATTTCCTTCTCTCTGTTTCTCACACCTCTTCCCTTTTATGTTCACTTTTGTTTACACTTGTTTGTGTTGAAAACAGTGCCACAGGCCCTTAAATATTCGTTAGTTACCATAATAATAATGAATTCCTGTGTACATGCACATCTGTGCATGTACATTTGTGCCATGTGGCACACATACATGCCCTAAGACCATGTATGTGTGTGACATGGCACACAAATCCGAATCAGGGGTGCAACAGGGTATCAAAGTGACAACCTGTCCCCCTTGACAATTTACCGAATCAGTATTTACTGATTCGGTAATTGCCATTGACTCCTATTGGCCTCAAGACCCATAGGAATCAATGGCAATTACCGAATCGGTAAATACCGATTCGGTAAAATGACTGCATTATACAGATTCGGTAATTTCAAAAGAGAAATTACCTACATCCCATTTACCTACTCTTAAATATTGAAGTGGTATGATTTGGTATTTATGAGTAGGTAAATCGAGATTATGTACATCTGGCCCATTGAGTTGTAACATATTTATATACATATGTTACATTTCAGTGCTTTGGAAGTACTACAGTATACTATAGGTAAACACCTCATAGGTTTATACTGTACCACATCCTTATAGTTTTGCACTTTGACATTCACTATGACAAACTTTTACATACAAACATAGAAATGTAGTTCTTTCTTTAACAAGTAGAGGTAGTTCTAAAAATATTTTTTTTGTTTTGCTGGAAAAACGATGTAAAAAAATAAACTTTTTAAGGCAGATAATTGTTCAACCGGAACAAACTATGAAAAATAAAGAAAGAAATTATGGTGTGCATCTGTGCTTCCTGTTTTTTTGCAGGATAACTTGAATGGACTCTTGTCCAAAGGCTAGTAGTTTCTGGCAACGAATGCATTGCATCATCAAATTCTTAAGTTCAGGTTGGATATTTGCAACCATTGATGCTTGCATTGGTGGTGCTGTTGCTTGAGAAGAAGTGCTGGGAGCAGAGTCCTGCTCCTCTGATGATCTTTTCATTACAGCTTTACTCCAATTGTTTGGGTGTATATTCCGGACATGGCGTTCCATGCTATGAGTTCCAAAGCTGTACTTCTTCTGTGGATCTCCTCTGGAAAGTACTGTGTCACAGATTTTACAAAAGGCGCATTTACCTTTTTCTGTCCTTCTGGGTATTTAAGCAATTTCCAAACTATGGACTCTTTTGGTGATCTAGGGGTTTCAGGAACAAACTCTTCTGAAGATGAAGTAGAAGAATCCTCAAGTTCCTGGTGTTCAGAATGCTCAGGTTCCTGGTCTTCAGAATGCTCAGGTTCCTGCTGTTTAGCCATTACAGTAGATTTTTCAAGAGCAAAGTGCTGATGAAAAAAGGTGTTGCTTCCTCGAAAGCCAAAGAAGAATGATGAAGATGGGAGGGGTCTTGGAGTAGGAAGTATTATAAACCAATAAAAAATGTTGTTATGAGGTCACATGGTTGGACGTAAGTGAACAGAGCGTTTACGGAGCGCTTACCTAAGCTAACGTTGCGTTTACGTTTTATTTACGGAGCGCTTACGTCATCTTACGATGCGCTTACGTGGTACGCACCATCGCAAGATTTATAATTGCTTAAATAAAGTTATATATGGTCTTTAAAAGTTTAAAATAAACATGTTCTTTATTATCCCAGATAATGTGTACCTTTACATTGTACAATGAATACGTAGATATAACGATTTAAAGTTTATAAAACTTTCGGGGGTAAGAGCTCGAAGCTTTTACGGTGCGCGGACGGAGCTCTTACGTTGCGTGCACGTGTGACGTACCCTCACGAGATTTGTTACTACTTCAAAAAGTAATATACTGTTGTTAAAAGTTTCAAAAAAACATTTTCTACATTAAAGCAGATATTGTCCACCTTTAAAATCTACGTTAAAAACGTAGATATTATGTTTTAGAAATGTAAAATAATTTGTCGGGGTACGAGCACAGAGCGTTTACGGTGTGCTTACAGAGCGCTCGTGGTGCGCGGACCCTGTAACCATATAAAAAAAACTTGAAAATAAAAATTATATATATAATATTTTAAATATCAAGTCTTGCCAAACTTATCCGATAAGAAGAAGGCGCTGACACCATGAATCTGAATCCAAACTCGATTTATTCACTCAATATCTGCTTAGACGCGTTTCGGCGTTGCCGCCTTGTTCACTACATCTGCATTCAAAATGAGCTCATACATATATACTGAAGAGATATGGGCGTGTCTAACAATCAACACACAGGTTAAATCCAGGTGTTACCATGGTTACATTGTGGTAAACCTTGTATGTTTCAAAGAGTCTTTTCTCCATTTTTACCATTTTTACGAGTATTCATTGCAGAAATATTTTTACAAATAGAATAAAAATGCTTAAATCACCTAAACAAGTGTTAGAAATAATATTGACAACCTTTTCATCAAATAGCATGTTACAATTCACAGCTGTTGAAAAGGTAATTTAAAAAAACATTTGCTGCCATTTCTGTGTATAAATAATAAGTTGACACTTATTGCCGCTCTTTTACCCCGAGTGCTTGCCATGGATGTGCCCTTTATACGGTCCTTACTTGGTAGGCCATCTGGTTTGCCTGTGCATCCCAGTCTCCCATGTGTCATGTTGGCGTGTATACCATGTCAGCGTTTATGTGTGGGGGTAGGCCGGATCACCTTCTGTGAGCCCCGTTTGTGCCGCAGACCAAAGAATATCCAAGGGTAAGTGCTGCTGCGCGTATAACCATTATTGTGTTTCCCACGGCTACAATGTTGCTAACACATTAGCGCCGCCGACTATGAAGGCAACTCTCGTGTTCGAATGCCTAAACCTTTGCCTCGCGCTGACTCGCGTTCAAAGTTATTGTGCGCGTCTGTCAGTGTTGGTGTCTTAAATGACTAATAATAATGCTAACGCATTTTCGCCGCCGCCTCTGAGGCAACTCAGTATTTGAATGCCTAACACTGGAACTCGCGCTTTCTCGCGTTTAGAGTTATTGTGTTGCTGCCCTAGTGGGCTTGACGGCTTGCTTAGTCAAGTGTGACCGTCGCAAACACTGACATGGATTAGGACATTATTTGAATCTCTACGTTTATACAGATTGCGCCCTAACAGAGTTAAATTGTGTTATGTTATCACATCAACCTACAAGGGCATGGGCATATGAATGTTCATTCTCTAGGTAGAGCCAGTGATTACAGGATAACCAGGGCAAATTGTGTCTAATTGTGCAATAAAGTGTAAAAGTTAAAAAATGGTGATATGTGCTGTGTGTTCAGACATCCTACTGTGTCTGAAAGGTGCACTTAGGTGCCCATAAGTATCCCGTGAAACGTGTGGTAGTTGAACTGCAGATGTTCATCGAATGGTGCTTAGGGGAAAGGAAACGCTGTGGGTGCATTCTAATTTCCTTATTATAGGTGGACACTTAAGGCTTCGTCCGCATTCAGGCCGAATGGGATCTTTGAGTTCAGTAGTATAATATACCTGGACTCAAGGCGGCGCAGCGCCAAAGGGCGATTGCCTCCCCTAACATTTTTGGGAATGCTGTCAATTACAAAATATTTAATGTTTTTAGCATTGCCATTGTGGGTTTCATGAATGTGTCTCGCTACGGGGTACGTAGGATCATTGTTGGAGATTGCTCGCAAATGTTGCAGGATCCGTACGTGAGCTGGATGAATGGTGGAGCCTACATATCTTTTACCGCACAAACATGCTAGCACATATACTGCGAAGTCAGTCTTGCAAGTGAATGCATCCCTCAAAATGTAAGGTTTAATCCTGAAAGGGACTTGCACTTTGGTAGTGTTCACACCATAGGTGCAGGCTTTACATTTTGAACACTTTTTGAAGCCACTTTGGGAATCTAACCAATTTTTGGTCTTTCTAAGAGTAGGCGCATTGCAGACCAATTCTTCTCTCATAGATTTTGCCTTTTTAAATGTTATTAAAGGACTAGTGCCCACCAATTCACCTATGCTTGGGTCTCCCCGGACTAAGGGCCAGTGTCTTCTCAGGATTTTTCGTAGGTTACTATGGTATCTGTTGTAGCCTGTTATTAATCTAGGAGGGTCCTTACTATTGGAAACTGTTGTGTTTTTATTGGTGGTCATTGGGAAGATCAGATCTTTCCTGTTCTTTCCTTTACATTTTTCCTCAGCTCTTTTGCAACTGCTGCTGGTATACCCTCTATTCCTGAGTCTTTCAAACAACTCTTGTTTGGCATTGGAGAGCCCTTCTTCCGTACTACAATTGCGTGTCATTCTGAGGCACTCAGCATAGGGAATCGATTGTTTCAGTGGTGTGGGATGGAAACTGTGTGAGTGCAGAAGGGCATTCCCTGCGGTAGGCTTTCTATACCTACGTGTCTGTATTTTGTTATCTTGTACATACAGTTCTAAATCAAGGAATTGGATAATGGCATCATTAGTGTTACATGTAAACTTTAGGTTCAGAACATTTTCATTTAGAGCCAACACAAATCTTTCTGCTTCTTCGACACTGCCCTGCCATAAGATAAAAATATCGTCAATGTACCTTTTGTACATTACCACATTGTTTTGCATGATATCTTTATGCTGCACTCTCAGAACCTGCTCCTCCCACCAGCCCATGTGCAGATTCGCATAGCTGGGGGAGAAGCAAGTACCCATGGCTGAGCCCTGGAGCTGTTTATAATGGAGTCTGTCAAAGATGAATATATTGTTTGTCAAACACCACTCAGCCATTTCCAATAACATTTGTGTGTGGTGGTATAGTTCAATGGGTCTGTTTCCAAGGTAGTATTTCATGGCATTGAGGCCATCACGGTGTCTGATACTGGTGTAAAGTGATTGGACATCTAGTGTCATGAACCTGTAGTTATTGTGCCAATCAATGTCAAAGATTTTTGCCAAGAAATCACTGGTGTCTCTGATGTAGGCAGGGAGTTTTTTGACTTCTGGTTGAAGGAAAGAGTCAATAAAGATACTTGTTTTTTCAAATAAACTACCAATCGCTGATATTATCGGCCTCCCTGGGGGTGTTTTCTCATTTTTGTGAACCTTGGGTATTAAATACAGTTGAGGCGTGATCGGGTAGTCATTCTTCAAGTAATTGAACTCGTCTTTACTGATGAGACCCATTCCCTTCCATCCATACAATTCATTGTGGAACTTTTCCTGGATGCCGACATTGTGAGTGGGGCTCACCCTTACGTAGCAATCCTTATCTTGTAGTTGAGTCTGAGCTTCTTGGTTGTACATTTGGAGGGGCCATAGTACCACGTTGCCCCCCTTGTCTGACCATCTAACTACTACGTCTGACCTGGATTTTATTTTTGTCATTAAGTTGTTGTATTTCCTTCTGTGGTCTTGATTCTCTTTCCAATATTCTTTTGTGCTTTGCAGAGACAAGTCTTTTAATTCTTTAATAACGTTGTCAGAAAATAGATCTAGATTGTCTTTACCCAGTATTGGCATGAATTGGGACTTGGGTTTAAAGTTCGTTTTGATTGAGGCGTAGATGTTAATTTCTGATGAGGAGGCTGCCCCACTAGGAGTTATTCCTTCGCCTGTGTTTTCTTGTTCTAGGTCTATTAGATCTCGTAGAGCATCCATGTTAGCCACTGATAGTTGCTGCGCCTGATCATTCATTTGTGTTGTTGCGATTGGTCGTTTTTTGGCGTTGATGAAATACTTTTGTAATTTTAATTTGCGGATATATTGAAACAAATCAATTCGGGTTTGGGCATAGTCAAAGTTAGTATTGGAGCAATACGATAACCCCAGGGATAAAATTTCAAGTTCTTGCGTGTTCAGTTCCATATCTGTCAGATTGATGACTGTGTTATCTTTTGTATTTTGTGCTTCCATTAACGGCGTCTGTAACGTCTGTTTTGTGTTTTGTTCTGTTTTTGACTTGGTTTTTCTCCACCGTCTGTTTTTCCTTCTCCTGCTTTTTGTTGTTGTGTTTGTTTTTTGTTGTTCGTTCTTCCTGTGTCTGCTCCCAAATCCTGTTTTGGAGGGAATCGTGGCCTCAGTGTTCTGAGGCGTTGTAGTCTTAAAAAAGTAAACTCTTGTGCTGGAGTTGGCGGTGGCCCTGTGCCTGCTTCTCCATCCGTTTCGTATTCTGAACTGAATTCATTTTCACTTGGTTCCGCTGTTACGTTTGCCCCACTTTGTTGTGGCTTGGGGGGCGATTGTCTTCTTATTTGGTCGTATTTTTTTGCAAAAGTATAAATTCTTCCGCTTAGATAGTCGTTGCGGTCTCGCTGAAATTTAATCGCTTTCCGTTCTTTTATTTCTGTTTCTTGTTTGGTGACTTTATCTTTGATCTCATTCAGACTTTTGGTGATATCCTCCTGATTTGGTTTTTGCTCCAGGAGTTGCATTATTTCATTAATCCGAATTATCATTTTTTGTCTGTCGCTGTTTGCAAATTGGATCAGAATTTTCAGCATATTCTCTGATGATTTTGCGCTATTATCTGCCCACATTTGTAACATTTCGGGGTCTGGATCCTCATACGTGGGAGCTACTAAAATTCTAAGTCCTCTTGGGATTCTACCCACCTCCAAGTATCTTGTCAATGATTTAACTTCCCACCATTTGGCAGTCTCTTTTTTGCACAATTTTTCCAATTCAAAGAGTAGTTTCCGTGTTTCATCCAATACAGTAGGTTGTGCTTGAGCGCTGGTCGTTTTTTTGCCGCTAATGCCTTTGTCAGTGTCCGTGAATACATCCACAGCCGCTTCCTCTCTCTCCCTTTCCCATTCGGCAGACATACTGAGTTTTGTATTTGTTCTATATCTTTAGTTTGCATAGATTCACTGCCCGCGTGTATCTTTACTCACACACCGGGTCTACCTCTCCCATGAACCGAACACTTTTCTTTCCCGCTTTCCCGTTACTCCCAGCTTTCAGCCGTCTTACCTGGAAATCCTCGACTACTCTCCAGCCGTCTCGGATCTCCAGACCGACGGCCTTTCACTGTTTTCGCAGGTTACTCGGGTTTCAAGGCTCTTGCAGGTTCCGGGGGGCTCTGTGTGTCTTTTTTCGAAGAAATACCAGCCGGTGTCCTTTTTAACACAGAGCAGCCAGATCGAGGAGGGTCAGCGTTGGGGTTCAAGGACTTCCACCCCATACATCAAGTCTTGCCAAACTTATCCGATAAGAAGAAGGCGCTGACACCATGAATCTGAATCCAAACTCGATTTATTCACTCAATATCTGCTTAGACGCGTTTCGGCGTTGCCGCCTTGTTCACTACATCTGCATTCAAAATTAGCTCATACATATATACTGAAGAGATATGGGCGTGTCTAACAATCAACACACAGGATAAATCCAGGTGTTACCATGGTTACATTGTGGTAAACCTTGTATGTTTCAAAGAGTCTTTTCTCCATTTTTACCATTTTTACGAGTATTCATTGCAGAAATATTTTTACAAATAGAATAAAAATGCTTAAATCACCTAAACAAGTGTTAGAAATAATATTGACAACCTTTTCATCAAATAGCATGTTACAATTCACAGCTGTTGAAAAGGTAATTTAAAAAAACATTTGCTGCCATTTCTGTGTATAAATAATAAGTTGACACTTATTGCCGCTCTTTTACCCCGAGTGCTTGCCATGGATGTGCCCTTTATAAGGTCCTTACTTGGTAGGCCATCTGGTTTGCCTGTGCATCCCAGTCTCCCATGTGTCATGTTGGCGTGTATACCATGTCAGCGTTTATGTGTGGGGGTAGGCCGGATCGCCTTCTGTGAGCCCCGTTTGTGCCGCAGACCAAAGAATATCCAAGGGTAAGTGCTGCTGTGCGTATAACCATTATTGTGTTTCCCACGGCTACAATGTTGCTAACACATTAGCGCCGCCGACTATGAAGGCAACTCTCGTGTTCGAATGCCTAAACCTTTGCCTCGCGCTGACTCGCGTTCAAAGTTATTGTGCGCGTCTGTCAGTGTTGGTGTCTTAAATGACTAATAATAATGCTAACGCATTTTCGCCGCCGCCTCTGAGGCAACTCAGTATTTGAATGCCTAACACTGGCTCGCGTTTAGAGTTATTGTGTTGCTGCCCTAAATATATATATATATATATATTCACTGAAAAAACCATAGGTTTCAAGCCTTACATAGTTAGGAATTAGCATTTAAAAAAAAACATGCAAATTCACTGAAAAAACCATAGGTTTCAGGTCATATATAGGTAGGTATTGGCATTTAAAAAACCGTGCAAATTCACTGAAAAAAAACATAGGTTTCAGGTCATATATAGTTAGGAATTAGCATTTAAAAAACCTTTGAAATTGCACCTATATAGTTAGTTGGAATAACTATATTTTGCGTACCGGGAATGCACTGCTGATGATGTCACATATTACATCATTCATGACATGGTCAGTGACATCACTGATGACATCACTGATGACATCTCAAATGACATCACTGATGACATCACTGATGACATCATCCAGTGACTGTGTTTCTGTAAAGTTTAAATATGTTTTACATATTGAAAAATGAGTGGATGTATAAGTGTTTTGTTGAAAGATTTAGTAGGTACATGACTGAATTTATGAGTGAGTGATTAAATGTGTCTTACTGAATGCATGCGTTAGTGACTAAACTGTCTGAATGTGTGCATCAGTATGTCTGTTGTTGTGTAAGCTACTGCATGTGTTGATCAGTAGCTATATGAGTGGCTATATGTGTGATTCATTGGTTGCCCAAGTTTTTGTATGGGTGACTGAGTGTGTGTGTGGGTAGATGGCATATATAAATGACTATACAAAAGAGCCACTGATTGTGCGAGTGGCTGTATGAATCATTCTGTACTTGTATCAGTAATTGTATAACAAAATAAGTATGTGTTAGTATATGTTTGAATAACTAAGGTGTTGTGTGTATAACTGTATAGTTGATGAAATGGAAGTGTGATTGATTCTTTGCATGACTGACTAGATGTGTGAGTAACTCCATGGATGAGTGGCAGAGTGTGAGTGTCTAGATAGGTGTTTGAGTGCAGATGATAGTGTTGTATTGATGAGTGACTGTATGTATGAGTGATTCTATGGGTAAATGAGTGGATGTGTGTATAGACCTAGGAAACTGTGTGTGTGTATGTAGTAACTGGTATTGGTGTGTCAATGGAAGTCTGTGTTTAACACTGGGTGTATCAAAGGTTATATTAGAGTGTAGAGACGTGCATCGTATTATCAAATGAATGATATCATCAGTGATGTGATCAGTGATGTTAATTGAGATGTCATCAGTGATATCCTCAGTGATGTCATTTGAGATGTCTTCAGTGATGTCATCAGTGATGTCACTGACCATGTCATGAATGATGTAATATGACATTTCAAATGACATCACTGAGGACATCACTAATGTCATTTTAAATGTCATCATTGATGACATCACTAATGACATCATCCATGTGATAATACGATGCACCTCCTCACACTCTAATCTAACCTTTGATACACCCAGTGTTAAATACAAACTACCATTCCTGAAATTATTGACACACCAATACCAGTAACTACATACACACACACTGATTTCTAGGTCTACACACACATCCACTCATTCACCCATACAATCAATCATACATACGGTCACTCATTAATAGAACACTATCATATCCAGTCATATACCTATACAGACACTAATACACTGACACTCATTCATAGAGTTACTCAAACACCTAGTCAGTTATGCAGAGAATCAATCACACTCCCATTTCCTCAACTACAAAGTTATACACAATAAACCTTACTTATTCAAATATATAGTAACACATACTTACTCTCTTTTACAATCACTGAAACAAGTACACATTGAACCATACAGTCACCTATGCAATCACAGGCTCTTATGTATAGTCATTTATATATGGCAACTCTCACATGCACTGTGTTTTACATATGTACCTACTTTGACATGTAGCACTGAGATAGCCATTCACTCACCAACACATTCATGCAGACAGTCAACGCCCCATACAGCTCTTTCCACATGCACTCTTGAACCCATATACCAAGAGAATCAACTGCTCACATATAATAATAATCACTCACTCATACAGTCACGCACCTACTAAATCCTTCATCCAGACACTCATACATCCACTCATTCTTCAATATGTAAATTATTAACTTTAACTTAATTGTATTATTATTTTTAAAAACACACAGACACTGGATGATGTCATCAGTGATGTCCTCAGTGATGTCATTTGAGATGTCATCAGTGATGTCATCAGTGATGTCACTGACCATGTCATGAATGATGTAATATGTGACATCATCAGCAGTGGATTGCGGATGCGCGGGTTATAATGAGTCAAACTAACTATAATGTTGGAATTTCAATGGTTTTGTATGAGTAAAATGTCCAGCTAACTATAACTAGTGTTAAACCTATGTTTTTTTCAGTGAATTTTAAAGGTTTTTTAAATGCTAATTCCTAACTATAACAAATGTGAAACCTATGTTTTTTTAGTGAATTTCAATGTTTTTTTAAATGCTAATTCCTAACTATAACGATTGTGAAACCTCTGTTTTCTTCAATAAATTTCTTAGGTTTTTTAAAAGCTAATTCCTTTCTATATTGACTTTGTTACCTACGATTTTTTATATTTGCTGTTTTGTGTTAGTATTAATTATTAATAATTTATTTTTGAAATAATTTTTTCCAAATTTATTTTTTTTATCATTTTTTCCTGTGGCGCCCAGGGTGCGCGCACCGGTAAGCTCTCCCGAAAGTGCACCAAGAGCGCTATTTCTGCGTTCGTTAAAAAAAATATGTATGAAGAGTAAATAATAACACAAGACATTTAGCACCATACTCATAAAAGCAGTATTTTTGAATTACGAAATGAAAATGATTTTGAATTTCCGTGAAACTATCGAAACGTCACTTAGGCACGCCGCGTAAGCGCCCCCGGAAGCGCCTACGTTCGTGCCGCGTAAGCACCCCCGGAAGCGCCTACGTTCGCGCCGCGTACGCGGCCCCGGAAGCGCTTCGGTGTGCGCAGCGTAAGCGCGTCAAGTCATGTGACCTTAAAATAACTCTTTTCATTGGTTGCTAACAGTTTTTTTTACAAAGAATGAAATCCCCACCCATTTCCTTCACTTCTTCTTTCACTTTTGTGACTGCAAGACCTGCCTTTTTGCTGTTGGATCTTTGTTGGAATAATATCTTGGATTATCATGGTTGCCAGACCATCCAGCAGTGAAGATGACTCCAATGAATTTCTTGATGAAGAGGTTCCTCAGCCGAAAGTAAAAGAACACTTCATATGGAAGATTTTTTCAATTCCTGATGACCAAAAAAAAGTAAATGCTCCAAAAGTGGAGTGCAGGATTTGTCACACTGTCCTGTCATGGGGTGACCCCACCAGGAAATACTCTTTTGGAAACTCCACAATGATTCACCATGTGGAGAGGAGGCACCCCCAGAATTTTGCCCGGGAGAGTGTCAGGGCTCTGGCACGAGAGGTTCCCAGTGATGGGGCCTCTACTTCAACCGGAGGAGCAACTACTTCAGTGAGGGGGCGATCGCAAGAGCTGATTCCGAACATTCAGCCTGCTTTTAACCTCATAGATGCTATTAAACATTCCTCCCCAGTGCTGCGCTGTCCATTGGAACTAGTGCTGAATGGACATCCAATGGTCGTGCGCAGCACTGGGGAGGTAGTGCTGCCGTCGGCCAATGCACCGAGGCAGCACTTAAGGGGCTAATAAAGGCGTTCTTAAATGCAGAGACTGTGATCAGCTACTTTGCTATGGGGAACAAAGTGTTCTGCTCATGGTTTGAGCATTCGAGAACCATCGCTGCCATTTCTAGCCCTAAATGTATTTATTTTTTTGCTCCTGTTGAGCAGTTTCCATTCCCTGTTTTTGTTTTTGTTCTGTTCTAAAAAAAAGAAAAAAGAAGAAAAAAAAAGTCCTTTTCAGAACTACCTCCAATTCTCATCAAAGAGCTATGTTCTTAAAAAAATGAAAAAGAGTAAGTGAAGTGGAGTGCATTGATAAAGGAGAGGAAAATGAGTAAGAAAGCACAGAAAGGGACGAGAGGAGAAAGGAAGTGAAGTAGGGGGACTGAAAGAAGGTGAGTGCGGGGAAGGAGAGTGATGAGAAGGAGAGTGAACATGGGGAATGTGGATATTCGAAGAAAATGTAGTAAAGGAACGGGGGTGTGGAAGGGTAAGAAAAGAGCAGTGATGTTGTGGAAAGAGTGGAGATACAGACTTGAAAAAAAAAGTACGTGTGAGACCAGGTAAGTAAGGCAGTGAAGAAACAGAGAAAGTGAAAGACAAAATAAAAGTAGAAGACTGAAGGCCTCATTTTTGCACCTGCCTCACAGCAGGCGTAACACTGATGCAGGTCCTTTAACATGGGCCTGGCCCCAAGTGAAAGGATGCATTGCTGAAGTTGTGTCACTTTTGTGACACACTCCAGCAATGCATCACTTTTGCGCTTACAGATACGTCAGAAATACTGACATATCTGTAAGTACTTGTGACATAATGCGTCATAAATTAAATATGACGCATGAGTAGAAGACTGAAGACCTCATTTATGAGGCCATGCGTCACTTTTACGACACCGGTGCGTCACTTTTTGTGACGCACCTGTGCTGTAAAAAATGCACCTTGTTGAGTCATATTTACAAAGTGACGCATCTAGGTAGATGCGTCACTTTGGAAACCCCTGCGCCACATTATACCTACATCAGGTGTAATGTATGCAAAAGGGGCGTATTCTCGCAAGAAAGGGTCGTACAGGTGATGCACTGAAATCTATTAGATTTCACTGCGTCACTTTTAGGACGCCGTTGTGTCAAAATCTTGCGCCTGTCTCACAGCAGGCGTAAGACTGATGCAGGCCCTTTGACATGGGACTTGCCCCATGTGAAAGGATGCATTGCTGGAGTTGTGTCACTTTTGTGACACACTCCAGCAACGCATCATTTTTGCGCTTACAGATACGTCTGAAATACTGACGTATACTGTAAGTACTTGCGACATAATGCATCATACATTAAATACGACACATGAGTAGAAGACTAAAGGCCTCATTTATGAGGCCATGTGTCACTTTTACGCCACCGGTGTATCACTTTTTGTGACGCACCAGTGCTGTAAAAAATGCACCTTGTTCAGTCATATTTACAAAGTGACGCATCTATGTAGATGTGTCACTTTGTAAACCCCTGCTCCACAATATACTTACGTCAGGTGTAATGTATGCAAAAGGGGCGTATTGACGCAAGAAAGGGTCATAGAGGTGACGCAGTGAAATCTATGAGATTTCACTGCGTCACTTTTAGGACGCCGTTGTGTCAAAATCTTGGGCCTGCCTCACAGCAGGCGTAAGACTGATGCAGGCCCTTTCACATGGGACTTGCCCCATGTGAAAGGATGCATTGCTGGAGTTGTGTCACTTTTGTGACACACTCCAGCAATGCATCACTTTCCTCTAAACACTCAACATTTTTTTTTACTCTATTTTTTTAGAGTTTTTCCCAGTGGTGCACTCACGGTGCGCGTACCGGAGAGTGTACAGGGGAGCGCCGCCAGCGCTTACCCCGCGAAAATTCACTCTCCCATACAAATACTCAGTTAACTAATCACTAACTAATATAGACATTCACATAGCTTGTAACCAACTGGAGAACCAGTTTACACAACAACTGACAAAATGATACAGATATTCAAACAGTTTAGTCACTATCCACTATATTTAGTGAGACACTATAAATTGGTCAAGTAAACAGTCAATTACACTGCTGCTAAATCCTCCATCCAAATATTTATTTTTATATATCCACTCATTCTTCAATGCAAATTGCTATATATATATATAATGCATATTTAAATAACGAAGCAAACCACATTCACTGGATGATGTCATCAGTGATGTCATCAGTGATGTCATTTGAGATGTCATCAGTGATGTCACTGACCATGTTATGAATGATGTAATATGTGACATCATCAGCAGTGGATTGCGGGTGCGCGAAATATAGTTAGTACAACTAACTATATAGGAGCAATTTCAATGGTTTTGTATGAGTGAAATGTCCAGCTAACTATAACACCCCTAAAACTTATAGTTTTTTGAGTGAATTTTAAAGGTTTTTTAAATGCTAATTCCTAACTATATAGGGCCTGAAACCTATGGTTTTTTCAGTGAATTTCAAAGGTTTTTTAAATGCTAATTGCTAACTATATAAGACCTGAAACCTATGGTTTTTTCAGTGAATTTGCAAGTTTTTTAAATGCTAATTCCTAACTATATACGGCCTGAAACCTATGTTTTTTCAGTGAATTTCAAAGTTTTTTTTAATGCTAATTCCTAACTATATAAGACCTAAAAGCCCACCAGGAATCTCCAGTATGCGCCAGGGGACTGCATTGCAGAGAGGTAAAATGACGCCACACCCCTTTTTACACCTCTCTGCAACACAGCCCCCGTGCATGTTTGAAGAGGGGGAACTAATTCCCCTTGCATACTGGGGGCCCCTGGGGGCCAACTAGCCCACCTAGAACCTTCAGTATGCGCCAGGATGCAGCATTGCAGAGGTGTAATGAGGCTATGCCCCTTGTTACACCTCTCTGCAACGCAGCCCCCTGGCGCGTTTGCAGAGGCGGAACTAATTCCCCTTGCATACTGGGGATCCCTGGGGGCCAACTAGCCCACCAGGAGCCTCCAGTATGCGCCAGGGGGCTGCATTGCAGAGAGGTGTAATGAGGCCACACCCTTTTCTACACCTCTCTGCAATGCAGCCCCCGTACATGTTTGAAGACTGGGAACGAATTTCCCTTTGCATACTGGGGGTCCCTGGGGGCCAACTAGCCCACCAGGAACCTCCAGTATGTGCCAGGGGGCTGCATTGCACAGAGGTGTAATAAGGTTATGCTCCTTTTTACACCTCTCTGCAACGCAGGCCACTGGCGCGTTTGCAGAGGGGGGACTAATTCCCCTTGCATACTGGGGGTCCCTGGGTCATTTCTGCCCAAACGCAGATATTCCGAACGATTGAAAATGACTTTTCTTGGGAAACATTTGGATTTGGATTATCATGTCCTATACTTTGGAATTTTTGAAAGACTGATTGTGAGGATGCTATAAATTACTCAAGTCTGCCCGAATTGTGTGGGTAAAATTGATACCTAGTCACTTTGAATAGGAATGTACTTACATCTCGTCTAACATTTGGAAGAAATATCTAGTTATATGACAACAGGATACTGACATAACTTGAAGGAAATAAGAACGCCCTGAAGACGTTCTGTTGTACAGAACGAAACGCGTAGGCTGGCTGTGGTACATAAACTTAAGGAAAATAAAAGCATTTGAATATGCACCAAGATTCAGAGCTTCAATAAGGCCTCTAAGTGATATGATTTGATTGGACTTATTGTGCAAGTGGTGCTGTGCCAAACTTTGGAATATTCTCCACTACTCTCTACTACTTCCTCTCTACTACTCCACTACTCTCTAATACTCACTCTCTACTACTCATTCTCTACAACTCTCTACTACTCTCTCTCTACTACTCACTCCCTATTACTCACTATCTACAACTCTCTACTCTCTACTACTCACTCTCTACTACTCTCTACTACTAACTCTCTACTTCTCACTCTCTACTACTCTCTACTACTCACTCTCTACTACTCTCTCTCTACTACTCTCTACTACTCACTCTCTACTACTCACTCTTCTACTCACTCTCTACTACTCACTCTCTACTACTCTCTCTACTACTCTCTACTACTCACTCTACTACTCACTATCTACTACTCTCTACTATTCTCTCTGTCTGCTACTCACCCTCTACTACTCTCTACTACTCACTCTCTACTACTCACTCTCTACTACTCTCTACTACTCACCCTTTAATACTCTCTACTACTCACTCTCTACTGCTCTCTACTACTCACTCTACTACTTACTCTCTACTACTCACTCTCTACTACTCTCTACTACTCACTCTACTATTCACTCTACTACTCTCTACCACTCACTCTCTGCTACTCTCTCTACTGCTCTCTACTACTCTCTACGACTCCCTCTCTACTCTCTATTACTCACTCTCTACTCTCTACCTCTCTACCTCTCTCTACTTCTCTCTCTACTAGTCTCTACCTCTCTACCTCTCTACCTCTACCTCTCTACCTCTACCTCTATACCTCTCTCTACAAGCACACATATACACATATATATATGCATATATATGCATATGCATTTATATATGTGTGTGTATATATATATATATACATACATATATAAACATATATAATCTGCATATCTATATAAATACAAATATAAATGCATGCATACATATACATATATGCATACATATGCATGTTATTTACATGAAAGTTTTAAAAACACTAATAAAAGCAAAGCTAAAAAGCCACCTCATTACAAACAGAATGGCTTTAACTTAAATGAGGGCGAGATCTATTGCATTTTCAATGCTTGTTTACTTTGGTTCCAAGAAGGCATTCAGATGTGTCACACATTTGCCATGAATTCTGAATGTTAGCACTCTAGTTGCTCATTTGATCGCTGTAGTAAAGCTACTGCTCACCAGGGAAGTCTGCTGCTGGTGTTCAAAGTGCATGTTTCAGTCTGCATGTCAGAATTTTTTTTTAATGAAATGGAAGAGGATTTGAGAAGTCACTCAAAATTTGCCCAAATTTTTCTTTCTGAAGCCCTAATCATACTTTCTATGGCAAAATGAGCCCGCTCATTTTGTTCCTTTTTAAATAAAATGTTTTCAGACTTACCACTTCATTCCAATCAAGATGGCTTCTGGTGTGCCATACTTTTGTCATAATTAAGACTGTTAGCGCTCTAGTTGTTCTTTAGAACACTCTGGGACATTCTGTCATTGGGCTATACTTGGCTACATCCGGGTGAAATTTGGGCTACATTTGGGCTCTTTTGTCTCTGGTGGCCATCTTGGGAGACTGCATGTCAGAATTTTTTAATGAAATAGAAGTGGATTTGAGAAGTCACTCAAAATGTGCCCTAATTTTTCTTTCTGCAGTACTAATCATACTTTCTATGGCATAATATACCCCCTCATTTTGTTCCTTTTTAAATTAAATGTTTTAAGAGTTACCACTTTATTCCAATCAAGATGGCTTCAGCTGTGCCATACCTTTGTAATAAGTAGGACTGTTAGCGCTCTAGTTGTTCTTTAGAACACTCTAGGAGGCTGCAGTAGAACACAAAGGAATCACCTGACAGTCTCTGTCCTTGTTGTATGTACATGTTTTACTGAGAATGTCAGACTTCATTCTCACATGGCTGAGAAAGATAATGTGAATTTACAGAAAATATGCTGTCAGTTTAGCTTATAGATTCCCTTCCAAACCACTGTGGGAAAAGCATGAGATAATAGTTTTCTTTCAAACATGATTCATGATATCCCAGCAGAAGGCTTTTTCACATGGTAAAATCACCTTAGAACACACCACAATTCATAAAATGAGTATGGTACCATCAACAAATGATTTATAATGTAACTATTAACTACAATGCTTTTTAATGAGGTGCTATCATGTAAATTGGTCCCAAGATGGCTGCCAACACTTCTTGGATGAAGTGCTGACAGCCAATCAGATCTCACGATGAGATAGGTGGTTTGGCTCCGCCCAGATATATATGTGTATTTGAAGTTAATTTTCGAAAAAACCACTGGAGCGAATTTCACCCAATATAACAAAGGCACATCTGCGTACCAGTCCCTACAATTTTGCAAAGTTTGGTGTAATTGCGTTCAGCCGTTCGGGCTGTACCCTTGTCAGAACGTCCTATGGAAAATTGCATGGGGAAAACACGTTTTGGAACCCCCCTTTTTTCTCAGCCCCCACTTCACAAATCCCCCCGAAACTTTCAGGGAAGGAGCGGAGCGGAGCTGGACAAAATTTGGGAAAATTACACGCAAATTCCTCTACCGGCGCCAAAGTTATTCCCAATAGAATGTTACAGATTTCCATTGGTAGCTAGGTCCTAACTATATATACCTACTGGCTATCGCCAGTAGGTAATATATATACATATATATATTTTCTTCTGATTCATTGGCGCCAACACTCTCCAGTAACATGCACATTTATATCTATCATCGACACACCTTGAGAAACGTGAAAGTTTTTCAGCTACCACATAGCCATGGTCATGATAGTGAGCGCCATCTTTGGATTACTTTTTAAAGACACCACCTGTTCAAACATATATCGACATAGACAAAGTACTTCCAAAATCATTTGTTCGACAGAGTCACAAATTGTAAAACATAATTCGCGCCAAAATACTATTGATCATATATAAATATAACACACTTTACCGTTGGTCTCATATAATTCATTGTCATAAAGGAAAAAAGACAAGCATTTGCTATTAAATAGATCCTGCATTTACAAGACTTTGAGCCATTGGTACTGTAAATGTCAATAACTTAACTTCTCGCAAATGCAAGACCTATTAAATTGCAAATATTGTTTGTGTCCAAGAGCCCCATGACAAGCTTGCACTTAACCCCTTCGATGCGGCCGCGATTCCCCTGGTGTGCTGTAAACAGCACGAACAGGGGCGGGCCGTGACGAACCCCAGCCTTCATCAGCACACGAGCACCGTAGTGCATGACGGCTGGGGTTCCTCATGAGCATGGAAGGGGTTAATAGAGCCCACGCCCCTTTCTTTAGACAAGCCGTTTCTAAAGAAAGGGGCGTGGCCTCTATTAAGTGCAAGTGCAACATGGGGCGCTTGGAAACAACCCTCCCCAAAAATTTTTGTAAAGCAATAGGTGTCGTATTGGCGAAAGTCTAAGCTATTGTCATTTACAATGTCAATAGCTCAAACTTTCCTAAATGCAAGACCTAAGGCTTTGCAAACAAGGGGCCGCCATTGTCCCGGCTGCTAGGAAAGTGAAAGCACGCATGGCACGCTTAATATAAGGAAAGCACGTTGTGCCTGCAGTAGGGCAAAACACATTAAAGAAAATAGTGCTTATAGAGTACATAACACAGACAGTGTAATAAATGAAGTAAAAGATACAGTCCTCATTGGAAGATACAAATGAAGACAAGGTAGTACTTGGAGGGCTAACAAGCTGATTACCGAATCAAAAAGATAGCATTTACAAAGAACAAAGACACAAGCCAATACAAAATATGGGCGGAGAGTGGGTGGAGCTTCAGGTGCATACTCTAATTCAGCATACCTCGCAGAGCAACTCAAGTGCTGCCCAGGCTCAACCTAAAAAACAAAAAGAATATAATAATAATAACATTACTAGGTACACCGTCTATCACGCTGTAAGTAAGGGGTTCATTGTTGCCTTACTGCACTTGTCTGAAGTGCTTTGCTGCTGGGCAACTATTATCCTGATTAATAATTTCTCTCAAGTGCTGGAGCATTCTTTTGTTGTGCAGTCTATGTACCTCTTCTGACAAGGACATTGCAGCACGTACAGTACAAAATCATCTCTACAGCCATAGACGATTGAGGTGCTTCTCAATTCCTAATAGGCGACTATCAATCAACTTTCAGTTTTTTCCATATTTGAATGCTTTGCATTTTCATGCATTTAAAAAAAGCCCTTCTCTTGCTTAAACCAGCCTCCTATTTCTTTCTCTCTCATGTCACTATGCAATAACATGCCCTGCTCTGTGGGTGGGCTTTTCAAGGCTACTGCTGGTCTGTTTGTTATTATCTCTCCTATTACCAGATCACTTTTCAGGATAGGCCAATATTTCTGCAAGATATATATATATATATATATATATATATATATATATATATATATATATATATATATATATATATATATATATATATATATATATATATATATCTCAGATATATATATATATATATATATATATATATATATATATATATATATATATATATATATATATATATATATATATATATCTCAGTGCGAATAGGATATGACCGCCACCCTGGCGGTCACATCCTGGATATTTAACATTGCGGCGGGTGCTGCTTTAAGCAGCACCCGCCGCAAGGTTAAATATGCATGCTTTCCATTTGCATGCACAAAACGGCAGACACTGCGTGGTGCCTGTCGCCTTGTACATGCAAATGCTGGGGGGTACCATAGGTACCCCCATGTGCACCCCCCACCCCCGACACTTGGGGGCCCCAAGGGCCCCCATAAGCTATTGTCCACATGCTTTTCCACGGCGGTAAATCCGCTGCGGAAAAGCATGTTTCCAAACCCATTTTAATTTGGCTGGCGGTGTCCAAATTGCGGCCAACACCCCGCAGATCAGCGGCGGATGGACCTGCCATCCGCCGCTGATCCCACCGCCATCATAATCTGGCGTTGGGTGTTTTAAAGGTCCGCAGCGGTGATTCCGCATCCTCCGGGCCGGCGGTGGCTTCCACTGGCACGGAGGATGCGGAATCTCGCAATCATAATCGACCCCATAGTTAGTTAGTTGACCAAGCCGTAGCTGGCGAAATGCGTCGGTAGGCAGCTCACACTTTTTTGCCTTGAATAAATCAACCTAAGCATCCAGGGGTGTCCTGCGCTGTTGTTTTCCTTGAAGAAGGATTAAATGTTGTTCGTAATATATATATATATATATATATACTACTATTATAAAGAGAGAACATGCACCTTTGAGCCAGGTAAACTCGGGAACCACAGCGCCAATCCACACACCCGATACATTGTAGAAATTGTCAGGGTGTGCAGAAGGACATAGGCTATAAACATTTTTAAAAAACGTACATTTAAAAATATAACTTTTTAAAAAAAGTAGTGCCCTGAAAGTAGCGCCGGCTGCGACGCTGCTCATGCCGCGACGTGCGTGATGACGACGAGGAGGAGCGGCGGACATGGAGCTGCTGTGAAGTGAGGAGCGCGGGCGCGTCATGGCGAAGAGGAGCGGAGCGGCAGCTCAGGTAAAGTAAAGCGGCGGACATGGAGCTGCCGTGAAGTGAGGAGCACAGGCGCGTCATGGCGAAGAGGAGCGGAGCGGCAGCTCAGGTAAAGTTATATATATATATATATATATATATATATATATATATATATATATATATATATATATATATATATACTAGCAGCCCGCCCCAGCGTTGCCTGGGGCAGAAAGGGGCTAGGGGCAGTACACCCGCTCACGCCCCGACCCCCTCCAGTCCCGACTCCCTCCCGCCCCAACTCCCTCCCGCCCCCACTCCTCCTGCCTGTCCCTCTGTGCACACCCACTCCCCTCCCGCCCCGACTCCCTCCCGCCCTGATTTCAAGGTTTATTTACCTGAGCTGCCGCTCCGCTCCTCTTCGCCATGACGCGCCTGTGCTCCTCACTTCACGGTAGCTCCATGTCCGCCGCTTTACTTTACCTGAGCTGCCGCTCCGCTCCTCTTCGCCATGACGCGCCCGCGCTCCTCACTTCACCGCAGCTCCATGTCCGCCGCTCCTCCTCGTCGTCATCACGCATGTCGCGGCATGAGCAGCGTCGCAGCCGGCGCTACTTTAGGGGCACTACTTTTTTAAAAAAGTTATATTTTTAAATGTACGTTTTTTATTATTTTTTATAGCCTATGTCCTTCTGCACACCCTGACAATTTCTACAATGTATCGGGTGTGTGGATTGGCGCTGTGGTTCCCGAGTTTACCTGGCTCAAAGGTGCGTGTTCTCTCTTTATAATAGTAGTATAGATATATATATATATATATTACGAACAGCATTTAATCCTTCTTCAAGGAAAACCACAGCGCAGGACATCCCTGGATGCTTAGGTTGATTTATTCAAGGCAAAAAATTGTGAGCTGCCTACCGACGCATTTCGCCAGCTACGGCTTGGTCAACTAACTAACTATGGGGTCGATTATGATTGCGGTGATTCCGCATCCTCCGTGCCGGTGGAAGCCACCGCCGGCCCGGAGGATGCGGAATCACCGCTGCGGACCTTTAAAACACCCAACGCCAGATTATGATGGCGGTGGGATCAGCGGCGGATAGCAGGTCCATCCGCCGCTGATCTGCGGGGTGTTGGCCGCAATTTGGACACCGCTAGCCAAATTAAAATGGGTTTGGAAACATGCTTTTCCGCAGCGGATTTACCGCCGTGGAAAAGCATGTGGACAATAGCTTATGGGGGCCCTTGGGGCCCCCAAGTGTCGGGGAAGGGGGGTGCACATGGGGGTACCTATGGTACCCCCCAGCATTTGCATGTACAAGGCGACAGGCACCGCGTGGTGTCTGCTGTTTTGTGCATGCAAATGGAAAGCATGCATATTTAACCTTGCGGCGGGTGCTGCTTAACCCTTTCGATGCTGATGACGAGCTCAGCTCGTCATGATGCACAGTTGAGCTGTGCTGATGACGAGCTGAGCTCGTCATGAATAAGGTGAAATAGCAATTTCCAGCACAGGGGGGGAAAACACCTAGCAGCCAAGGTGTTAAAGCAGCACCCGCCGCAATGTTAAATATACAGGATGTGACCGCCAGGGTGGCGGTCATATCCTATTCGCACTGAGAGACCGCTGCTGCCCCTGCGGATGGTCCCTCCACCTCGGGGTGGCGGACGGACGCTGGTCCGTCCCCCATCCTAATAGGCCCCTATAACGGGGGAATTTCAATGGTTTATATGAGTGAAATGTGTAGCTAACTATAACACCCCTAAAACCTATGGTTTTTTCAGTGAATTTCTAGGGTTTTTTTAAATGCTATTTTCTAACTATAAGTTATCTGAAACCTATGGTTTTTTCAGTGAATTTCAAAGGTTTTAAATGCTAATTCCTAACACTAACATGTCTGAAACCTATATTTTTTTCAGTGAATTTCAAAGGTTTTTTAAATGCTAATTCCTAACTATAACATGTCTCAAACCTATGATTTTTTCAGTGAATTTCAAAGATTTTGTAAATGCTACTTTGTAAATATTTTTATTGTTTTTTTTAAATATTTCTAAATAAATGTTTTAATCTTTTTATTTTTAAATGTTATTTTTTTAAATTACATTACACATTTTCTTTTAATAATTTATTTTTTAAATACAAATATTTTTTTTTTTTTTTTTTGGCAGTTGTGCACCCTACGAACACCCTGCTCATTTACTGAGTGAAACATGTCTGCCATTTTAGGGTCTTTGTCTAGGATCCGCGAAGGGTCTATGACGGGTACAACTTTTGCGACGCGGTTGCTATGCAACTTGTGCGCGACACCTTGCGCATATGCAAGATGTACGTATAACGCGACGTGACGGACGCGTGGTAACGTGTGACGTAATATACATATCAGACGTGGTGTGTGTGAGACTTTCGCGATTTTTTCAAAATAATAAGACAAGAGATCATCTGAGAGTATTATTTTAATAATTTTCTTTAACTTTCTTAAAAAGTACATCACTGTTATCCTATGGGTTTAAATTCACTTAGCAGATAAATAGTGGTATCGCTACCTTTTCTTACTCAGTGGTGGATCCTGGATCCAGCACTGCTGCATCTCCTCTAAACAGTTGAAAGAATGCAAATTACCAAAGACGCGCGGAAGCCCACGTCTTTTTAAAAAAAAATATATCACTAGAATGCGCAGATCATACGCGCACCCCGCAATTTTTCGCAAAAATAGAAAAAAAAATAGGGGCCCTGGAAGACCTTGTGGGACCCCCTGAGGAGACCTAGAGGATCAGGGTGTGTCTACCCTCCCCCTTTTCACGTTTTAAACACACATTTCATGTTTCTTAAGCCTCCCTTGTACCGACACATAAAATGGCTGCCAACAGTTTCTAGTTTTGAATGTTGACAACCACTTGACAGCCAATTAGCCTTCAGCGCATGATCGGAAGGGTGCGCTTATGGTACGATGACGATAAGCGGAGTATACGTATTCAGTCTTTTTTATGGGAAGTGGGCAGCGTGGTCCCCCTTCCGGGCCCAATTCCTTGCACCGGGGTCCCCAGCCCCCGGGGCATGGCTAATTATATATTATTATTTTATGGGGGAGGGCTGCAAAGCCCCCCTCCTGAAGGCACTTCAAGACCATGGGGACATCCGAACTCCATCAATGTATGTACCCCGTAGGAGTTGCCTTCACTTTGCGCATGCATGTTTGTGGTAGCACATGCCTGTTAATGTTACGCATGCACACAATATGTCCCACCGTCTGGCTATGTACCCCTAACATATTTCATTTTATTTGTGCATGCTCAATTACAACATGCCCAATCACAGCTCTCACACCCAGTGACACCATGCTCAAGCAATCATCTTTCTGCAAAGCATTTATAAGCTGCCAACCTTCTTGAACTTTTTCTATTCCGCAGTCACAGCCATTGAGAGTGTTCGTATCCACTTCTTCGTAGGTGAGCACTTTTTTTGAGAGTAATTCAATTAATTATTCGGAACAATCTTTAAATACTGAGTAAATACACATTTATGTTTGATTTGACAATGTTGTTTTTAATCATGCTTTCCTGCTATTTTATATCGTTAAAGTTGGCTTCGTAAATTTTGTTTATGGGCAAATCACTTAATACTGGTGTGTTTGTTTAATTTGCCAAGCACGACTTGGCCGCTCCTACAGCAGTGTGGTACATGCTGTTCAAGTGAATGCGATGCAGTTTTTCTCCTGTAAATAGTGCGACACATGCTCCAAGTATTGCAAAAGTAATATTTTCGGCAATAGTGTTTTTAGCATGATTTCCAGCTCTTATACCTCAAATATTTTGCCTTAGTAGGCTATGTTTCTAGGCAAATCACTTAATTCTGCTGATTTTCATTATTTAAGTAGTGCGCCATGTGCTGCTTCCTCCCCATACACTGCACATGTAATGGTTTGGTCAAAGTTGTACTTTAGCATGATCTCCATATTTTTTAATAACGTTAAACTTAATTTGCTATCCTGTGTTCTGTGCAAATCACTTAATCCTGCTGCATTTGTTTAATTTACCAAGTGCCACGTGGCCGCTCCCGCAACACTGTGCCACGTGCTGTTCAAGTTAATGTGGTGTAGTTTTCCTCATGTAAGTAGTGCGTCACGTGCCCCATGCATTGCAAAAGTAATGTTTTCGGCAAAAGTGTATTTTAGCACAGTTTCCAGCTCTTATAACTTAAATATTTTGCCTTGTTAGGCAATGTTTCTGGACAAATCACTTAATCCTGCTGCATATAATTTATTAAGTAGTGTGTCACGTGCTGCTTCCTCCCCATGCACTACACATGTAATCGATTGGTCCATGTTGCATTTTAGCACGCTCTCCAGGTTTTTCAATAGCCTTAAACTTCATTTGCCCCCTGTTCTACCTCATTATACAGACATCTCAACCAGACGTACTGGTCGCCACAAGCTGTCCTGCCCATACACTATACAATGTGGTGGTGAACAACTCGACACACCAGATCCACTGACTGCTCTCCATATGTTATCAGCGGAAAATTGCAATGGACCTAATGGAGTTATCAGGTTTGTCTTCAACATTTCATGATCGAAAACCATTCTGAGATAAGCATTTGTGTATTTCATGTGTTTGCAGACCGATAACTGTGTTATTGTCATGTTTTACTGAAATCTACCAAACGTAAAAAAAGTATGTCCTTCCGATTTTATTGCCCAAATATGTGATTTAAAATTGAACAATGTATGAGATATAATTTGTCTTGCTTCTATAAATATTTTTTTTAATATAAATCTGCATTGTGATAGTTTTCTAGACGTTTCTTTCTGAAACCCATTTCTCATTTAAATGCTCCTTACACATTTTCAGCCTGCACTTCAAATACAAAGTGAAAATGTTGTTTTTAATTTTTTTTGTTAGAAACTTGTCTTTTAATTTTCCTTTCTATTTATTTCTGAATTTCTAGATCATTGAAGTCCAAAAAGGGTTCTATCAGATCAAGCCACAGTTTGTGAATGAAGTTAGTGACCAATCTTGGCCTAACATTAGTATAATGCAATACTATTTCCTATTTTGCTGTCCAAATATATATAACCTCTGATGATTACTTTTCATTCCCTAGTGGAGAAGTGTGGCTCATTGGAGAAGTGTGGCTCACTGGTTAGAGCGGCAGACTCTGAAGCAGAGATCAGGCCCGGGACCAGGGTTCAAGTCCCGATGCGGCAGGGTCTTGGGCTCAATGTCCGCAGACTCGATAATTCTCGCCTTGGTGCCTACTCTAATCATGAGTCCCACGCTGCAACTCTGGGCGATAGCTTGCTTAATCTCCACAACGGCCCCTACAACACTGGGATGCCGGGCTTCACCTTGGGGGTGCCCAGGAGGGGCATCTCACAGGGAGAGCCAGGAAGGGTTCCACAGCCTTATACAGCGCCGGGACGCCCCGTTGGGGCAGCTGTGCGCTTTACAAAATACACTACATTACATCCTATTGAGAACTACTGTTTTTATGAACATTAAAATTAAGCTTGGACATATGTACAATATATACATTTTCATTTTTTTTTCAGTTACCACAATGTTACATAAGTCAGCAGCAAGGAACCAACATTAAAGAAAGAATATCCTCCTGTTCCAGTTCATTTCACTGATGTCTCAAATATGGCATGACCTAGCTGTATGAAGCCAGAGAGATTCAAAAATTTTTAAAAGACAACTTTAAGGTAAATACTCACAATACAACTACTCGACGAAGTTAAAAAGTAATGGATATAAGTACTTGAGGGGTTTTCGGTGGCAGATAATCTCCAATTCACACTAGTTCGGATGGGTCTGATACAGGGTAGATCTCTGTATAACTAAAGGATGATTAGGTATTAGGATGGCATACAGAGCCCCCAACCTTCTTACTTTTTTTCTTAAAGGGTTCCATATTGGGGCTGTGCAGTAGAGGTTGACGGTGTTGCTCCACTGGTACTTAGGCCTCCTTATGAAGCAGGAGGAACCTCTCTCAATCTCCTTAACTCTTTCCTTGCAAAGTTGACTGGATTCTTAGTCTGCAACTGCTTCCACATACTTGCAGTTCAACAACACTCCTCTTTTTTTGGGGCTCCTCTTGAAAGCAGTCTTGCATATGCGGCAAGTAACTTTTCTTGCATTCACATTTTTTAAGACTTCTGAAAATTAATTTCAAAACATTCAATACATACAGTGTCACTATGCATTGTGTCAAATGCTTTATTAAAAATTTGCAGAAAATGTTCCCTTTAATTGTTGTTAAGGTCTTTACAAGAGAATTTGAAAGGAGAAAGTAGGAGCTAATAATAGCGGTAGGACTTTATATCTCAAACTGCAAAAATTGATAAAAAGTGTGGACAAAAGTCTGCATGTACAATGCTAGTGGAAGCGTTTCAGGCACACTGCAAAGATTTAAAAAATATATCAATATTGTTAAGTGTTACTTTGACCTCATTTAGTCACATCAATCTAACTTTAAACACTAGTTTTCTTTTTTGTTTTGCAGATAACTACAATACTTCTTTTGGACTCCATATTATATGTTGTTTATTATATTGTTTTGTTAGTTATAGTTATAGTTATTTATGTATTGTTATCTTTGAGTTATAGTTCCAGTTATTGTTTTAATAAAAGTTAATTAAAAATGTATACATACGTCTGTTTTTTTGCGGGGGTAGCAGTAATCAATAGAAATTATATTTACAATTTCAAGTATAATTCTGAGGCTATCTCATTAGCAACATAGTGTGGTTAACTTTTAACCTCTGTGCTCAAGTAAGTGTTCCATGAACTGTTACTATGGTAACAGGCAGAAACCCGTTTGGAGGTAGGGTTAAAAGTTATTGGCTGTACAAAAACCATTACATTTACCCAGGATCTTCTACATCACAGAAAGGAAAGCAAAGTAATACAAAACACTGTGTACCAGATTTACAACCCCCTTGCACCACTTTAGCGTTCAACTCCCCCCTACAACATTACAGGTATGTGGGCTTCAACGACCCCCCTCAAGCCCCTGGAACCACCACCCCCTGAAATTTGTGTATTACGGGAGGCAAACTGTGTAGCCTATGTTTATATTTATTCATATGCTACCTTGCGTTATGCAGCAGTAGGATGCAGGAGGCATTCAGCCCCAGGAGCTGCAGCGTCAACCTGACCAAGACCCGGGATAAAAGCTGAAAGATCAGAATCAGAGCCTAAATATGCCTAACCCGCTGTTCGGAGTGAAAAAAAACGAAACTGCGCCAAGTCCAGAACTTCTCCGATGAAGAGGAGCTTCTGAGAGGGGAACAGGTGCGACTTCGGCACATTGATAGACAACACCAGCAGGTGCAAGAGGTCGACCGTAGTCTGGAGGTGGGAGACGACTGTCTGGGGCGAGCCCACCTTCAACAACCAGTCATCGAGATAGGGGAAGACTGGAACAACTGATCTGCGCACGTAAGTGAATAAACATGTGAATAAATCTTTCTACTTTTCTACAAGACTATAGAATATTGTCCATATACCATAAACCCGTTTGGAGGTAGGGTTAAAAGTTACTGGCTGTACAAAAACCATTACATTTACCCAGGATCTTCTACATCACAGAAAGGAAAGCAAAGTAATACAAAACACTGTGTACCAGATTTACAACCCCCTTGCACCACTTTAGCGTCCAACTCCCCCCTACAACATTACAGGTATGTGGGCTTCAACGACCCCCCTCAAGCCCCTGGAACCACCACCCCCTGAAATTTGTGTATTACGGGAGGCAAACTGCGTAGCCTATGTTTATATTTATTCATATGCTACCTTGCGTTATGCAGCAGTAGGATGCAGGAGGCATTCAGCCCCAGGAGCTGCAGCGTCAACCTGACCGAGACTCGGGATAAAAGCTGAAAGATCAGAATCAGAGCCTAAATATGCCTAACCCGCTGTTCGGAGTGAAAAAAACCGAAACTGCGCCAAGTCCAGAACTTCTCCGATGAAGAGGAGCTTCTGAGAGGGGAACAGGTGCGACTTCGGCACATTGATAGACAACACCAGCAGGTGCAAGAGGTCGACCGTAGTCTGGAGGTGGGAGACGACTGTCTGGGGCGAGCCCGCCTTCAACAACCAGTCATCGAGATAGGGGAAGACTGGAACAACTGATCTGCGCACGTAAGTGAATAAACATGTGAATAAATCTTTCTACTTTTCTACAAGACTATAGAATATTGCCCATATACCAGAACAATCTTTGTTTCAATATGCATGGCATCTAATAAAGAGATAGTGTACAATTTACAGATGATGGAAAACGAGTCTTCCTCATGAACTTTAGACTCTGCATTGGTACTTACTTGTAATTACTAAAATCTCTCAATAAACACAAGGGCTCTTTGTAGAACCACCCAACATCTACACACATAAGCTTGATATATATATCAAAAATACATGCTTCGTTTTTTTTCCGCTGACCAAATGCGTGGATCCTACGCGCATCTCACGACTTTTTTTGTAAAAAAAATGTCTTACTTTTTTTTGCCCTACAGGTCCCTATGTCACCCCCTGAGCAGGCCTAAGGGGTCAGGGTGTGTCTAACCTGCCCCTGTTCATGTTTTGCCAACATATTTCTCAGGATTCTTCACCCTCGCTTCTACCGAGGCACAAAATGGCTGCCAACAGTTCCTGGTTTTGAATGTTTACAAGCGCTTCACAGTCAATTAGAATTGAGCGTGTGATCGGGACGGTGCGCTTATCCTACTAGGCCAATCCTCGCACAATCCGCGGACCCTCTGCGACCATAGATATATAAATGACTTTAACAGCAATTTTCTCAAAAACTACTTAACAGATTGACACCAGATAGGCCCAAGGGACAAGTCAGAACAAAGAACTACCTCACTGCCAAATTTGGTCTAATTCCGTTCAGCCGTTTGGGCTTTAGCCGTGGTCAAAGGTCCTATGGGGAATTGAATGGGGAAAACATGTTTTGGGACCCCCCTTTTTCTCGGCCCCCGCTTGACCAATCACCCCAAAATTTTCAGGGAAGGAGCGGAACTGAGCTGGCCAAAGGTTTGGAAAATTACAAGAAGATTCATTGATCGACGCCAAAGTTATTTCCAATACAATGTTGCGGTTTTCCTATGGATCATAGGTCCTAACTATAAATAGGTTTTATATATATATATATATATATATATATATATATATATATATATATATATATATATATATATATATATATTCACTGAAAAAAACATAGGTTTCACACCAGTTATAGTTAGCTGGAAATTTCACTGACATAAAACCATTGAAATTCCCACGTTATAGTTAGTTGGACTCACTATAACTTGCGCGCCTGCAATGCACTGCTGATGACGTCACATATTACATCACTCATGACATGGTCAGTGACATCACTCATGACATCACTGATGACACCATCCAGTGAATGTGTGTCTTTCTGAAAAACATATATGTTTTATATATGTATTTGTAAAGGACGATGGAAGAATAAATGGTTAAATAAGTGTGTAAATGGATGTTTGTTTTTATAAGAATTGATTGGTTAAATGCCTTATTAAGTGTATCTTAGTGAATACATATATTAGCAAGTACATTTTAAATATTGTATCAGTGTTTCACTTTGTGTATAAGTAGCTGTATGGGTTGGTGACTGACTCACTGTTTGTATGTGTTTTGAAGACAGCATATGTACAAAACTGTATGGATGGATGAGTGTGTATATGTGTATGTTAGTGAGTAAACGACTGTCTCACTATTGTCTTTTTCAGTAACAACATATGTTTTAATCTAGTATATGTGAGTTTTGATTTATATAAGTGAGTATATGTGAGAGTGAGAGATTGTAAGAGTTCCTGTTTAAATAAGTATGTGTTTATATAAGTAATTGTTTAAGAGAGTAAGTATGTGTAAGTTTCCTTAGAAGTAAAGTGGTAGTGTGTGTATTGCTGTATATGCAAATAAATGGATGTTCAATAGTTTTTTTGCATGTGTGAATATGTGTGTGAGTAACTTTTGGATGACTGTCGGTGTGTAACAGGATGTATAGGTGTATCACTACATATAATGAGTGAGTATATGTATGAGTGACTATATAGAACTGTTGGTGAATGAGTGGATGTGTATATAGATGGTGGAATTACTGAATTGTTTGTTGTAACTGGTATGGGTATCTCCATTTTTTTGAAAATGTTAAATACTATTTTGAATATGTGTTTCAAGGCTTACATTACACTGAAAGGAGGTCTGTCACTCTGTCACAAGGATGGTGTCATCAGTGATGTCATGAGTGATGTCACTGACCATGTCATGAGTGATGTAATATGTGACGTCATCAGCAGTGCATTGCAGGCGCGCAAGTTATAGTGAGTCCAACTAACTATAACGTGGGAATTTCAATGGTTTTATGTCAGTAAAATTTCCAGCTAACTATAACTAGTGTGAAACCTATGTTTTTTTCAGTGAATTTAATAGGTTTTTTAAATGCTAATTCCTAACTATAACTGGTGTGAGACCTATGGTTTTTTCAGTGAATTTCATAGGTTTTTTAAATGCTAATTCCTTTCTATATCCAGTTTCTAACCTATGTTTTTTTTTTTTAATTTGCTGTTTTTTGTAAGTATTAATTTTAAAGTTTTTTTTTAATCATTTTTTTCTGGGGCGCTCTGGGGGCGCCCTCCGGTAAGCTCTCCGGAAAGCGCATCCAGAGCGCTACTTTCGTTTGTGAAAAAAATCTGAATGAAAAGTTAATAATAACGCAAAGCATTTCATACCATACAAAGAAAATAAGTTTTTTTTTATAAGGAAATGAAAATGATTTTGCATTTCCGTGAAACTATCAAGACGTCCCTTCGGCGCACCGCGTAAGCGCCCCCGGAAGCGCCTACGTTTGCGCCGTGTATGCGCCCCGGAAGTGCCTACGTTCGCGCCGCGTATGCGCCCCGGAAGCGCCTACTTTCGCGCTGCGTATGCGCCCCGGAAGCGCCTACGTTCGCGCCGCGTGTGCGCACCCGGAAGCGCTCCGGTGTGCGCAGCATCAGCGCGTCAAGTCATGTGACCTTAAAATAACACTTTTCATTGGTTGCTAACAGTTTTTTTTACAAAGAATGAAATCCCCACCCATTTCCTTCACTTCTTCTTTCACTTTTGTGACTGAAAGACCTGTTTTTTGCTCCTGGATCTTTCTTGGTTTACCATGGCTGCCAGAGAATCCAGCAGTGATGACGAACCTGAATTCATCAATGAACCTCCTCAACCAAAAGTGAAGGAGCATTTTATTTGGAATTTTTTTTAAATACCACCTAACCAAAAAAAGGTGAATGTTCCAAAAGTGGAGTGCAGGATCTGCAAACAAGTCCTGTCACAGGGTGACCCCCCAAAAAAATACTCTTTTGGGAACTTAACAATGATCCGGCATGTGGAGAGGAGGCACCCCCAGAATTTTGCCCGGGAAAGTGTCAGAGCTCTGGCACAAGAGGTTCCCAGTGATGGGGCCTCTATATCCACCGGAGGAGCAACTACTTCTGGGAGGGGACAATCGCAGGAGCTCGTGCCAAATATTCAACCTGCTTTTAACAATGCTGTCCTGAGATGCAGATACTGCAATCAACCCCTTACCTATGGGGAGCAAAGTGTACTGCTCATGGTTCGAGCATTGGAGAACCATCACTGCCGTTCCCAGCCCTAATGTTTTTTGTTTTTTTTGCTCCTGTTGAGCAGTTTCCATTCCCTGTTTTTGTTTCTGTTCTTAAAAAAAAAGAAGAAAAAAAAAGTTCTTTTCAGAACTACCTCCAATTCTCATCAAAGAGCTATATTCTTAAAAAAATGAAAAAGAGTAAGTGAAATGGATTGCATTGATAATGGAAAGGAAAATGAGTAAGAAAGAACAGATAGGTATGAGAGGAGAAAGGAAGTGAAGTAGGGGGACTGAAAGAAGGTGAGTGTAGGGAAAGAAAGTAAGGAGAAGAAGAGTGAATATGGGGAATGTGGATATTCAAAGAAAAAAATGTTGAAAAGGAACGGGGTGTGGAAGGGTAAGAAAAGATGCATTGCTGGAGTTGAAGACTGAAGGCTTCATTTATGAAGCCATGCGTCACTTTAACGCCACCAGAGCGTCACTTTTTGTGACGCATCAGTCCAGTAAAAAATGCACCTTATTCAGTCATATTTACAAAGTGGCGCATCTAGGTAGATGCGTCACTTTGTAAGCCCCTGCGCCACATTATTCCTACGTCAGGTGTAATGTATGAAAAAGGGATGTATTGACGCAAGAAAGGGTCGTAGAGGTGATGCAGTGAAATCTATGAGATATCACTGCGTCACTTTTACGACGCTGTTGCGTCCAAATCTTACGCCTGTTTCACAGCAGACATGCAGGCCCTTTCACATGGGGCTTGGCCCCATGTGAAAGGATACATTGCTGGAGTTGCTTCATTTTTGAGACACACTCCAGCAATGCATCACTTTTGCGCTTACAGATACGTCTAAAATACTGACGTATCTGTAAGAACTTCCAACATAATACGTCATAAATGTAATATGACGCATGAGTAGATTACTAAAGGCCTCATTTATGAGGCCATGCGTCACTTTAACGCCACCGGTGCGTCACATTTTGTGACGCACCAGTGCCGTAAATAATGCACCTTATTCAGTCATATATACAAAGTGACGCATCTAGGTAGATGTGTCACTTTGTTAGCCCCTGCACCACATTATACCTATGTCAGGAGTAATGTATGCAAAAGGGACGTATTGACGCAAGAAAGGGTCGTAGAAGTGATGCAGTGAAATCTATGACATATCACTGCGTCACTTTTATGACGCTGTTGCGTCCAAATCTTACGCCTGTTTCACAGCAGGCGTGCAGGCCCTTTCACATGGGGCTTGGCCCCCTGTGAAAGGATACATTGCTGGAGTTGCTTCATTTTTGAGACACACTCCAGCAATGCATCACTTTTGCACTTACAGATACATCTAAAATACTGACGTATCTATAAGAACTTCCAACATAATACGTCATAAATTTAATATGACGCATGAGTAGAAGACTGAAGGACTCATTTATGAGGCCATGCGTCACTTTAACGCCACCAGAGCGTCACTTTTTGTGATGCACCAGTGCTGTAAAAAATGCACCTTATTCAGTCATATTTACAAAGTGACGCATCTAGGTAGTTGCGTCACTTTGTAAGCCCATGCGCCACATTATTCCTACGTCAGGTGTAATGTATGCAAAAGGGACATATTGACGCAAGAAAGGGTCGTAGAGGTGACACAGTGAATAAACTGGGGGCCTCATTTATGAAAAGTGATGCATCACTGCGTGAAAACAGCGATGCGTCACTTTTCAGTGCGCACTCCTTACGACATTCCTGATGCGTCATATTTAATGTAGGACGAATCATGTCGCAAGGAGTTACAGATACATCAGTATTTCTGAGGTATCTGTAAGTGCAAAAGTGACGCATTGCTGGAGTGTGTCACAAAAGTGACGCAACTTCAGTAATGCATCCTTTCACATGGGGAAAGCCCCATGTGAAAGGGCTTGCGTCAGTCTTACGCCTGCTGTGAGGCAGGTGCAAGATTTTGACGCAACAGCGTCCTAAAAGTGACGCAGTTAAATCTCATAGATTTCACTGCGTCACTATTACGAGTCTTTTTGCGGGGGAATGCCCCCTCTGCATACATTATACCTGACGCAGGTATAATGTGGCGCAGGGGTTTAAAAAGTGACGCATTTACCTAGATGCGTCACTTTTTAAATATGGCGCAACGAGGCGCATTTTTTACACCGCTGGTGCGTCACAAAGAGTGATGCACTGGCGGCGCAAAACTGTCGCAAGGCCTTCATAAATAAGACCCTGGATTTTCCCCATGCTTCGCTCCCCAGTGCGCTCCCCGGTACGCGTACCGGGCGCTCCCCCCACGCAAATCGAAATTTCTTTTTTGTTTAAAATGCCCAGCGGGACCCTATTTTAGCCCCCACATCAAACCTAGGGGGTCGGGGGGGGTCTACCCTGCCCCCTTATAGTCATTTCCCCCTTTTTTTTATGCCACCTCTTGTGTCTCGATCCTACCGAGACACAAGATGGCGGCCGCTCCGGACTGTTTTGAATGTTTACAGACACCAGTGAACCAATCACCTTTCCGTGCGCAAGTCGCGTAGCACGCCCGGTGCGCGTACCGGGGTGCGCCTATATATATATATTTTTTTTTAACCTAAATTACTCAAAAACCACTGAAGCACATATCTTGAGACATAGCAAAGGCACATCGGGCTACCAGTCCCTACAATTTTGCCAAGTTTGGTGGAAATCGATTCAGCCGTTCGGGCTAAAAGTGAGGTCGACCGCCCTATAGAAATTAACATGGGGAAAACGTGTTTTGGGGCCCCCCTTTTATCTTGGCCCCCGCTTGACGCATCCCCCCCCAAACTTTCAGGGAAGGACCGGAGCTCGACGAGGCCATTTCGAGGAAATTTTCAGGCAGATTCGTCAACCGGCGCCAAAGTTATTCCAAATAGAATTTTGAGATTTAACATTGAAAAAAATCCTAACTATAACTACCTACTGGCGACGGCCAGTAGGTTATATATATGTATATATATATATATATATATATATATATATATATATATATATATATATATATATATATATATATATATTCACTAAAAAACCATAGGTTTTAGGCCTTATATAGTTAGGAATTAACATATAAAAAAACATTGAAATTCCTCCTATATAGTTAGCTGGATATTTTATTGATATAAAACCAATGAAATTCCACATATAGTAAGTTAGTTGCACTAACTATATATTTCACGCATCCACAATCCAATGCTGATGATGTCACATATTACATCGTTCATGACATGGTCAGTGACATCACTGATGACATCATCCATTGTCGGTGTGTTTTTGTAAAGTTTAAATATGTTTTACATATTGAAGAATGAGTGGATGTATAAGAGTATGGATGAAGGATTGGATTGTATAAGTAAGTAAGTATGTGTTAGTATATTTGTGAAAATGTAAGCTGTTTTGTGTTTAACTGTATAAATGAAGAAATCAAAGTGTGATTGATTCTTTACAGGACTGAGTAGGTGTGTGAGTAACTCCATGGATGAGTGGCAGTGTGTGAGTGTCTGCATAGGTGTATGAGTGCATATGATAGTGTTGTAATGATGAGTGACTGTATGTACGAGTGACGTTATGGGTGAATGAATGAATGTGCATGTAGGAATCAGTGAGTGCGTATGTAGTAAATGGTATTGGTGTGTCAATAAATTCAAAAATGATACTCTGTATTTTACACTAGGTGTAACAGAGGTTATATTAGAGTGTAAGGAGGTACATTGTATTATCACTTGAAGTATGTCATCAGTGGTGTGATCATTGATGTTAAATGAGCTGTCATCAGTGATGTCACTGCTGACCATGTCATGAATGATGTAATATGTGACATCATCAGCATTGGATTGCGGATGCGTGAAATATATAGTTAGTGCAACTAACTAACTATATGTGGAATTTCATTGGTTTTATATCAGCTAACTATATAGGAGGAATTTCAATGGTTTTTTATATGTTAATTCCTAACTATATAAGGCCTAAAACCTATGGTTTTTTAGTGAATTTCCAAGGTTTTTTAAAGGCTAATTCCTAACTATATATAGTCTATAACCTATGGTTTTTTCAGTGAATTTCATTGGTTTTTTAAAAGCTGATATATATATATATATATATATATATATATATATATATATATATATATATATATATATATATATATATATATATATATATATATATATATATTATGCCAGGGCCCTTCTCTTCTCTCTAAAGCCCTGGCCCATCCCCAACAATCAAGCCTAGTGTATGTGCTCCCATAAATCGACATACACTGAACACCCCTATAGGGAAATTATTTATTTATTTATTTATTTATTGTGCATCTTGTAACGCGCAAACTAAAACCCGAAGGTGTCAAGGCGCCTAACAAAAAGATCAGAAAGCGGGCACTCATGCACTTACATGTACGCTTGGACAAAGAGGCGTGTTTTAAGGGCAGCTCTGAAAGTTTGGAGGGAAGGGAGGGACCTAAGTTCTAATGGAAGATCGTTCCACCATTTAGGAGCCAAGAGGGAGAATGCCCTACCACCCCATCTGGCTTTCCGAATGCGGGGGATGTGGAGGAGAGAATGATTGGAGGAGCGGAGGTTCCTGCCAGGGTTGTAATAGGTCAAGATGGCTCTAATCCCTGTGGGGCTGCTTTTAGCCAAGGCCTTATAGACCATACACATGGACTTAAAAACGATCCGCTCCTTTATCGGAAGCCAGTGCAGCTGCTTCCTGGCCAGCGTGGCCGAAGAGCGTCGGGGAAGATCGAGGACAAATCTGGCTGCCGCATTCTGGACTACCTGCAAGCGCTGCATCTGACTCTTATTCAGTCCAGCATACAGCGCATTACAGTAGTCCAGACGCGATCCCAAAAGGGCGACAGCAAGTTGCCTTCTTGCCTGCTGGGAAAGGTAGTTCCTGATTTTCCTAAGAACATGGATTATACCCCAACAGGTCGATACCGTCCTATTGACCTGTAGGCGCATGTCCAGGGTAGTGTCAATCATCACCCCAAGATTTTTCGCCGAAGAAGTAGGCTTAGGGCAGAGACCGAGCGAGTCAGGCCACCACTCCATGGACCAAATATCTTCCCTTCCGCCGAACACCATCACCTCGGTCTTCTCCCCATTCAATTTCAGTGAATTGTAAATCATCCACTGGCCGACGGCCTCCATACAAGATCTAAATCTGGAGGCGGTCAGCTCGATTGACTGGGAGAGAGACACGAGGATCTGAGTGGCATCCGCGTAGGAAACTACCTCCATCCCAAAAGATCTAATAAGTCTGGCAAGGGGGGTCACATAGATGTTAAAAAGGGTGGGACTGAGCGCCGACCCTTGAGGGACCCCACATTGCACAGACAGGGATGGAGATAGAAATTTTCCCAGCATTACCCTCTGCTCCCTATGGTCGAGAAAAGAAGAGAGCAAACCCAGGGCTGCCCCCCGGACCCCAATCTCACCCAGTCGAGATGTTAAGACCCGGGGAGATAGGGTATCGAAGGCAGCTGTGAGATCCAGAAGGATCAGGAGGGATGTCCGGCCCTCATCCACACTCATGCGGATGGAGTCGAGAACCAGGGTGAGGGCGGACTCGGTGCTATGTTCCCTCCTGAAACCATGCTGGGAAGGGTCCAGGCAGCCTGAATTCTCCACAAAGGCAGCTAGATGCTCATTTAGATGGGACTCGAGCATCTTTGCAGGGGCCGGAAGCAGTGAGATGGGGCGGAAGTTTTTTAAAACCCCAGGATCTAGGGAGGGTTTCTTAAGAAGAGGTTTGACCACAGCATTTTTCCACTGCTGTGGAAAGACACCCTCCCTCATAGCCCCGTTCATGATCTCAAGAAGGGGGGTAGAAGAGATCCCCTACACTGCTTCATGATCTTAAGAGGGCAAGCATCTAGTGGAGACCCTGACTTGGTTTTATCAAGCAGCGTGTCGAGATCTTGTAGGGAGAGCGGGGGAAAAGATTCCAGATAGCCGGCCAAGGGAGGCTCTGCCGAGGGAACATCCGGGACTACAGTAACTGGTGGCTCAGCCGTTGAAAGCCTCTGAGACTCCAGAGCAGAGTAAATGTCCGCTATTTTGGACTGAAAGAAGCGAGCAATGTCATTACAGAGCTCCTGAGATGGAACAACTGGATCGGGGACCTGAAGAGATGTGAGAGAGACCACGATCCTGAAGAGCTCTTTGGGAGATGAGAGGGAGGAAGTCAGGGCCACAAAGTAGTCTTGTTTGGTCCTGATAATTTCCGACTTATATCTCTTGAGCAGGGTTTTGTGAGCTTCCCTGTCTTTGAGATCCCAACTGGCATGTTGGGAAATGTTGCTGCAAGGAGAAATATATGTGTTGCGTGGGTTTGATGGCTGCTTTAAAGAGGGAGAAAGGAAAACGAATTATGTTAATATCTTTGGCAAAAGAAGAGTTGCCATTTATTTCCGGGGACTTCCAGGTTCGATAGGCAACCCCTTTCTTCCCCGTGATGTTTGAGCACCCCTCGAGTCCCCTTGCCCCTGTACCCCACCCCCGCTCTCTCCCTTCCTCCCCCACTCCCAGCCCCCTGCTCTCCCCTCCCTGTCATGGCGGCGTTCGCTGACAATAGCCCAGCACCCGCCTCCCACAGCCTGATGTGCATGCTCCGGTTCTAGGGAGAGGAGGCCTTGCGGCGTTGGCCGTGGGCAAACAAATATTATTATTAATTCAGAAAAGGTTCATTTATTCACATACAACTAATTAATAGTTATTAAAAAGGCAATCCAAATAGAAGTTGCCACTACATATTACCAATTAAAACACTGAGAGAATAAGTGATGATAACAATTATAAATGAGCCTATTAAATTCCTATTCTTCCTGCAGCTAATATAATATATTTGACAATGTACACTTTTCTAACTTAAATGTAAACCTATTTGATTGCAAAACTGTAAGCCCATTTAAAGAAACATGCAATTGAATTTTAAAGCATTAGGCTGCCAATTGATGTTGATTAAATTACAAATACATGTACGTGTTTAAAAAGGTTACATTAGTCTTAAATCAACAGCATGAACAATTCTAGCGAGACGATGGGATGATGATGTTCACCTACCATACATCTTTTGACCCCTTGGCAGGAATTGGTTCCAGCAGCCATCTTGGATTAAATAATTCACACGGGTGGTTGTAGCGCGGGGGTAGCCAGGGACTGAGCCGGCCAGCGGCCCGTCCTCTCTCGGTGCGCAGGCAGCTGAGGAAAAGGACAGAAAGCCCGCCGGCAGGCTCTCGCCTCCCGCGCGGTCTCTGCCTGTCTCCTCCCTCAGTTTGAGGGGAAGTGCTGTGACCGCGCTCCACTGACAGCACCAGAGGGAGGCGGCCAGCGCTCCCTCCGCGGCAGGCACCGGACCTCCCTGGGCAGACATGACGGGCTGACCTGCTCCCGAAGCGGACCGAGCCGAGTCATGATGAAGGGCGGGGGCAGGCATTGCCAGCCGGCCGCGCTGGGATTGGCCGGCCGGCCCCAGCACTTCCAGGTCGCCGCGGGCAGAGCGGCGGCCCCATTTCAGGCAGGCAGGCGGGGACAGTGCGCGCACGCGTGCACGCTTATAGATATATAATTGATTTTAAATGCAATTTTCTTAGCAAATACTGGACGGATTTACATCATGTAAAAAAAAGCATAATCTGCGAACCAGTCTCTTCCATTTTACCAAATTTCAAATAATTCCGTTCAGCCGTTCGGGCTGTAGCCGAGTCTAAAGGTCCTATGGAAATTAACATGGGGAAAACACGTTTTGGGACCCCCCTTTTTTCTCAGCCCCCACTTGACGAATCCCCCCCAAATTTTCTGGGAAGGAGCGGAGCGGAGCGAGCCATCTTCTTTGAGAAATTTGCGAAGATTCATCAACCAGCGCCAAAGTTATTCCCAATAGAATGTTGGGGATTTCCTATGGAAACAGGTCCTAACTATATATACCTACTGGCTACCGCCAGTAGGTAATATATATATTGGGCAACTAACTACTAACTAACTACAAACAACCAAGTTATTGGATTAACACAGTCCACCCATTCACCGGCAACATCGAGGAACTGCTGTCACAGGCGGTCTGGGATTTCCCGGGTGAGCGGCGTCCGCTTTGACTTTCGCCATCTGCCTCGATAACAATCGGCATGAGGGTGTGGAAGTAGGGGACCCAAGGACATTTGTTTGCAACACTATCGTGGGTTGCCTTTTCCCTGTGGCACATCTGACAACAACAAGATGCACGACGGGATCAGTGGTCCGCAACAGAGACTACTGTGACGTCAGCGCAAGTATGTGCAGCAGTTGGGCCTCTCGTTACATAATGGGAGGAGCTTGTTACCTCTTAAAGGAATCACCTCACACGAACTGCGGCATCTGAAGAGGCTTGACGCCGAAACCGGTCATGCTGACTCTTGTTTTAATAAATGTCCTCAACGAACCCCGCTGTGTCCCTTCCCTTTCTTCTAACAGGAGAGGATCTGTGGCATATATATATATATATATATATATATGGCATATATATATATATATATATATATATATATATATATATATATATATATATATATATATATGCCACAGATCCTCTCCTGTTAGAAGAAAGGGAAGGGACACAGCGGGGTTCGTTGAGGACATTTATTAAAACAAGAGTCAGCATGACCGGTTTCGGCGTCAAGCCTCTTCAGATGCCGCAGTTCGTGTGAGGTGATTCCTTTATATATATATATATATATATATATATATATATATATATATATATATATATATTCCAGATTGAGATCTTGCCAGATAGATATATATATATTTAGGCAGATAAGACAGATAAGACAGATAAGACAGATAAGACAGACAGACAGACAGACAGACAGACAGACAGACAGACAGACAGACAGATAGATAGATAGATAGACAGATAGATAGATAGATAGATAGATAGATAGATAGATAGATAGATAGATAGATAGATAGATAGATAGATAGATAGATAGATAGATAGATAGATAGATAGATAGATAGATAGATAGATAGATTAGGAATAGAAAGTTATAATGAAACTGACACGTTCACAATTAATAATATTATCTAAAAATGAATTACAAAATTAAATAAAAAATGTTACGCATCACTTACCTGTTACTGTCATCTCAATGTCGAGCTGTTCTTTTGGTCATGAGGGTGAAGTATGTCCTGTTGCTGGTCAATGACAGCACAGATGTTTGCAACCTGCTGCTGGGGAATGTTGGTGTGTCAGCATGCAGCTGTGCTGTAACTGCCTCCAGCAGAGTGTGCCCTCTGCAAGGCAGTATCTATTGCCGAGCCAGCTTCCTGCTGACAACCTGAGTGGTAGGTAGCACAGCACATTGCATACAATTGCCCCCACCTCTTTCTCATAAAAAAATTTGTGGGTGTCGATTGGAGTGGGAGCTGCCTACCTCTGCCATAAGTGGGAGTGGAGATGGGTGACAATTTAAAAACAAAAGCAGTATATCAAGAAAACATACAAATAACAAATAAAAGCACAAAACAATGAAAGCAGAACAGATTGTGAAAAATATTTTTTTAAATGGGCAGGTGAAAAACAAAAGCAGTATATCAAGAAAACATACAAATACCAAATATAAGCACAAAACAATGAAAGCAGAACAGATTGTGAAAAATATTTTTTTAAATGGACAGGTGCAGAGGAAATTGACAAACTTAAGTGCTAAATCTTGCTTTCATTTTAGAAGTTCTACCAATGAAAACAACTGCAGATACAAATGTAAGGTGCACAGGCTATATTTAGACTTTCTTGCTTCAGTTAAAAACTTATAATAACTGATAAAACCCCCTAAAACACCGGCACAACCACAACCTAAAATGCCATTCATAGAAAGGAAATTGAGAGAGAAAGATGATTTTTTTTCTGAAGCAGCCAACACAATGTAATTTTGTTCTGCAAGGAAAAAAGACTGCTCTAAGAGGATTCTGCTTGAGTTTTGTTGTTTAGGGATGTTAGTAAAATATTGTTTCTCTTTCTTTTTTGTTGTTGCCTACAGTTGGGTTTGCTTGAATTAAGGGTGCAGGGGCTGAGCTGTTTGTTGTATTGGAGCCGGGCCTTTCTTGCGCGCTTTCTTTCCCGTTTTATGGGTTTGACTGCCGCAACTGCTGATATATGAGGGTCCTCTGGGTCATCTGGTTGAAGGTCTCTTAGATTTAGTTGTGCCACAGGCTCTGTTTTCACTAATGCATCGTTGGTGTCGTTTGTTCCTTCCGTTTTTGCTTTGCTGCAATTTGCTCTTGCATCTTGATCGGCATATTTTTGGGGGATTACGAACTGCTTGCTGTTGTAAGATTGTTTGACTGCCCCTAGGGCGTCTTTTAAAATTTCCGGGAGGGTTGCCAGTTTCTCAATTATTGGGCTGCAGCAGCAGATAGTTGATTGTTTGAGTGTCTTTGTTGATGCAAATTTTCTCTTTTTGTTAATAGTGATATTATTAAATCTAATTTACTGTTTACGCCAGAGATGTGACTGGCGATAAGATTTTTAAGATCGATTTGGACGTCCATTTTGTGTGACTGAAAATGTAAAACCCTTATAGCTTGCTCAAGGGCATGGATCAGTGATTGGGCCCATTGCACGTTGGGGTAATCTTCAATGTGCTGCACCGGGGCCTCCGACCCAAGGCTTGACCCACTTTCTGAGGAGATGGTTATTGGTGAGGAGAGAATTGGTTGCTTGATTGTTATGGAGCTGTGACCGGCCTCTGCTAGATCTGAGTACTGGAGGTCTTGTTCGCCCTGTGGGCTTAGAGGAATAGATGAAACCAATTTAGATATCCTTTGTGACGTTCTTTGCCTTGAGCCAGGGCTTTGGCGTTCGTTACCTGACCGTTCCATTGTAGTGATTCCAAGATTTCAATCACATTAGAGTCGCTTATGTTGGAGAATGATTTACTACACACTGCTTCCTTTGGAGCTGCATTTGCTACGGATTGTATTAAATTTATTTTTTCCTCCTTGGTCCATTTTGTGTTTGATCGGCCCGCTTCCTTGGGACCGAGTGGTAGTTTACCGACCTTTGGATTTGCTGTGGGTGTTAGTCCCTTCGATGCAGCTTTTGATGAAAAACTGAGGTTGAATTTTTCACGTTCACTATTGTCCCCCGTGGGGGGCTCGGACTCAGTTGCTTCCGCTGGTTGTTGTTGATTTTATTCCTGTCACATTGAGATTTTTAGCAGACGCTTCCATTTTTGTAATGAGGGTTATGACTGGAGTTTTGGGTGCAAACTGATGCACCTGAGCTGTTGTTGTCACTGAATTCCTGACCCCTGTATGCACCACAATTTTCTCCGACAATGATTTATTCTGTGATGCGGTGGCAAAATTTGCAGAGGTGCCTGGGGCAGTGGCTTGTGATTTATCCGGCTGCATTGGGCTTGGTAGCAGATAGGATTCTTTTGAAGGAAGGTAAATTGCCGCCATTGGGTCTTTAAAAAAAAGAATTTTCGAATCCCTGTTTGAATATTAGGAGTTGGCTTTGTTTTTGATGTTGGGCTGGGTGCTGAGATCAGCCTCTCCCTTTGGCCCGCTCCGTTTAGTGTTTTGTTGGATAAGGAGTCCTCCTCTTTTGATGGATTGAATTTGGATTTTTTATTTGTTTTTTTACCTGGTTTTTAGCCTATCGCTACTTGACGGACTGTTCCTGATCTCATTTGTGCTGCTGCAATTTTCTTAAGGGCTCTGAAGCGGTTTGGGGGTTGGTGGACTGGGGGGGTGGACTAGTAGGCTTGAGGGTTTGAGGCGTTTGCTTGGGGCCCTGCTTTCGTCCCGGGCAGTCTTGGTCTAGCGGCTACTACTGGAAGCAAGCTGTGATGGGACCTGCACCGCTGGCCATGGCGCCCTTGCCTCTCTCCTCACCTCGCTCCTCCTTCCTCCTTCCCCTTCTCCTTCATGAGACTCGCAGCCCCAGCTCTCACCCTTGTCGCCCTATTCACCACTGCGGGTGTAGCTTGCTTAAAGGGGCTTAAGGGGGCTTAAGGGGGCTGGGGGGGAGCTTGCTGCAGATTAAACCAATGGAAGGTGCTTTGGGGCTTGGGCTTGGAGCTCAGCGCTTGGGGCACCAGGGGCCAGATGGTTTCTCTGTGGCGCTGGGAGCCACGGGTTCAAAAGCACCACAGTCAACTGTCCCCCCAACGAGACTGCCTCACCTGCTTCATGCCGTGGCCCAGGCGATGCAGCTTCCAGCTCGGCTCGGGGTGATGCAGGCGGTGGGGGATATATCTGTGGTTCTGCTTGGCCGCTAAACCGCTGTTTTTTCCCGGGCTCCCGTTGGGCGACTCCAACCACTCACCGCCGATATGGGCGCGGGCCAAGGCTGGCGGGAGAAAGCTCACGGTCGGGGACAGCTGTGCATGGGCGGATCGCTGAATGAGGGCGGGCTAACCCCTCGGCTCAGCCGTGCCAAATCCCCGTGGTCTCAGGCAGCATGACAACCTGCGGCCACCGGCCCACCTCGCTCCTCGCTCCACTGGGCTCGTCAACGGGCGAGCCGGCTCTCTGCAAACTGTGGACTGCAAACTGCGGACTGGATCACTCGCTGAGTAGAGAAAGAACAAAAATGACAGTGTGTTTCATTGGGACAATGAGTCATGGATCTATGTAGAGGAATTCTCTGCCATTTGATCTACATTTTCGGCAATTTTTGGCACTGAATTGGTAAGCAATTGATTTAGTTTGTGTGCTTGGATTTTATGCCAGGCTCTGTTTGAAGATGATGAGTTTGTAGGGGAGCAGGATAGTGTATTTTGAGAGGATATCTGCCATTTAACGGCAAACAGTCTGTCCAGATTAGTGGAATATTAACTTGGTCATTGATTTAAGGGTTATTAGAAAAGATTGCATCTAACTTGTGTCCTGCTTGATGGGCGGGGCCCTTTGTTATTAGCGGAAATCCCATACCATTCATTGACTGTATCAATCTGATAGAACCCAAGTCTGAGCAGCAAGTGAAAGTTGATATCTCCCAGGACCAAGAAGTTAGCATTCAGCACAGAGGACTCCAATTAGGCACAAAGTGGCATATTATCAAGAAATGGCGTTAAAATTATCGCCCCTTTAGCAGCAGGAAACTGCCGCTAAAGTGGCTATAATGGACTTGATAATATGCCCTTGTGAATTCCTATAGAAGCCCATGTTCTGGTGTGAACATGGGCTTCTATTGGAATTCTCTACGGCGATAATCTTAACTCCGTTCTTGATAATATGCCCCACAGTCTGTCCCCAAACCTGTCTCTCGTCCCGGAGGCCAATACACCAATAGGCCATTGAAATCTGTGTCTTCTGAATTTCGATAGAAAAGACCAGAGCTTCAAAACCGTCCCCAGATGCTGGTGTGAAAGCCGCCTGGAAATGCTTGCGGTAGAGGACCAACAGCCCTGCTCCTCTTTTCTCCACTTGTCTATCTAAACGGAACATATTGTACCCTGAGAGGGTGGCAGCTGCCATTTCTGACATGAGTTGAGATTTGCCCAGGTACAGTAATAGATATAAGATCCGCTTGGTACATCAGTACAAAGTCCTGGAATTCAATAAGATGCTTATTAGGGAACTGGTGTTCAAGATACAATTTACACTATTGCAGATGGGGGAGTTAGTCAAATTAGATTTGTATCTCGAGCCCTTTAGTTTGTAAGGGGGCTCTAATGGTTCAGATAAAAAACATATCGCTTCAGAGCAGCTACATGCCGTTTCAGTATGATCTGTTAGCAAAGAGGGAAATATTTTAGGGAAATATGGGGTCTTTCCTTCAGATTAAAGGTTAAGAAGTGTTTCTCTCGAATAAGTCAGCGTCTTTGCTAAGTCTGGATTCAACCAGCCAGGGGGACAGGTGCTCTGGACACGGTCCAGGCGCAGATGAGCGCAGACGAACTTGCCTTGGGCATGCCAGCGGCGCGCTTGCTGCACACAGATGTGCTGCCAGAAGACTTTTGAAGCTCGTCATCAGAGGGGCGTGACCCGAGGTGTGGCAAGCACTGGTCCTGGTGCACGCAATTTGTAAAACAGGTGAGGGAGAAATAAAAACTACCCGAGGACCAGCAAACCTCTGATCTCTGTCACAGGCTTCCCTGCACCAGAGCACTACTGGTAAAGCAATACTAAAATGCAATGATATGGGTGAACACAAAACATGAGTTAATGAAAAGTGCTGAAATGGGCCAGAGCCCTTCTTCAAGATGGCACAAAATACGGAAAGTGAAAGTAGCATCAACCTTAACTAGATCTTTGATTACTACAACGCATCTCTGAATTGACCAATAAGCAGAAGTATAAAGCCATGATGGTGAGTGAAAGTGCTATTTACTGATACCCATAACCTCCCCCCTCATCTCCAAATTTCTGTCTGGGACCTCAGTACCCCCAATAGACTCTGACCACATCCCAAACCATTATAAACCAAGTAGCCCTCAAACCCTCCGTACCCTGATTCTATATGTGCATTGGAAGCCACCTATGGCTCAAGTGCTAAACAAGTTCATTTGGCCCCATGATAAATGGAGTAAATAAGGGCCTAGCTGTAAAGCAAAGAGGAAACAGGAAGTATCACTATCATCACTGACTCTGAGAATGATGGATTCTGATAGCATTTCAGTAGCACTTGCACTTCCTTTACGCATCTTTGTGTATTTCCTGCAACACGTATGCATTCCTCATAAAGACAGTAGCAGATGCCAATCATGAAACAGATATCCTGAAGTGTATTGGCAGTATTTCCATAACGTTTACTACCATTTCTCCACTTCCTATCCATCCCTCTAGCTTGTATGGAGCACACAACTGCATGGAGGCACAAGGTTAGCATTGGTAGCACTGGTAGGGGCGGGGGGGGGGGGCAAAATGGTGCTTTGAAATTACTCTATTTTGGTGTTTGAATTTTGTCACACTTTTTGGAGAAAAAAAATCTCACTTTTATATGAGATTGGGGTTTCCAAAGGTGGTTAGTGGTGACCTTACAGGTGCAAAGACATTTCACTGGTTCCAGATTTAGTGCATATGACACATCTTTGCCTTCTAGCCTTCCAAGGTTGGTAAATTATGTATCATTAGAATACGTTTACACGAAATTAAATTCTCATTTATTTATTCAGTCAGTCAAAAAGTCTTCATTGCAATTCTTCATCATAAAAGACATTCTAAAACAGTAATTCATGATCCATACAACATAAATAATCATCATATACAAAAGTCTTTCTAAAACCCAGACTACACTGGCACTAAAATATTAAAACAAACTAAATATAGAATTAAATATACAATATGCAATTGACTTAGACATAATTGTAGACAATCAGTTTTAAAAAACTCAGTGTGAGCGGCTAAACCTACATTTGTACCCCCCTAATTCCCTCAAACCGGTAACCATAACATTAATCACCGTATAAACTAAGCCCCAGTTTTTTTATCCAGAGGACCCATGCCCAGAAATTTTGCAATACTAATTACAACTATTTCAGTGGTATCATACCTCAATATTCTACTGGCAACCTTCGCTGAGCTTGTGCCCATAAGCCTACACACAGGTTTTAACCATACGCGCCTAGGTTAGTAGTAAGCGTGGCAAACAAATAGAAAATGATCAATGGATTAGATGTGATCAGAACAGAATACACATTTGTCACTACCATCAAAACTCCATCTACTGGAAAGCCATCGTAGAGGTAATGAGCCTAATCTGAACTGATGATACAATTTACGGTCTAACAGCTTTGTAATAAGGTCCCAATACTCTTCCAGGCGGGGATCGTCTTAATGCCAAGGGAGGTTGCTGTCAAAGACTGCCTAACTGGGACCAGTACCTCTTAGTTTTAATCATTTCCCAATACACATAACTAAAAATCTTTTTAGAGGGGAACACAGCTGTATCTGGGTTAGCCCAAAGGTCCCCCATCCTCATACTTGTCAGTAATAATTTAATTTCAGCCAGCCATGAGAACGTATAAGAGCCACCCTGCCCCTTAACTTCCTGCAAAGCTTTGGCATACAAAGAGAGTTCAGGAGTGGTCCATAGGCGTCTCCAGAACGTCAAGGGTCTATACCGTGCCACGTCCTCCCCTGCCTGGCAACCAAAATCCACAAGTAGGGGAATACACAGCGGGGATTGGGGTAATCCCACAGCCGACCTCAAAAATGTATTCTGTGCAACCGTGATAGGGGACAGGTTACTAAAACCCCAGAGTTCGGCACCATACAGGATTGCGGGCAGGATCTTAGAGCCATAGATTTTAATAAGTGGGGCTATTGGTTTAGTAAGAGACTGCCTTATTTATTCACAAATAAATAATTCAGAAAATTACTACTGTGGTACATTGAGTACTCCAATACATCACATTTAATCGTGAAGATTATCTAGTAGGTAGAAAAATCATTTATGTTTTCTCCACAAGGAAAATATTTTCCTCATGGAGAAAACCATTTCATTACTCTCCCAATAAATATGGAATAGATTCCTCTCCACAGTTCCTTAAAAAAGCATCTGCAATTCAAAAGGTCTTGCATTGACCCGAGTTTGAGCTATTGGTATTGTAAATGACAATGCCTTTTATTTATGTTTTGGTTTTTAAAACACATAGAAAAGGCATTGTCATTTACAATGCCAATAGCTTAAACTCTCACAAATGCGAGACCTATTGCATTTCAAATGCTTGTTTAAAAGTGTGTATTGGGGAAGGGGGTTGCAAACAGAAGGTAGTAGAATGAACGTAGATGGGCACGGTGTGGGTAGTCAAAACCGAGAGTGTGAGTGTGGTGAAGCAAACATGATGGCGCGGTAGGGGAACTGGCACGGTGGGCATAGGGAAGCAAAAGATAAACAAGAGCAATGTGGCAAGCGGGCGGAGAAAAGTAAATGAGTAAGAGCAAAGTTAAGCTTGGGGAGAAAGCACACCCTTAACAGAAACTGGAGAACTAACTGCTCAGTAAAGCTCTCTGGTCGGGTTTGTGCTTGCGGTTGTGAGAGAGTGTGTCCAAAGAGACATTTGCAGCCAGAGTTTCTTTCTTTTTTGGATCCATTTCACAGAGGAACCAATCATGAAAAGATGGTAAGAACCCTTTGTTGTAGTCGTGGGGCCTCATTTACGAGAAGTGAAAGAGACGTGAAAGAGACGTGAAAGCAGCGATGCAGCACTTTTCAGTGCACCTTCCTTGCGACACCAATGATGCGTCATATTTACCCATGTGAAAGGGGTATACAGACATAATATCGACTCAAAAATATAGAATGGCACAAATATCGAAGTAAAAATATAGAATGGACAAAATATCGTATGGACAGAATATAGTGCTGAAAAATATCGTTTTGAAGGTAAGTAATTTAATACCGATTTTTAAAATATAGAAAGTTAAAATATCGAAGTATATAATATAGTAATTAAGATATATTGAATTTTTAATAATATCGAAAAAAAATGTAAATGTATTTCTTTATGTTATTTAATTTTTGTGAAATGTAATTCTGTAGCGGGTCTCCGCTTTACTACTACTATATTGAGAAAAATCCTAATTTTAAGACTTTCGGTATTCACAGAAGGAATTTAGGCATCCTAAAGTTAGTAGTCCTAACTTTACTACTACTAAATTGAGAAAAATCGTAATTTTAGGACTTTTCAAGTGCAATCTGTGAATACTAAAACAGTAGTAAGTTTAGGATTGAGTCTTAAGTTCATTCTGTGAATCGGGCCCAAAATTTTTACTTCGATATTTTTTTTGTCTATATTTTTGTATTCTATATTTTTTCAGTGATCTGTGAAAGGGCCTGCATCACCCTTACGCCTACCATGAGGCAGGCGTAAGGTTTTGACGCATTGAGTCAGCAACGTCGGAGTCCAGGAGAAGGCACTGGAGTGGATCATCTCCTTCCTCGCCGGAAGGACACAGAGAGTCCGCCTCCCTCCGTTCAGATCTGAAGCCACCAAAGTCATCTGCGGCATTCCTCAAGGCTCCTCGCTCAGTCCAACCCTCTTCAACGTCTACATGAGCCCCCTCGCAGACATCGCACGCCAGCACAACCTCAACATCATCTCCTACGCCGACGACACCCAGCTGATCCTCTCCCTCACCAACGACCCTGCCACCGCCAGAGCCAACCTTCACGAAGGGATGAAAGAGGTAGCTGAATGGATGAAGAACAGCCGCCTGAAACTGAACTCGGACAAGACGGAAGTCCTCATCCTGGGATCCTCACCCGCCGCTTGGGACGACTCCTGGTGGCCCCCGCCCTAGGCAGTGCACCCAAACCAACAGACCACGCACGCAACCTGGGCTTCATCCTGGACTCCTCCCTCTACATGACCAGACAAATCAACGCCGTCTCCTCGTCGTGCTTCAACATCCTGCGCATGCTACGTAAGATCTTCCGGTGGATCCCTACCGAGACCAGGAAGACGGTCACTCAGGCCCTCGTCACCAGCCGTCTGGACTACGGCAACTCCCTCTACGCCGGAACCACCGCCAAACTCCAGAAGAGACTCCAGCGGATCCAGAACGCCTCAGCACGACTCATCCTGGACATCCCACGTCGCAGCCACATCTCCGGACACATGAGAGACCTGCACTGGCTCCCGGTCAACAAGAGAATCACCTTCCATCTCCTCACCCACGCACACAAAGCCCTACACAACCAAGGCCCAGGATACCTCAACAGCCGCCTCAACTTCTACGCTCCCAAACGCCAGCTTCGATCGACCAGTAACGCCCTCGCCGCCGTCCCCCACATCCGAAGAGCCACCACAGGGGGACAGTCCTTCTCCTACCTCGCCGCCACGACATGGAACTCCCTCCCCACCCACCTCCGCCTGACCCAGGACCACCTCGCCTTCAGGAAACAACTCAAGACCTGGCTATTCGAGCAGTAGCGGACCCCCCTCCTGGGTGAGAAGTGCGCTATACAAATACGATGATTGATTGATTGATTGAGAAGTGGCGCAGCGAAATCCCATAGATTTTGCTGTGCTACTCCTACGACCCCTTCTTGTGTCAGACCGCCCACCCTGCATACATTATACCTGGAGCAGGTATAATGTAGCGCAGGTGGTTTACGAAGTGACGCATCTACCTAGATGCGTCACTTTGTAAATATGGCGCAACATGGCGCATGTTTTACGCCACTTGTGCGTCACAAAAAGCTACGCACCAGTGGTGCAAAAGTGACGCAGGGGGTCATAAATGAGCCCCATGGTTTTTAGCAAGTGAGCGGAGGAGCTAACCTCAAGCATATTCATATTTAACATATATGTTTGTTCAGAAAATAAACACGCCAGATCTAGCGTAATATTTACCTCACGCACCTTTGACTTCCCTAAAAGTATTGCTGAGTTGCCCCCTTCTGTCTCTCATGGCCCCGGAAGAGCTCCCCGTTTGCTACAAGTGAAACAAGTGGTAGTCACAACTGCACATGAGAGACCCTCCTGCTCTCCTGCAATTAGAGAAAATCATTTAAGAAAATAGTAGTTACAGACTAAATAAGACGTACAGTGTATCAACCTAAGTAAATGGGCTAGTCCTCTTGGGAGGTTACAAATGTAGACAAGGCGGTACTAAGGAGGGACTAACAAGCCTAATAACGAATCAGAAGCCAGCATTTACAAAGGACAATGACACAAGCCAATGACAAATATGGGCAGAGAGTGGGCGGGGCTTCAAGTACATACTCCAATACAGCATGGCTCGCAGAGCAGCTCATGCTCTGCCCAGGTTCGACCTAAAAATGTCATGTTACTGCATGTTGAGGGGCTAGCTGTCAGTTGTTTGGGAATACCCACACACCTAGGGGGTGGTGGGCAGGATGAGCAACATTTTGCAGTTTGCACAACTAATAAACACCTTCCTTCCCACCACAACTCTAAAACAGTGAATAGAGAAAATTCCTGATCCATAAAGGTACTTTGTGAACACCAAACTTCACTGCACCTTCTGTGTCCGAAATGAACCTGAAAGTGTGTTCCATGGAGTCTGACTTGCAAAGCATACATGCTTTATAATTTATTGCTGATGGCCTAACATTCTCCCCTGCTTGCTTTGCTGGCTGCTTCATTATCAAAACACATTAATCCCTGAAGTAAACATGACACCAAAGTCTAACAGTTCTCTTTATATGTAGATATTTGATATATGCCGAGGGCGAGTTACATGAAAGTCAATACTGCTCCACAATGAAGTATTGATTTTAGTTGTAATAAGGCAGGGGAATGAATTTATTGTGCTACCAGTCGACCATGAGAAATCTTTGAAAATCAGCAGATTAAACACTGAAACCAGCTGCAGCTCGCATCTGCAGGAAGGGCATCGGCGTCCTCACATGATGAGCTGTATTGTCAATTAAAAAATGTAGAACCAATTCAAACATTGACGTTCCCTGTTTAGACAATTGGATTGAGTAAAATATTGATCCCACTGAAGGAAGTGTTTAAATTGCATACCAGCAAAACGGTTCGAACTTAACATTTATTAACAAGTAAAATGAAAACAAAGAGCAATCAAGGGAGAACAAGAAGGCATAAACATCTGGGCCAACTTCCGGCATTGTGTTTCCAGTGGATCTAATTGTGCCTCGCTGACAGATGGAGAGCGTATCACGCGCTTGTCTCTGCAAAGATACATTTTAACCAAATGCAGGGGGGCAGCGAGAAGAGCAAAATGCACCCCACTTTGAACACGACCCCAAATAACTCTGAGTAAGTGAGTGAGGGGATGTAGCCTGGCACTCCTTCAGTTGCTTCTCAGAGGAGATCCTGAAAACACTGTGGTCAAGTCATGCATTTTATTGTGCATTCACAGTGATTTTGCTCATCCATCCATCTATCCACCCTACTATCTGCATTCCTTCCTTCCTTCTCTCATCCAGCCGTCCTTCTCCTCACCCATAATTCAACTATCCATCAATCTTACCCATCAATTCCTCCCGTCGCCCTTCATATTCAGAATTTACACAGAGAGCATGTGCACTTTAGAACTGATCAGCAGTGGCAAAGTGCCCAGAGTCCAAAAGCCAACAAAAACAGGTCATAAAATTGGGAGGCAAAAACTCGGTCCACAGACACGCAACTGAACTCTGGGACCTACTCGACACTGCGTCACCTGACATCGCCTTCCTTACAGAAACATGGATGAACACATCATCAGCACCCGACATCGCTATAGCCATACCGGGCACTTACAAGATCATCCGAAAAGACCGCACCAACCAAACAGGAGGAGGCATCGCCATCATCCACAGGAACACCATCAAAGTCACGACCAGCTCCGACGATAATCTTGCTACCGCCGAACATCTCCATTTCCAGATCCACACTGACCCTAGGACCACACTTAGAGGCACCCTCATCTACAGGCCCCCAGGAACCCACATTCAATTCAGCGATGACATCACTGACTTCATCAGCCCACATGCCCTCGCCTCCGAGAACTACATTCTATTAGGAGACCTCAACTTCCACCTTGAAAACAAACACGACAGCAACACCAGCTCCCTTCTGGACAACCTGGCCAATCTCGGACTCAAACAACTTGTGGACACCCCCACCCATGTAGCCGGGCACACGCTCGACCCTATCTTCACCTCCAGCAAGCACATCTCCTTCGACAGCACCACAGCTCTCCATTGGACAGACCACAGCTGTGTTCACTTCAGCTACAAAACCACCTTGACCAACACCCGCCCACAACCTATTCCTCGGAGAAACTGGAACAAAATCACCTCCGACCAACTCCTCACATCACTTAACCAAAACCCTCCCACCCTCTCATTAGACCCAAACCAAGCGGCCACCAAACTCAAGCAATGGATCACACACAGCGCTGACGAATTAGCACACCTGAAAAAGCACCAGATCAAGTCAGGCAGCAAAAAAGATCCCTGGTTCAATGATGAACTTAAAAAATCCAAGAATCTATGCCGCACCCTTGAGAAAACATGGAGAAGAAACCCAACCACTAACAACATGGCCACCCTCAAGGCAGCCACCCGCAAGCACCACCAACTGATTCGAACCACCAAGAAATCAGCTTTCAAGGATCGTCTCGACAACCACGCCCACAACAGCAAGGAACTTTTCAACATCATCAAAGAATTCACCAACCCCGCCGCAGCATTTAACGACATCACTCCCTCCCAAGACCTCTGCGATGCGCTATCCTCCTTCTACAACAAAATTACCAACATTCACAACAGCTTCAATAACGCTCCCGGCGAACAACCCTCCCCACCCCCCTCAGATCCTACTCCCGGCGAACAACCCTCCCCACCCCCCTCAGATCCTACACCGCCAACTAACAACCTCAGCGCCTGGAACCTAATCACCACCGAAGACACCATCCCCCTAATGAACTCAATCCACTCTGGCTCGCCAACCGACCCCTGCCCCCACCACGTCTTCAACAAAGCTGACTCCACTATCGCACCCCATCTCCGTGACATCATCAACTGCTCGTTCAACTCTGCCATCTTACCAGAAAGCTGGAAACCCGCCGAACTTAGGGCCCTCTTGAAGAAACCCACAGCAGACCCCTCGGAACTTAAAAACTACCGACCCATATCCCTCCTCCCCTTCCCCACCAAAGTCATTGAGAAAGCCGTCAACAACCAGCTTGCCGCCTTCCTTGAATCTAACAAATCCCTCGATCCCTCTCAGTCCGGATTTCGAGCCAAACACAGCACTGAAACCGCCCTCATTGCAGCAACAGACGACATTTGAACACTACTGGATAACGGAGAAACAGCGGCCCTCATACTACTCGACCTCTCGGACGCCTTTGACACAGTCAGCCACAGCACCCTTATACAACGCCTCAGCAACATCGGCATACAGGGAAAAGCCTTGGACTGGATCATCTCATTCCTCGCCGGGAGAACTCAAGGGTCCAACTTCCCCCATTCATCTCAGAGACCACTGAAGTCATCTGTGGAGTACCACAAGGATCATCACTCAGTCCCACCCTCTTCAACATTTACATGAGTCCACTCGCCTCCATCGCGCGTCAACACAACCTTAACATCATCTCTTACGCTGACGACACCCAGTTAATCCTTTCCCTCACCAAAGACCCTAACACCGCCAAAACCAATCTTCACGAATGCATGAAAGAAGTAGCCAAATGGATGAAACATAGCCGCCTAAAACTCAACTCAGACAAAACGGAGGTGCTCATCCTAGGACCCTCCCCCTCTGCATGGGACGACTCTTGGTGGCCTTCCACTCAGGGCACGGCACCCACACCCACAGACCACGCACGCAACCTGGGCTTCATCCTAGACTCGTCTCTCTCGATGTCCAGACAAGTCAATGCAGTCTCATCCTTCTGCTTCAACGTACTTCGTATTCTCAAAAAGATCTTCCGCTGGATCCCCCTCGAAACAAGAAAGACTGTCACCCACGCACTGGTCACGAGTCGACTAGATTATGGTAACACACTATACGCCGGAATCACAGCAAAATTACAGAAAAAACTCCAACGCATCCAAAATGCATCAGCGAGACTCATATTGGACATCCCTCGCCAAGATCACATCACCGATCACCTAAAAGACCTCCACTGGCTTCCCGTCAACAAGAGAATTACATTCCGTCTTCTCACCCACGCAAACAAGGCCCTCTACAAACTAGGACCCGAATGCCTCAACCCTCGACTGTCCTTCTACACACCCACCCGCCAACTTAGATCGTCCAATCAAGCCCTCGCTGCAGTCCAGCGCATCCAAAAATCCACCATGGGTGGCAGATCCTTCTCCTTCCTGGCGGCCAAGACCTGGAACTCACTCCCCACTCACCTCCGCCTTACTCAAAACCACATCTCCTTCAGAAAAGAACTTAAAACCTGGCTATTCGACAAAAATTGAACCCCCTTCCCCAAGCGCCTTGAGACCCTCTGGGTGAGTAGTGCGCTATATAAGTCCATGAACTTGAACTTATCTCTGGAAATGGAAGATGGACATATATTTTCATAAAGAATCATTTACACCTTTCTCTTCCAGCCTTCTTTTGTTTTAGTCCATTACTTAAATTACATTATTTGTGATTCGAAGCGTTCCTATTGTTAACCCACCTTGACTGCCATCTGCTGTGACAACCGAGAATACTACCCATGTTCTGTGTAAAGATGTTTGATTTGTAAGATAACAGTGGGGCAGAGTGTGCCTTGGGCCCTCCGACCATTGCTACTTTCAGTACGGCAGAGGTAATGCATATGATGAGCACTGTACACCCCCTGACAGCACAGACACTTGGTACCTAATGGATGTATAGCGTGACACACCTGACAATACACACACTTGGTACATAATGGATGTGAAGTGTAACACGCCCTGCCATCAGGAACACTTGTTACATAATGGATCATGATGTAACCTCCCTCAACGTCCCACAGGTGGACATTTTTTGACATTCTAACAAGCAACGCCTCACCCTAAAAATGATCCGGCATAAGACCAAACACAAACATGGTAGCAAGCATCCCTAATGTTTTATTTAAGCGAGCCTTTGAATGTTGCACTCCTATGAAACACTGTTTTATAATGTTTCAGCTAAACCTGGGAATGTGAGCACATACCCTGCCTATTTTATGCAATTGAAGTGTTTCTCTGCAAATGAAGTATTGCATGTATACAATTTTCATTGTTTTTACCTTTAGCATTTTTCAGCTCTTGAAACTATTACTTCAAGCGGAAAAATAAATCACTTTCTGTTTTGTTGCAGTGTGCAAATATCAAGTAAATTTAAACACGAGAGAGATCATCACTTAAATAGAAGCTTCAGCGTTTAACTCTGTTTCTTTTTGTTAATGTTTCATGTGACCTGGACAGCCACTGATTTTTTAAGACACAAGGGGGACCCAACGGATAGCTAAGTACCATGGGTATAACTGCGTTATAGTGAACAAAAGTCCTTAGCTTATTTGAGAATCAAGATAATACAGTAACAAATGAGATTGTGTACACTCCACTCCAGGCGACACTGTTATTGATCTTTGATTTACTTACAGTGCCCTGTTCTTGCTCTCTTCCTTTGCCTGAAATACACCCCTTTCACCCTAAGCCTATCTTTCCTTTTCCTCTTTTTGGTACGGCACAGGCTTGTGTCATGTTATCTCGTTTGTATTGAAATATTGGACATTGTTTCTTAAAAATAAACTCCTTTCCCGGCTGGGTTTGGAAACCTCAAATCGTATAGCTTTCCATTGTGTGCCTATACTGTATTATCTTGATTCTCAAATAAGCTAAGGACTTTTGTTCACTATAACGCTGGACAGCCACTGAACCACCTCACCTACACAACTATCAGGCCAGGGCAGGGGCTCGCTACGGGTGTGGAGCTTATGAGGCCTGCATAGGGTTCCTTAGCTTACCTGCTGCTCCGGTCAAACTGGTGGCATGCTGAACAAGGCAGATGGTGCGGGTTTCGGTAGCAGTTTAATACTGCTTGCACCACCAGACGCTCCGCTCTGCCATGACTGCTGCTCAGCCTCGGCACTCAACGTGCAGGATGAAAAGCGCGGTGCCAGGATGTGAAAGGCAGGGGGCTCCTAGACTTCTGGAGGAACAACGTCATCCTCTTTGGCCCGCCCGCCCCTCCTCAGCTAAACTAATCTGTGCAGCTGGTTTTGGTGAGGGCGGTCAACATGAAAAAAGGCTGAAATACTCTTAACGATGTTAAAGGGCTATTAAATTACGACACTACCAGAGCGAGCTACTCACTGGGCCTTGGTAAGCTACCAGTAGCTGGCGATCGACCGGTTGGAGACTCCTGGTTTAGCTCTTTTACGAGCGAACAAGCACAAGATGTTTCTCTGGCTGTCTCACACCTCCCACTTGGTGTCCCTCAGGGATCCTTCCTCAGCCCAAACTTTTTCAAACTTTTGCAACCTTCATGTTGCCCCTCATGGATATCTTGTAGCATCCTTTGAACTGCGATTTTTTATATACACTGAAGACACCAAAATTAAGTGCAAAGGCTGACGAGCTGTGGCCACCTGTGTGAAGAACAATTCTCTCTCTAAATACTGAAAAAACAGAAGAACTTGTCTGCAGTAAACCCAGCCTTTAGTCTCTATGCTCTTGGCGCAGTTCTTTTGAACCCCTCCACGCAAGCCAAATCAGTACATTGTTTGGGAATTACATTCAGTTATACCCTTCATTTAAAACTCACATTTGTAAACTTCCATTATCATGTTTTTTCATACTTATACCGGTCTCCCTGCTTTCTCATTTAGAAGCTTCAACTTATGCAACACCCTACTGCATGATAGCTACTTAATGTGCCTAAATGAGTAAAAGCTACACCAGTACTTTATTCATTATATTGCCACCCAAAATGAATCTCTTTTAAGGCACCATGTATATGTCATAAAACTCAGTTTCCCACCCCACCCAAATCCCATATGACACACTATTAAACGTATATGGCTACTCTCTTCACCAAATATAAACCCAACTCCATTCTTCGAATCTCTAAGTCATTTTCACTGACCATTCCTCATTATAAAAAATCCTGCCACTGCAGTCATGCATTTTCTAATATCACAGGATTCTTGCACTCTCAGCGCCCTTACCTGTGTTCTCTTGCTGCCCTGGACCTTGAGAGGATATTTGCACAACAACTAGCAGCACCCGCTTCGCGGGTGCCGCGTCGCACTTTGGGGCTACAAAGCGGCTGTTGGGAGCTCTCGGGGATTTTGAAGCTCACAGCCTCGTCGTGAATCATCCTGCGGGGGCACTTTTTGATCTCGAGGCGGTTGGAGTGACCGGGGCTGTAGCAGGGACCCGCTCTCCCAGGAGTCACACCTGGTCTGCGCTGCCTCTCAGCCCCGCACACAGGACGCTCTCCTGTTAAAATCCTTTCCCTCCAGCCCCGGCACTTTTTGATCTCGAGGCATTTGGAGTGACCGGGGCTGTAGCATGGACTCGCTCTCCCAGGAGTCCCTGCCTGCACAGCACACCTGGTCCGCGCTGCCTCTCAGCCCCGCCCACAGGACGCTAGATGCCCTATTTAACCAAGGCAACCTTCCGCTGCTCAGGAGCGCGCGGGAGTGCCGGGCTAAGCCCGGGCAAAGGGCGGGCCCTCTGAGGCCCTCGTAGGCCGGAGCAGGCTGGGCTGGGCCTACTCTCTTTCGCCTGCATTGCATTGGTTTTCTGTGGACCTTGATATAGGTATCGGACATGCCATCACCAGTTATGGAGGGAACATCAGCGAAGGCGGGGGGAGTTAGAAATGGGACCTTGGACAACTATTTTTTTTCGGGCAATGGGTGATGGGGATAAGGAAACTTCTCTGGCGGAGCGTAGGGCGGAGCGCCGCCGCTCTATTGAGAATATGAAAAACAGGCCTCTTGGCGACATTATTCCTTATCCTATCTCCCAAGAGGGAGGCTCTCTTAACACTAGCCAGGAGTTATTATCCCAGGAAGGCGTCCCACTTCTACTGCGGGATGGTATTCCTAACCTCTGTTTATCTACTGAGAAGGTTCCTAGTGTCACCCCCCCCCCAGACCCAGCAATATGGCAGTCAACTTAATTACTCAGACCCCCTCTGTAGTTAAAATAAGGAAAACAAAGCCGAAGCAAGTAGTTGTGGCAGAGATGCATGGCCCACCTCCAAACAAGCGTAGAAGGAAGTTGAGGGGAGGGCAGGGCAAAACTAAAATCCCCCACTCCGATTTCGGGAAAGTCCCTAAGCCCCCTTCCATCTCTGATAGGATAATAGTGGATGCGCATAAAGCTTCTCCTGTTAAGGGCACTAATATCACTGATCTTGTTAACGCCCCTGGGGATAATCCATCTAACGCATCATCCCCCGTTACCTCGATAGGAAACCTGGAATTTTTACTTAGGTCACTGCTCCTGCCCATCAGTGAGAGCTTAAAGAAAGTGGAGATTAGACTCACTATCTTGGAAGCAACTATAAGTAGTATGAAAACCTTGGCTATTATTCGGGGCAGACCCTCTGAGTCTAATCCCCTTTCTAACCGTCCCCCTAACCCCCAAAACCTTTCAGTTAATTTGGGACTTCCCTTGGTTACTACTGCTGCCCCCCTTCCGCAACCTCTTATGGTCAACTTAGCCCCGACACAACTTAGCAAACCCAATATTCCGTCTTTACAACCAGTAGGCCCAGTCCCCCCTGTGACAACCTCCGATGGGGCTATACCTAATGATAATATTGCTCCCCCATCCCCTGAGAAGCCTGCCCCCAGACCACGGAGACCCGACTTGCCCCCTGAGGCTAATAGCTTTATGGTAGTTATGGCTGGTGTTCCCCCTCTTGAAGCGGGTGAAGGTGAGAACTTCCACTCACTTAAAAGAAAAATTATTAAATGGTTGAACTGGAACAGACCCCTCCCGGCTTATCTTAACAACGAAATTATCATGGTGAGAAGGGTACCCTGGCTGGGTAAAACTAGAAAATCTATAATTGGGGACTGTATTATGGTGAGTTTTCGAGATCCTAGGACTGTTTCACATATATGTGCTGGGTCAAATAGATCTCTTGACTCTACCATTCAGACTTTGCCAGTGTCCTTTTTCTTCCCCCCTACCCATATGCACCATGAATTAGTCCAAGGTAATTGGACGAGGGTTGAACGGAGGGCTAGATATTGGGAGTATGCTGCACGACCGGTTTTCCGACCCCCGGAGACACCTTTCTATGATTACAACCGATTTAATTGTCTTAATGGACTGGATGGGGTTGACTGACTGCCCTCAGCCCTAGATTCCAACCCAGTCATTTCTAGCAATGGTCTTGTTGTAACATCTGGCATCAATTCTTCTCTTATTCCCACTCCTGTAAGGCCCCTTTTATTGCTCCGGTGTACTCACCCTCTCAGGGAATAGGAACCATCATTAATAACCCAGTTGCAGATATGGGCCAATGCTCAGCAGTTAATTCATCAAACAGGGAAACTGTTAGCATAATGTTCTGGAATGTGGCAGGGCTTAGGACCAAAATACTGAATCCCATCTGGTTAAAAACAATAGAAGAGATGGAAATTCTATGTCTACAGGAAACCTGGAGTTTAGAATCCCTCCATCTTCCAGGCTATAAAACCTTGTTTACACCAGCAGTAGAGGTTCACCATGGCAGGGCTAAAGGGGGACTGATGACGTTTATATCTAATTCCCTAAACTGCAAGAAGATTCACTTATTTTCCCACAACCCTTATTATCAGCTAGTGCGGATTGATGCAAGTAAGGAATTGTGTCTTTTAATCATAAACTTTTATAACAATATCCCTCCTGCAGACCTGGAATCGACCCTTAAGATGCTAGGTAATGATTTAGGTAAAGAAACAGATAAAAATGTTAGGGATGTTTGGGTTGTTTGGGGGGGAGATTTTAACTGTACCATATGCAAGAAAAGCCAGAAAGGAGTGTGTGGGCTCATGTTGGACCCTGATACTGACTTAACACACTTTAAGCATTCCATCTGTGGAGACTTATTAAATAAGATTCTTCACTCTGGAGATCTAGGGTATGCAAATGAAATTGGTCAAGTAGAGCTCCCCTTTGCCCCTACGTTTAATGGTAGGGGTGTATTGTCTATAATAGACTTTATAATAACTTCTGTTAGGCACAGACATATGGTCAAAAGGTGCTGGACCCTCGATACCCCACTTAGCGACCACTACCCGATAATCATGGATATCATAAACCCCTTTCAGGCATTGGCCACAGAAGGTAGATCTGTGCAGAACGTCTCTGATATTAGAATGGCAAAACAAAATGGTTATGCACTAAAGTGGGACAGGGTGGTTCCAAGTGACTTTCTACGTAATCTGGTAATCGGATGTTTTCCTAGCTTCTTGACCATTCTGGATGAAAGTGTGACCAGTCAGGAGATTCTTAAGCAGTTTGAGGTCATTGCTTCTCAAATTAAGGGTAACCTTTGGGTGGTTTCTAAATCAAGTAAGGAAAATATGGGAAAATGGTTTGATCTCACATGTACAAAGGCTCATTCCGAGCTCAAGAGAGCTTTACATGCTGTCCCCCGTAATTATTTAAGGGTCAGGGAGGCGCGGAAATCTTACCAGAACGCATTGAAAAGAAGGAAGATGGCAATTAAAACTGAGGCCTGGGAGAAGCTCTGTGAGGCTTCATTGAGCAAGGATGTTTGTGCTTTTTGGAAAGCAGTAAATGCCCCCTTCTTTGACTCAGGAAAAGCACGCATTGAAATTGCCATTACCGAGGACTCTTGGGTGGACCATTATTCTAGCCTGTATAGTACCTCAACTGATGAGCAGATTCCTCGGTTGCAACTACCAATGCTTAACCAGGGGGAAGTGAGAGCGAATGGCTTGGAATTAAAATTTACCCTAAAAGAAATAACTGAGAGCCTCAAAGCAACACGGGGCGGTAAAGCCCCAGGCCCAGATGGCATACCTCCAGACATGTTTAAAAATAATATCGACTTATGGGGCCCACTTCTAGTGCAACTATTTAATGCATCCCTAAAGACGAGCCTACTTCCATCATGGTTTATGTCTGTTATTGTCCCAATTTTTAAAAAAGGGGACAGGCAAAACCCTATCTGCTATCGCCCCATCTCCCTATTAGATAGCACTGTAAAGATATTAGGAAGAGTAATCCTAGGTAGGCTACAAAAATGGTCGGAAGATAATTCTATAATCAGTGACCTTCAATACGGGTTTCAAAAGGGGCAGGGGACAGTAGATCAGGGCCTAAACTTATTTATCCTCCTGCAGAAATATATCAAGGCACGACGTGAACCCATTTATTTCACCTTCGTTGACTTGACGTCAGCGTTTGACTGTGTTTCACACAGCAAATTATGGGTCATTATGGAATCTCTTGGTGTTGAAGGAAATATAATCTCCTTTCTTAAGGACTTGTATTCGGGTGCCATCGCAACAGTGCGTTATGGTAAAAAAGGTGAATGCACTAGATCTTTTGATATAGGGCGTGGGGTACGCCAGGGCTGCGTTTTAGCACCATTCCTATTCCTGGTATATATAAATGGAATAGAGAATGCCCTAGTGGAAACAACTTGCGATATGCCTAGGGTAGCTAAAAGACCAATCCCTGCGTTATTATACGCAGACGATGTGGTCCTAATGGCTCGCACGCCGGTGGCTCTACAATGCCTTGTAACATCTTTTAATGCATTCATGATTAATCTGGATTTGCAAATCAACTGCTCCAAGACATTCTCCATGAATTGTGGCCCTGGTGCTAGTAGAAGAAGGAGGCGGATGTTTATTAAAGCAAGCCCTATAGACTATACCGCGATGCTTTGGAAGAACAATGGTTCAGGGTAGGCCTCAAGGGGTCCTTGGTAGAAAATAGAACAGGGAGCGAATACTTAATAAATCGCTTGGGAGCAGAGGTAGTAGGTACAAGTAGGAGTATTTTATTTTACTCTTTTCTCAAGGATATACATAAATAGTCATACTCTTTTTCAGGTGCTCAAGTGAATAGTGTGGTGCAGGAAGTGACATAAGTGATCAAAGTGAACGGACTGTCACACAACAACAACAAGGATAAAAACACAACAATTATATACAAATAGAACTAGTGAAATTCCTTGGGTAGGTCGACGGCGTTTCGATCTATATAGCTTTTAGATCTTCATCAGGACAGATGAGCCTCCTGAAACTTGCCTTTGCTTGTGTAGGCAAGGAAGATTGTTTGGTGGTGCAGCTGCTTAACTGCCGTGGTTCCCAATGGGAGATTGTATTGTATTAGAAGGTCTTCTAATAGTGGAAAAACAAGTAGCGCTCAGTCACTGCTACTGGGACGAGGGTCCTACTTGAGTTAAGGAATTTTTTCAAAGGATTCCGATTTAATTAGAAGGGGTCCTTTTAGCGCGTTCGTCGCTATTGCTTTCAAAACATCGAAATGCCTGAAACTAATTCGTGCAGGATTTCGGCAGGATAAGGGGGGTCCAAGTACCGCTTCCGAGGTTGCTCACGAAACACTATAGACTATACCGCCACCTTTTCTTACCTTGGTATTTTATTTCATGAAACAGGGAACTGGACAGAAACGATAAAAGTAAGGAAAGCCCTTTTCTGCAAATCAATTACTGCCCTTAAAAACTTCGCAAAAAAGATGGGGAAAAAACCCACTGTAGAACTTTTGAAAATTTACAATGCCACCTGTGTTTCTATTGCGGTTTATGGTGCGGGACTTTGGGGGTATGAAAATGTCAAATCTATACAAGTTGCCGAAAACAAATTCCTGAGACACATCTTAGCTGTACCTGAGAGTGCCTCAAGCTATATCTGTCATACGGAACTGGGCCAATGTTATATTGAAGACACAATTAGAATTCAACCAATACTGCTGTGGCATAGGGCTTGGACTAGTGATGGATGTGTACTGAACTGTGCTATCCTAACTGATGGATTAAGTTTGGATTATGTTGGGAGGATAAGGTGGTTTACATACATTAGGGACTTTCTTGGAGATGTTGGCTGAATGATCTACTATGACAATCCCTTGTCTATGTGTAACATCACGAGAAAGGCACTAAAAACAAAATGTATGAAACGTAGAGTGACAGTGGAACATGAGAAGAAAACTGTCTTAGCCCACTTACCTGTATCAATTCAAGGGAAAATCCAACCATACTTAACCCTTTCTTTGACTGAATTTTCGCGGTTCATTTTGACCCGATTCAGGTTAGGCATCCTCTTTAGGGCCCTAAGTTTCCCCGCAATGAATTGTTGGTCCTGTAATTTGACTAAGTGCCCATGTGATGACCTATCGGAACAGTCTGACATCCATATCATATTTTTCTGTAAATATTATACTTTACCCAGGAAAAGATTGATTATACCAATTTTAAGGGAAATGGGTGTGAGACGCTGTAGGGTTGCCTTCCTGGAACTCCAGAAATTAGATGTTATCTTTAATGTTGCCTGCATCTCGGAATTTTTTAGCAATGTTTTTAGATTAAGCAAGTCAATTTGTACTTAAATTTAACTTATGTTTTATCTGAATTCTTCTTTTGTTTGCACTATGTATTGATTCTGATACTGTATTATTATGAACTGTTTTTTATGTACTTTTATGGTTATTATTCTTTTAACCGAATAAAGTCAAATTGAATTGAATTGAATATCACAGTTTTCAACTGGGAAAGATGCTCCCATAAAATTACGTTCCTGACCCAATCTTTTAGAATTTTGCAAATTACTGAAGACCCATCCCCTCTTTTTGAAATATGACTCTCACGAGCTAACTACAAGGCAGTATCTCTATCTCAAAAACTGATAAGTTGAGAAATTATGGGGCATTGCACAGCTCCTTGGGGTTAATCAAATCAAGTGACCACTGGGTCCACTTCAAGACCATGAAACATGAGAAGGCCTTCTGCTCAAACACTGCCAGCAGCAGCAGTTTTTCTATATATAGTCTAACAATCTTCCGGTATTAGTAAATTCAGAGATACCTAGAATTTGGTGGATGATATTATGTCTTGATCGTGCTTGTAGGTCTTCATTTTGGCAGCAATAACTTTCAGCACCCTTTTCATTGTCTGCATTTGTTCATACTTAGTGGTAATCATGCCTTCATTCAGAATCCAAATCCCTTTATTCCTCTTATCAAGTTTCTCAAGTTTACAAGAGTTAGAGTCCATCCCCAGGTTAAGGGAAACCATTTTACTGTCAATTAAAGCCAGAATCTCTAGCATCACCTTAAGCAGAGACTTCATGTCAGTGTGCTTCTTGCCGAACATCAACGTTGGGTGAGTAGCCAATTCCAGTGTACATACCTGACAACCGGGGCATACGAATTGGCTTAAAGTGCAGTTTAGGCTGCTTTGCATTTGTCTTTCCTATGTTGAAATAGATATATACTCCACTCTCAGAATTTACATTTCCTTCAACCAAAAGATAGCAGCCAAATCAACCTAATACCCTCACGTTTACATCACGTCAACGGTAAATACCTTAGACCATCTCAGCAAATGATTTGGTGGCTGTAGAAATCCAGAATACAGACACAAAAAAATCCTTAACTTGTAGTTCATTCTTTATACTGACTGCCTTTGACTGAATGTATCACAGGAAGAGCAATGTAAACAGTACAGCAAGCTATTCACGGCTAAGGTCCATACTTACTTCATCAAAATTCCTTATTTACCTCTAATTTAGAGTTCCTCAATCTCTGCTGACTCAAATTCTATCTGTGCTTTCCTTCTACAAATCTCATAGTGGAGAAAACCTCTTCTCAATCTAAACAGAACAGATATGGAACTCATTACTTGTATGAATGCGATTCAACCAGCTTGAATTCAATAGAGAACTAAAAGCCTAGCTTTTGCGACCTTACTAACTAAATCAATATACAAGTTCACACAGGGATAATAGAAATATAGCCCGCAGCTGTTTCTCAGATCCTCAATTCCCTCACAGGGAATAATCTATATGGTCTACTTTAGTTCATGTTCTGAGAACACACGTAGCAATGAAACAGTCCATGTAAAGTTTTTATCTCAAAATGTCTTAATTCCAAACATTATTCAAAGTTCTCCATTTAAGAACATGATTTCCACAGCCAAGTCAACACGTGCTTTATGACCTTCTCACCACTTCAGGGCTGTTATATAAAAACATAAGTGGTATTCTCTTAGTGTCGACATCACGTTAGAACACATTTTCCCCCAAAAAATAAAAACGATATATATGTTTGTAGTTTTCTACATCGAAACCCACAACAATAAAGAAAAGAAATATGAATACCATCTCTCAACTACATACAAGACGAAAAAATGAAAAAAATAGTAAAAGTGAAGAATTAGAAAAACTGCAATGAAACAAATACAATCTGAAAGAGGGAAGGGAAAGAGGAAAGGTTTACACCAACCATTTGAAGCGAATTACACCATTCTTAACATGTTATGTTCACGTAGAAACAATGCTTTGGAATTCATCATCTTGACCATTTTACATATAATAGGAATTGGTATTACTTGCCAACACTTTATAAATACCAACAACATTTCATTATTACACACTTTATAAAGACTACTTCCATTAGCACTCCAGTTGCACCTCCTTTGTGGGCAGAGAAAATAAATAACTACATGTCACTCTATAAGCTTGTAAGAGGGAATTCTTTTTTGATTGGTATCTTTATTTGTATCTGTTGGATAGCCCGGAGAAAACGTCACAAAAATATGCCTAAAATTTTATACACCTGTCCTAAATCAACAGTTTTGTCACCATGTCATATTAAATTTGATTTATGAGGATAATTATATTTTGATAAAAAAGTTAAATGTATTGTAATCTAAGGTCAAGAGTAGAGTATTTAGATTTTTTCTTGCTTTTCTTGATATATATATATATATATATAAATATATATATCCATGTCTGCAAAAGCCGGTTCCTTGGTGCAGCGTTATGGTGTTCTTTGGGTGGTGCGTGATTCCACGGCAGAACCAAGCCGTCATATGTCCTCCAAAACTTCCCCACACCTGGGAAAAACGAGCGCACACTTGACTTTTCTTTTTGCAATTTAATTTCTTTGACGGTCAGCATGTGGCCTTTCCTAATGCATTTCGTTCATTAACTTGAACTTCCTCAGAGGAGCCGACACCACGACACGCCGCCAGCAACCACTGCCAAACTTCCTCAATCAACTTTTTTCCGTCCCCAGATGGACTTTATATGCTGTTGCATTATGGGGCATGTAGTGCTTCCATAGCGTGTCTTTTTGAAAAACCCCTCCAATGGGCGGTGTCATCAACCATGCTGGCGCTGATTTAATTTACCACAGTTCTTAAATGTTATTTGCGCAAATAGTCAATTCGATTCCGCCCCATTTTCAAGGACGGATTCAAAGCCCTTACCAAAGACAGTCCTTGGCGACACCGTCGCTGCTATGTGTTTCCATGTCTGCAAAAGCCGGTTCCTTGGTGCAGCGTTATGGTGTTCTTTGGGTGGTGCGTGATTCCACGGCAGAACCAAGCCGTCATATGTCCTCCAAAACTTCCCCACACCTGGGAAAAACGAGTCGCACACTTGACTTTTCTTTTTGCAATTTAATTTCTTTGACGGTCAGCATGTGGCCTTTCCTAATGCATTTCGTTCATTAACTTGAACTTCCTCAGAGGAGCCGACACCATGACACGCCGCCAGCAACCACTGCCAAACTTCCTCAATCAACTTTTTTCCGTCCCCAGATGGACTTTATATGCTGTTGCATTATGGGGCATGTAGTGCTTCCATAGCGTGTCTTTTTGAAAAAACCCTCCAATGGGCGGTGTCATCAACCATGCTGGCGCTGATTTAATTTACCACAGTTCTTAAATGTTATTTGCGCAAATAGTCAATTCGATTCCGCCCCATTTTCAAGAACGGATTCAAAGCCCTTACCAAAGACAGTCCTTGGCGACACCGTCGCTGCTATGGGTTTCCATGTCTGCAAAAGCCGGTTCCTTGGTGCAGCGTTATGGTGTTCTTTGGGTGGTGCGTGATTCCACGGCAGAACTAAGCCGTCATATGTCCTCCAAAACTTCCCCACACCTGGGAAAAACGAGTCGCACACTTGACTTTTCTTTTTGCAATTTAATTTCTTTGACGGTCAGCATGTGGCCTTTCCTAATGCATTTCGTTCATTAACTTGAACTTCCTCAGAGGAGCCGACACCACGACACGCCGCCAGCAACCACTGCCAAACTTCCTCAATCAACTTTTTTCCGTCCCCAGATGGACTTTATATGCTGTTGCATTATGGGGCATGAAGTGCTTCCATAGCGTGTCTTTTTGAAAAACCCCTCCAATGGGCGGTGTCATCAACCATGCTGGCGCTGATTTAATTTACCACAGTTCTTAAATGTTATTTGCGCAAATAGTCAATTCGATTCCGCCCCATTTTCAAGAACGGATTCAAAGCCCTTACCAAAGACAGTCCTTGGCGACACCGTCGCTGCTATGTGTTTCCATGTCTGCAAAAGCCGGTTCCTTGGTGCAGCGTTATGGTGTTCTTTGGGTGGTGCGTGATTCCACGGCAGAACCAAGCCGTCATATGTCCTCCAAAACTTCCCCACACCTGGGAAAAACGAGTCGCACACTTGACTTTTCTTTTTGCAATTTAATTTCTTTGACGGTCAGCATGTGGCCTTTCCTAATGCATTTCGTTCATTAACTTGAACTTCCTCAGAGGAGCCGACACCACGACACGCCGCCAGCAACCACTGCCAAACTTCCTCAATCAACTTTTTTCCGTCCCCAGATGGACTTTATATGCTGTTGCGTTATGGGGCATGTAGTGCTTCCATAGCGTGTCTTTTTGAAAAAACCCTCCAATGGGCGGTGTCATCAACCATGCTGGCGCTGATTTAATTTACCACAGTTCTTAAATGTTATTTGCGCAAACAGTCAATTCGATTCCGCCCCATTTTCAAGAACGGATGCAAAGCCCTTACCAAAGACAGTCCTTGGCGACACCGTCGCTGCTATGTGTTTCCATGTCTGCAAAAGCCGGTTCCTTGGTGCAGCGTTATGGTGTTCTTTGGGTGGTGCGTGATTCCACGGCAGAACCAAGCCGTCATATGTCCTCCAAAACTTCCCCACACCTGGGAAAAACGAGTCGCACACTTGACTTTTCTTTTTGCAATTTAATTTCTTTGACGGTCAGCATGTGGCCTTTCCTAATGCATTTCGTTCATTAACTTGAACTTCCTCAGAGGAGCCGACACCACAACACGCCGCCAGCAACCACTGCCAAACTTCCTCAATCAACTTTTTTCCGTCCCCAGATGGACTTTATATGCTGTTGCATTATGGGGCATGTAGTGCTTCCATAGCGTGTCTTTTTGAAAAACCCCTCCAATGGGCGGTGTCATCAACCATGCTGGCGCTGATTTAATTTACCACAGTTCTTAAATGTTATTTGCGCAAATAGTCAATTCGATTCTGCCCCATTTTCAAGAACGGATTCAAAGCCCTTACCAAAGACAGTCCTTGGCGACACCGTCGCTGCTATGTGTTTCCATGTCTGCAAAAGCCGGTTCCTTGGTGCAGCGTTATGGTGTTCTTTGGGTGGTGCGTGATTCCACGGCAGAACCAAGCCGTCATATGTCCTCCAAAACTTCCCCACACCTGGGAAAAACGAGTCGCACACTTGACTTTTCTTTTTGCAATTTAATTTCTTTGACGGTCAGCATGTGGCCTTTCCTAATGCATTTCGTTCATTAACTTGAACTTCCTCAGAGGAGCCGACACCACGACACGCCGCCAGCAACCACTGCCAAACTTCCTCAATCAACTTTTTTCCATCCCCAGATGGACTTTATATGCTGTTGCATTATGGGGCATGTAGTGCTTCCATAGCGTGTCTTTTTGAAAAAACCCTCCAATGGGCGGTGTCATCAACCATGCTGGCGCTGATTTAATTTACCACAGTTCTTAAATGTTATTTGCGCAAATAGTCAATTCGATTCCGCCCCATTTTCAAGAACGGATGCAAAGCCCTTACCAAAGACAGTCCTTGGCGACACCGTCGCTGCTATGTGTTTCCATGTCTGCAAAAGCCGGTTCCTTGGTGCAGCGTTATGGTGTTCTTTGGGTGGTGCGTGATTCCACGGCAGAACCAAGCCGTCATATGTCCTCCAAAACTTCCCCACACCTGGGAAAAACGAGTCGCACACTTGACTTTTCTTTTTGCAATTTAATTTCTTTGACGGTCAGCATGTGGCCTTTCCTAATGCATTTCGTTCATTAACTTGAACTTCCTCAGAGGAGCCGACACCACGACACGCCGCCAGCAACCACTGCCAAACTTCCTCAATCAACTTTTTTCCGTCCCCAGATGGACTTTATATGCTGTTGCATTATGGGGCATGTAGTGCTTCCATAGCGTGTCTTTTTGAAAAAACCCTCCAATGGGCGGTGTCATCAACCATGCTGGCGCTGATTTAATTTACCACAGTTCTTAAATGTTATTTGCGCAAATAGTCAATTCGATTCCGCCCCATTTTCAAGAACGGATTCAAAGCCCTTACCAAAGACAGTCCTTGGCGACACCGTCGCTGCTATGTGTTTCCATGTCTGCAAAAGCCGGTTCCTTGGTGCAGCGTTATGGTGTTCTTTGGGTGGTGCGTGATTCCACGGCAGAACCAAGCCGTCATATGTCCTCCAAAACTTCCCCACACCTGGGAAAAACGAGTCGCACACTTGACTTTTCTTTTTGCAATTTAATTTCTTTGACGGTCAGCATGTGGCCTTTCCTAATGCATTTCGTTCATTAACTTGAACTTCCTCAGAGGAGCCGACACCACGACACGCCGCCAGCAACCACTGCCAAACTTCCTCAATCAACTTTTTTCCGTCCCCAGATGGACTTTATATGCTGTTGCATTATGGGGCATGTAGTGCTTCCATAGCGTGTCTTTTTGAAAAAACCCTCCAATGGGCGGTGTCATCAACCATGCTGGCGCTGATTTAATTTACCACAGTTCTTAAATGTTATTTGCGCAAATAGTCAATTCGATTCCGCCCCATTTTCAAGAACGGATTCAAAGCCCTTTCCAAAGACTGTCCTTGGCGACACCGTCGCTGCTATGTGTTTCCATGTCTGCAAAAGCCGGTTCCTTGGTGCAGCGTTATGGTGTTCTTTGGGTGGTGCGTGATTCCACGGCAGAACCAAGCCGTCATATGTCCTCCAAAACTTCCCCACACCTGGGAAAAACGAGTCGCACACTTGACTTTTCTTTTTGCAATTTAATTTCTTTGACGGTCAGCATGTGGCCTTTCCTAATGCATTTCGTTCATTAACTTGAACTTCCTCAGAGGAGCCGACACCACGACACGCCGCCAGCAACCACTGCCAAACTTCCTCAATCAACTTTTTTTTTTCCCCAGATGGACTTTATATGCTGTTGCATTATGGGGCATGTAGTGCTTCCATAGCGTGTCTTTTTGAAAAAACCCTCCAATGGGCGGTGTCATCAACCATGCTTTCGCTGATTTAATTTACCACAGTTCTTAAATGTTATTTGCGCAAATAGTCAATTCGATTCCGCCCCATTTTCAAGAACGGATTCAAAGCCCTTACCAAAGACAGTCCTTGGCGACACTGTCGCTGCTATGTGTTTCCATGTCTGTAAAAGCCGGTTCCTTGGTGCAGCGTTATGGTGTTCTTTGGGTGGTGCGTGATTCCACGGCAGAACCAAGCCGTCATATGTCCTCCAAAACTTCCCCACACCTGGGAAAAACGAGTCGCACACTTGACTTTTCTTTTTGCAATTTAATTTCTTTGACGGTCAGCATGTGGCCTTTCCTAATGCATTTCGTTCATTAACTTGAACTTCCTCAGAGGAGCCGACACCACGACACGCCGCCAGCAACCACTGCCAAACGTCCTCAATCAACTTTTTCCCGTCCCCAGATGGACTTTATATGCTGTTGCATTATGGGGCATGTAGTGCTTCCATAGCGTGTCTTTTTGAAAAAACCCTCCAATGGGCGGTGTCATCAACCATGCTGGCGCTGATTTAATTTACCACAGTTCTTAAATGTTATTTGCGCAAATAGTCAATTCGATTCCGCCCCATTTTCAAGAACGGATTCAAAGCCCTTACCAAAGACAGTCCTTGGCGACACCGTCGCTGCTATGTGTTTCCATGTCTGCAAAAGCCGGTTCCTTGGTGCAGCATTATGGTGTTCTTTGGGTGGTGCGTGATTCCACGGCAGAACCAAGCCGTCATATGTCCTCCAAAACTTCCCCACACCTGGGAAAAACGAGTTGCACACTTGACTTTTCTTTTTGCAATTTAATTTCTTTGACGGTCAGCATGTGGCCTTTCCTAATGCATTTCGTTCATTAACTTGAACTTCCTCAGAGGAGCCGACACCACGACACGCCGCCAGCAACCACTGCCAAACTTCCTCAATCAACTTTTTTCCGTCCCCAGATGGACTTTATATGCTGTTGCATTATGGGGCATGTAGTGCTTCCATAGCGTGTCTTTTTGAAAAAACCCTCCAATGGGCGGTGTCATCAACCATGCTGGCGCTGATTTAATTTACCACAGTTCTTAAATGTTATTTGCGCAAATAGTCAATTCGATTCCGCCCCATTTTCAAGAACGGATTCAAAGCCCTTACCAAAGACAGTCCTTGGCGACACCGTCGCTGCTATGTGTTGCCCCATAATGCAACAGCATATAAAGTCCATCTGGGGACGGAAAAAAGTTGATTAAGGAAGTTTGGCAGTGGTTGCTGGCGGCATGTCGTGGTGTCGGCTCCTCTGAGGAAGTTCAAGTTAATGAACGAAATGCATTAGGAAAGGCCACATGCTGACCGTCAAAGAAATTAAATTGCAAAAAGAAAAGTCAAGTGTGCGACTCGTTTTTCCCAGGTGTGGGGAAGTTTTGGAGGACATATGACGGCTTGGTTCTGCCATGGAATCACGCACCACCCAAAGAACACCATAACGCTGCACCAAGGAACCGGCTTTTGCAGACATGGAAACACATAGCAGCGACGGTGTCGCCAAGGACTGTCTTTGGTAAGGGCTTTGAATCCGTTCTTGAAAATGGGGCGGAATCGAATTGACTATTTGCGCAAATAACATTTAAGAACTGTGGTAAATTAAATCAGCGCCAGCATGGTTGATGACACCGCCCATTGGAGGGTTTTTTCAAAAAGACACGCTATGGAAGCACTACATGCCCCATAATGCAACAGCATATAAAGTCCATCTGGGGACGGAAAAAAGTTGATTGAGGAAGTTTGGCAGTGGTTGCTGGCGGCATGTCGTGGTGTCGGCTCCTCTGAGGAAGTTCAAGTTAATGAACGAAATGCATTAGGAAAGGCCACATGCTGACCGTCAAAGAAATTAAATTGCAAAAAGAAAAGTCAAGTGTGCGACTCGTTTTTCCCAGGTGTGGGGAAGTTTTGGAGGACATATGACGGCTTAGTTCTGCCGTGGAATCACGCACCACCCAAAGAACACCATAACGCTGCACCAAGGAACCGGCTTTTGCAGACATGGAAACACATAGCAGCGACGGTGTCGCCAAGGACTGTCTTTGGTAAGGGCTTTGAATCCGTTCTTGAAAATGGGGCGGAATCGAATTGACTATTTGCGCAAATAACATTTAAGAACTGTGGTAAATTAAATCAGCGCCAGCATGGTTGATGACACCGCCCATTGGAGGTTTTTTCTCAAAAAGACACGCTATGGAAGCACTACATGCCCCATAATGCAACAGCAAATAAAGTCCATCTGGGGACGGAAAAAAGTTGATTGAGGAAGTTTGGCAGTGGTTGCTGGCGGCGTGTCGTGGTGTCGGCTCCTCTGAGGAAGTTCAAGTTAATGAAGGAAATGCATTAGGAAAGGCCACATGCTGACCGTCAAAGAAATTAAATTGCAAAAAGAAAAGTCAAGTGTGCGACTCGTTTTTCCCAGGTGTGGGGAAGTTTTGGAGGATATATATATATATATATATATATATATATATATATATATATATATATATATATATATATATATATATATATATATATATATATATATATATATATATATATATATTAAATATGTAAATATTTAAACATGTAAATGTACCATCCAATGTTATAAATAAAATAGATCCTTCAAGTTTTTAAATTTCCATTCTTTCTTGTGAACACAACCTGATGACATCTGTTCTCTAAAAAATATATATATATTTATACTTATATCTGTTATGCATCTAAACAGTCTACCATATAAAGTAAACTGAACTGCTTTCAGCTCAACTATATTTCCCAAATCAAAACCAAAAGTATGTTTCAGGATATGGTTTTGCAGGACATTGAAAGGAACAAGGTTTGTAAAGTTCATGCCAATTTGAATAAAAATGAAAGACAAGCATTAAATGAGTTAAGATCTGATAAATCAATAATTGTGGGACAAACAGACAAAGGTGGCAATGTCATGGTAATTAATTTTTGTGATTATCAGGCTGAAGCTACAAGGCGTAATAATCAAAGAGAGCCCCTGTATTACTTGAAGGGTCTTTTATTCTTTCCTCTTAGATGTTCTTCTGTTGACCTGCTTCATCATCGGGTTCTTCCCGTCCCACTGTGGAACAGGGAATGCTACGACTACCAAGACATGGGAGCACTCATAGTTGGTACTATGTGTAGATGAAGTGTTGTGGTCTGAGTGGGAAACAAAATAAAAAAATAAAAAATACCTGGTTAGTAGGAAAATGAATCTTTACTGATACCTCTAACAGGTATGGTTAACATAAAGAAAAAGAAAGGGGAACTTTAAGGAGATAATGTGCCACGGTTCCACTGGTCGACATGTTTCTAGCCTTACCCAAGACTATACTTCAGGACCAAAGATTGTTAGAATTTCCTGGAGTCATTCGTATTTACAATAAATATAATAATAATAATCATACCCCTCAGGATTTAGCAGCATAGATTTGCAAATTTTACAGTCCAAAGATGGCCGTTCTGCAGCCCAAAAATGGAAATTTTGCAGCATTATTGCGGCACCTTATTTTACTCATAGTCATTCATTTTCAGCCAGAAATCAATAGAAACTGTTTTTGCAGAGTATTCCAATTTGAAATAGGCATGTTTAAAGTGTCTGAGTGCAATATTCTGCTTTGTGGTAACATTTTGGAGCATAGTTTAAGCAAAGCCACAATAGCACAGGGTTGCCGTTCATCCGTCTGCGTCTGTGTCTGTGGGAGCGAGTCCTGACCCCCAAGGGCTGTCCTCAAGGTCCTGGACCCTTGGCTAGAGTCAGAGTGTACTTTGCTGGCTGACCTGAGGGTTTCACCAGATGCACAGCAGATTGAACCAGAGCCATGCATCACAGCACCGCGCAGCTCCTCATTGGCAGCTTCACTGGATCCGACACAGAGCCTCCTGCCTCAGGACCCTCATCTCCTGATCGGCGACTGCACTGGGTACAATGCAGAGCGATGCAGAGACTTGCATCGTGGCACTGCGTAGCCCCCAAATTAATCAGCGGCTTCAACGGATCGCAACACCAAAAACATACAAGAATCTAAGCCAGGCATAGTTACCACAAAGAGAGACATGCAAACATCCAGGTTGTGCCATGTGCCATAATATCTTAAATGCCTCAAAGAGTAAAAAAGAAAAATAGGGAAAGACCCTGTAATAGGCTGGGATTGCCAAGGATGATTGGAGGAGCGAACACTGGAGGCCTCCTAGTGGTAGTAGGAGGGCCTTGTGGCGATGAAAGGAAATTGATCTAAAAAAAGCTCAAATATACATGAGTAAGGAGCAAGTAGCCCAACTATAAAACAGATTACTGGTGAAAGAGACAATCAGCACAAAAGGGAGCAAACCCATGTTGTGTCAAGTGCACTCAGCGTGTTAAGAAACAATAAGAGTGGCCCTGCATAAGTGAGCTGCTGGCTAATAATTTACCATAGCGGACATAAGCTACTTCAAAGAGATTTGTGTTGATGTTTCAAATGCCCATTGTAATGAATAACGGGACGCCAGCAGAATGCCTGTGAACACAAACAGTATATGAAGAGGACAAAATATGAGAGGACAGACTAAATTAATTAATTTAAAGCAGAAAAAAAGACTCACCAACTCAACTACAAAATAGCCACTATGAAGGGAACAAATGACACGCAGCGCTTTGTAATGTTAAATAGTCTATAATGTGTGGTCTTTGAAGAAATATCCCTGATGCCTATTATTCTGAATAAACAGCGCCCTGCATAAAGCCTGTGAATATTAACATTGTATAAGAGAAGCAGAATGCGTAGGAGCAGCCTGATTTAAGCCTATGGAGATGGACATTATATAAAAGGAAACACAAAGGTAAGCTGATTGAAATTATATAAAGTTGGAAAGGAGGTCAACACAACCATACTTCACTCTGAGAGAGATAATTGCTAAGTGTCACAAAAAAATTGAATGACTTAGATGCAACCATGTGTAAACTTGCCAGCCTTTCAATAATTCCATACTGAAAGAGTCAAATGTTTGGTGTCAAATACACCTAATGTCCAGAACACAACCACGATGTAAGCACGTCTGCAGAAAATCGAAAAAAGGAATAAACCCTAATATTACTCAACTTAACATGTATAACTTCCATACTGTCCTTAATAAAAACATGGGAGCATGAATTTACTTCTTTCAGAACGGATGCAGGAGAGGCGGACCCACTCCACATTGTAACAAAATGCCATATGCGAAGAGGAAGGGGCAATCCTAATGTCAGTGTAGGCACCAATCTTTCGGTGCTGTAAATCACTGCTGATGAGTATGAGAAACCAGACCTAAGAGGACTGGATGAGCCCCTACCACGTGTCCCGATTATGTCCACCATGCCACATGCCGTTTAAGGGCAGTTTATAAAATTATCAGTTTCGAAATCCTTCCTGCTACTACTGCGTGTCCTCCTATCACAGCGTTTTATCTGTTTGTTGTGAACTGGAGGCACTGGGTCTGAGGTATTTTAACAATTGACACCGATTAAGACTAATCAGCCACCCAAGGAACTTGCAACACCTAATTATGCAGGCACTTTTGTAAAAAGCACTGCCTTTTTACAAAAGTGCTGATTTTGTGATTATTTTGCAAATCGCGAAATCACGAAATCCTGGAGGGTCTGAATAATAGACCTATACAGCACCCATTGGTATCTCAATCTCGATGGATTGGTATCAACTACATGAGAAAGAAAAAGAAAAACAAAGTTATGGAAAACACCAGGGGATCACTTCAGTGCCCCAGCAGTAAATTACATTACACCTGTGTAGAAAAACATTATATATTTTTTACTTTAAAAAAACACACACAAGGCATTCACAAGACATACAGACAAATAACATAAATGATCATAACTAATGTGAAGTGGTGAAAAAACATACATTATTGCTTGCCGTTACATTGCAACATGAGACCATAAGGGAGGATGAGACACCTGTAGCCACACTCTGTATAGGAAAAACCCAGTAAAATGTCAACTCTATCTAGAATGCATTATAGTAAGAGGTACGATTGTTGGATACAGATCGTTATTGACCAAAGACAGCTATGCTGTACTTACTGTCTCAAGGCTACCCCCTTGCCTTCAGATGAGTGCCCTCCCGTGTCTCCAATGATGTATATGAGCCTGCGGTAGCAGGCTCCTTTTACTTCGGCACCTCTGTGATTCAGCGTCCTTATGCATGTGGGAAATAGTGTGCAGATTTCCAAAATGGCCGCTGTCAAACTGCACTACTTCCTGGTGTGCCGGCGGTAGCAAACCCTTCTTGTATGGGATAGTTATTCATTATAGAGGAGGAACAAAACTCCTTTAATAAAAAAGTAATAAAGAAAACCATTCATTGCGATAAAACCGTTGTTGTTGATAAGCGAAAATTAAACGTGGCAAAAGGTCATTTTGAGTGTAATGGCCAAGTTGTTAAAGTAGTTAAAAAAAGAAATGTATATTAAAAAAATGGAGAAAAATAATTTCGAAAAAAAGATTGAGAAAAATTCATTTGAGAAAAATGCATATAAAACTGAAAAGGGTGACTCTATAGGAGAACAAAAGGGGGGTCAGTGCTCTATTTAAAAGATGGCCCTCAGTAAATAGTCTCTTCGTGTTTTTTGTCAGGAGAAAGATGAGGGTTTGATTACTTAATGAAATGATCCCAAGGGATGTTTTAGTTTAAATCAGAAATGTGGCTTTTGAGGCGGAACACCCCCTTTTGTTCCCTTTCAAAAAGGTGTGCCTCCTGGTTCAGCTGTTCTAGGATGACCCAACTGAAGTAGTTTATGGTGTTCGATGTAATGAGATAACATTTTTGTGGTGGCTCATTTGCATGGCAAGTTGCAACGGTGTTCTCCGATTCTCACTTTCACAGTTTTCCTCCTGATCACTACAATATAGTGTGAATTACATGGGCAGGTTATCATGTAAATCACATTGTCGTTCTTACAATTGGTGAAATGCCTCAGGTCCCAAGTGGTGTTGTCCTCAAAAATGATGGTGCATGTTGTTTTTGTGAGGGAGTAAATGCTTCAATTGCACATGGATGGTGACCTAGACCTGGAAACAGGCGCATTTGAGTCTCCCTTATATCATTGTTTTAGGTCCTGTGTGTACTAGGATATCCCTGAGACTTCACTTTCTTTTGTGGGAGAACATGGCTTTAGGAAACTGGAGGGTACACCTTTTTAGGGTGTGCCAATGTTTATTGATGATTTTACTTATTTGGTTGGAAGCTGTATTATAGGTTTTTATGCAGAGAGGGCGTGCTCCCTGTTCTTTTGGTGGAAGTGTCTCAAGGAGGGCATCTTTGTGATTGTTCTTCACCCTTTTCATTGGGGATAATTCTCTTTGGATAGTTCCTCGCTTCCAATTTTGATGATAAAGTTTTGGCTTGTTGCTTGTAGTCGTTTATGTTAGAACAGTGTTGCCTTAGTCTTAAGAATTGCCCAAAAGGTAGATTCTCCTTCAGATGTCTTGGATGAAAACTATTAAACGGAAGGAGACAGTTCTTAGCGGTGGGCTTGATGTCGGTGGTTGTCTTCAGGGCACCCCCCCTCCATGATAATGCTGAGATCCAGAAAAAAAAGCTCTGTTTTTGAGATGGTATATGTGAATTTCATGATGGGGCCCAGTCTGTCAGCCATTGTAGAAACACAAGGGTGTTTCTCCGTGTCAGATGACAAGGACATTATCAATGTTGCGTTTCCACAATTTAATGTGGTTGAGATACGGATTCTGTTGGTCAAGGATTTTATGTTTTTCCAGGTGGTTAACATATAAACCCGCTTTTTCAAACGCTAGTAACTCAACAGGGATTACCAATGATGGTGTAATAAAGTTTGGTTTTACTTGGCTGGTTTTACATGGAGTCCCGTGTCTCCCTGTCTTTCCGTGTCACTTGGTTTGTCCATGGAATATGCTCTCAGTTTGAGTTTCCTGATGAATTTGTTGATTTCATAGGTTAGTTTGAATGTGTCCAGTTTAGCTATAGGGACAAAACCTAAGCCTTTCTCCAATACTTGGGATTGAGGTTGTGTGAGGGATTTGCCAGTTAGATTTACGATCAGGCTGGGCGACTGCTTGGGCCTGCTTGGTTATTGCTTGTCATGCTCCATGTGAGTACTCAGGTTTGTTCTTGTGCCTTGGACCACTGGACTTGTGTCTTCCCTGACCGGCCTCTATGACGTCCTGAACGCGTTCCTAAAAAAGGAACATTCTGGTTCTGCTGGTAAGTTGTGAAAGGGGCTTGGGGATGACAGACATTGATAGGTTGTGGTTGTAAATTATTTGGGGCTATAGTAAAAGGGTCCTGGTTATGTAGGACCTTGATGGGGTCCCCAGGCTCTGTTTTGGTGTTGTCTGAAGTTCTTCCTGTGGCTGTGTCTGGCTCTGTAGGTGCTTTTGTTCTCCATGCTCAACCTAGAGCTATTGGATCCAGAATCTGATGCATCACTGTCAATGTTGTGCACACAGAATTTCTTCTTGATGTGATGTAGTGGTCTCTGATGCAAGGGTAGACCTTTCCATGACTGAACATGCCAGTGTCTTTCTTGAGTTTGTGGAACTTGCTTTGTTTTAGTGATGGCTCAAATTCAGTCAAGGTTTTATTTAGTTCTTCCAATCTCTTCTTGAGTGAGCTCATGGATTGGTAAGTCTTCAAAAGTACCTCGATTTGTTGGATTTCACTCTTCATTTCGTGGGATGAATGTGTCACTGTTTTTAATATGAGGATTATTATGAGGATTGGCTAATCCGTTGTGCAATGCCAATACAAGTCAACTTAATGATGTGTCCACTTTTAAGAGTGTAGATCTACAAACTTTGAGAGCATCAGTTCATGCACTTAATAATAAACTCAAAGAGTATAAGGATCAAGGACTTTTAGATATAGATGAATGCAATTATTTCAATATATCTTGTCATGATACTCCAATCATTTACTACTTAACTAAAATTCATAAGGGAGGGAAAATACATCCATGACGACCAATTATATCTGGTATTGGATCACATAAAGAAAATGCTTCTAAATTTGTGGACATATATATAGCTCAATTTGTTAGTATGCTACCCTCTTACATCAGGGACTCAAAGGACATTTTATGGCTGATTTCAGATATAACATGGGACTCTGAACACTTCTTAATAACGATGGATGTTAATCTCTACACGAACATAACTCATGAATTGGGTTTGAGGCCTTTAGATCCTTTTTATTTCTTAAGTCTGCTAGATTTTTATTCTTATACTCGCATGACTTTAGATGTTGCAGAATTTGTGTTAACCAACAATCTTTTCTGCTACCAAGATTCTCTGTATCAGCAATTGAAGGAGACTGCAATGGGTTCCAGGTTCGCTCCCTCTTATGCAAACTTGTTCCTGGGTTTGTATGAGAGGAAGCATGCCTGGAGTAGTACATTTGAAAACAAAAGTGTTTTTTGGGCGGGCACTATATAGATGATGTGTTTTTAATTTGGAATGGAACTGAATTGGAACTTAGAAACTATCAGGAGTACCTTAATATTAATTATTTTAATATGAGTCTGAGTTTGGATTATAGTAAATATAACATATGTTTTTGGATCTAAACTATATATCAAAGAGGGAAGGTTAGTTTTGAGACTTTTCAGGAAACCCACTTCCACTAACTCTATCTTATATGAAGACTCAGGCCATTGTAAGAAACACATACAAAAAATTCAATATGGGAATACTTACAAGGAAAAAGAAACTGCACCTTACAATCCGTCTATGAGATTTAGGAAAAGGATATTACAGAGGGATTTTGCAAAGAGCTTATTGGAATATGGACGTACAAAGACCAAGATTAAGAACGAGTACCGTCCTCAGGGTGGATCTATTAAAATCTAGTACTAGGAAAACTAGAAATGTTGATATTGCCAATAATGATGTAAGATTCATTACAATATGTAGCGAAGGTAATAAAGAAATCTATAACAGTTTACACAAACATTGGAGTATTTTACAATATGATAATGATTTACAAAAAATACTACCTTCAAAACCTTCAATTACATATAGAAAATCACCAACCCTGAGAAATATCTTAAGTCCTACGGACACAATAAAATGTATACCATGTATCCAGGAACCCATTGCCTCCTCTTGGTTACGTAATTTACCTGTTGGACGATTTAAACATAAAAAATGTATATGTTGTAAATACGTTGTTAACAGCACTATTACTGTGTCAGATTTTTGGGGAAATAAACAGTATATGGTCAGTGCATTCATTAATTATAATACAACACATTGTATTTATATAATGTACTGTATCTGCAAAAACAAAAGGGAAGGAGATTTTTTCCCTGTTCCTACCCTAGGTTATAGGTGGTAGTCTTTGTATTGTCAAAACATAAGGTATGCAAATTAGAACTGGTAAGGTAAATTAATAAGGAAGTTTGTGTCTCCACAGTAATGAAATTGGGGTGACGACCTTCCTGTCCAGATTTCAAGTTCCAAAACAAAGTAGAAACTTGAGGTAAGAACCATATTTACAATACAAAGACTACCACCTATAACCTAGGGTAGGAACAGGGAAAAAATCTCCTTCCCTTTGTTTTTTGACAAAAAGCCTTTCTGCAATTTATTGAGACAGGAAGGTAACTCTTGGACGTGGGAGATTTTAGAACTAGAGGATACCATAATGATTCCGGAAAGATACACCTCTACCATATCCTAATACAGGTAGGAATTGTTGTATTTAACACACACCAACAATGGTAATAATAGTAAAAATAGTTAATTGTGTAGCCAAGATAGATATATTTGGTATCCTATAGCCAACAGTTGGCAAGAACAATAAACACCAATTGAAAATAAGCAAACAAGAAACCAGGAGCAGAGAACACATAGAAAATTCCGCTCCATAGGTAATTACATTCTTGACATAAAATTGCAAGTTGTAATATAAACAGAGAATGCCAAGAACACGTAAGAAACAGAATTTTTGATATATCTTTTTACGTTACAGTATAGTCAAATAGCAGGAACTGGAACAAACCTCTGGTACCACAACTCTAAGCCAATCAATACAGGCTGCAACATAAAACAATAGAAAAGTGAGTATCCTTTGTAAAGAATTATACAACTCACGCTTTTTTTATATAGTTTGTCAATAAATGGGAGTCCACAAAATAACAAATATTTAAGTATGTAATATTAAAACTCTGTGTATAAGCTCTCTAACATGGTTAGCTAGTTTTGTATATTGAGTATTTGATGAACAATAGGTCTTGAATTCTAAAGAGGGAGAAATCTTTTCTGGATTAATAAAATGACGAGCAATGAACAAGAATGTGAAAAGATAGGACCACATGGCCATAACATGATTAAGAATAAAAAGATATAGTAAAAATGTATAGAGGTCTGTTAATCAAAAGATTGTTTTTTAATGCAAAATTGTTTTTGTTTATACATTTTCTAAATAGATTGTTTTTAATATAAGAAAGTATTGTCCTGAAGAAGGTGACCAACGTTTTCACCGAAACGCCGCGTCGACAGTTTTCTTTTTCTAAAGGATTGTTATAAAATGTACTGTATTGTTTTAATAAATTGTATGATATTTTTATGAAATAATGTTGAATAGCAGAATTTGAATTTGAATTTAAAAATATTTATAGAGCGCAACATTCACCTGGCGGTTTCTTGGCGCTGTGAAGGGAGGGTACCAGAGGAGAAAGATGACAAGCACAAACTCAAGAGAGTGGAAGTAGATTACAGAGAGAAAGCTTGTTTAAAAAGAAGAGTCTTGAGGTCTTTCCGGAAGGGAAGATAATGCGTGGCTGATCTTAGATGGTCGGGGAGAGAGTTCCAAAAGATGGGTGCCAAGGTAGAAAAATTGGCCCCTCCCCACTTTTTGCGCTTATAGCGAGGGACCAGCAAGAATGACTGTGACGAGGAGCGTAGCTCTCTGGTGGGGGTGTACTCCCTGATCAAGGAAGAGATGAATGCGGGAGCCGAGCCCCATCGTGTCTTGAAAACCATACAACCTATTTTAAATAGGGCTCGCTCCCTAACGGGCAGCCAATGAAGCGCTTTCAATAAAGGGGTTGAGTGGTGGGAACGTGATAGGCCATAAACTAATCGAGCCGCCTGGTTTTGGACCAGCTGGAGTTTCCGCAGACTGTACGCCGGAATGCCGTTGTAGAGGGCATTCGCGTAGTCCAGCCGGTGTAACACCAAGGTGGACATGATCAGCTTAAGTGCCAGGGGAGAAAAGAAACGGGAGACAGTGCGGATAGTACGAAGGGTGAGAAAGCAAGAAGAAACAACAGAACTAATCTGTGATTAAAGGGTGAGATGATTATTGAGCTTGACACCTAAAGTCTTAACTGAAGAAGAAAGAGTGGGGGGGCCCAAAAGAAGAAGGCCAAAACAAAGAGTTCCAGGGACTGGAACAACCACCTGTAAGAACCAGCTCGGTCTTGTCAGGGTTCAGCTTCAGGTGGTTGAAGTTCATCCAGTCCCTGATAAAAATCATAACAGACTGGAAATAGGAAATAGAATGAGAAGAAGAGGATAGATTAAAGATGAGCTGGAGGTCATCCGCATAGTTATAAGTGGTGACCTCCAGCTGCTGAAGAGCAAAAATCAAAGGATAGATATAGAGGTTGAATAGAAGAGGGGAAAGAGAAGAGCCTTGGGGAACACCACACGTGACCCTCAATGGGGAGGCCGAGAAATCCCCCAACCGAACCACCTGGGTGCGGTCCCTCAGGAAGGAGGAAAGCCAGACCAGGGCTGAGCCCCCGACTCCCGCCGCTCCGACACGTGACAACAAGATGGAATGGTCCACCGTGTCGAAAGCGGCGGAGAGATCAAGGAGCACCAGGGCCTGATGTTGGTGTTGGTCCATGCCCTCCCTGAGGTTGTCCAGGACCGACACCACTACGGACTCGGTAGAGTGTCTAGGCCGGAAGCCTGCCTGGCGGGATGCTAGGCCCCCATTCTCCTCAACAAAGGAGCTGAGCACCGCGGTTACGTGGCGCTCGAGCACCTTACCCAAATAGAACAACAGAGAGATGGGGCGGTAATTGGCAGGGGCAGAAGGATCAGCCCGGGCTTCTTAAGGATAGGCACTATGGTGGCGGATTTAAGAGCTGGAATCACGACCCCCTGGGCAAGGGAACTATTCAGAAGTGTAAGAGGGGGATGGGTGCAAACAGAGTAAATCTGTCTGAGAATGCGAGCCGGGCCGATGTCGGCCGGAGAGCCTGACTTGACTTTGGGGAGTATAGCCAGGAACGCATCTTCAGTAAGAGGTGGAATCGAGGTGAGAAGAGACTGGGCAGTCGGGGGAAGGGGATCAACAAAGGAAGGGGAGGGAGGGGAAATATTAGATTTAATATTACTAATTTTATTAAAAAAATAAGTATTCAGGGAGTCACATAAAAACTGGGTAGGAGGGGGTTTGAGGGTAGCCCTGTCCGAGAAGGCCGAGAAGGCCAGGTCGTGGACAGTGGTGAAAATTTCCCTGGGTTTATTCTCCGCAGCCAGAATTTTTGCGGAGAAATAAGCTGTTTTTGCACCAAGGATAGCTCTCTTGTACTCTCCCAAAAGGGTGGTATATTGGGTTTTCAGTATGGGACAGTAGTCCCTTCTCCACTGCCTCTCGGACCTCCGAAGGGTCAGATTTTTCTCCTTTAAGTCCTCACTGAACCACTGGTTGGCCTCCTTGGGACGTCTGACCGATATCCGCCGTAGGGGAGCTACCAGATCGCAACCTCCGGCGAGCCAGGTGTTAATGGAGGCAGCTTCATATGATGATGACAAGCCAACCAGGTTGGGCGAGGAATTCAGGAGGGAGGATGATAGTGACGGGAGATCGATACGACTCCAATTGCGTGCCCAGATGTTTTTGGCAAGCGGGACTTTTCCTACCGGGCTAAGGTGAAGGGAAAAGGTAATTAGGAAGTGATCCGACCAAGGACAAGGGGAAACAGACAGCGATAAAACATGACAGTTGAGGGACCAGACCTGGTCCAGCACATGTCCGTGAATATGCATGGGGACTTGCACATGAGAGACAAAGTTCAAGGCCAGAAGTGATTCTGAGAAGTGTTTAGAGGGAGTAGACTCATGGGGATCAGTAGGCCAATAATTAAAGTCCCCTAACACCAGGACCGAGGCATGGTTGACTACCAGGGTGGCCAAGAGGTCCTGAAGGGCTGGCAGAAACAAGGGCAAGAACTGGGGTGGACGGTACATCAATACGCAAGTAAGCGGTGGGGGGAAAAGTGGGTGAGCGAATAACAAAATAATCAGTGGACACAATGGGAGGTGAAAGAAGAAGTTGAAAATTTAATTCTGACCGAGCAATAAGAGCCACACCACCCCCCTGCCTTGCCAGCCGGACTATCTGCGCGGAGGGCAACATAGGAGGGGGGGAGAGCAGCAAGGAGAGAGGGCAGGGAAGAGTCGCCAAACCAGGTCTCGGTTAAGAATAGCATGTCGGGCTTATGTGTATCAAGCAAGACAAACAGCTCCTGATAGTGCCTGACCGCCGACCTAGTATTAAGTACGTTAATAGATAGAGGGCAGGGCGATGGTGAGCTAGAGTCATATCTTTTTTTACAATAAAATCCAATACAAAACGCAAATCTTCTTGACAATTTTGCCTTGTCCATTCCTGCTGTAATGCTTATATTGTTCACAATCATCAGTATCTAAGAGTTAAGAGTGAGTTTGTTTAATCCTCATGACACATTTGTAAATTTGTTAATTTGTTTTTGGACTCCAAGAATTGACTAAACTTACAGGTCACCACAGAATAACGTTAAACAGGGAGACTACTCTTCGTAGTCTTATCTGTTAGTCAAAATCAGGAAAAGGGATCTCTTTGCATTTGTGATCACAAACCCATTCCCTTTTTCTCTGAAAAAGGTGTCTCCCATTATATTTTTACCGCATTTATATTGTACAACATTGAATGTTTGAATTTTTGTTGAAAAGCTGTTAATATAACTTTACAAACTTAAAAAAAAAAAAATACTTGCACCGAATAAATTGCTGTAACACTTTACAATTATAAGTTGGATGCGTGGTACTAGGTCTATGTACTAGGTCCTCCTTTCGAGATATTTAGATATTGGAATAATAAATCAAATATAGCGCTGTTTAAATATGATTTGAAATGGGATAATGACAATGTAGATGGATTGATAGGCTGAAGCATTGAAACTATATACGGACAGGAGTTCAAGTCACCGTTGAACGGCGTTTAATATGAGCAAAATATGTACTATCTATTCAAATGACTATACAATTTTAATTCAATTATTAAAAGTGGGAGAATATTACATTTTCATCTAGAGAGACACAAGATTTATTTGTTTGTAGCTAATGGTTTGTGTGAGTTGAAGTGAGCAATTTTACGCTCCAACACAGTTAGAAGTTTAAAGATATATTGACTAGAACCAATGGGTTACATGGATTTTGATTTTTAAACTTAATTGGATAATTTATTAATTGAGTGGGACTGCTAATTAATCATTAACTGGAATTTAAAGGCCGAGATTTGTTATGCCTTTAACGCAAGCGAGACAAAATAGACCATGGCTACAGCCCCGACTAGGTATATTTTTAGCTCATAACTTGTTAATAGAGGAGCTCATAATTCAAGTAGGGTAGACTTTTACAGAATCACTGAGCAATTGTGTGATATATTAGGATAATTTGGACAGCATATTGTTGGTGCCCTCCTCTCTAGTTATTTTGTCTTTGTTGCTTTGGTATATCTAAATATGTTTGAGATATTTGCTGATGTCTGCTCTGTATTCGCTCAATCAAACTGTTGAGCAGTGGTTATGACCTCTATGCTGTAAGCTCTACGTAAGAGTATAGTATATATTTGAATGGTGTGATCTGGTAGAGGAATACACAATCAAACGTTATGGAATTATCTAATTGATTATACTGTTTTAAGGAGAGCTCTCCGGGAAGATGCTTTTATATTAGGATTTTCTATATATATTTCAGCTTTATGGGAACTGGAGTAACAGACAGTGTATAAACCTATTTGTCAGCGTTGTGTCTTACCACTAGGCACATGCATTAAATTACTTCATTTGAAAAAGGTATTTTGGGTTTTGATTTAAGAAATATAGGTGAGCTCAAAGCAATTCATTTTACAGTATATGGCAGCATGTTTTGATGCATAAAAGATATTAGCGCAAATATGTATTTATTTTTTAGATAACAGATATCATTTCAGATGATTAGGTCATGTTCACAAGAAAGAATGGACAATTTTAAACTTAAAGGCTGTATTGATACATAATATTCGAAGGTACATTTAAATGTTTAAATATTTACATATTTATAGGAGAAACTAGAAAAAATTACTAACAATGTGTTCATTATTTTAAACAAGGAGGTGATCCAGCTCCACAATTCCAAAACTGAATTTTAAAGTCCATATTTAACTTCAAAATATACTCTATCCTTGACTTTAAATTTCAATCCATTTAACTTTTTTATCTAAATATAATTGCTCTCATAAATCAAATTTGAATACGCCATGGTGCACTAAACTATGGATTTAGGATGGGTGTATAATATTTTAGGCATATGTTAGTGATTATTTTCTCCTGGCTATCCAACAGATACAAATAAAGATACTAATATAAATAACAAGCATATAGAGTGACATGTAGTTATTTACTTTCTCTGCGCAGAACAGGGGTGCAACTGGAGTGCTAATGAAAGTACACTTTATAAAGTTTGTAAAAATGACTATGTTATTGATATCTATAAATTGTTGCCAAGTAATGCCAATGCCTATTACATGTAAAATGGTCAAGATGTTGAATTCCAATGCACTGTATGTTTGTGAACATAAAATGTTAAGAATAGTGTCATTCACTTCAAATGGTTGTTTAATCCTTCCCTCTTTCCCTTCCTTCTTTCAGATTGTATTTGTTTCATTTCAGTTTTTCTCTTTCTTCACTTCTTCTATTTCTTTATTATTTATTTTTTCATCTTGTATGTAGTTGAGAGATGGTATTCATACATAATTTTGATTTCTTTGCTTTATAGTTGTGGGTTTCAATGTAGAAAACTACTAAGATATATCTCGTTTTAATTTTTGTTGGAAAATGTGTTCTAACATATGATGTCGACACTAAGAGAATACCATTTATGTTTATATAAAACAGTCCTGAAGAAGTGAGAAACTTGTGAAACATGTGTTGGTTTGGATTTGGAAATCATGTTCTTAAATGGAGAACTTGAAAAATGTTTGAAATGAAGAATTTTTTAAATAAAGACTTTATATGGACTTCTTCATTGCTATGTTTGTCCTCCTCAGAACATGAACTAAATGAATACAATTATCCTCTCCCTATAAAAGACACAGGTATTTGCATGCAGCTCTGTGTCTTTTCACACAGTCTTCGCTACATTTCTCTCTTAAACTCTTATGCTCAGCACCACTACCATGTCATATTTTAAGCCTATCTCCAAACCGCAAATACCTCACCCAACACCTCCATATAGGACAATCGAGACCAACACCCTTTTGTAGCTTACGCTCAGAAATGGTGCTCTGCTACCTGATGCAAATCAGAGAACTCCTAGTAGTAGGAAACTCTATATAAAAGGCTGCAGTACAAAACATATTTCTTCTTCCTTCTAAAAGTGAGGTTATTTTATTTACAGCATATAGTCCTTCGCAAACTTTCCTTTTTCTCTATAGTCTTTCCCTCCTGTCCTCTATCTACAACTCTAGAATCATATTTTACTCTCACTTTCACTCATACAGCCACTCTTACCTGTACAATTTCTTCACTTATTTCTGATTTTTCTTAATTTATTCTTATGCAATACTGTTTTAACCACAACAGAGCCTTCCTCTCATGCCATTCCTTGAATTGTTCTTATGGTTTTGGAGTGAAAGGTCCTATTGGGAAAATGGAGCTGCGATGTCACTACAGTTGACCTTACAATTTTTTAATTTTTTAATTTTTTAAGAGTTTTATATAGTGCGATCTAGACCCGAAGATATTAGGTATCAGAGTACTTTACATGAGCACCATTTTTGCTAGAGATGGACACATTCATGTTTGTTAGCCATGGGTAGATTAAGTGATTTACCCAGCTCCACAGCTTTGAGGTCAACCGCTTTATCCGTAAGACTACATCCTCTCCCTTTAATCAAATGACATCAGTCATTATATCTGCTAATGGTGGATCAATACCCAGGTGTCAGCTTGTAATGGACTGAGTTCATCATATCAAACGGGGTGTGTTACACAATTGATCTTGCATTAAAAAGCATAATGTCAATAGCAGACTCATCACATGATTCCTGAACGCTAAGATGTGTGTTGTGTATTCTGCTGTTTCAAAATTAGCAAAGGATTTTAAATAAAATGTCTTTACCTTTCAAAAGATGTTGCTTTGCAAACAGCCATAGCAAATGTGCCAACATGACTATAATCGTGCTGGCACACTATAATGAAATGTAAAGATGGGCAGGACAGATCCTGTTGCCTTCTTGGTACAATTACGCTATGAAAAAGGGAGTTCATTCTTAGTTATATGTTTGCCGGAATATGTTTTTCTACTGACATATTTCCAGAATTTGTTTTTGAAGATAAAATATATAGATTTTCTTAAATACTAGGGGCCATATTATCAAGCCTGCGATAAAAGCGTTAGCAGCTTTTTAAAGTCGCTAACGCATTTTTTTTTTATCGCACTATTCTCAATACATCTCTAACCGGAGTTAGAGACGTATTTTTCACTTCATCTATCCTCCTCGCGCTGGGGGCGATAGATAACGCTAATGGGATGCAGGGTGGGCCTTCACACGTCCAACCACATGTAGAATGTGTTTGGAGGTGGTAACACCCTATTATCAAGGCATGCGTTGGGAGAAGGAAACCTGCGATAAACTCGTTTATCTCAGGTCTCCCAACGCCTGCTTTGATCAGGTGTTAGGCATTGTTAACATGGGGGTGTGGATCATAAAGCTGAATCCACACCCCCATATTATCAAGGCACACATTAGCGCGTGACAACAACGCTTGTTTTCACGCGCTAATGTTCCCTATTGCCGACTATCGCCAGATTTAATATCACCTATGTGTTGCCCATTGATACTAACGCGCTATCACAGCGATAAAATCCGGCAATAGCCGGCGATAGGGAAATGTGTGATGTGCGTTTTTTAACGCACATCCTGATAATATGCCCCTGGGTCTTTGGGAAACTAAATCATGTGGCCTGTCTGCAGAATATACATTGTTGCATTCAAGTTTTGCCCCTTTTTTGCCTACTTGATTATCATTTTTTTCGTGGAGAAGAAACATCTCCACCTAGACTGCCATTGATTTGTGGATTTTCCTTTTTTCCCTTGCACTCAAATAACACGCACTTCCGGTGTAGATTTGTAAGTGTTTCTATGTGGGAAGGGCCATGTAAAATGTTTCTGAATACCAAAAAAGTGGTTATCCAGATATCTTTGTGACTGCTACAAACATTTGCATCATCCCTTTTCCACCCTTAACTGCAAATTTCCACCTGTAGAAAATAAAAACTGTACACATGTTTTCCTCTGTGGGTGTAAAGAGACTGAGGTATTATGCTAGCACATATTTTTGTACAGCTAAATTCAATGTTAGTGCATAAAGTGTTTAAGAATCTGATCCAAAGATGTAAATTCTATGCAACAGTCACAGCACTGTTAAAGGTTTTCCAACTGAAACAGCATATTTGCATCAGAATTCTTTAGGCAGATTTTCATTGACAAACCATTCCATTTTACCACATGCTGTAAATGACAGATGTTACTATTATGTGGTCATAGTACTCAATGTACAAACCTTTTGGGAGCTTAAAAGGTTTAGTCTACCTTGCCAGGATTTGAATTCATAACCTGCCAATCAGCATTTTGTTTGCGTAACCTGCCAATCATCATCTTGTTAAAACAGCATTCAGCCCATTCAGCTATTCTTCCAGCTACAAATAAAAAACACATTTCTTTTAAGTGACTGCATTTATTTCATTTATTGCTATACTGTAGTCTTTTGTTTCATTACAACATATGAAAATTCAGATTTTTGCAACAGAGTAAGGTACATTCATCGATATTGAAAAATTTAAAAAATGCGTTTGGATGAGATTTTCTTCCCAGAAATCAATACATCACTGAGAGTTTGGTGGAGTGGCAGGAACCCCTAAAGTCTAACACCCGAAAGCACATCTCAGCAACACGCTTACAGGTGAGTAGATTGGGTAAAGTGTTAAGCATACATTTCTTGAGGCTATGTGTCCTAAGATAAGGCACAACACTGCATATCAAAAATACAGTCAATAAGGAATAACAGATTCAATGAGTGAGTTCTAGGGTGGAAATAGAAAATGTATATAGAGTCATCACAAAAATTCAAAAGTGCAATACAGAGATTGTAAAGCATGAAGGCATTGCCGTGCACGCTTTTAGCAATGAAGCAAAATCAAAAATATTCTAACTCTCAAATGAACAGAAAAATCAGAAAGAAATATTACGGCATCCCTAGTAGCATTGGAAAGTTATCTGGCTCTTCCCCAAATTTGAGGGTGTGCGAGCAAATTCTTACACAAAAATTTGAACACCCCAAAATGTGTCTCACTTGTTTCTCCTACAGTTCATTGGACAGTGTTAAAGCACATTTTTATAAGCCAATATGTGCCTACAATAAGGTACCTCATCAAACATCAATTAGAGTAAAATCAGTTAATTAAATAATTGGGTCCACTCAATAATTGAGTTATAGATCAATGAACAGTGAAAGGGTTTAATTTAAAATATAAAAATTAAGCTGTTGTAGGCGTAGGTTTAGTCAAAGGCAATTGTGCCAAACAGTCCTCCTGTGTGAGTGGGAACTCTCAGAATAAAACATAGTTTCAATTCACTTTGTAATTTCAGACATTTTCCAATGAAACTGACGTCGAGCAACAAGGAAAAGAAGAAACATTTATGCACATACAAAGGGAATGGTTCTTTTATTTTCTTCTATTCTCTTCTTTAAACAAGCCTACTTGATAAGTGAAAAGATGCTTTCTTTACAAACAGTCTTAAGAATATCTAATTATTTCTTCTGCCCTCAACGTGTTCTCTGTTTCTTCACAGGTGGCAAGCCTTTCAAGCTAAATTTGCCTGGTATACCTCAGCCAGACAGCTGTGCTCTTCAGCGGCTAGGCTGGTGAGAGTGGCTAGGTTTAAGAAGGTTAGATCAGGGGGTAGATCTTTTGAGGTGGCTGCTGCCAAATTATGGAATCTGCTCCCGTGCGAGATTAGGCAAACTGAGGAGCTTCTCCCCTTTAGGAAAAAGGTTAAAACTTGGCTTTTCCCAAGTGATGTAATCCGACTGTCCTGCTCCGTCTGACTTTTGTCCTGTCCTTCTTCTGAGCTTCCAGCGCCAGGATGCCTGGAAGGTGATAGTGCGCTTTATAAGACTAATAATAAATACATATATAGGGGTCCCTCGGAAGAAAGAGGTGTGGACAAGTAAGTGTAAAACAAATCCTTATTTCCTCCCTTCTAGTTGATCTCTTTATCTTTCCTTTAGGGCATTCCTTATCCTGGAGATTTCTCTATAGCCTTAACTTCCACTATCACCTATACTTTTTCTGGTTCCTATTATTTTCAAACAAATGCTGGACTACCTCTCAGTGTGGATTTATCCATGTATTTTGTTAATCTATGTGAACTTTTCCTATGTTTCTTTTCTATTTGTTTGTCCTATTTTGGGTTATGGAATATTAGATGTATTGTAGCTAAACTACAGGGATGGTTGGAATGCGGAGAATTTGATTCCACAGAATCACGTGGAATTACATTAAGATTCCATTAGATTCCAAGGAATTCTATGCTTGGACAGAGTAAGCATTTTTGCCCTATTTTCATGGAGCAAAATGCAGCCTTGTGTCAAAAAATAAATGCGAGAAGGACAGTAAAATGTTCAAATGTGCTCGCTCTGGTCACAGTGATTAGAACCACTGCATACCACTTGGTATCCTTGCATACTCTGCAGTGATAAACATTTTGATCACTGCAGAGTACGCATGGGCTCCAAGTGATATGCAGTTGTTTCTAAACATAGAAGGACTTGTCCCTCTTCCCGCTGTGTTTAGAAACCACTGCATACCACGCAGTGCCCTTGCATACTCTGCAGTGATTAAACTTTTAATCACTGCAGATTATATAAGGGTGAAGAATAATATGCAGTAGTTTTCAAGCATAGAGGGACTACTCCAACTTCCTCTGTATTTAGAAACCACTGCTGTAGCGCCACTGGGCCCCCTTACTTTAATCTCACTTTATCTCCTAACTCCACACCTCAAATTAATTTATTGATCCTCTGATGGATCTTGAATATAGGGGATCCAATCAGGTTGTTCAATGAGGACCAAGAATTGAATAACAAGTCTATAAACTCATAATTAGATTGATATATACAATTCTCAGAACTAAACTATACAGGTAAAGTATTATCAGTGCTAGACCAAATTTCCTGAAGAAATGTAGTTGAATTAAAATCATGCAAACCAATAATTCAGTTAGAGATAGACAGAATAGTAACATTAGAATCTTAACACCAGTAATCTCTCTACTAGAATTTCTATTCCTCATTACTGCGCAACTGGAATGTGCAATCAATCATTGGAGGCAAATCATAGATAGAGAGACAGAAACAGGGTTAAGGATGGTTAGATTTTATCAGTAAATTTAAAAAGGGTAAATATATCAATATCAGGAAATTATTATATTTAGTTCTTGTGAGTCCTCAATTACCAAAGCTCCACGTGAGCACGGAAAAGGAAATTAATCAAATCAGCTCAAAGTTCTCTCCCAAGAGGGAAGTAGTCAGAGAACAGTGTACACAGCATATGTGTTAGCCAAGGAAAACCAGTAGAATCTGCAAGGAAAATGATTGATGTCTCTCAGTCCTGAAAGGTACAGAATCTACACATAGAAAGAAAAGAAATTGTAGTCTATTTTTGCCCACACTTTATTGCACAATGTATTTTATATTCCTTAATTACTGGGGTGATACCTCCTGGGTCAATATGCGGTCCGGAGCTTCCAGTATAGGTGACTAAGCCTGCGTATCTTCCGAGCAAATTGACGAGATACCAACAACTCTCCGCGACCATGGGGCAAAGTTAGGTCCCCATTAATATACTATGTGACTTATCAAAATGCGTATGTACTAACGCATGCTTTACTGTTGAAGCGTATTTTTTAAATTTAGTATTTACCCTCTATGAGATCAACTAGGAGTGTCGAACATAGGGCTGGTCCCTGTGTAGTCCCGACGAAGAGCTTGGGGAATGCTCAAAACATGTTGACTTGAAATACTAGGTACACCTAACCTATTGTAATTAGGACCCCTAGTGTTCTACCTGTTTTTAGATTATACATACTAAGAACAAGAATAAATCATCGCTGCCCACTAGATAGGTATTTTTAATTTAATTCTATTCCACTCTACTTCACTACTCTGTCTGCACTACTCATAGTCCATCACTTTTGTGCTCCTACTTAATTCCGCAAGTCTTAGCACGCCTCAGTCCGTAGATGACAGGGATGGCCCCTATGATGAAGCATGCCACCTTGGGGAAACCCTGGTGAGTGAGGGGACTCAAGAAAGAAAACGTTTTCTTTCTGACATTAAATCTTCCAACTCCAGCGAGTGTTGTGAATATCCGCCTTCCAAGGGCTAGGTTCTTGATCCCTAGATTTAGGGATTTTCAGGTCTACATTCATTTTTGGAGGGAGAGCCTAGCCATTTTCCCTCTTTCTCCCCTTTCTTTTTGAGTACCTCCTGGGTCACCTCATCTGGTCTGACCATTCATTCCATTGGTCAGTTCATATAGGGTGATTGTCATGTAGCAAAATGTAGACACATTTTGTAGAAATAAAGGCAGTCAAATTACATAACTATCAGGTCATCCGGGAGGAATAACACTCTTAAACAAAGATCCTTTAGCAAACGCACATGATCAAAGTCAAAGGGATTGTTTCTCAGGCAAATGTTCCCAAAATAGCAGAAATTGTGTCAAACAGTCCTTGTATGCGAGTGAGAACTCTCAGAATAAGACATGTTTTCAATTCAGTTTGTAGTTTCAGTTATTTTCCCAAGAGAACAACAAGGAAAAACGCATGCATGCAGGCTGGCTTGTATTGAATTTGAGGTTAAATACAAAAGTGGTTCTGTTGGGTGTGTCAAATCGCTTTGGAATTGCTAATTAATGCAAAACAAAACAAAAGTTTGAAAAACTCTCTGAAGCACATATGAAATGAGGCAAAGAATACTCAAGCAATCTAATAATCAACTTCATATAACCACTGAATGATTTGGAATGAATTTATATTAAACTTCAATCATGTTACATTTGAATTAATTCATTCAATAATGACCGTCAAAAAAGGGTGAACATAGTGTGACAATTAGTGACCAGTGCTTGGTGTATGAAACAATGTACAATGGAGTCAAAAATACATATATACAATTATGTACAGGGGTGTTGTTGGCCAGAATCTATTTTACATTCAAGCAATCCTAGCATTCATTTCAAGGATACTGGAGTTTCTGGACCATAGGTGAGTGTCGACGTTTTGACCCTGTTGCGCCCCAATTCGTGGTCGCGTCGGGTCTTTATCAAGACAGGAGGGGTGGGGGCAGGCAGTATGGTCAGGAGGAAGGATCTCTGCCTGAACAGCAGCCACACAGTCATATCCAATCATGGAATAAAAGGTCAATCGCTGGAGAGTCGCGGTGTCATCTCTCTCTGGTAGCGGGGGGAATGGCCCCCTCCTGTCCTGATATTGACCCGACGACAAATTAGGCTTGGGGTAATGCAGCCTGGATGGGGAACATGGCAAGTGTGCATGACTGTTTTGGGGGGCTCGAGAGGAGCGGTCAAAATGTGTTGCACACTTAGAATGCCACCACTCCTTCTCCTGCAGTGCTCTGGTGTCACGGGGCCCAGTCCTGCCCCCAGGAAACAATTGAGCCACTTCAATAGGAAAAAGAAAATGATAATGTTACAGTGGGCGATCCTCCTCTACCTTAGCGGAGCCTCCACTGAACAAGTGTTTGCAGTCAAAAGGAGGAAAAAAGAAACTACGACTTCATAAACTTAAATTATGCAACTTTGTCCTACTTCATGGGCATATTGATTTACTTCACTCACTCCTGTTTGAATTCGATAACATAAATCAGTTTAGTTTATACTGAAGTGTGGGCCCAATTTATATGTTGGCGGATGCTGATGGCCCATCGACTATTGACCAGAACCGTACTACCGCCTGATCTATATTTTGGTGGTTTGACGGACAAATGACCACCAGGGCCCCATCATCACAATCTCGTGCAGACTCCTCTGTCGACAGAATGAAAAGCCATAAATCGGTAGACGACAGGATAATGGTCCTAACTCCACCATCCTAATCACAAAATTGCTTTCCGTCAGCGTTACCACGGCAGCCAAACCTCCACACTTGAGCAGGTGATGTCCCTCAAATAAAAGGGGATAAGCAACCTCTCCCATCCTCCAGCATTGTTCAAGGCACAATGGACCTGCTGTTGGGAGGTGCAGCATTTCGGCTCGTCGATCACAATGACTACCGACCAAGTCAGCGCCGCCATACAATGTATGTATATAGAAATGTATGCAATAGGAGCAGTCTGCATTATTGTGCGCATCAAGATATGAACCATACTGTGTTTTCGATCGTTATATGCCTCTCCTGAAGAAAACTGCAATGTCGAAAGTAATGCAGTGAGGGTCTATGATGATACATTTTGGATCTATTAAAAGTACTTGAAACCATGTTTTTGGTGTTATTGTTTTGTCATCAGGAAGGTACTGCATGATGTGAAGTGAGTGTAGATGGCAACACTACCTTTCCATAATAACAAGAATAAACCTTAATCTCTTATTTGCTGGGCCTCCCCCCAAGTGCTGAGTCCTGTTTCTAGCTATTTGGGGTGTTGCTTGCTTATGCACCATAACTTTGTCCACATAAGGCAGCCACACCAAATGTGTTACTTTTTTTTCCACATCCTGGAGATTCTAAAGATACCCAAGGTGTGTGTACTCCACTTGAAGGGGCTGAGAAAATTGTAAAAATATAGCTAATGTTTGAGATTTTTTGGAAAAAACGTGCCTTTTTTAATAACAAAAAGGCATCAATTGGGATGCTACCGAGCCACCCCGAGACGCACCCACGGACCCTTCGGCTGCAACGCCTGCAAGTTTACCTGCATCCGGACCTGCCACACACCAGCACCCGCCAAGAAGAGCACCAGCAGCAGCCACCTCCAGTGCATCCTGCTCAACACCCGCTCCGTCCACAGACACGCCATCGAACTCTGGAACCTCATCGACACCACATCTCCTGACGTTGCCTTCCTCACCGAAACCTGGATGAACGCCTCCTCCGCTCCCGACATCGCCATCGCCATCCCAGAGGGCTACAAGATCACCCGGATCGACCGCACGACCAACCAAACGGGAGGAGGCATCGCCATCATCCACAAGGACACCATCCGCATCACGACCAACACCGACGGCATCCTGACCACCGCCGAACATCTACACTTCCAGATCCACACTGACCCGAAGGCCACCCTCAGAGGCACCCTGATCTACCGTCCCCCGGGACCACGCACACACTTCAGCGAGGACATCGCCGACTTCATCAGCCCGCATGCCCTCCCCTCCGCTGACTACATCCTCCTGGGAGACATCAACTTCCACCTGGAGAACAACAACGACCGCAACACCAACATCCTGCTCGACAACCTCGCCAACCTCGGACTCAAGCAGCTGGTGTCCACCCCCACCCACCTCGCCGGACACACACTCGACGCCGTCTTCTCATCCAGCAAAGACATCGCCTTCAGCCACGCCACAGGACTCCACTGGACGGACCACAGCTGCGTCCACTTCACCTTCAGAAGAACGACGACACACCACCACCAGCAACAGGTTGCCCGAAGAAGCTGGAACAAGATCACTGCCGACCAGCTCGCCGCTTCCCTGAGCCAGCACCCTCCCGCCAGCTCAGCGAACCCCAGCCAGGCCGCCGTCAACCTCTCGAAGTGGATCAGCAACTGCGCGGACGAACTCGCCCCACTGAGGACCCCGCCCAGCCGACCCGGCAGCAAGAAGGCCCCATGGTTCACCGACGAACTCAAGAGCTCCAAGAAGAACTGCCGAGCCCTCGAGAAAGCCTGGAGAAGAGAACCAACACCGGACAACATGGCCACCCTCAAGCTTGCCACCCGGAAACACCACCAGCTGCTCCGCGCCACCAAGAAAACTGCCTTCAAGGACCGGCTGGACAACAACGCACACAACAGCAAGGAACTCTTCAACATCGTGAAAGAGCTCTCCAACCCCAACGCCGGAAACAACGACATCACCCCATCGCAAGAACTCTGCAACTCCCTCGCCTCCTACTTCCACAACAAGATCGCGGACATACACGACAGCTTCAGCACCCAACCGACGAACGCCACGACCGACACGACCGAACCAACGCCCCCCACCACCACCCTCCGCGCCTGGACCCACATCAGCACCGAAGACACCGTCCGCATGATGAACTCCATCCACTCCGGATCGCCGACCGACCCCTGCCCTCACCACATCTTCAACAAAGCCGACGATGTCATCGCACCCCACCTACGGGACATCATCAACACCTCCTTCACCACCGCCACTTTCCCAGAGAGCTGGAAGCATGCCGAACTCAGCGCGCTACTCAAGAAACCAACAGCGGACCCCACCGAACTCAAGAATTACCGTCCCATCTCGCTGCTCCCCTTTCCGGCCAAAGTCATCGAGAAGACCGTCAACAAGCAGCTGGCCGCCTTCCTCGAGACGAATGGATCCCTAGACCCCTCGCAGTCGGGCTTCCGGGCCAACCACAGCACCGAGACCGCCCTCATCGCTGCCACCGATGACATTCGAGCCCTGATGGACAATGGAGAAACAGCGGCCCTCATCCTCCTTGACCTCTCCGCGGCCTTCGACACCGTCTGCCACCGCACCCTAGTGCAGCGCCTCAGCAACGTTGGAATCCAGGAGAAGGCACTAGAATGGATCGTCTCCTTCCTCGACGGTAGGACACAGAGAGTCCGCCTACCACCGTACAAATCAGAGTCCACCGAACTCATCTGCGGCGTACCCCAAGGTTCCTCGCTGAGCCCGACCCTCTTCAACGTCTACATGAGCCCCCTCGCTGCCATCGCACGCCAACACAACCTTAACATCATCTCCTACGCCGACGACACCCAGCTGATCCTCTCCCTGACCAACGACCCCGCCGCCGCCAGAGCCAACCTTCACGAAGGTATGAAAGAGGTAGCCGAGTGGATGTCGACCAGCCGCCTAAAGCTGAACTCGGACAAGACGGAAGTCCTCATCCTGGGATCCTCGCCCTCCGCCTGGGACGACTCCTGGTGGCCCCCCGCCCTGGGCACCGCACCCAAACCGACAGACCACGCACGCAACCTGGGCTTCATCCTGGACTCCTCCCTCTCCATGACCAGGCAAGTCAACGCCATCTCCTCGTCGTGCTTCAACATCCTGCGCATGCTACGGAAGATCTTCCGGTGGATCCCCACCGAGACCAGGAAGACGGTCACCCAGGCCCTCGTCACCAGCCGACTGGACTACGGCAACGCCCTCTACGCCGGAACCACCGCCAAGCTCCAGAAGAGACTCCAGCGGATCCAGAACGCCTCAGCCAGACTCATCCTCGACGTCCCACGACATAGCCACATCTCCAAACACCTGAGAGACCTGCACTGGCTCCCGGTCAACAAGAGAATCACCTTCCGTCTCCTCACCCACGCTCACAAAGCCCTTCACGACCAAGGCCCGAGCTACCTCAACAACCGCATCAACTTCTACGCTCTCAAACGACACCTCCGATCAGCCAAGCACGCCCTCGCCGCCGTCCCCCGCATCCGAAGAGCGACGACAGGAGGAAGGTCCTTCTCCTACCTGGCCGCCAAGACATGGAACTCCCTCCCGACCAACCTGCGCCTGACCCAAGACCACCTCGCCTTCAGGAAGAAGCTCAAGACCTGGCTGTTCGAGCAGTAGCAGCACCCCCCCCCGCGCCTTGAGACCCTCCGGGTAAGTAGTGCGCTCTACAAATGCCTATGATTGATTGATTGATTGATCAATTAATGGTCTGCTGTGCTAAAGTCACCATCTATTCTAGCTTTCAGGAACATGCAGAGCTGAATACAAAAAATATTTTTTTACCACGGTTTTGCCATTTTTCAAGGAGGTAGTCCATTTTGTCCTATTTTATGTGGTCTCAACCGACTTCCAGTTTGTGGTAGACAGTGTAAAACCAATGGGTGATCCAGGAAAGCTATGGATTTCTGAAATGTAGACAAAATTCAAAATTCAGAAAATGGTAATATGTATAGATCGTTTAAGGTCTTCCCAAAGAAACTAACTGTTGAAATAAAGAAATATTGAAAATGAGTAGAACATAATGGCCATTTGTGACAAGGGTTTCATCTGTGACTTTTTGTCTTGATGGCCAATTTACAAAAGCATCATACTGTTACATCTACTTGAAGCTTCCGGTTGCTTAAGTGGCTTTCATTGGTTTTTTTACCAAAAATCCGTTGCAAACCCCAAACTTTGACTAAAAAACAAATTTTCCTCACATTTCTGGGACTGGAAAGTTCTGGAATTTGCGGGGAGCCGCAAACGTCCTTCCATTTAGCATTTCCTCAACTCTCCCAATAAAAATGGTACCTCACTTGTGTGGGTAGGCCTAGTGCCCACAAAAGGAAACGGCCCAAAACATAACATGGATATATCACATTTTCAACTCAAAACTGACTTTTTGCTAAGTGGGGAGGTCTGGATTTTGGCCCCTAGCTAACCTGACACCTAGACAAACCTAGCAAACATCCGAATTTTGTAAAACAAAATACCTAGAGGAATCCAGTGTGGGGTGAATTGTATGGGTCACACCTCACACCAGGTATTTACCTAGAATCCCCTGTAAACCTTCAATACTAAGTAAAAAAATATATTTTCCACATATTTCTGTGATGAAGTGTTCTGGACTTTGCAGAGCAGTGGCGTAATATAGGCCCCCACAGCCCCTATGGTGCGGGGGGTCCATAGCTCCAGGGGGCCACCTCAGCAAAGTACACTGGCCTGAGAGTTCTTGACTGAGTCTGTAGAGGGGCCCCTCCATGTAATTTGCAGGGGAGTCCCCTCAAGTTTCGTTACGTCACTTGTGCTGGAAGCCACACATTTCCTACCACCCTGGGTTCCCACAAATCCCCCAAAAGGAACACTACCTCAGTTGTGTGGGTGGGCCATAAGACCATGACACAAAAGACCCTACGTCGCTACATTGCTAGATAAGCAATGAGGGTAGCTGCAGCATTTGGAGCCTGGCTGTGGTGTCACTCATGCAAATCTAAACACCACAGACATTTTAAAAAACTAGACAGCCCGTGAATTCCCAGGCGGTGTGCCTTGCATGGATGACATGAGCCTTTCTTACCCACAATGCCCTGCAAACCTCAAACTTTGCCTGAAATCATGCATTTTCCTCAAATTTCGGTGATGGAAACTTCAGGAATCCCAGAAATTCCTACCACCCAACAATGCCCCACTTGTGCCGATCCAAACCCCTTGTGAGGGGACTTCCACTGACCTTAAATTGATATGTTCCTGCTACGGGCATTAGGCCTGGCTACACAAGTTCTTCAGCAATTGTATCGGCATAAGTGGGGCAACTCTGGGTCATAAGAATTTTGTGGATTCCTGTAGATTCTAGAAGTTTCCATCATAGATATGTAAGGAAAATGTGTAACTTCAGGCAAAGTTTGAGGTTTGCATAGCATTTTGGGTAACAAAACTTCAAGGGATCAATGCAAGACACACCACTCTAGAAAGATACTATTGCTCTCACTGGGTTAGGGGTATGACTCAATGCCAGGGTTCGGCTGCCACATCATTTTGTTTGTTTTGGTGCCATTTTGATATCCCTGGTGTCTAGTGGGCTCTCTGCCGCCTTGGTGGGCACAGATTGGGGTAATATCCTACCTACCCCCCAGGAGGGGCATAAAGTATATTAGGTGCTGGCTTACTAACCTACTTTTAAAGAGAAAGGTTATATTGTTCTGCGTGACAGTTATAATGTGAAAGGCATATTTAAAGTGGTGGATCAAATTTACAGTAGTTTGTCTATCTTCATGTTTAATACCAGGCCATACAATGGATACTTGAAATATAAATTTCTACATGACACATAATTACCATGAACTCAAGTTAAAAAACACAAAGTTAGGTTTATTCTCATAGCAACATATAGTTTTTTAGTAAACTAGAGTGCATCTCACAGTGTGCAAACATTTGTATATCCTGGAATTTCTAATCTTTGATGTGTTTAACTAAGGTCTTGCAAGTTACAGGGCACAACTGACATTATTTCAAGGAGATTTACAATTTAAATATGATTTGCTGTGTATTGTAATTTGCTTTTACTTACCTATCTCTATCTGACCTCTGATTGCTGCAAAGCCTTCAGTGTGTAGGATCCCATACACATTTTTCTCCTTTGGCAGGAGGTGTATACGCCTAGGAGAATCACCACCAGTCTGCTGGGCTGCTAGATGGGCTTTGGAGGCCAGAGATCTGACCCTCCCTTGCAGATCATTTCAGCACTTCCCAATCTCCTCCTGTGCTCCTGTGACTGCCTGGTGTTCGACACAGCATTAACTCTTGAGACAATTCTGTCCCAAGTTTGCCTTTGCTGAGTAATAGTTGTAGATACGACAAGTGATCGAAACAAGTGGGGCTCTACCCTAATGATTTCATCCACCATGACTGTCAATTCTATGTTTGTAGATCTGGGGTTTCTTCTCACAACCATGGTTGACAACAAGTAAAAATATGGTAGTTTTAAAAAGGGAAGGAAATATGAGATATTAATGGAAAACAAATCCAAAGAAGTTGCAAAAGGTGAATCTAGTGATCTGTCTCTAAATCAACTATCTGCTGCTGGCTGCCTTTGAGGAAAGACAAAGGATGATGGTATAGCATGGAGTGTGCTTTATAGTGTGCTCAACAGGTGTCATTACGTACGACATTTCTATCAGGTGGGTAATGATACACTTTGGAAATCCCATTCCGTGATGTATTTCCTCCGACGCTACAACGCATCGAGCCCACTATGCTGACGCTGAGATATATATGTTTGACAGGTGGAATCCTGCCACACCAACGCTGATGGAGTGTTACACGACAGCAGAAGATTTATACCTGCATGCGTGGTAGCACTGCTAGGACAATGGATCTCACTACTGCACAAAGGAGAGTGGGCCCGATTCACAGAACTAACTTAAGACAAAATCCTAAACTTACTACCATTTTGGTATTCACAGATGGCACTTACTCATTTTGGTATTCACAGAAGGCACTACAGGTAGATTCATCATTGAAAAATAGGCTCGCAAAGGGCCAGATTCTGAGAATCTGGCCCTTTGCGAGCACAATTTTTGCATTTGGGATTCATCATCCCAAATGCAAAAATCGGTAATTGTGAATTCGCTACATTGCGAGGAATTACAATTAAGGAATCTCTATTTGAGATTCCTTAAATGCAATTCATTAACCATTTTTAAATTGCGAAATCGCAATTTCGGGCCGCTATTTACCGCGAGGTCAAACCTAGTGGTAAATAGCGAAAAATTTGAAAAATGCTTTTAAATGCTTTTTTCTAAGTTGCATGTTGCACACACACATGTCCTTTGGACATGTGTGTGCGCAACACCAATGTAGATTACATTTCAGGGGTGCTACAGGGTGTCCTTTGGACACCCCTCGCACCCTTGAAATCGCTTCCTGAGGCCCATATGAATGAATGGGGAGTTATTCCTTATTTGCGATTAGCAATTTGCTAAACTCAAATAAGGAATGTGGAGGACTCGCAATTTATTTAGCGATTCCTACATGAATCCTGTTTTGCAAGTCCTTAATAGCGATTCCTTATTAATCGCTATTAAGGACTCGCAAAACGGGACTTTGATGAATCTAGGGGTTATTCATTTTGGTATTCACATAAGGAGCGTATTCATCAATGAGTAAGTTCCTTCTGTGAATACCAAAGTGAGTAAGTGCCTTCTGTGAATACCAACATGGTAGGAAGTTTAGGATTTTGTCTTAAGTAAGTTCTGTAAATCGGGCCCAGTAGTTTTACCACTCTATATATAAATCGGATGGGACATACTCTGCAAGGCTGGCAGGTGAAATTATACCTCTGTCATGGAAGGCAGAAGATATAAATTGGGCCCTGTGTCTCAAAATAGATTTTGGGTCCAACTTAGCAGGATGATTGTTAATCTAGTCATTAAAGCGTGAATGGTTAAAAAATGGGCCTGTGCTAAAACAAAAAAAATGTGTCCCACATTTTCTAAAGTTTCGCTCAGGTGGGACGCAAGAGATAGCACACAATTCCATTTCCATTTTAAAGGCATGGGTACACACTTCTAACATGTGTTATGTTGCATGAGATCACATGCAGACTTTAGTAAATGTGGACCATGATTTCCGAAACTGCATGTTGATATAATTTATTTTTAAACATTTCTATTTTGATTACACATGCAGTACTGACAAAAAGACAAATATTTAAATATATTGACATACATGTCTGCAGTTTATTTGTATAGATATACCAGAATTTGTTTTTTTAGATTACATGTTTAACCATGTCATCTTTGGGGCAAAGGTAGGCAAAGTATGGAAAGGGGCGACCACTCGGTCCCCCCGAACATATGGTCGGGTGCCCCGATCCCCCCGGGAAGCCATTTTGGGCGGGAGGCGTGTCACGGCTGGTATGCCCGAAGCGGCGTAGCCGGGGCGCGCCTTTTCCCACCCAAGAGGGGTTGTCCTAGACACCTACACCATTGGCCACACCCTGTAGGCGGTCGGAGGAGGGTCCACGCCCTCCCGGAGAAGAATAAATGGAGCAGCAATCCAAGGAAGCATCCTCTTGTTCCTGTGCTTGGAAGCTGCACCTCCTCGTTGCACGTGAGCCCTTGACGGAACAAGAGCCAATTTTGACCCACCCACCAGCCCCTGATGACAGCGTTTTGTATTGCAATAAAATCGATTGATGATGATATTATCTCTTTTTCTGGTTGTTTTTAGTAAAGTTTGATGTCTCTTTTTCAGGTTGTTTCTAATAAAGTTTGATGTTTTGATATACAATAAATGGTTGCTCTTTTAGCATGAACTCAGGCGAGTATCGCAGCTGTGATGAAAGAAGTGTATTGTAGAGAAAAAAGTTCATACTTGAAATGCTGGTATAACTGTATATGTCGTTCTCAGTAGATTAAACAATGTCGTATTTATTTTTTGGTCGGGCGGTAAGGTCATGATCGGTGAGCAGTAATTGGAAGATCCCTAGAGGTGGGGCGCCACCCATTATGGATGGGAGCGCCCGGGGGGAGGCGGCCATTGGCCCCTCACACGGGGAGGCGGTACCCTTCTAAGGATGGGACCGCCGAAAGGGAAGGCGGTCAAGACCCCTCCCTGGGGAGGAGGGGCTACGGGTCCCCTCCTTGGAATTTCCCGGGGCCAGGACATCCGCGACGGCGGATGTGGTAAGCAGTGTGGGGTGGGAGGGGGGTCTACGCTACCTTCTAGACACCTCACACGAGTCCTCGGACGACCACCAAGATGGCGTCGAGTAAGAATGGGCCCCCGTTAAGACAAGGGAAATTGGAAGTTGGCACAGAGGTACAGTCCTCTGTGCGCCCGCCCCTCACAAGTAAGGGGGGGGAGTCTGGTATTAGGGATCTGACACCGGTTACGACCTTGCCGTTGGCCCGTAATGTTAGGATGTACAATTTGAATTTTGAGAAATGCATTTACAGGATGTTTTTAGAATCGGCTAAGAGAACCTTTGTATTAGAGATATGTTAAGGTTAGCCAATAAACATCGTAATGTATAAATGAAATTGTACATGATATGAAACTGTTATTTTAATGTTTTAATTTGGTTTCATATTTAATAAATACGGCCGGGAGGGTAACTCCCTCCCGCCTTCCAAAAGCTCAAGAACTGTATCCGTCTTCCCATTCTTGGGGATTGTGTTGGGAGGGGGTGACGGGTATCCAGGCCATATTGTCATTTGTGTGCAAGAGTGGCACATCTGGACACTCGCACTGGTAAAGCGAGACAACATTTTCTGATTCGGTCCAGGCAGTGCTAAATTTGAGCTGTGGTTTCTGTTCTTGGCACTGGCAGTAAGTGGCAACATCGGCACTTAGGACGCTGCTTCATGGTGATTTGCCTAATTTAGAGACAAGCACAACAATAGTTATTTATTAATTCCATATCCATTAAAATGACTAATACCCGCCACCCAAGCCATTCTTATAGATTTGGGGGCCTGGAATGGTCTGAATTGTCACACTTGTAGGCTTGTAGGAGTGCGATGGTTTGTAGTTGTGTTGATGCCTGCCATTGTCATCGCTGGTAAGGGCAATTAGTGGTGTAGGGTGCAGTGGCTTCCTGACCCTTTGACTTATTTTTAGGTTTGTGATTTTTTTTTAACTTTATTTATTAATTTTCATAACAAGCAAGGTACAGTACAGTACAATTTAGCCATGAATATTACAGGATATTCAATTATGGTCCACGTCCATATAGAACAATTACCAAAATCTCTGCAACAGTGTCATTCCTGGTTTACCATGGGAGGTTGTTCTGCATGCCTACACTCATGTCAGTGTTTATTATGCTATGAGTGTAATCTCATTATCTGTCTCAGTGTGCTGCGAGGAGGTATCATCTCTAGTTTATGAGCAAGCAGAGACCTGTAATTCAAGCAAGTATGAGCAAATGTAATGTAAATGTAAATGTAATGTAATGTAAATGTAAATTGATACTCTCAAGGAGCTTGTAAGAATACCGCTGTGGAACCCATCCTGGCTTTCCCTGTGAGGCGTCCACTCCTGGGCACTCCCAGGGTGAAGGCCAGGCATCCTTAGCGTTGTGGAGATTAAGCAAGCAATTTCCCAGAGTTGCAGAGTGGGACTCCATGATTGGAATAGGCACCGAGGCGACAATTATCAGGTCCGTGGAATTTTGAGCCCGTTAGTAAGATCACTGTTAGTATTACAGTATGTCATACTAGACAACAAGGCTAGCGTCGATGGATGTCGATGGTTGTTTTCTAGCCCAGTGTAAAACAACCCCTCTTTTTGCAAGCATTAGGGCAATTGTAACGAAGCACCGCGCTGACATTGGATGATCTTGGACATACCCCAAAAGGGCCTGCAGTGGAGTGGGCATGCTATCCTGTTCCGTCATGCGAACAGCTCCCCGAATATTGCACTCCAATACTTGGTAATCCTATCACAAGTCCACATCATGTGTGCAAAGTCCGCCAATAGGAAGTGGCACTTGGGGCATATGTGGGGGTGCGTCGAGTCCATCCGGTGCACCTTAACAGGAGTGATGTTTGCACACCATTCAAACTTGAAGTGTAACAATTTGTGTTTGTGATTAAAGGAGTCTCAGCCTGTCTACTCGCAATAGTAACGCAATTGAAAGTCAGCGAGGGGCTTGCCCAGGTCCTGTTCCCACGCAGCATGAATCCCTGCATCTCTATTAAGTGACAGGGCAATACCAGATTTATACATCTTTCACATCAGGTGCTCCCCGCTGGTATCTTTGATGAGGAGTGTTAGTGGGGGGAATTCAGGCGGTTCAAGGGGGTAACTGGAAATTTGAGCTCTCAGTGCCCCCTGCAGCCTCTGCAATACAAACTGGACCATAAGTGTGGCCTCTCTAAAACGGACGTCCTCAGTACGTGAGAAGACGTGTCTGCTGGGGAACAAGTCCCCGAACGTTACCAGGTTGTGTTTGGACAAGGTGCGCCTCCTAATCCATGATAGGTAATGTTATATCCCATGTTTCTTCATTGCTCATGTTGTTTCATGTATTTGCATCCTAGTACCTTGGTTGCTAGGTTATTGTAGAATGTTCTACTCCTGATCTTCAGTTGAAGACTGGAGCTTCTTGGATGTGCACTCTGATAGATCTTATGCTGCACTTGAGATTTCTAAATTAACTTAATCCTTAAGTTTATCTCCTTCTCCTGTCATACTTTGGATACAACATAAGGTGGTCAAGTCAGCATTATCTACGGACCTACGCCTAAATTATTCATTTTAAACAGATCTCATCAGACTTCAGCGCTCATCATTGATTTTTCACCTTCCTTCATGAATTCAAATCTTCTATCAACCTACTTCAAATTGAATTTCTTCATGAATCTACATTGTCTTCATTTAAAGTAAGCCATTTTCTTATAACTTGTGATTTGATAGCACCAGCGCCTGCTTTTCTCACTGTGTTATGATTGCACCAGCGGCTGATCATTAATTTACCTACTATTCCAGTTATCACTTTGATGTGACTTTACCACTTATAAATTTTATAACAGACAGTAAAAATAACAGTGACTTCTGTTAAAAAATATACTGTTTATTTTATTTTTGTGATTTGATTGCACCTGCGCCTGCTTACTTCTTCTCACTGTGCTCTGATTGCACCAGCGCCAGTTCTTTAATTATTTTTTCAATTTATCTAATTTCAAATTCTTACTTCCTTCACCAATAATCAGCGGCTGTTAATTTAATGTGCCTTTGATTGCACCTGCGGCAGACCCTCCTTCACCTGTTTTCACTGAACCTACAAAACATTTCTAGAAGCGCCATGCATTTTTCCCGTTTTTATTTTTCTCTTATTTCTTCAATTTGACATTTTAACATTAATCTGTATATTGCCTTCTACCTCCTTAGAACTCTCGCTGTTCAAAAATCACCATTCTCCCTCCACTGGCGGTTTAAACAGCACGAGAACGACGCGCGCTGCATTTCTTCTCCTTCGGCGTCCATCAGCCGTTTTCACAACAAAGCACGTCATCACGAGTTGACGTTTGGACGCACATCATCACGTACAACGTAGCGGCCATTTTGGGTTGCTTAGCTACCATAATCACAACGTGTTGTCACGAACTTCAACGCGTTGTTACGAACATCGACACTATTTCTTCCTACAAGGTACTTTTCAATACTCGTTTATTTTGTTTATTTACTTTTAACTCTAAGACTGGATGCTTACAAACTTACACGTGTGTCTTCTATGCTGACACACACAGCTAACACTGCATACTTACTACAACGTGTATCATTTACGCTGATACATACAGCTGATATTGCATATTTACTACAACGTGTATTATTTACGCTGATACACACAGCTGATATTGCATATTTACTACAACGTGTATTATTTACGCTGATACACACAGCTGATCTTCATATTCTTATTTCTATGCTATATTTATTTCAACTAATTATTATAACTGAAGCTATACTTTGTTAAGTAAATTTTGATTACATTCTTTTCTTTTATATTCATATGTTATTATTTTATTAATTCAGGATGGCTCAACAAACTGCGGTTCTTCCATCTTCCTTTCTTCCAGAACCAGGTACACCAAAAATAAAATGGTCACATTGGTTTAAAGCTTTTAATAGTTACATAATTGCCATTGATGCTGTAAAATGTTCTGCTGCCAGAAAAAATGCAATGTTATATAGTGCTTTAGGTGCTGAAGGTCAAAGAATTTTTGATCATCAACCCCCTGTTATTAGACCTCCTTCAGATGATTGGAATGAGTACACTGAGGCTATTGCTCGTTTAGAAAAATATTTTAAGGACGAACCAAGTGTAATTGTTGAAAGACATAGATTTTACACACGCAAACAAAGGGAGTATGAAAAAATTGATATATTTTTAGCTGAGTTAAGAATTTTGGCTGCAACTTGTGAATTTGAAGGCCCTATTGATCAGTATCTCAGGGATCAAATTGTTGTGAATTGTTTTAACAACAAAGTTCAGGAAAGAATTTTATGCTGTTGTAATCCTTCTTTGCAAGAAACTTTAGAATTAGCCAGGGGAATAGAAAGATCTGCTTTTGCTTCTAAAGAGTTAAGCAATAATAAACCTACACATGTAGATTTAGTAAAATCTACTTCCTCAAAAAATAATTCTCAACGTATTCAATCTCCTAAACTTGAATGGCAAAAGTCTGATAAACCTCCCATTTAATATAGATGTGGATCAAAATTACACCTTGCCAATTCAACTTCTTGTCCAGCCTTAAAAAAACAATGTACTAAAAGTAAAAAGATTGGTCATTTTGCCGCAGTTTGCAAGTTCAAGTCCAAAGACAATGTACCTTGAAGTCTCTGATTCTGATAATTCCAATGCAAGTGAAGAACAGATTGTTAAAAAAATATTGTTGTCTGTGGACATGATAGATGATCATGAAGATCCTTCTATCTATGATCCAGTATTTGATCTAAAAATTGGTGAGATTCTTGTTAAGGTCACTGTAGATTCGGGATCCCCTATCACCATCATTGCGGATTTTCTATTTCTTAAACATTGGGAAGAAAATTTACTCCTACCTCCTGATATACGTACTGTTGCATTTAATGGCAAAGTCATTGATTTAATGGGTTTCTTCAACGACAGTTTAACCTTTGAAGACCGATCTATTCAAGCTAAAATTTATGTATCTAAAAAAGGTTATAATGTCTTGGGTTGGAGAGATCAAGGGAAATTCCCCTTAATATTAAGACCTGGTACTAGAAACCCCATTTCTTAAGACCGTTCTACCACAATTAATGCTCTGGTTACTGAGGAACTATCCCTAGAAAGTATCATAAATAAATACAACAATGTTTTTTCTGCTAATCTCGGTTCAGTTAAAGACTTCGAACATAAAATTATTTTAAAGCCTGATGCTGTTCCAGGAATCCATAAGGTAATACATGTTCCACTGAGCATTATGGAAAGACTGAAGACTCATCTTCAACAGCTGAGTAAAGAGGGAGTCATTGAAAACATCAATTCTTCGTTGTGGGTTTCTCCAATTGTAGTCGCACTTAAGAACAACTGTGATGAGCTCAGGCTATGTGTGGACCTTAGAGCTCTAAACAAAAATATTCAGGTGGATTGTTTTCCTCTCCCGCGTATTCAGTATATGTTGGCTCAATTAAGGGGTACAAAGGTTTTCTCTACCATAGACCTACGAGCAGCTTATCATCAGATAGAGTTATGTGAAGAGTCCAGAGACCTAACTGCTTTTAACACTCCTTTTGGTCTTTATAGATATCTAAGGTTACCTTTTGGTCTTGCCTCAGTTTTTCAGAAACTAATGTTTCAGTTGTTTGGAGAAGTTCGTGATGTTTTAGCCTATCAGGATGATATCTTGATCTCTACTAACACTGTGGAAGAACATCTTGTCAAACTTGATCAAGTTATTGGTATTTTAAGTGACCATGGTATGACTGTTAAAAACAGAAATGCAAATTTCTCCTCAGTGAGGTTGAATATCTTGGTCATACCATTTCCCATTAAGGCATTGCTCCAAAACATGATCTCTTGCAAGGCATTCGTGATTGTGCTCAGCCCATTAACAAAGATCAATTAAGATCATTTTTGGGTTTAAGTGAATTTTATTCGAGATTTGTACAGAATTTTGCACATGTTAGTGAGACTTTGAGGTCGCTTACTAGGAACAATGTTAAATTTGTGTGGGATGAAGTGCATAAAGTGGCTTTTGACTCTTTAAAGGATTTAATTATAAATGCTCCAGCTCTCAAGCCCTTTGATGAGAACTCTCTGTCATTTATTACAGTGGATGCTAGTAATACCGGTTTAGGTGCTGTAGTGAGTCAAGCTGATGGTGGGATTGAAAATGTTGTTGCCTTTGCATCCCGTCAACTTTCCTCTTCGGAAAGAAATTATAGTACCATTGAAAAAGAAGCCTTAGCTTGCTTTGGGGAGTTAGACACTTTTCTAAGTATGTTTGGGGTCACGAGTTTGTGTTGGTGTCAGATCATAAACCATTGATTTTTATTTGGAATGACAAGGGTTTAAGGAATGCTAGCCCAAGATTAAGTCGTCTTCTTTCAAAACTTTATGACTTCAATTTCATTATGAGGCATATCCCTGGTGGGAATAACTTCACGGCAGACTTCTTGTCCAGGTGTCCTTCAAGTTCTTTGAAGTTTTCTCCTATTCTTGATGACAAAGAAGTAGTAGTCAACCTTCTGGATGGACTAGTTCTAGCAAAGGATGTGGTTTCTGAGTCTGATTGGATTAAAGAGTCTTTGCAGGATTTTTCTTTTCATACATTAAAAAAGTACATTGCTGAAGGTTGGCCAAGGGAAAATCTTATTGATAAGGATCTTCTTCCTTTCTCCAAAGTCAGAGATGAATTAAGTTTGGAGGGTGATTTCCTTTTGAGAGGTGTTTCCCTCATTCCTCCTCTTTCTATTCGAGATAAGATTATTGATATTGCTCACAAAGGTCATGGTGGGATCACAAGCACAAAAAAGAGATTGAGACTTCATTATTGGTGGCCAGGGATGGACATCTGTGTAGATACCTTTTTGAATGGCTGTAGCGAGTGTTCTCATGCCGAGAAATCATTGCGGACTGTTCACAAACCCTTGCGTCCTGTTGCTTTCCCTGACAGTCCATGGGAGAAATTAGGTATGGATTTTCTAGGGCCTATTGATGGTTTAAACCAGGGTTTTAGATTTATACTTACTATTGTAGACTATCACTCCAAGTGGGTTGCCTGTGAGTTTTTAAAAGAACCTAATACCCATAATGTCATAAAATGTCTTAAAAAACTTTTCCAGTCCGAAGGAATTCCCAAATTTTTAGTATCGGACAATGGGGTACAATTTGTATCTCATGAGATAAATAGTTTTTTGGATAATTTTGCCATTAAACACCTTACCACTGCTTTGTACTCCCCACAGGGCAACGGTTTAGTGGAGAGAGTGAATCGTGTCCTGAAGGACGCAGTCCAATTAGCTATTTCATCTGGCCTTTGTGTTCAGGATATTGTCTGTGACAGAGTTTGGTCGTACAACAACACACCACACTCAACCACTGGGGTGACACCTTTCCTCTTGTTAAGAGGGAGACAGTCCTTTAATGAATTATCCCCTGGTTGGGTTGTTAGCAAAACCTCTCAAGGTAAAGATGTTGTTGATCTTGATCTTGTCAAAGATAAGGTTGTATCTGCTCAGCTCAAGTCCAAAATTAGGTATGATCTGGATAAACATGTGAAAGAAATTTCCTTAAACGTTGGTGACAAAGTCAGAATCCGAAGACCATGTAAGGCCAAAGGTTCAAAATTTTATCCGGAGACAACTATTGTTCAAATCAGCAAACATGCTGTTAAGGTTACTGGTGGTAAGTGGTGGAGTAAAAGGGCCGTTTCAAAAGTGAAGGGCTCGGACATTGCTCCTAATGATGTTTCAGGTTCGAACGTTATCCCCAACGCAGTTGACTCTAACATTTTGTCTCCTTATAACCTTCCTTTGTGTAATTCCAATGTGGCTGATGGGGCGCTGTCATTGTTTGACAATCCTAATGTTTATGAGGAAGAGTTTTTTCAATCTGCTGTTTTGACGAATTCTGATGATAATAACACGACTTCTTTAGATGTAGCTGAACTTGCCTCAGGTTCTTCTGAGGCCTCTGCATCCTGTTCAAAGTCAACTAGAATTAAGTTTACACCTAAATATTTGAATGATTACATTACTTGATATGTTTTTCAATTGTAAAATTATTGTTTCCTCTTTTGTTTTCTCTCACCTTGTTTATTTTAATATGTTTTTGTTTTTGTAATTGTGGGGAAGGAGGTGTGTTATATCCCATGTTTCTTCATTGCTCATGTTGTTTCATGTATTTGCATCCTAGTACCTTGGTTGCTAGGTTATTGTAGAATGTTCTACTCCTGATCTTCAGTTGAAGACTGGAGCTTCTTGGATGTGCACTCTGATAGATCTTATGCTGCACTTGAGATTTCTAAATAAACTTAATCCGTAAGTTTATCTCCTTCTCCTGTCATACTTTGGATACAACAGGTAACCAGAGGTTCCCTTCCAAAGGTATATTGGAAGAATAGAGAGGATTGTTCCGGTTGCCCGATAAGTCATTGCCAGGCCCAGGTTGTGGAGATTGTCTGAATATTGTGTGGGCCGCAAGGCAGGGCTACTGGTAGTAGCGCTGCCAGGGGTGTAGGGTGCTTGAGATATGTTTCAGATCTGAGGTAGGGGACCCGTGCGACAGTCATACCAGTGCCTCACGAAACTGCACTGGGCAACCAGATAATATATGTGGAAATTCAGGACCCGGAACTTACCACCTTCAAACGGTAATGTTAATGTGTCCCAGCTGATCCGAGGTTGTTTATCGCCCCACTCAAGTCTTAATATTTTCGAGCAAAGTTTTGAGAAAAAAAACATTGTGAAACCGAATTGGGATATTTTGAAATAAATATAAAAATTGGGGCAGCACGACCATTTTGATCATTGTGATTCTACCCACCAAGGTGAGAGGTAGTTTCAACTAGCGTTCAATTTTCCCGCCCAGTTTCTCCATCGCCGGGACTGAGGTTCCGTGACGATTTGAACCCGTGTTTTCAACATTGTCGTAAATACCAAATTTTGGTATCAGTGAACCGCAAATGGTCCATTTAGCATATCCTGGTGTTTTCGCTGTGCTACGAGCAAGAGCACTCCTGTTACAAACACATTTCTAATCTACCCATGGCATCCATCTTAGATCATGGCAGCCATTTTGTGTTTCTTGCCCTCACATAGACAATGGACACGCAATGACCTCTGATTTCTTCATTTCGATTAAGGACACGCAGGCTTAGCCGGAGATTCACCTCTCTAGTGACACGTGCACCTTAGAACAGAACACGCTGTGGCTGCATGACTCGACAAAGGCTGCCTCCTCTGCCTGAGGCCAGTCCTGCTATACTGGTTCTCGTGTTCGTTGGCCTGATCATGATTAGGCGGCCGAAGCTGGTAGCCTTGCCCATTTACAACCCACAAACATCTCTTATCCTGCTTTTCTATCTCCTACACCTGGCCCTGTTTCTTTCTTTCTGGACCTTTATTAGGGGGAGGTAACAAAATTTACGATGAGGCGGTCCGGCTCTTGAATGAAATGTTGACACGGGATTGTGATGGAATAGTGGGAACCCCTCTTCGTAATGTTTGACATCAGATATTATCGACGATTCCTGTGCAACGCCAAATATTTATTGTTTAGGACACAAAGGTTTGGGAATGTACCAGCATGTAAAGAATTTGCCTGAAGGCCAATATTTAGTATATAAGGAGCAACCCTTCTTGTACAAATGGAACAGGCTCCTAGATACTGCCCGTGTGTAGTTTCTGTGACTTCTGTGTCCCTGCAGTAATAAACCTTTGGTCTTTGACGCCACCATCGAGAAGCCCGTGTATCTGTTTATTTGTGCACCGAGACAGGTAGAACTCCGGGGTCTTCGGGTGTTATCCCTGACACCTCTGGACGGAACCAAAAAGTCCAGAACTCCAATTGGCGCCCAACGTGGGGCGACGTCATTCGGTACCGGTCCAAAAGCCTGAAGAGTTCGAGAAGCTTCGTGTGAAGATTCCTGAGGGAGGCGCCCCACTTCGTCGATCGAGGCATATCGCAAAAGTGGCCCGACGTTCTCTTCCACGAGGGTTCCCGTTCAGGACGGCTGCAGTGGTCCGTTGCCTTGACTGTCGTCCTGTCTTGGACCCGAGGTGCAGTCCTTAGTACGGCGAGACAAGACGGGTTTCTCCTTGGTGACGTCTTCAGTGCCTCAGTTAAGTATTTAGTGGTTGCTAGTTGGTTGCTTCGTAAGGGTTGTTAAAATCCTTTTAGTTCTTGGTTTGGTTTGGTTTCGTAAAGATTATCACTGGTTGTTCTGGTTAAGGTAATCTATTGGTTTAGTTTGGGTATCGATACATTAGTTCGTTTTTGGTAGGCCTAAGTTCTTGGTTCGAGTCAACATTTCTGTTTGTGTTTTTGTTCATTCTGTGTTTCGGATTACAAAATGGTAAGTCGGAAAAGTTGTATGTTGTCGTGTTTCGGTTGCAACAGTGATTACCGGTTGGAGGACTCATGTCTGGTTCCTCCGATTGGAACTCCTCTATATGATCTTTATTGTAAACATGGTGTGGGTCCGATATCTTATAATGAGGTGTGGGTCCGTTATACAGACAAAGACGGTGTCCTTAGTTGGCCACTGCATGGTAGTTTTGAACTTGAAGTCCTTGATAATTTGGAAGTGAAATTGTTTAAGAAGAAAGCCCTACCGGCAATGTTTGATTCTTTTCGTTACTGGCGAAAGGAATCTAAACAGAGAGAAATTAAAAGATTGAAGAAAGAACAGAAAGAGCAGGAGTTGACTTTAGAACAAGCTGCTAAACAGCTGCAAATCAATGAGTCTGAGAAGGCAATGGAGGTGGCTACTAGAGAGCGTAATTTAGCGATCGACAAATGCTACCCTGCCTTGCCATCGAGTACAACTAAGGTGGTAGAGGACTCCGAGAATGATCCTTTGCTGTCTTATTTGTTACAGTCACCCCCACCGTATGCACAGGGTACTATGGTTCCTCCTTTACCGAATGTTCAATTGCCGGTTGCTGGACAACCTGGTATTCCTGCTCCTGCTCCTCTGAATCAAGCTCCTGTACCTCCTGTGGTCAATGTGAATGTTCCTTCGGCACCCCCTCTTCCTGGGGTGCCGGCTTCTTTGCCTATACCTGTATCGCTTATACCTACTGTTTCACAAGCTACCTTACTTGATACTCCTACTGTTCCTATTCTATCTGTTCCAACTGCGACTGTGTTTTCTACATCTGCTAGTATTATGACTCCGCTTTCTGTTCGTCGGAGAATCACTGATTCTGTCTCTAATATTCTGTCTCCTTTCTATAAAACTTTAATTAAGACTCCTGCCTCTGAGTCTGTACAGAGACGTAGTCAGCTTCCAAGCACTGAGGAACGGGGAATCTTAGATTCCACGGCTCTCAGATGGATTTCGAAGAGTAGGAGATATAGTACGAGAGACGTATTAGATACTTTTATGCAATGGAATGAACCAATGCAACGATATGTGTTCGACGAGATGTGCTCCCTTTTGCGTGATGAATTAGAAGAAGATGATTCTGAATCGAACTTAGAAGAATTAATTAATGTTCAGAAAGAGTTTGCTGCAGGTACAATAATTGGTCAAAATATAAAGGAAGCGATGGAACTAATTTTAAGCTATAGGAATGATCCGTCTCTTCGTTCACCGAGAGATTTAGAGAAACATAGTACGAAGCAGAATCGCCAATATCCAATGAGGGAGGTTCCACCAATTTGGCGTGAAGCTGTGCAAGCTGATGCAGTGAATGGTATTGCTGCCGCTCCGGCGCGATTCCAGAGAGTGTGGATACACATTCCATGGAAGCGAGCTGAAGTGTTAGCGGTGAAACAGGCCTTGCCAGATCCGCGTAAGAATCCTGCCGAATACTATAAAGAATTAGCACAGACAGTTGAGGCTTGTGTGATGAATCTAGCGGACATTGACATGTTATTTGGGAATGTAGTCCTGCAACCAATTTGGGCCAAAATTCGTAAAGAGAATCATCCAGTTGCCCTAGGTGGTGATTGGGCAGCTATCATAGCAGCGGATGGTCAGCAAATAGGTGGTTCCAAACCCGAACCTCTAATTGCTAATCTTCCAGGTAGGATAATTGACTTAATGAAGACTCTGATGCCAGCATTGCGCGTTAACTGGGACAAGTTGTCCGCATGCAGGCAGAAGAAAGACGAAAATGTCTCCGACTTTTTCACGAGGTTCGAAGAGACTTTTGTGGATCACAGTGGTCAGGATATGAGCACGGAAGGAGGACAGAGATTGTTTGTCGATAAATTTGTACACAATCTGCTACCAGAGCTTTGCAATTAATTGAAAGATTCCGAGAGTGCGTGGGCTGTCTCCACAACTGCGCAAATACTTGCAACTGCACAGTATTATGAAAATAGGGATAAAGAGGAGAAAGAGAAATCAGATAAGAAAACGAAAGATTTAAAAACTAAAGTTCTTTTGCAACAGGCATATCCGCCTCGCATGAATCAAACCAATACACAGCAAGGGTCATATCAAAGGACAGATTATAGTTCACCGAGGCCGCAATATCAGTGGAACCAGTGTGCCTACTGTAAGAAAGAGGGTCATTATAAAAATGAGTGTCCGATCTTAGCTCAAAATAATGCTGCAGCAGCTCAGAGAGGTCGTGGTGGTTCTATGCAAAATTCTAGAGGTCGAGGAAGAGGTGCTATGCCTCCACAAACGAATGATCGCCCTTCTAATCACTTTGATCAACGAAATGGACAGTCTGCTCAACAAAATAGATCCCAGCAGTATCATGTTGAGGACTATTGTGAAGTAGATGAGGGATTTCAACAAACTGAATACTAGGACAGCCGTGGACAGAGAGAGGGAGTAGTATCAGTTCCAGTGGATCAGAGTGGGCCTTATGTCGCAGTAGCAACATCAGGTATAGTAGAACCGTTTCTGTTGGATACTGGTGCCGCAAAAAGTTCTATCATTCATGCGAAACTCCCTGGCGCACCTTTGTCCGGCTTAACAAATGTTTCTGTAGGTTTTTCAGGCGCCCCTGTTTATAATCCAGTATCTGGTCCTTTGCCTATTTCTGTTGGACCGTGTCAATTGAAAGCACCCTTGATTTTGACGACAGGTTGTAATGAAAATCTGCTTGGTTTAGACTTATTAAAACGCCTATATGCGACATTGTACTGTTCTCCGTCAGGAATACAGCTTACATTGGGTAAAAGAATCACCTCTCCGATGTACTTGTCAATGGATGCACTCCCACCAGAGCTGCGTTCACTCCCTGATACTCTTTGGGCGACTGGTCCTAATGATGTAGGCCTTTTGGAAATACCACCATATGTAGTCACTTTGAAAGCAAATGTTAAATTTCCACAATACAAGATCCCTAGTGAAGGTGAACGTGCACTTTTGTTGATTGTGCAAGACTTGATTAAGAAAGGTGTAGTTGAGGAAACTAGAGGTAATGTCTGTAACAGTCCTGTATTACCGATTTTGAAACGTACTGATCCTTCAAAGCCTCCAGTGTATAGGTTTGTTATCGATCTAAGAGAGGTTAATAAGATTGTGGTTCCGCAGTTTCCTGTGGTTCCAGACATCACTGCATTGTTAACGTTGATTCCTGCTACAGCTACATGGTTTTCAGTTATCGACTTGAAAAATGCCTTTTTCAGCATTCCAATAGCCGAGGAAAGCAGGGATATTTTCGGCTTCTCTCTAGGAGGTCGAAGCTTCAGGTTTAAACGTGCTCCACAAGGCTATTGTGAGAGTCCATCTATTTACAGTCAGGCATTAAAAAGTCAGTTAGATTCTTTTGTACTTCCTCCTGGTTCTGCTCTAGTACAGTATGTAGACGATCTTCTAGTGGCTGCCGATGACAAGGAAACTTGCAAAGCAGCTACAATTTCGTTATTGCATCATTTGTCTAATTTGAATCATAAGGTGTCACCTTCGAAAATGCAATACTGCTGCCAAGAAGTGACCTACCTAGGTCATCTCTTGTCAAAGGAGGGAAGGAAGTTGACCCCAGAGAGAATAAAAGCAATTACGCAGATGAGTGTTCCTCGCACACAGAGAGAAGTACGTGCCTTTCTAGGTATTACCTCATACTGTAGGCAGTGGATCCCAAATTTTTCTCTTTTAGCAAAACCATTGGTAGCTTTGACTGGGAAAGGTGTTCCGAGTCCGGTGCCATGGTCTGCTGAATGTCAGGAGAGTTTTTCTGAGTTACGTAATGCACTATGTTCAGCTCCTGTGTTGGGTACACCAGATTACAGTAAACCATTCACGCTCTATGTTCACGAGAGAGAAGGTTGCGCGTTGAGTGTTCTGACACAGAGATTTGGTGATAAACAACGCCCTTGTGCGTATTTTTCATCAACATTAGATCCGGTGGCTAGAGCATTGCCTAGTTGTTTGAGAGCTACAGCGGCAGCTGCAGCTTCCATTCGACAATCTGCTGGTTTGGTGATGAACAACATGCTAGTGGTCATGGTTCCTCATGCTGTGGACACACTCATGAACCGAACCAAGACGCAACACCTTACTAGTGCTAGATTATCAGGTTATGAGCTGACATTATTAGCGAGCCATATTCAAATTAAAAGATGCAATGTATTGAATCCAGCAACATTGTTGCCGACTAATTTAGAGTCGAGTGATTCTGAACCCCATGATTGTTGTTTCAGAACCGAGGAAGAGACTAAAGGACAAATTGATTTAAAAGACACCCCATTGTCAGATCCAGATGGCACGTTGTATGTTGATGGATCGTGCTTTAAATTGGAGAATGGTGATGTGACTGCTGCCTATGCAGTAACGACTTTGAGTACGATTGTGGAGACTGCAAGAGTGAGTCAGAATTCTGCCCAAGCTGCAGAATTAATTGCTCTAACGAGAGAGTGTGTTTTAGCAAAGGGAAAGAGAGTAAATGTGTTCACAGATAGTCAGTACGCATTCGGCGTGGCCCATAGTTTTGGCCGTTTGTGGAAAGAGAGAGGTTTCATTACGTCCCATGGGACTAAGATTCAACATGGTCAGCTAGTTAACGACTTGTTGGAATCTCTAACCTTGCCGACTGAAGTTGCGATTGTGAAATGCAGTGCTCATAAAGCAATCACGGATGATGTTGGTCGTGGGAATGCTTTTGCTGATGAAACCGCTAAACAGACAGCTAGAAATATGATGAGTAGGATGTATGTTGCAACGTCTGCGAGATGGATTTCCGAGTCTGGAATGTGCGAGGATACAGTGGAAAGTGTGAAAGAGATTCAAAAAGAGGCAACTGAGGAGGAAAAGCGTGCATGGAAAGAGAGTACGGGTAAATTAGACTCGAGTGGATGTTGGATTGATTTGTCGGAACAACAGCGTTGGATGTTGCCTGATGCGTACGTGCTTGCAGTGGTAACGATGGCACATGGAGTAGCACACATTAGTTCTAAAGGAATTTGTAAGATGTTGGCTCCAGTTTGGAAGAATGATGGGATTAGTAAGTGTGCAGAGAGAGTGGTGAAAAATTGTATGGTATGCCTGATGCATAATCCTGGCAAGGGAGTCCCAACTCCTACTGGTCACTTCGCTCCTCCCTCTTGTCCCTTTGAAGTGATTCAGTTAGATTTCATTCACATGGATCGTTGCAACAACCTAAAATACGTCTTGGTGGTAGTTTGTGCTTTCTCCAGATGGATCGAAGCATATCCACTAAAGGACAACACTGCCCTATCAACTGCCAAAATCCTTCTCAAAGAATACTTCCCTAGGTATGGAATGCCACGGATTGTATGGTCAGATAACGGAAGTGAGTTTGTAGGGAAAGTTATGCAGAGTGTGTGTGTCGGTTTAGGGATCAAGCAAAAATTTCACAGTGCAAACCATCCCCAGTCTGCTGGTTTAGTTAAGGGTTACAATGGCACCCTCAAGCTGAAACTCGCTAAAATACAGGCATCCACGGGTTTGTCCTGGCCAGACGCGCTACCCTTGGCTTTGTTATCAACAAGAGCGACTGTACATTCTAGAGTAGGGCTTAGTCCTTATGAAATAGTCTTTGGTCGTCCAGTAAATATTTGGGGAGTGCCAAGGCCAAAAGAATTCTGTTCTCTGGAATATCCAATGTTGATTGATTACCTTTACGACTTGACTGCTAAATTGAGTCTTATTCACCAACAGGTTTTCGACGCATTGCCAAAGCCACCGGAGAGTCCAGGTCATCAGCTGAAACCTGGCGACCACGTTGTGGTGCGGAACTTTGCGAGGACGAAGAATCTTCAACCCAGATTTGTCGGCCCCTATCAAGTACTACTAGCAACGAGAACTGCTATCCGAGTGGCTGGACGCAAGAACTGGATCCATACGACGCACGTCAAACGTGTGCCCCTGCCGCTTCCTTATGATAACTGGGTGAAGAAGGGAATTGGTGCCTCTGAGTTTGAACGAACGCCCAGGTTTATCCCTTTCAGCGATGCCGAATTGATAACTGACACATCAAACTCTAGCTCTCCTCCTGAAACTACTTCTTTGACTTCTGAACACCTGCCCTCTACATCAGAAGAAACTTTGCCTTCTGCGAACTTGAACATTGTAACCTCTGCTAATGAGACACTGTTTCCAGATCAAACAGCTCCTGCAAAACTGAGATACAATTTACGGTCTCGCAATATGGACAAATAAAGCAGGAAACTGCCTATTGTAATATTTGAATTTTGACACTTTTTGCCTTCAGCCAGGAAGTTTGCTATTGTTTCTATTGTTTTAAAATTGCCTTGCCGTCTGGGTAGCCGTAGGGTCGTGGCTGTGTGCCTAGTTGAATCTGCGGGGGTCAGACACAAGGTCGATCTTTCTGTTAGTTCTGGGAACTCCCAGGGCTGATAGAGGCATTTTCATCTACGTACACATCATCAGTGGTCGCGAGCGGATTGTAGAAGATGGAGCTTCCTGAGCTGCAACGAGAAAATGTGATTTATGTTCGCAGAAATAGACTGTACAGAATTCTCCACAGCAAATGCTTTTTGATGCAATGTGCTATTACATTTTTAATTGTTTTGATAACATTGGTGGGTGGAATCGTCTTTGGTGTGAATTTGATTTTTATGCCAGTAACTACAGTACCTCCCCTTGATCCTGCTACTTCTACTGTTTCTTCTGTGCACTCTTTTCACTCGTTTCCTGAGCATGAACAAGCTCGACGCTCAGAATTCATCAATAACACATTTGTACAGCTCTTGCACCAACACCAACTGGTAGTTAACACTACAGACTGCTGGGTGTGTGGCTTGATACCCCACACTATGGATAAAGGCATTCCCTACCTGGTTTTGCCTTTTAGCTATAATGGATCATTCCAGGCCCTTCAGACCATTTTTGCTTATGCCCTCGAAACCTATCCTCCGCGTCCACCACGTTCCACTAAATACAACTCTGCCAACAAAGCTTTAGTTCAGGGAATTATTGACATGATTAGAGACGTCAATAATACTCCATCTTACCCTAGAGATGAATTACGAGTATATTTGAGTTGGAACTCTTCAGAGTATCGCCTTAGTTTGGGAGAAAGCAAGCGTAAAAGCTCAACTCCAATCTGGGTCATGCCTCACCGAGGTCAGGTCTGTTTGCAAGGAAATGGGAGAAATCCGAGAGCTCAGCTGGGGAGGAGTGAATGCATTGAGACCTATGTGCTTCCGTCTAACTCTTCCCCTGCCTTCCTTACTGCTAGGGGTACCTACTTCATCTGTCAAGACAGAGCGTATACGTGGTTGCCTGCTGACTTTTCAGGTTCATGTTATATTGCTCGATTGTTGCCTCCAACATACACTGCTTCGTCTGATTATCACAAGACCAGAGTAGCAAGAGGTGTTTTCAGCAAGGAAGATACCGCTGGTCAGGAAGCTGGAGACTTCTTTAAAGGTTTCCTTCCGTTCTGGGGGCCTATGGCCAATAGTAGAAACATACGTCAACTAACACGGGTAGTTGAATCTACTATTACCGAAACTGCTGGTGCCCTTAGCAACTTGACAGCTGAGCTTCAGGCGGATCGACTCATGACGTTGCAGAACCGTATGGTTCTAGACGTAATACTTGCAGACCGAGGTGGGGTATGCAGAATGCTGTGTCTTTATTCCCAATAATGCTCCAACTGTTTATGAGGCGATCTCTAAGCTACACAAGATTTCCGACTCTATCCATGTAGACAAGGGAAACTGGTCCTTCATGGAGTGGTTTTGGACTCTGATATCAGCGTGGGGATGGAAGGTTCTAATGGTTATTGGTGTCATCCTAGTATTTCTGTTCTCGTGCTGCCTGATTATCCAGTGTGGTCCCGCTCTGTGTAGTCTCTGTGCTGCAACCTGTTTTAGAAAACCACCTGCGTTTGGAGAAAAGGCGCAAGAAAGGATGATGATACAACAGCATGTCACTGACCTGATGAGCATAGAACTAGATTCTGACATAGACTGAGTAATTGCCTATGTAAGGGCAAAAGGAGGGTCTGAGGTTCCGTGACGATTTGAACCCGTGTTTTCAACATTGTCGTAAATACATAATTTTGGTATCAGTGAACCGCAAATGGTCCATTTAGCATATCCTGGTGTTTTCGCTGTGCTACGAGCAAGAGCACTCCTGTTACAAACACATTTCTAATCTACCCATGGCAACCATCTTAGATCATGGCAGCCATTTTGTGTTTCTTGCCCTTACATAGACAATGGACACGCAATGACGTCTGATTTCTTCATTTCGATTAAGGACACGTAGGCTTAGCCGGAGATTCACCTCTCTAGTGACACGTGCACCTTAGAACAGAACACGCTGTGGCTGCATGACTCGACAAAGGCTGCCTCCTCTGCCTGAGGCCAGTCCTGCTATACTGGTTCTCGTGTTCGTTGGCCTGATCATGATTAGGCGGCCGAAGCTGGTAGCCTTGCCCATTTACAACCCACAAACATCTCTTATCCTGCTTTTCTATCTCCTACACCTGGCCCTGTTTCTTTCTTTCTGGACCTTTATTAGGGGGAGGTAACGAAATTTACGATGAGGCGGTCCGGCTCTTGAATGAAATGTTGACACGGGATTGTGATGGAATAGTGGGAACCCCTCTTCGTAATGTTTGACATCAGATATTATCGACGATTCCTGTGCAACGCCAAATATTTATTGTTTAGGACACAAAGGTTTGGGAATGTACCAGCATGTAAAGAATTTGCCTGAAGGCCAATATTTAGTATATAAGGAGCAACCCTTCTTGTACAAATGGAACAGGCTCCTAGATACTGCCCGTGTGTAGTTTCTGTGACTTCTATGTCCCTGCAGTAATAAACCTTTGGTCTTTGACGCCACCATCGAGAAGCCCGTGTTTCTGTTTATTTGTGCACCGAGACAGGTAGAACTCCGGGGTCTTTGGGTGTTATCCCTGACACCTCTGGACGGAACCAAAAAGTCCAGAACTCCAGGACATAATTGAGCTGTAGTATTTGTTCCCGGCTCTTTGTTTATGTGTATACCCAAATATTTGACTTACACCATGTTAGTGGGTATTCAGTGTTCCTATCGCATTGGGTAGCTGTCACTGGGAACATTCCCATTTGTCCCAGTTTATGTATAAACCTGACAGGACACTGTAGCTGGTTATTTCTCGAAATATGGGTCCAGATTATCATTGGGATGTCTCACATAGAAGATGATATCGTCTGCATAAAGGGTGATGAGTAGCGGTCCTGTTTTAATCTGCAGGCTCCATGGATGTGCCTGTCCTGTAAATGACGTGCTAGGGGATCTAATGCTATTACATACAGCAACAGGGTGAGTGGGCAGCCCTGGCGTGTCCCCCGAGTGAGTGCAAAAGGAGATGTCAGGGTGCCCTTTTGCCAAATGCGCGCCACAGTGTTTATGTATAGCAGCTTGACGAAAGAGCAAAACCTCTGTGGTATTCCCAATCTATCCAGTGTGGAGCATAAAAATTGCCATTCCAGGGAGTAAAAAGTTTTTTCTGCATCCAACAGGATAGCTGCAGCAGCGACAGTGGGTGCAATTCTGTGGGGGGTGGCAAAAAATGTGCACAGGTTCATGGCATTGGATTTGTGTGGGATGAACCCTGACTGGGCTGGAGATATTGTCTGGTCAATAATAAGAGAAAGTCTGGTGGCTAAATTTTGGCCAATATTTTGTTATCAAAATTTAATAACGAGAGCGGCCTATAGGAGCCACATTGTTATGGGTCTTTACCTCCCTTGGGGAGAAGCGTTATGACCGCCTCAAAAGTGTGGGGGGAGCTAACCAATCTCCATGGCCTCCTGATAAACTTCCAGGAGATACAGGGCAAGCAATTGCTTATATATTTGGTAAAAACTAACTGAGAATACCCGGCGCCATTGCTTGGGTGACTTCTTCCTCCATAAAGGGTTCTTCTAAAAAATCTTGGTGGGCCGAGTTAAGCCATACCATAGCTTATTCGTCTAAGAAGCTTTTATTGTCCATGGTGTCAGCTGCTACTCTGGATGTGTACAATTCAATGTAGTATACAATGGCAATGCATTCTGTATGCCAATAGTGTCTGATATGTGTTTTCCGTCAGGGCCTTGAAGGCCCGAAATGCATGTCTGGCACCTGGTTTGCTGCATCAATCTCTCTAGTGTGAGCTCTGGTCCCTCCCCATATTGTCTAGCGACAGCATAGGTTCCCAGATGGTGTGATTTGCGCTCTGCTGCCTCGTGAAATTCAGACATTAGGGTAGCCTGACACTGTAAGCTTGATGGTTGCTGTAGTGTTGGGTGGTTTTGATCTAGCACTGATAACTGCGTTTCCAGTTGTGACAGTGTGCAACGTAGGTCTCTACGTATTCCGGCACTCTTTGAGATATATATCCCGCTTATGTATGCCTTAAAGGCCTCCCACAACCTGGCTTTAGTTTTCACCGTGTCCACGTTAATTTCAAAATATTCTACGATTGAAGAGTGTAGCTCGTATTTGAACAGTTCATCTCAAAGGTCCTTCTCCGGAAATCTGCAATGTCTTTTCACCCCCACTGCCCATCGAATCCGCAGTTGCAGCAGGCCGGGCGTGTGATCGGATAGTGTGTGTGGTAAATGCTTTATCAAATGAAGCCATGGGGTCACATTGGGGACAAGAAGCCAGTAGTCCAGTGGGGACCTTGTGTTGTGTGGTGTGGAATAGTGGGTGCACACTACTTGTGTGGGATGGTGATGTTGCCAAGTGTCGGTCAGCTGGTATGCTTCCCTAAGATCTCTCAGTGTACCCCTGACCCTGGGGTTTGTGTCAGGAGTGGTGGCTGTACTATCCATCTGGGGATCAAGTAATATATTGAGGTCGCCCCTATGCAAATCTGGTCCGCTTCCATATAGTGTTTTCGTGTCAGGAGGTTGCGGTAAAAATCTTGATCCTCAATGTTTGGGCATTTACTAGGAGTACAGTGTCTCCCAATAAGAATCCCTTAACCAATAAATATCACCCTGCTCTGTCCACATGCACTGCCCCTGCCCTAAACGGGGCTCGCTTGTTAGCCAGTATCGAGACTCCCCTGGCATAAGTGCTATAGCCAGCGAAGTGTCTATGAGAGCCCCAGCTTGCGGCCAAACTAGAAGGCATATTGGGGGGTAAGTCCGTTTTTTGGAGAAAGACAATATCATCCTGGTGTTGCTGTAGGTAATGACCTACTTGTTTACATTCACGTGTATTGTTCAGCCCCAAAATGTTCCAGGACATCAGTGTGATGTTTGCAAAGGGATGAACCCTATTCTCTGTAATCCCTGCTGCTTGTGGATATGTATGATGGACCTCTGTGATGGCACTTGTACGGTTTGAACATCAATCGTGAGAACACAGGTTGTAAAAGCATCCTAACAAACCCATTCACCCCCACCCATCCCCAGTTCCACTACATACTACATACCTAAAACCATACTACACATTTAGAAAGACTAAACATAGTATATAGAACATTGTAATTGCAAATGTGCAAACGCACTTGGGGAGTGGCAACACTAACCTGAGTCCCTGATTCTGTATGATATGTGTGAACAGTGTTACCGACGATAGCCATGCCTAGGGTGGCAATACTTATGCAACTGGACATTAAAATATATGGAAGTAGTAAGTCATTGCATCACTGTGTGAGCCACAGGGTGGATGCACCTATACTTATCTGGCAGAGAACAGTTCCACGCTGGCCCCAGAGTCAGAGATTAGAGGGGACTGACATGGGGAAAATGATCATCGGACCCCCTTGATTTGGTGAAGGTGCAGCAGAATTCCTGGGCTCCTGTTGGTGTATAAAAATTCTGTGACAGCCCATCTATGTCCACTTTCAAACATGCTGGGTACAAAATCCCATATTTCAGACCCAGTTTATGAAGGGTGACTTTGACTCCCGCAAGTTTCCGGCGAGCAACCTGTACCATGGCTGCGAAGTCTGGGCAGAACAATATGGAGCAACCCTGCCATTCCATTGTTCCTTTTCCCCCTGCCAGCCGCAGCGCAGTGTCCCTATCTTTGAAATTTAGAAGCCAGACAATTATCGACAGTGGGGGGCAATGTTGTACAGTGCTTTGCTCCACTCTTGGGCCAGCACTCTAGATCCCTCTGTGTGTTCCTAGTTCTCGAGTTCTCCTTCGCCCTGTTGGCAGTTGGAGCTCTGGTCGGATGAGGGTTGGACCTACCTGTATCTGTGCTGCAATAAAGCTGTTACTTCACTTACCTGTTCCTGAGATCTTCATTTTATTTACAACATTTGGCGACTTGGACTGGCGATGCATCCGACCACTGCTTCCTCGTCTGGTTCTGCAGCCTAAGAAGATTCCACAGTAAGGTAGCGGTCCAAACCCCTCGAGAACCCCGTGTGGTATGCAGCATGGATGCGGATCAATCATTCCGTGGTGGTAGTGACTGTTTCCTCTCAAAGAAAATTTTCTGAAGATTTCATCTCTCGATTTCCGTGTTGTTAGGGTGAGTGACGTCATTTCTCCCAACATCTCTTTGCCGAAGCTGTCTACGAATCCCGTTTCATCTGGTGAGTCGCGTAGCAACACAAGCAGCGTCACTGAAGCGCATTGCCGAATCCAGCATCATCTGGTGAGTCGCGTAGCAACACGAGCAGCGTCACTGAAGCGCATTCCTTCATGCGCGCCTATCCACGCTGTAGCTTGAACGTCTGACGTGTGACGAAGCGCACGCACGACGTTATCGGCCATTTTGGATGCATTTCTCTTCACAGTGTTTTGGCAGTTGCCTTGGATACGCAACTCGCCGAGATCTTCAACGTTTGTAAGAAACAGCGTTGAGAGCAAACGGATCTTCTTTATCCTGTTGGAGTAAGCATATTTTACAAAACTTTACATTTACAATACTTTACTGACAGTTTTCTTCGTAAATACAATTTTATTCTTTACCCTTATATTGTGGTGTGCAAAATAACATAATATTCATCTACTATTCGTGACTCATGGCTCAATCAATTAATGTTGCTCTTCCACCGCAATTCTTAAGTGAGCCAGGCAATCCATCAATAGCGTGGGAAGACTGGATAGTCATGTTTAACAATTATATTGAGCCCCTAGGTGGAGAAGATTTTTCACCTAAACGCAAAAAGGCTCTTCTAATGACCACTTTGGGTAAAGAAGGACAACGTCTTTTCAAATATCTACCGCAAGTACTACCTTCAGGGTCACAAGTTGACTAAGACGAATTTAAAGAGGCGGTAGCAAGACTAGAAACCAGGTTTGGTAAAGAAGAAAACCTTGTACTACAGAGATATAAATTTTAGTTGGCTGATGAAAGCATTGACGAATTTGTAGCAAGATTACGTGAATTATCAGTTAAATGTAACTTTGGTCAGATGGCGGACGAACTGATTAGAGACCAGCTAATTGTTCAAGCCAACAACAGGAAAGTCCAAGAACGACTATGGGCAGCGAAGAATCCAACTTTGAAAGTTGCTATAGAACTAGCTAAAGTAGTGGAAGAGAGCGAGAAATGCATGAGAGAGTTACAGAAGAGTGGTTTGGAAACAAAAGTTGCAGAAGTTTCCAATAAGAGTGTGGTTAGTGATAATAGTGAGGATGAAACCACAGCTATTGCCATGGTTAGGAAAAAAGGTTATGTTCTTCAAAAAAAGAATGTGCAGCAATCATCATATAGTAAGAATAACCAAAAGATGTGTTCTAGGTGCGGGAGTTTTTCTCATACTTCAGATGGGAAATTTTGTTTTGCAAATAACAAAGAGTGTCTACGTTGCGGTAAAGCGGGACACTTTGCTAAAATGTGCAGAAATAGAAATAATTCAAGAGTAACTGTGATTAATGAGTGTGACGACTTGAAACGTGATGTGAACAAAATTTTAGTTCTATCTGATACAGTATGCTCTTGCAGGGACCGAAGAGGTAATGCTTTTAAAGATGATTTTATGATTGATGGAAAAATTGTTTCTCTCATGGTTGACCAGGTTCCAAATGGACATCATTCCTATTTCTTTAATGAAGAGCGTGTGGGGTGAAAGAGCACTGACGGAGTGTGACATTTTCCTGTCTGGTTACCAAGGCGAGAAAATTGACATGCTAGGTTTCTTTGAAGCCAAGATTGACTTCAAAGGTAGATCAGCACCTGGTAAAATATACATTTCAACGATTGGACCGGCTATTTTAGGTCGTCACCATCAGTATGACCTGCACATTGTAGTTGACCCAAGGTCTGATAACCCAGTTTCCATTGTTGAAAATTCATCTTTAGAAGAGATTTTAAGCAAATTCAGGAACGTCTTCAGAGATCAGTTAGGAGAACTTATAGGCTATTCACATCGCATTATTCTCAAGGAGGGTAGTTCCCCTGTCCAGCATAAAGTGAGGAGAGTCCCTTTCGCTTTGCGGAATGAAGTTAAGGCTACTTTCAATCAATCAATCAAAGACATTTATAGAGCGCACTACTTACCCGTAGGGTCTCAAGGCGCTGGGGGGAGGGGGTGCCGTTACTGCTCGAACAGCCAGGTCTTCAGCTTCTTCCTGAAGGAGAGGTGGTCTTGGGTCAGGCGCAGGTCGGTCGGGAGGGAGTTCCAGGTCTTGGCGGCCAGGTAGGAGAAGGACCTTCCTCCTGTAGTCGCGATTCGGATGCGGGGGACGGCGGCGAGGGCGTGGTTGGCTGATCGGAGGTGGCGATTGGGAGCGTAGAAGTTGATTCGGTTGTTGAGGTAGCTCGGGCCTTGGTCGTGTAGGGCTTTGTGTGCGTGGGTGAGGAGGCGGAAGGTGATTCTTTTGTTGACGGGGAGCCAATGCAGGTCTCTCAGATGTCCGGAGATGTGGCTGGTTCGTGGGATGTCGAGGATGAGTCTGGCTGAAGCGTTCTGGATCCGCTGGAGTCTCTCCTGGAGCTTGGCGGTGGTACCGGCGTAGAGGGCGTTGCCGTAGTCCAGTCGACTGGTGACAAGGGCCTGGGTGACGGTCTTCCTGGTCTCGGTGGGGATCCACCAGAAGATCTTCCGTAGCATGCGTAGGATGTTGAAGCACGCCGAGGAGACGTTGTTGACTTGCCTGGTCATGGAGAGGGAGGAGTCCAGGATGAAGCCTAGGTTGCGTGCGTGGTCTGTCGGTTTGGGTGCGGTGCCCAGGGCAGGAGGCCACCAGGAGTCGTCCCAGGCGGAGGGCGAAGAGCCCAGGATGAGGACCTCCGTCTTGTCTGAGTTCAATTTCAGGCGGCTGGTCGTCATCCACTCGGCTACCTCTTTCATCCCTTCATGCAGATTGGCTCTGGCGGCGGCGGGGTCGTTGGTCAGGGAGAGGATCATCCTTTAGAGGAAATGCTTCAGGGGGGCATCATTGAACCTATAGAGGCGTCTCCATGGGTTTCACCAGTAGTGATCTCACAGAAACCTGACAATAAAATTAGGTTCTGTGTGGACCTTCGTTCATTGAATAAGTGTGTTGTGGCCGATGTGTTCCCATTACCAAACATTGGTGAATTAGTCTCGACTCTCAAGGGGGCAAAATTATTTAGTAAGTTGGACCTTAAACATGCGTACCATCAAATTTGCCTAGATGACAGCTCCAAACATATGACTGCATTCATCACCAGCGAGGGGACATTCCAATTCACGAGGCTACCCTTCGGGCTTGTCTCTGCCGCCAGTGTGTTCCAGAGACTTGTCACTGAGGTCTTTAAGGGTCTTGACAAAGTATTGTATTTTCAAGATGATATCTTGATCTATGGAGATTCCTTAGAGGAACACAATAGGATTTTACAGGACGTGTTACAAAGAGTGGATGAGGCTGGTTTAACGTTGAGAAAGGAGAAGTGTGCGTTTCTGTTGAAAGAAATAGAGTACTTGGGTTTTTGCCTGTCTGAGGAAGGCATTAAACCAAAGAAAAATCTACTGGAGGCCATTGAACTAGCGCCTTCCCCCGTTGACAAGGATCAACTTCGGTCCTTCATGGGTTTGATCGAGTTTTACTCGAAATTTGTGAGAGATTTCTCGTCAAAGACTGCTTCCCTGAGATCCTTACTAAAAAAAGGTGTCAAATTTAGTTGGACTACTGAGCATGAGTCTTGCTTTAATATGATCAAAGGGGAACTTAAATCTGCCAATGTTCTTACCCCTTTTAACACTGCTCGGTCCTCTATTCTAATGGTTGACACTAGTGCTATAGGTCTCGGTGCGGTTCTCTTACAAAAACATGGAGGTGTAGAAAAAACTATCGCATTTGCGTCTAGGCCTCTATCTACTTCGGAGTCTAATTACTCTGTTATAGAGCGTGAAGCTCTTGCTGCTGTCTGGGGCACGAGTTATTTTAGAACCTACTTGTGGGGGTACAAGTTTATTCTGCGTACGGACCATAAACCCCTCTTAAATGTTTTGGCTCCAGGTGGGGCTGGAAAAGGGTCTCCAAGGTTGGCGAGATTGGCCTCTCGCCTACAGGACTATCAAAGTGAGATTGAGTTCGTTCATGGATGGAAAAACATTCAAGCAGATTGTCAAGGCTTCCTATTCGACCCACTAGTTGTGATTCTGAAGATATTTTAGATGACCTAGCTGTTGCCTTAGTAGAGGATGTTTTGTTTGTGGGAGGCGGTTCCTTTTCCCACGATGAGTGGTCAAAAGGCATGGAGGAAGATCAAAGTTTAAAGGCTGTTATAAATCTTGTCTCAAAAGGAACAAGAAGAGAAAGCACAGTCGATCCTCAAGTTAGACCGTTCTTGAAGGTCCTGGATGAACTTTCTTTAGAAGGGAAAGATATTTTGATGCCGGGTGACCGCTTTGTTCCTCCTAGCTCTTTAAGAGGTAGGATTCTTGACTTGGCCCATGAGGGACACTTGGGCCAAAGTCTCACCCAACGTCGTGTCAAGCAAAACTTTTGGTGGCCCTCTGTTGACAGTGATGCAGTGGATTGTGTGCTGAAGTGTAGCTTCTGCAAAGAAGGGGAGAAGCGTTTGAAGGTTCTGGGTTCTCAGTCTCCACAAAAAATAGGGTTTGAAAGCACTCCTTGGCATAGTGTCTGTATAGATTTCATAGGCCCCATGAGTGAGTTACCCTTTAATCAACGTTTTGCCATTGTTATAATCGATTGCTTCTCAAAATGGCTTTGTGTGCAGTTTGTCAAAGAAATTAACACTGACACCACCATTAACTTTTTGAAGGGTGTTTTCATGAATGAGGGTTATCCTTCTGTCCTTATTTCGGATAATGGCACTCAACTAACATCCTCAAAAATGACTTCTTTTGTACATGAATGTGGCATCAGGCAGCAGAAGACAAGTCTTTACAATCCACAAGGAAATGGTCTTTGTGAAAGGGTAAATCGTCTCATAAAGGGGGTGATTCAAATGTTTGTGGAAAGTGGTTGCTTTTCACATGAACGTGTCCAAGAAGTTGTCTGGGCTTACCGGTCTACACCACATAAGAATGGTGAAAAATCCCCTTTTGAACTAATGCGTGGTCGTGCACCAGTGACAAAATTGACTCCTGCTTGCTTGAAGTGTTCGGATAGCGAGGTGCCCCTATCCCAAAACAACTCTTCCTAACCCATCTCTGTGGGTGACCTTGTTAAAGTAAAGCCGGGTAGGTACACTAAGGGCCTTAGTAAATTTAGAGGTCCCTACAGGGTTAAGAAAGTCTTTCCACATTTTGTTGTCCTAGCCAATGGGGAAAGTTGGAATTATAGGAGAGTAGCACTCTACCAAAAGCTGAAAGATTCTTCTTCTGATGACCTGTTCGCTACTGGGCCGGGTGGTTGCAATGGCTATTTGTTGTCTTCTGGCAGTAGTTCTCCTCCCACCCTTTTGCCAACCGGACGGGGGGAGGTGGGTAGTGGAGATGCTTCTACTTCTCTGTGTGCGCATGGTAGTTCTTTGGTTGGTTCTGCTCCTGTCACTTTTGTTCCCACTTCTTCTTCTTCTTCTTCTTCTTCTTCCTCGTTTGAAGTCAGGTTGAGGAGCCCTCGCTCTCGGCGTCCACCCACCTATCTGAATGACTATGTACATTGATCTTTTCTTTTCTTTTCTTCCCTTTCCTTTCCTTGTGTTTTCTTTTCTTGCAAAGGGGGAAGATATGTTGTACAGTGCTTTGCTCCACTCTTGGGCCAGCACTCTAGATCCCTCTGTGTGTTCCTAGTTCTCGAGTTCTCCTTCGCCCTGTTGGCAGTTGGAGCTCTGGTCGGATGAGGGTTGGACCTACCTGTATCTGTGCTGCAATAAAGCTGTTACTTCACTTACCTGTTCCTGAGATCTTCATTTTATTTACAACAGGCAACCTGGATTGGGACGTTGCCCAAGTGTGCAATGCACCCTCTCGACCACAAAGGTAGTATTGAAGGATTTGTGGCTGAATACCTCAATCAGGAGTTTTTCCACAAAACCATCAAGGCGGCCTGAGTTTGTGGACTCGGGAAGTCCTAGTATGCGAATATTGTTACGTCTTCCCCTGGCCTCCAAGTCTTAGTTCTTAATAGCTATGGTTATTATATGTTTCTCCATGCGCTCCAATTTCTCAGTGGTCTGAGCAGTGCCATCTTCCAAGTCGGAGAGTCTGGTCTCATGGGAATTCCACCTGGCAGCCATTTTGTCCAGGCCTGTATCTAGCGCATCAAACCGCGTTTCAAGGGCTTTGAAACCAGCCCTGAGTGCCGCCATGAGGGCGTCTGTTCCTTGTGTGGCAGTATCAAGGTGCACATGCACATTTCCACCCTCCGCCATTGCTGGGCCCGAAATATCAACCCCTCGGCCTGCCGTGTCGCAAATCAAATTACGCTGCTTGGGGTCACCGCGGACCATGTCCGCTGAAGAAGAGGAATTATTGAGCTCCTGCTCAGCGCAACTTTAGTTTGCCCAGTGGATGTAGGAAAGGGAGTATATCCTCTGGTCTCACGTCTTCTAATGGTGGCCTTACAACTGTAGGGGGTATGAGACTGTTCCACAGTGCTGCACCATTCAGCCTTCATGCTGATGTTTTATAGGCTTCCTCTCTAAAGTACGCCGGGAAGGCTGCACTATTTGTAGCCTGCTGCTCCGCTATGTCCATGGTGCAAGACCATGCATGCTCATAGTGCGTGGCTGGATCTGTTATTGAATCTACCCCCTCTAAGGAGCACATACACTTCCGTGCTCCCCCGTTCCATATGGTGCCGGATGGGGGGGTTGGGATGGGGTCTTAATGAAGACGCAATACCCTGCAAGCCTTCCATTCTTTTGGCAGCAGAATGTTTTTTTTGTAGCCACATAAATGACCTCTCTCTGGCCCTGATTTGGAGTTAGGCAGAGTAGGTGAGGTCTATACTGCACGCAGTAAATACCATTTACATTACAGGTAGGTATTTATCACCTGTGGTATATACCTCCTATTCAGACTTTTTAGCTTGATGCATTACATGGGGAATCTATAATTGCCACACTGAATTCTGCTTGTTTTTCCTTTTATTATCACTTTTTCACCCAATAAATGTATGCAGGTTTGACCTGCCGGAATCTATCGGAGGAATACTGTGAGGTTATAATGGGTATTCCACAACCCATGATTTCAATGCCTGTGCAAACACAGGTTTACAGAGGGATCAGAATTTAGCCCTAAACTTGTAATCAGGGTCTTTGTATGTTTTTTTAACTTCATAATCTTGGCACCTAGTGCCGCTTAAAAGTTTTACAATTATTTGCAACACAACTTTGCACATAAAGAATATGGTTGGGGGCATGGCCAAGATGGCGGAGTGAGAGGACGTTTCTTCTCGATGCTCCCCGGCCCGACTAGGCCCGAGCCCTGAAATATAGCTCCTTCTCCCCCCTCCGGAGCTTAACGGCACGGGGAGAGGAGGAGGAACCTGCAGAGATGACGCTGGTCGAGTCCTAGCCTCCGTTTAGCCTCCGGACAGCCCGTCGGACGGTGTTGAAGGTCCGGCCCGGGAAGCGCGAAGAGGAGGAGGCCGACCCTAGAGCACGTCGGCCGGACGCACGCCGCGCCCATTGCCGCTTGGAGTGATCAGCCGGAGGAGATATCACAGCGCCTCGACCGGGAGGTCCAGGGAGCCTAGGGGGACCATCGAATTGGCCCCGTGGGAGCAGCAGAGTGAGGCGCTTGAGTCCCTGGCATACGCGCCTAGCCACCCACCGGGAGGGCATCGAAGCAGCAAAGGTGCGGGCCCGGGGCCTCGCACGGAGCCTTCCCTCCCCAGCCCCTCCAGTGGCGAGACTCCACAACTCAGTGAACGCCAAGGCTCATAGCAACACCGGAGTCCTTGGCGGCCCCACAGCTTGTATGGTCGGACCCAGAGCGATTCTCGGCCAAAATACGCGCCTAGCCACCCACCGGGAGGGCATCGAAGCAGCAAAGGTGCGGGCCCGGGGCCTCGCGCGGAGCCTTCCCTCCCCAGCCCCTCCAGTGGCGAGACTCCACAACTCAGTGAACGCCAAGGCTCATAGCAACACCGGAGTCCTTGGCGGCCCCACAGCTTGTATGGTCGGACCCAGAGAGATTCTCGGCCATTAGCACTGTGACGCACGACGAATCTAGCCGAGGTGGGAGATGGCGGAATCGCCCTGAGGGGCCTCTGTTGACAGCGGCGGCTGGAGAGTCCTGCACATTCCTAGAGGAGTCCACAACGCCTTCCCCTTTGGGAGCGATCGGAGGCAGAAAGAGGGGACAGTCGCAGGTGATACTATCCGGGCCTAGTGGAGGCCGCGACAGGCGGAGACTGGCGAGGCCTATAGGAGGAGTGCGCATCCCGCCATAGCGACCGCGTCTGGACCCTAGCGTGCCGGACCCAGAGGTGCTATCCCCAGACGGTGCTTGGTGCAGTTGCCGGTGACGATCGCCGGTCCCTTGTCTGCCGCGGGAAGGGAGACCTGGCCCACACTCAATCCAAGATGGCGTCAGGCAGAGGCACCAAGCGGGGAGAACGCACTCTCCCCGACAGCAGATCCCAGCAAAGAGGAGATAGGGGGCCGTTATCAGCAAGCCCGACCGAAGGATCGCAGAGTTCGAGTGGAGGGGAACCACCGGTCACCAGATCGTTCCTTGAGTCGCTGTTCGGCACCCTCAGAGACGATTTTCAGACACTGAAACAGGAAGTGGCGGGCGAGGTTCAGGAGGTACGCAGAGAAGTGGAAGAGATCGGGGAACGAGTGGCCACGGTGGAGGGCACGAACCACCATATCGATGAGGAGTTAGTCCTATTGCAACAGGAGGTGCATCAGCACCCCCCCCCGACATTTTGGCCTTCTTTCTGGACTTCCCACTAAAGGAACGCATCATGGCTGAGGCCCACAAACAATCTGCGTTCACTTTCCGTGGCCATTCTGTGGGACTGTATCAGGACTTGTCCGCCATTACTTTGCAAAAACGGAAATCATTCAAGATCGCCACGGACTTCCTGAGAGAGCACGAAACACCCTATGCCTGGGGCCACACCTTCCGCCTTATCTTTAGATGGAACGGCACGATGCATCAACTTAGATCGCTCCAGGAAACCTGTGAGGTTCTGGGGATCACGGCGGAGGAGGAAGACACGAACACGCCGAACCGGAGGCGCGGCCCCAGAGATGGATGGCAGAGGGTGTCACGGAGACGAGGGTCAGCCAACCCCAGAAGGCCGGACTCGCCCACCATTAGAGCCACCATGGCGGATGCAGTCTCTGAGGCGGCCAGAAGTAACGCCTCCAATGGTGATGTGGCTCTTACAGCATAATGACACTCCGGGGGGAGAACACCATAGCCTTACTGGAGTAGCAGGTTCGTGTCTTGGAGGGCGGGGGTGTGGGGGGAAGAGGGGAAGGGGGTAAGTGGCTGGACGTCCACATTGGTAACTCACCACAGACTTGCCCGAGGACATGACTGGGACTGACATTTGTTTGAACTTCAGGGGTTTGTTGGGGGGGTGGGAGGAGGTCGTTTGGTTGCTTGCATGAAGGGTTTGTTGGGGTGTGGAGGGTGTTGGTGGGAGGGGAAGGGGGAGGATGGGCAGTTTGGAGGGCATGTGGGGGGGGTTTGGGGGGGAATCACGGGGTCCGTCCAGTGCAACTATGCCACTCACCACAGCCTTGCTGTGCTTCTATACATCATTTACACCGTACCCACCTCTCTTAGGCCGTGACACACTGCGTCTACCTTGGTTTTACCCACACAGATGACGGCTTTCACAGTAGTTACCCTTAATGTGAAGGGATTAAATAATCCTGTCAAGAGAAGGGCGGTTCTTTCCTTATTGGAGAATACCCACGCAGACATTTGTCTCCTACAGGAGACTCATCTCCTAGCCAGAGACTGCCAGAGGATGCGCTCCCATAAGTTTCCCACGCAACTCTTCTCCTGCAATACCACTAAGACCGCTGGGGTCGCAATTTTGGTATCCAAAAAGTTTAAGGGAGAGATCCTCCATAAGTTTGCTGAGCAGAAGGGTAGACTCCTGGCTTATAGGGTCAAGTACGGGGGACTGATCTTCACTATTGGATCGATGTATAGCCCCAATGAACACCAAGAACGATTCCTACACTCGGTTGTGGTGGATATCACCGCCACACCAGATAGACACGTCATCATAGGGGGGGGATCTGAATATGGTCTTCGACTCTTCCTTGGATAGGTCGGTGCAACGGCGCCCGCAGACTGGGGAGATATCGCAGACAGGCAAACGCCAACTGGAGGACTCGGATCTCCATGACCTTTGGCGTTGCTTACACCCCACCACTCGGGATTATTCCTATTATTCACACGCCCAAAAGACCTACGCCCGCCTCGACCATCTCTTGGTCTCCAAACCGGTCCGCGACTTAGCCATAGCGTCAACGATAGGGGTTTTCTCTCTATCTGACCACGCCCCGGTTATAGGAACGTTTCAATTGCCATCGATATCACCGAGGCGTGGGGTGTGGCGCCTCGGGGATACCTTGCTGCACCGACAGACGGTGGTAAAGCATATTCAAGACTCAATTCGGGAATACCAGGAGCACAATGATAACGGTGACACTTTCCTAGCAACGCAATGGGCGGCATTGAAAGTGGTGCTCCAAGGGGAATTTATTGGCATCTCCTCCGCTGAGAATCGGGAGCGTCAACGGAAGCGTGAGGAACTCACAGGCAAGGTGCAAGAACTGGAACAGGTTCACCAGAGAACGGGGGCTCCCAGAATCTGGAAGCAGCTTAAGGCAGCGAGGAAGCTTTTGGCAGCCTTGGATATGGACAGGGCGGAATATGCTGCATTGCGCCTGAAGCATGCATATTTTATAGGTGGGGACAGGTGCGGGAAACTCCTGGCACACAAACTTAGGGAAGCACATCAGAAGCACTTAGTGAAGGAGCTATCAACACCCTCTGGGGGGGTCAGTAACGTAAGACGACCAAATAGCTGAAGGCTTCCGCCAATTTTATGCTGACCTCTACAAGGGCGAACCCCCGTCTTCACAAGCAGAGGAGGGCTACCTGGCCTCGGTTGACCTTCCCTCCCTCACTCCGGAGCAAGCAGAATATCTCGAAAGGGACATTCAGGTGGAGGAAGTAATCACAGCCATCTCCAGGCTTAAACATGGGAAGGCCCCGGGCCCTGATGGTTATACTTCCCTCTTCTATAAAACTTTCTGCCCTACGTTGGCCCCGATCCTCACGCGCCTATTTAATTCCTTCTCCGTTCCTGGAGCTATCCCTCCGGATCTGCTTAGGGCAACGGTCTCGGTTATTCCTAAACCGGGGAAGGACCGGACGCAATGTGGATCCTACAGGCCAATCTATCTCTTGAATATTGACCTTAAGTTGTATTCTGGAATCCTGGCGGCCCGTCTGGCGCTTCACCTTCCGGGCCTAGTGGAATCGGATAAAGCCGGATTCGTTCCGGGGAGGCAAACGGTGGACAACACCAAGAGGGTGGTCCATGTACTGTAGAAAGCCTCCAGGATACCCGTGGCAAGGATGTTACTAGCAGTCGACGCGGAGAAAGCTTCGACAGGGTGCACTGGCCATATCTAGAGAAAGTTCTGGCGAAAGTAGGTATTGGCGAGAAATTTCGCACTCTGGTGTTTAACTGCTACAAATTTCCATCGGCAGTGGTACGGGTTAATGGCTGCAGCTCCCATCAATTCGCGATAGAAAGGGGTACCAGACAGGGGTGTCCATTATCCCCCCTCCTATTCGCACTCTATATGGAACCCCTGGCCCAAAGAATACGTCAGAATCCGAATGCGCTGGGAATTAAGATGGGGGAGTACACCCACACTGTCAGTCTGTATGCAGATGATATCATTCTGACATTAGAGGATCCGGGGAGGGCGCTCCCTGCATGCATCGATGAGATGGAAGCCTTTGCTGCCATAGCGGGCTTTAAGATGAATATGGGGAAATCGGCGGCCCTTGACGTCTCACTCACCATGGCCACCAGGACTGACTTGCAGAGGCGGTTTCCCATGCACTGGTCAAAAGATCTGGTGCCCTACCTGGGCATTCTTCTGGCACCCACACTACCCGCTATGGTGACTGCGAACTACACTGCCCTAGGTTCTAAAATTAAGGAGGAACTGGGCCGCTGGAGCAAGGACACATTGTCCTGGCTAGGCAGAATTGCCGCGGTGAAAATGACTATCTTACCGCAGGCGCTCTACCTGTTTCGTGCCCTGCCGCTGCAGCCCCCGAAAGGATGGCTGCTGCAGACTCAGGCGAACATTGCGCGCTTCATATGGCAGGGTCGTAAACCTAGACTCAAGAGGACCTTAGCTACCCTGGCACCTGAGGCGGGGGACTAGGAATACCGGACCTCCGTAAATATTTTCAGGCAGCCCAGCTAAGGTATCTGGTAGAGTGGAGCAAATGGGAGACCGACAAACACTGGCTTTTTCAGGACCAGGCAGTGGCGGGCCGAACCCTGCAGGAAGTGCCCTTTTTGCGGCGGACAGATCGCCCTCCCAATTGATATGCATCTTATATCACACGGGTTCCCATGAGGGTGTGGGATGCCACAAACTTGACTCACACACTTACCACCTTCCCCTCTCCGTTCACGCCTTTGATCGATAACCCAGAGTTTCACCCTGGCACGGAACCGGGGGCTTTTGCACGCTGGCAGGCTGCAGGATGCAGAGCACTTTTTCATCTATATGGCCCGGAGGGCATAATTCCGTTCCCAGAGTTCAGGAAAGAATACCGGCTGCCGGAGGTAGAAAGGTTGCGCTATATGCAGGTGCGCCACTGGGCGCTGCAGCCACAGACACGGGAGTCGGCCGATCGGAAGCTCCTTCCATATGAGAAATGGCTTATAACACGCACCTCAGACAAAAAACTCATTTCGGACTTGTACAAATTCTTGCAGCCCTCCTCTTTTGACCTCTATAGCCCGGGTAGGGAACGATGGGAAAGAGAACTGGGGAGATCCTTAAGCCGTAAAGAATGGGACAGCATTGCATATAGGGCCCGACACTCCGCATATCACACTGGGCTTACGGAAACATTTACAAAAGTGTCCACATACTAGTATTACACGCCTCAAAGATTACATGAGATGAATCGCAACTTTGACGCCACCTGCTGGTGAGCATGCAGGCAATTGGGCACCATCACTCATGTTTTATGGGAATGCCCGATGCTATCCCCTTACTGGAAAGAGGTCTTAGACATGATTGACTCCAACTTTGAGATTGAATGGCCCCGCTTCCCAGCATATGTCCTGTTGGGCTTACCCAACGGACTGATGTATCCTCTGAAGTCTCGTAGAGGGAGGCAAATTGCGTTAGCACTGGGTTCTGCTGTACAAAATATACTTATTCATTGGCGCACCACCACACTCCCCTCCACCACAGGGTGGTTGCATAGACTATGGCATGTCCTGGGAATGGAAAAATTGTCGCTCATGGTGGCGGGAGAGGTGGAGCAATTTAATGAACTATGGCAACCGTTTCACTCATTGCTTGTAGGGGAATTTACAGAGCTTACATGCCCCAGATATCTCCGCCTGTTGAGGTTGACTACATTAGCAGACTCGGATGGCCAGCGAGCCTAGACGAGAGGGCACTGGGGAGGGAGGAGCGGTTTGAGGGAGGAGGGCGGGTGTTGTTCTGAGGCACTGGACGGGGCTGGAGGGAGGGGGCATGGTTGGATTCGGGGAGGAGGGGGAGTTGGGGGGGTTTGTTCACTTGGGAGCGCCTCGTGGTAGCATACGCACCAGCCATTGTATCTGAATGTACACTACTCTTTACAGGACCCTAACGCGCTGGTGCGCTATTATATGATTGTATCGGACGTTTTGCTCCTTTGTGTCTGTTTTTCTTTTCCTTTTGTGAATGCTCAATAAAATGCTTTAAACCTAAAGGATATGGTTTTGTTTTGCTTAAAATAATGTCTTAATAGACTTCCCTGTTTTCAGTGTTTTTGGACTCTACGTCTATATTTTATTTCTATACTCGAACTAAAAGTTTAGGTATATTTTGATAGATCTCTTAGAGGAATCCTGCCCGGTGTGAATAAACTCACCAGTTCTTTTTCAGAACTCAGGATTTAGATGTGCTACGCAGGGCAACACACAATGCAAGCATGAACAGCTCGAACCCAGGATATTCTGGGTTTGACTAAACGCACAGAGGGGACCAGTGACCCAGATATGTGAAGGTGTATGAATGTATGCTGACTAAAGCAACTTTTGAGTAGTTAATTCCGAAATGTGCTGACCCTGCAACATTGGCCTGAGTAAATTATGTAACCACAGATCACAAAATATCACAGAGCGAATTTCACCATGGATGCATTTTTAAAATCTGTGGGGCTTATTTTACAAGCATCTTCCGCAGCCTTTGCGTCACTTTTAAAATGGGCAAATGTGGCGCACTGGCGGCGCAACAGACTTGTAAATAAGCCCATATATGTTTTGCAATCTACATTGTGTTACCCTAACTGGGGAGTATTATTTAAACCAATATGCAGCAGAATACTAAACGGGTTAATGGCTGCAGCTCCCATCAATTCGCGATAGAAAGGGGTACCAGACAGGGGTGTCCGTTATCCCCCCTCCTATTCGCACTCTATATGGAACCCCTGGCCCAAAGAATACGTCAGAATCCGAATGCGCTGGGAATTAAGATGGGGGAGTACACCCACACTGTCACTCTGTACGCAGATGATATCATTCTGACATTAGAGGATCCGGGGAGGGCGCTCCCGGCATGCATCGATGAGATGGAAGCCTTTGCTGCCATAGCGGGCTTTAAGATGAATATGGGGAAATCGGCGGCCCTTGACGTCTCACTCACCATGGCCACCAGGACTGACTTGCAGAGGCGGTTTCCTATGCACTGGTCAAAAGATCTGGTGCCCTACCTGGGCATTCTTCTGGCACCCACACTACCCGCTATGGTGACTGCGAACTACACTGCCCTAGGTTCTAAAATTAAGGAGGAACTGGGCCGCTGGAGCAAGGACACATTGTCCTGGCTAGGCAGAATTGCCGCGGTGAAAATGACTATCTTTCCGCAGGCGCTCTACCTGTTTCGTGCCCTGCCGCTGCAGCCCCCGAAAGGATGGCTGCTGCAGACTCAGGCGGACATTGCGCGCTTCATATGGCAGGGTCGTAAACCTAGACTCAAGAGGACCTTAGCTACCCGGCACCTGAGGCGGGGGGACTAGGAATACCGGACCTCCGTAAATATTTTCAGGCAGCCCAGCTAAGGTATCTGGTAGAATGGAGCAAATGAGAGACCGACAAACACTGGCTTTTTCAGGACCAGGCAGTGGCGGGCCGAACCCTGCAGGAAGTGCCCTTTTTGCGGCGGACAGATCGCCCTCCCAATTTATATGCATCTTATATCACACGGGTTCTCATGAGGGTGTGGGATGCCACGAACTTGACTCACACACTTACCACCTTCCCCTCTCCGTTCACGCCTTTGATCGATAACCCAGAGTTTCACCCTGGCACGGAACCGGGGGCTTTTGCACGCTGGCAGGCTGCAGGATGCAGAGCACTTTTTCATCTATATGGCCCGGAGGGCATAATTCCGTTCCCAGAGTTCAGGAAAGAATACCGGCTGCCGGAGGTAGAAAGGTTGCGCTATATGCAGGTGCGCCACTGGGCGCTGCAGCCACAGACACGGGAGTCGGCAGATCGGACGCTCCTTCCTATGAGAAATGGCTTATAACACGCACCTCAGACAAAAAACTCATTTCGGACTTGTACAAATTCTTGCAGCCCTCCTCTTTTGACCTCTATAACCCGGGTAGGGAACGATGGGAAAGAGAACTGGGGAGATCCTTAAGCCGTAAAGAATGGGACAGCATTGCATATAGGGCCCGACACTCCGCATATCACACTGGGCTTACGGAAACATTTACAAAAGTGTCCACATACTAGTATTACACGCCTCAAAGATTACATGAGATGAATCGCAACATCGACGCCACCTGCTGGTGAGCATGCGGGCAATTGGGCACCATCACTCATGTTTTATGGGAATGCCCAATGCTATCCCCTTACTGGAAAGAGGTCTTAGACATGATTGACTCCAACTTTGAGATTGAATGGGCCCGCTTCCCAGCATATGTCCTGTTGGGCTTACCCAACGGACTGATGTATCCTCTGAAGTCTCGTAGAGGGAGGCAAATTGCGATAGCACTGGGTTCTGCTGTACAAAATATACGTATTCATTGGCGCACCACCACACTCCCCTCCACCACAGGGTGGTTGCATAGACTATGGCATGTCCTGGGAATGGAAAAATTGTCGCTCATGGTGGCGGGAGAGGTGGAGCAATTTAATGAACTATGGCAACCGTTTCACTCATTGCTTGTAGGGGAATTTACAGAGCTTACATGCCCCAGATATCTCCGCCTGTTGAGGTTGACTACATTAGCAGACTCGGATGGCCAGCGAGCCTAGACGAGAGGGCACTGGGGAGGGAGGAGCGGTTTGAGGGAGGAGGGCGGGTGTTGTTCTGAGGCACTGGGCGGGGCTGGAGGGAGGGGGCATGGTTGGATTCGGGGAGGAGGGGGAGTTGGGGGGGTTTGTTCACTTGGGAGCGCCTCGTGGTAGCATACGCACCAGCCATTGTATCTGAATGTACACTACTCTTTACAGGACCCTAACGCGCTGGTGCGCTATTATATGATTGTATCGGACGTTTTGCTCCTTTGTGTCTGTTTTTCTTTTCCTTTTGTGAATGCTCAATAAAATGCTTTAAACCTAAAGGATATGGTTTTGTTTTGCTTAAAATAATGTCTTAATAGACTTCCCTGTTTTCAGTGTTTTTGGACTCTACGTCTATATTTTATTTCTATACTCGAACTAAAAGTTTAGGTATATTTTGATAGATCTCTTAGAGGAATCCTGCCCGGTGTGAATAAACTCACCAGTTCTTTTTCAGAACTCAGGATTTAGATGTGCTACGCAGGGCAACACACAATGCAAGCATGAACAGCTCGAACCCAGGATATTCTGGGTTTGACTAAACGCACAGAGGGGACCAGTGACCCAGATATGTGAAGGTGTATGAATGTATGCTGACTAAAGCAACTTTTGAGTAGTTAATTCCGAAATGTGCTGACCCTGCAACATTGGCCTGAGTAAATTATGTAACCACAGATCACAAAATAACACAGAGCGAATTTCACCATGGATGCATTTTTAAAATCTGTGGGGCTTATTTTACAAGCATCTTCCGCAGCCTTTGCGTCACTTTTAAAATGGGCAAATGTGGCGCACTGGCGGCGCAACAGACTTGTAAATAAGCCCATATATGTTTTGCAATCTACATTGTGTTACCCTAACTGGGGAGTATTATTTAAACCAATATGCAGCAGAATACTAAACGGGTTAATGGCTGCAGCTCCCATCAATTCGCGATAGAAAGGGGTACCAGACAGGGGTGTCCGTTATCCCCCCTCCTATTCGCACTCTATATGGAACCCCTGGCCCAAAGAATACGTCAGAATCCGAATGCGCTGGGAATTAAGATGGGGGAGTACACCCACACTGTCACTCTGTACGCAGATGATATCATTCTGACATTAGAGGATCCGGGGAGGGCGCTCCCGGCATGCATCGATGAGATGGAAGCCTTTGCTGCCATAGCGGGCTTTAAGATGAATATGGGGAAATCGGCGGCCCTTGACGTCTCACTCACCATGGCCACCAGGACTGACTTGCAGAGGCGGTTTCCTATGCACTGGTCAAAAGATCTGGTGCCCTACCTGGGCATTCTTCTGGCACCCACACTACCCGCTATGGTGACTGCGAACTACACTGCCCTAGGTTCTAAAATTAAGGAGGAACTGGGCCGCTGGAGCAAGGACACATTGTCCTGGCTAGGCAGAATTGCCGCGGTGAAAATGACTATCTTACCGCAGGCGCTCTACCTGTTTCGTGCCCTGCCGCTGCAGCCCCCGAAAGGATGGCTGCTGCAGACTCAGACGGACATTGCGCGCTTCATATGGCAGGGTCGTAAACCTAGACTCAAGAGGACCTTAGCTACCCGGCACCTGAGGCGGGGGGACTAGGAATACCGGACCTCCGTAAATATTTTCAGGCAGCCCAGCTAAGGTATCTGGTAGAATGGAGCAAATGAGAGACCGACAAACACTGGCTTTTTCAGGACCAGGCAGTGGCGGGCCGAACCCTGCAGGAAGTGCCCTTTTTGCGGCGGACAGATCGCCCTCCCAATTTATATGCATCTTATATCACACGGGTTCCCATGAGGGTGTGGGATGCCACAAACTTGACTCACACACTTACCACCTTCCCCTCTCCGTTCACGCCTTTGATCGATAACCCAGAGTTTCACCCTGGCACGGAACCGGGGGATTTTGCACGCTGGCAGGCTGCAGGATGCAGAGCACTTTTTCATCTATATGGCCCGGAGGGCATAATTCCGTTCCCAGAGTTCAGGAAAGAATACCGGCTGCCGGAGGTAGAAAGGTTGCGCTATATGCAGGTGCGCCACTGGGCGCTGCAGCCACAGACACGGGAGTCGGCAGATCGGACGCTCCTTCCATATGAGAAATGGCTTATAACACGCACCTCAGACAAAAAACTCATTTCGGACTTGTACAAATTCTTGCAGCCCTCCTCTTTTGACCTCTATAACCCGGGTAGGGAACGATGGGAAAGAGAACTGGGGAGATCCTTAAGCCGTAAAGAATGGGACAGCATTGCATATAGGGCCCGACACTCCGCATCTCACACTGGGCTTACGGAAACATTTACAAAAGTGTCCACATACTAGTATTACACGCCTCAAAGATTACATGAGATGAATCGCAACATCGACGCCACCTGCTGGTGAGCATGCGGGCAATTGGGCACCATCACTCATGTTTTATGGGAATGCCCGATGCTATCCCCTTACTGGAAAGAGGTCTTAGACATGATTGACTCCAACTTTGAGATTGAATGGGCCCGCTTCCCAGCATATGTCCTGTTGGGCTTACCCAACGGACTGATGTATCCTCTGAAGTCTCGTAGAGGGAGGCAAATTGCGATAGCACTGGGGTCTGCTGTACAAAATATACGTATTCATTGGCGCACCACCACACTCCCCTCCACCACAGGGTGGTTGCATAGACTATGGCATGTCCTGGGAATGGAAAAATTGTCGCTCATGGTGGCGGGAGAGGTGGCCATCTTCCGCAGCCTTTGCGTCACTTTTAAAATGGGCAAATGTGGCGCACTGGCGGCGCAACAGACTTGTAAATAAGCCCATATATGTTTTGCAATCTACATTGTGTTACCCTAACTGGGGAGTACTGGACCTTAGAGGGTGGAGATAGGAAGATGACAAAATATCAGATAGATCAGGTGGGAATTCACACGATTTACAAATTTGAATAACACAACTATCCCCCAGATTCATCAAGAACACATTTTGCGATTCCTTAATAGCGAAAAATACGAATTCGCTATTAAGGAATAGCAAAATGCTATTCATCAAGTAATCACTTCAAAAATAGCGATTTCTAATAATTCCTTAATTGCGACTCGCAAATTGCGAGTCGCAATTAAGGAATATCTCCCCATTCATTCCTATGGGCCTTGAGGCCCATAGGAATGAATGGGAAGACATTCTCAATTTGCTAATTGCAATTAGCGATTCGCAAATTGAGATTGCGATTTCAAGGGTGCATGGGTGTCCAAAGGACACCCTGTTGCACCCCTGAAATTGATGTGTGCACATATGTTGCGCACACACATGCCCTTAGGGCACGTGTGTGCGCAACATGAAACTTTCAAAAATGCACTTTAGAGCATTTTTCCAAGTTTTTGCAATTTACCACGTAGTTAGACTTCGCAGTAAATAGCGACCCCAGATTGCGAAATCGCAATTTTTAAATGGTTCATGTATTGCATTTAAGGAATCTCAAATTGAGATTCCTTAAATGCAATTAATCGCAATTTAGCGATTTCTAGATTTGCGATTTTTGCATTTGGGATGATGAATCCCAAAATAAAAAATAGCGCTCGCAAAGGGCCCGATTTTCAGAATCTGGGCCTTTGCGAGCCGATTTCGGCTTGATGAATCTATCTGTAAGATTGGAATTTGCATATTTACAACAGCATTGCATTTGACATAATAAGAGGCTTATTTACAAGCCTCTTGCACCACTTTTGCGTCATTTTTAACATGGGAAAAGGGACATAATGGCCTTGTAAATGAGCCCCTACATTTTTAAGCACATGGACATTATGTGAAGTCCAATACCTGGATGGGATTAGGGCTCGGGTTCCAAAGAGTGTAGTTTATTTTAGCTTAATCTGCTTCTGATGTAAGATATGTTTTTCTTTGCTCACGGTATGGGATTGAAACTCCTCCCACCCTACCTTCCCACATCTTTTTGAGATGCTTCTCATTTCACTAGCCTCTGACATTCAATCTAATTTTGGACGCACCTGAGGGCAGGTTTGTACCAGGCATGGAAGGCAAAGGACCACTTGCAAAGATCCATTGTCTCCATCAAGTAACATCTCTAAGCCCTGCATCCCTTCCAATCTGTCCATCGCTTCTGGAGTGGCGCCATGGACTCAATGCATATAGGATTCCTTGCCGCCTGCGTGTACATCACTGACTCAATTAATCATTATTTAGCCAATTATGTACAATAACAGACTACACCATTTAAGTAATCTATTATGCCAGCTGACATTAATCACCTAATCTACATACATAATTTGAGGCGGATACTAAAACAGAGAAAAACATCTTTGTCTGCCGCCTGTGCATCTCAAGGCATCATCAAACCATTCTGAGCACTCTTTGTTTGATTTGTATCTCTCATTTAATTTTCTATTTCACTTAAAACAATTAGGTTTTATATTTGTTAAATACTATCCAGAAGCATTATAACGACATGCATAGTTTTCTAAATGTGGAATTATTCTCTAATGAACGGCATGCATGTAATGGGAGCTTTCATGAAAACACTATTCCCTCCAATTCTCAATTTATTTAAACCAATATGCAGCAGAATACTAAACGCATTTAAATAACTAATGATGATGTATAATATAGTATAATTTCTATATGTACTTAGTATTTTTATGTAGTACCTAATTTTAAAGACTACATTCCACTTGAAGGACCTGTTTCACAGAGAGGGTAATGGCTTATTATGAAAACCTATAATTGCAACAAATAGTAAAAAAAGAAGTTGCCAAGCAAGGCACAATACAAAAATAAGACAGCAATGTCGGGTGGACAGTGACTATCACATGAAGCCAACATGGCAGAAGATGGCGATAATGGAGTCTTTATTAACCAACTGGAGGCTAATTCCACAGATAAACAAATGTGTGCAAACCAAACCAGCAAGACAAGTGATGATGCCCATCTGGCTGGTTTAAGAAAAGTTAAAAAAATATTAGGAGGACATTCACTTAGCCATGCTTCGTACATGACAGCTAAAAGCTCAAATTTGCATCAAATGTGTTATAAATAAACCAAAAATCTGATAAGGAACCCCCCAGAAAGATAAAACCAGGTGTGGTCGGAACTCGCAGAGTAGGTTTGTTTTTCTGGCTTTTAAATTGCACAATATCGCACCAGATTACCTGAGTGTTACCAGCACTGCACTGCACTGCACATCTCTGCTTATGAGGGCGCATTTCTCCCCGGGCTAACTCAGGGTTTTACCCGCTTGAGTGGAGGGAGTCGGCACGTAGCGGGAGGGGCCTTTCTGGCACTTCCGGTTTCCGGGCGGATCGGAACGGAGGTCAGCATTCTAGCTGCTAACCTCACCTATAAAAACTGATGCCTGGGACGACGCGCAGCTGACGCGCCGCTGGTGGCGGTAGGTGCACCTAAGGCGAGCTCGTCTGCGCCCGTCCGCACCCGTCCGCACCTGGGCGTTGCCAGGACCCCTGGATGTCCAGCATCAGACCCAAGTAGTGAAATAGGGGACTCAGGGAGATACACGAAGCAAGAACTCCTCAAGATCTGGCAAGCCACTTCAGATAAGTGCATACATCTGCAAAACACCATGTCATGTAGGACCTATGGAGGGTCCCTTGACATGTAGATCATGCCGTTTTCAGAGTATAAAAACAGGAACACTTTCCTACTAACAGCATGATGTATGACCTGAGCAGTGGTAAAAGTCGACAGCCCGACCAGACTGACTTCGCCCCCTTGACCACATCGGAAATCCAAGGCTGGAATTGCCTACTAGGCAATGTTAGATCTCTACCTAAACACACAACTGAAATATGGGATCTGTTCTCACCTAAACTCCCTGATATCGGGTTTTTAACTGAAACCTGGATAAAACCCAGCTCTATTACGGCGACTGCAGTGGCTCTCCCGGAGGGTTATCGGATCCAAAGGTTGGATAGATCATTTAAAGCAGGGGGGGGTATAGATATAAACCATAAAGACTACATCTACCAACTTAACAATGACACACTGGAAATCTTGTTTTTTAGAATTGATCTGCTTTCCCGACATAGCTGGATAGGTGCCCTGGTCTACCGGCCTACGGGTCCCATGTCTAACTTCTCACTCCAACTCATGGAACTCATCTCTCTGCAAGTTATTTCTACTAGAAACGTCTCCTAGGTGATTTCAATGCTGATAGTGAGAACACCACAAACTAAGATACTTCTACTTTCCTGGCTGACTTAACATTAAGATCAACAATGGCCCCACCCATATAGCTGGGAATACGCTGGATATTATCCTTACTAATTCCCCCAATATCATCCGTGGAGCTACTTCTCCACTAACCTGCATAGACCACTCACTAATAGAGTTTCACATTAAGGGCCCTGGGACACCCCATATCTCCCGCTCTAACTCACCTAGGTAGCGCAAACAGTGGCACAAACTCACGCTGGAGCAATTTGAAGATATCTTTCCTATCCCGCAGAATCTTGATTCAGACAATGCCGAGGAATGCCTGGCCGGTTTTCATTCTACTATTAAAGCAACTATAGACCGTCCAATCCCGCTGAAACAATTTTTCAGCTTAGCTAGATGTCTCTGGACAGCATGGTTTTCCCCAAACCTCTGGACAGAAAAGAGCCACTGTAAACATTTGACACTGGCGCCAAGCGCATGATTCCCAGGATAAAGCTGGATGGCTGCCACAAAACCCAACATATGTCTGCAATGGACACCAAGTCTTGAACATTTTCCAGAAAGCGGGAATTCAGTTTAGGGATAATTCACAAGGTAAAGGCTTCAGAGAAAGGTAGTCTTTGACAGAAAAATCATTGTACTTCTCACACATTTTGCCATGGATCTGAAATAAAAGGTAAGTTTAGAATATTGACCATGGGCATGGAGGTCAGTACACCGATATAGCACTAAATTGGAAAGCCTAACCCAAAGCCCATTATGGGTGGACACGAAAGTGCAGGGAGGAAATCACAACACCATACCTCACAGTTCCAAACACCAACATATTTCTGGATCATGTGGTAGTTCGATCAGTTAGCCTGAAGGTATCCAGCATAATTGTTGTGTATAGCCCTTGCATATGGGGCTATATATTCCAATGTGTGAATCAGTCTTTCTTTAGCAGTACCTAGACCTGTTCAGTTTCTCTGATCTGGAGTTTTGCAATATCCAACTTTAAAGGCACTCTCCAAATCTAATTGGAAATAACATTTAGGTTTCCTGGAGCACTTTGATTTCTAGTGCTAGACACAGTAATCTTTGCCTATTAGTTTTGTTCATAGTGTGTTTAAATTGTTCTTTTATGAAAGATCACCATAATCTACTGGCCACCAACTTTCTTCGTGGAGGCACTAATATTTGTAGGAGGATGTTGATCCTTTTTGTTCTCCATTGTTTATCTACTGTGTAGTGTTCTAAATCAACCAATCATGACAAACAGTGTATTTTGAGTGTAAACAGGATACCCGGTTCCCAGAAAGGCTGCTTCCAGAGTGTACACGGTGTGGTGATGCCCCGCTGAAGTTGATGATTGGTTGAGCAAGCCATCCAGGATACTTGGTCAGTAAGTTCTAGGTGAGTAGGTGGGGTGCCAACGTTCTGTCCAGTGGCCTGTGATGTCACTGCAGAGGATGAGGCAGATTGAAATTGTAGAGGTTATAATATGAATATAATTCAGGACCATTCAGCCCTCATCCATGTTTCAAGAAAGCCCAATGGCTGTTCTTGTAATTGGAGAAGTATCTGGAAAGTTTGCAGCTGTTAATGAAGCCTTAAACCATGTCCTAAAAGTATTCTTCAGAAATCATAGGCCCTGTCTTTCCCGGTGGTTAATTGGGCTAACGCCATAAAACAGAAAAACACAGGGCAAACAGAAGTCCTTTTATGAACCCTACAAGTGACGTAAGCGAGGAAAAGCCTTGATTGTATATGTTTCACATATTAATGTTTTACCTTCAAAGTGAAACAAAAAAACATAGTTTCATTTACAGTCGTTTGAGTGAGTACTGATTGAAAGATGTATGAGACACAAATACGGCTATGCCCTTATGGTCTCTTCTGAAACTGCCCAAAGTTGATGACCTGGCTGCAAATCTTACTTTTGAAACAATGCAAGCTTCCAGAAAGCCTAGAATCCCAGGAAGTTTTTGAGAAAATATTCCACTTGATATCTGTCTAGTTGGTTGCGATTCCTTTGTCCTAAGACACACATCTATGAAACAAAAGGAGACTGGAATTTGCATATATCACAGGAGTGGCGAGAAGGTGTTTGTGGTCTTCAGGTTAGTTAACTGCTGATATACTGCTTTGGACCTTTACCTGAAGCATACAGTCCGGTATGGGCCCAATTGAATTAGTACTTAGAGAAAGTGGCAATTTCTAGGCTCATCCGCTTTACAGCCCTGACCAAAGGGGGACTTAGGAAATGGGCGTTTGTGCATGTCTCTGTGTTAGCCTTACAAAGAGACTTGCTATTACTAATTTCTATTTTCTTCTGACTTCATCACCTAACTTGATGAGTATTTGGGTTACAGGTTGGGGAGGAGGGAGAGCCCTACTCAAGCGGCAACCACAATTCCTGTAAGGGTGATGCACAACAAACTCCAAATTAACTTCTGCTTAGCCCACTGGTAACTGGGCACGAAAGCAGTCATGATTAACTTAGAGGCAATGTGTAAAGTATTTATGCAGCACTTCAAACAGTATTAAAGTGAAATCACAACACAAGAAAAATCCCATAACAACTTAGAATAATAGAGTACAATTAAATAAGTTATTTAAGACCGAAGCAAACGTACAATCAGTAGAACTGGAGATATGCAATTTTTTAAATATCTAATTAAAAATAGTGCCTAGAAAGCCCAAAGTGCTAACTGTGGATATCTGGTCGCACTGGGCCAGGACAAAGTCACAAGTCCAGGCCAACCCCGATAGAGCACAGGCCAGATACATTTACCAAGTATGGCCCGCAAAACAAGAGTACCTTAAATCCTGGTTGCCTAGCATTGTGTGATCCTGCCTCAAGGTTGCGTTAGGAAGTGGTGGTTCCGCGGAGCTGTGAAGTTGCAATACAAGGTCCTGGGTCATCATTGAAGATGCCATTGATGAGAGGCTTTGGATACGAAGCCCTGCGCTGAAGGTGCGTTGCACACTGGCCTCCTCCAAAGAGGTTGTGGGGATTGCAATGCAGAGTCCTGTGTTGTCATTGAGGATGCCCTCGACGGAGGGCTTGTGATGCAAAGGCCTGCATGAGGATGCATCATACAGCAGTGGTTCCAAGGAGTCTGCGGATGCGGTCAAAAATCCTGTATTGGGGATCCTGTAAATCCTGTATTGGGGATATGCCGTGCAGAGGTGGTTCCATAGTGGACCTGAAGAGAGAGGTGCTGTGCTGGCTGTTCTGCCACAGGGCTTCTGATCAGGAAGTCAGCCAGCTGACTCTTGTGATCACTTTGGTGGTCCTGGGCTCAAGATGCAGGTCCAGTCCTTCATTAAGTCAGCAAAGCAATAGAGTAGCAGTCCTTCTGAGAGAGCAGCACAGCAGTCCTTCAGAGTCTTCCAAGGGGCGGGAGTTGGACTGAAGAGTTGGGTCTAAGGGTCCAATATGTTTACCTGCTGCCCACTTTGAAGAAGGAGAAGGTTATGAAGGTTTCCACCCCGAGAGGTGTTTGGAATGTCCTACCTCACTGCCCAGGCCCCAGTTTGTCTGGGTCATAATAGTTTAAAATCAAACCCTTTGTGATGTGCAAAGGTGGTAAGTGACAGCTCCTTCTACTCATCAAGTCTGAGATGGCCAGTCCTAGTACCACCTTATTCCCCTTAGTCTTACTGTATGGGAGCAATACACAAAGACCAACTGACAGCTATATTTAGTCATATTTACCAGGATACAGGCGGCGACACCAAATGGTGGGGACAAGAAAAAGTGGAATTTTCAGAATTGTGATTTAAAATCTGACTTTACCACTAAAGAGGGCTTCAAAGTACAATTATTTAGACATCAAACTCTACATTCCCACCTACTCCCAATTCAAAGTTATCACAAATTAAATGTGATAAGGCAACCCAATGTTATCCTACCGGAGAGATATGCCTCACAGTATTGTAAAATGAATTTAAGAGATTTTCGCTACCAGGACATGTAAGAGGTTTAAAGTACTTGTCCAACCTTTTAAATATACTTCACCCTGCCATTTGGGCAGTGTAGGGTCTCCCATGTGGGTGACTTATATATTTATTAAGAAGGGAGGCTTGGGCCTTTCAAAAGGTTCATCTTGCCAGTTCAAATGACAGTTTAAAACTACACACACAGGCTACAGTGGCAGACCTGAGACATGTTTTCGAGGGTTACTGGAGTAGGTGAAAAAATTAGTGCTGCAGACTCACTAGTAGCATTTAATTTACTGGCCCTGGGCACATGCAGTACCTCTGCACTAGAGACTTATAAGTAAATTAAGGGCATCATTAATGTTTTTTTGCCATAGGGTAACGCAGCAGGCCTTGCTGCTGTGCGGCCCAACGGCAAAAGAAAAGGGCAGGAATGTGCTGTATCTATGAGATACGGTGCATTCCAGCCCTTTTTCCCTGCGCTGGTGCACAAAAGGCTGCCGCGCGCCAACACAGGCACCTTTGGACGATGGTGCCTAGGGTGCCTGCGTTGCAGGGATGATTATTTTTGTGCAGGAAGGGAAGCCTTTCAGCATAAAAACACTCACAAGAGGCAGAGAATGCAGTACACACAGAACGGGGAAACACGAGGAGAAATAAAGATATTTCTCCTTGTTGTGCCTCCCTTAAGCCTCCCCTGTGGAGGCATACATTTTTGGTGCAGCCTCAGACTTACGATTTCTCGTAAATCTGGAGCAGTGTTAAGAAGCCATGGATGTTGCTGGGAACGCCCCCACCAACACCCATGAATGCTCCTTTCATGCATTTATCTAGGTGAAAGGGCACATATTTATAAGGCCATAAAAAACTTTGTAAGTGGCTTAATGTGGCCTTATAAATATGCACATTGCACCCCCGGAACATCAAAAAAGTGACATTCCAAGGGCGCAAAAGTGTTGAGGCCCTAAATGTTTCAATTAGGTGTAAGCCAATGTTACCATGTTAAAGGAGGGAGCACAAGTACTTTAGCACTGATAAGTGGTGGTATAGTGTGCAGATTCCTAAAAGCTAACAAAAACAGGTTCAGAAAACAGGCGTTGAAGGCACAAATGTTGGGGATGACCATGCAGAAAGGATCAACTCCAACATCAACCAAAATTAAATTTACACACTAACCCTAAAATATACGAAAAAGGATTGCCATTTTTATTAGCAGCATATTATGTACTCAACAAATTATTCCACACTGTATTTGAATCTGACTACAGCTGGATGGAAAAAAAACTTTCTTTTAATCCAACACGAGTTAAATTTGAAAGGGATTGTTATTCATGATAAACAATTCTCTTTTGTGTGGAGGGAGAGAGAGAGAGATATGATGAGACACATTGAATATGCAATTTATCCATGATCTACTGCGAGGTTCAGAAATAGAAGCAGCAATCTCTTTACCTTGAAACATATAAATATAATAAAATACTTTGGTTGAATGTCCTTAAAACAGAAAAACTCTTGTAAGTAACATCCATAAACACATCCAGCGGGGATTGCTCAGAACAACACATGCACAGGCTAGAAGTATACCGCTTAACCCTTTCCATGCTCATGACGAGCTCAGCTCATCTAGTTCAAACAGAGGTAGCCAACACATGTTTATTCATTTTTAGTATTATACCTGATAGGTGTGCTGTAGATCCTCATGTGACTTCTTTCAGTATCTGTACAGATCTCCACTTTTTGTAAATCTTTATAGTTTTAACTCTTGTATCCTGTTGGTATACATAGTCACTGGTGAAGGACCATTTGTGTACATAAAGAGAGTTGTATATATTATGGATTTGTTTATTCTGTTGTAGCCCTGAAGAAGTCATTTGGGTGACTGTACCCTCTGACGAAACACGTGTTGGCTACCTCTGTTTGAACTAGATGAAGACCATGAAGAGATTTGATGTTTTGAAGAGAAAAGAAATGGAAATTAAAAGAATTTAATCTGATGAACTGTGAAAGGACATTCATTTGACTGTGGTTATCTTTTCTCTTGGAATAACATAAGAATTGACATATATGTGCTCGGGGACAACTTTCCTTTTATTACTGAATTCTCTGGTTGCAGAGGACTCCTTTGGGGACGCAAGTGGCCGCTTTCCCCTGTTCCCTTGAGCCTTCATATAAGGAGAATACTAATCTAGTTATAGTTGCGCAAAAGTTACCCAGCCACAATCTGTTCTGTTTTAGACAGACATATCAATTTGGAATCTCAACGAAATGTGATGGGTTACCAGTACAGAGGGTAAGATGGCCGGAAAACATAGAAGATTATCAAATGCACATACAAAACATTTACTTATTTCTAAAATATTAAGGGGCAGATTTACAATAAGTGGCGCATCCCTGCATATCAGCAGGGATGCGCCACTTATTTTGCGCCATGCCTTCGCCACCATTGATGCGTCGCATTCACAATGCGCCGCACCAATGGGCAAAAACGGCACCGATGCGTGACGCATCTGTGCCATAAAAGCGGCGCATTGCTGGAGTTGCGTCGCAAGCGCGATGCAGCTCCGGCAAGGCTCTGGGGGGCCCTATCTTGTTAATTCTGCCTCAATCCTTACGCCTGCTTCAAGCAGGCTCAGGGTTTTGATGCAGCATGGGCCCCAAAGTGACTGAGTGAAATCTTGGAGATTTCACTCAGCCACTTTAGGAGGCATTCCTGCGCAGGAACGCCCCCCCCCTGCGCAGGAACGCCTCCTTCTGGCGCAGAGCTTTACAACGTGACGCATCTCCCAGATGCGTCACGTTGTAAATACCACGCACCATGGCGCTTCTTTTGCGCCGGAGCTGCGTCACAAAAGTGACGCAACGGCGGCGTAAAAGGGGCGCAGGGGGCTTGTAAATCTGCCCCAAAGCTCTTTATTTTTCTTAATTTTCCCTCTTTGTCCTTGCCATTCTCTGCCCATCTTTATCACTTCATTCTTATATAAATCGCTACGTTGCTGTAGTCCGCCTGTGGTGTTTTTTGCTTGCAAGAAACAAATGAAAGCCTGCCACTCTTGCTGCAGTAAAATTTTCTAGGTTGGGCAATGAATACCACATGCCGAATTTACTATGGACGTAACAGAGTGTATTCATATTTCAATTAATAATTTAGAAACACAGGCATGCAGTGGACAACATTTTTTGAACTATGTCTTCCATGCAACTTCAGACGTGAGGAATGCAACTTCAGAATTGAATAATGGCTCCTCTTTATCACTGCACAGCTTTTAGCTCCCATCGAACAATGGGGCATATTATCAAGGGGGTTTATCGCTGCTTTTTTGGCTTTAAAAGCCAAGAAAGCGGAGATAAAATTATCTCCCTATTACCTAGCTGTCGCTAACACCAGTTAGTAGGAGATAGCGACCATCTTGGGCCCCGCATTGCATGTCAGTGATATTTATCACTAATGACATACAAAGTGGGCGTGCCAAGATGTTAGCGACTGGAAACAGTCGCTAACATCGCTATCTCCTATTACCAACTTTTGGAGATATTTGCGCTAAGCGCAAATATCTCCAAAAGCTAACACCTGCCCCTGATCAGTTCTTAGCCATGTTATCCAATGGTAGGTGGATAGCATGGCTAAGAGCATTAGCTCGGTAATACATGAATATTGCGGACTTTTCAGCAATATTCATGCATTGCGGCCGATTTTTATCGCATTTGCGATAAACCTTGGTAATACCAAGGTTTATCTGCGATAAAAATCGCCGCAGGTCGGCGATACATTTTTGTCTCTAACCAATCAATAGTGATAATTATCGCTATTGCTCGGTAATATGCCCCAATGTGCAAAGTTGCAATACTTTTTTTCTCATAAAATGTCATTTTTGCTCACAAAAGCTACAAATATATGTGAATGAAATGAAGTTCCTCCCAAGCTGGGCTTTCACGTGACAGCCTGAATTCTTGTGTCAGAAATATGGTTATTAATTTGGGAGAAGGGTACCCCTACCAACTCAATAAATCCACTCTGGTTAGGTCAAAACACATTGCTGAGAGAATCTGGTAGGTGAAAACACAGTTCTGACGGAATCACTGCTCAACCCTTGGTAGGTGTGGCATAAGCAGCTGACAATCCCCAGATAACATGCACTAAGCTCAAAAATTAACACAAGTTTTAAAGTAAAAAAAAAATGAATAAAATTTCCAAACCTGATAAAAAAATAGCACAACAATGTAATGAGCAAAAAGATACCAAGATCGTCGAAATAGATTAAGGGAACCGGAGATAAAAAATTTAAAGTTATAGGGCAAAACATGCTTTGAAAAAGTTAAGCACCAATCAGAAGTCACTGTTTACTGTTGATCGGGGCCCAGGTGAGATTTCAGACTGGCTACAATGAACCTGAGTTCAGATATATACTAGGTGGCGTACTCTGATTTAGATTTTACCTTCTTACTAGAGTCTCTTCCAGTAGGGCAAGGTGCAAAACAGTGGCCAACAAGGGTGCTTTGGTGTCAGATACATTGACATCAAACTCCCACTGCAGCTGTTCTTTTCCAATCTCCAAGCGGGCCAACATGGATTTTGTGGACACTGACTGTGCTTCATTGGTCAGATGGATTGGTCATCACACCCTGTCCAAGGTTGTACATCCTCCTGCAGTGCACGGCTGGAAGTCATAGCTGGGTGAGGGTCCAGGAGCTAGATACCTTTGAGATGAGGTCCCACACTAAACCAGTTTTCAGAGCTGCCAAAAGCTCAGAGCAGGACGGACATGGATTTTTTCCCTGGCATTTAAGCAACCTCTCTGTGCAAACCTCATCACTTTGTCCCAGTCATCAAGAGATTTAGCAAATGACAAAGTCTCAACTTTTTCAAAGTTCAATCAATCAATCAATCACGGCATTTGTAAAGCGCGCTACTCACCCGGGAGGGTCTCAAGGCGCTGGGGGAGAGGGGTATGCTACTGCTCGAACAGCCAGGTCTTGAGCTGCTTCCTGAAGGAGAGATGGTCTTGGGTTCGCCGAAGGTGGGTGGGGAGGGAGTTCCAAGTCTTGGCTGCCAGGTAGGAGAAGGATCTTCCTCCGGCGGTGGCTCTGCAGATGGTACGGTGGCGAGGGCGTGGCTGGTCGATCGTAGCTGGCGGGTGGGCGTGTAGAAGGTCATGCGGTCGTTGAGGTACTTGGGGCCCAGGTCGTGGAGAGCCTTGTGTGTGTGGGTGAGGAGTCTGAACGTGATTCTCTTGTTGACGGGGAGCCAGTGCAGGTCTCTCAGGTGTCTGGTGATGTTGCTGTGTCGGGGGATGTCCAGGATGAGGCATGTGGAGGCGTTCTGGATGCGTTGGAGTCTTTTTTGAAGTTTGGCTGTGGTTCCGGCGTAGAGGGTGTTCCTGTAGTCCAGTCGGCTGGTGACGAGTGCCTGGGTGACGGTCTTTCTGGTTTCAGTCGGGATCCATCTGAAGATCTTGCAGAGCATGCGCAGGGTCTTGTAGCACGAAGATGAGACAGCGCTGACTTGTCTGGTCATCGACAGGGAGGAGTCCAGGATAAAGCCCAGGTTGCATACGTGGTCCGTTGGTTTGGGAGCTGTGCCCCGGCCGGGGGCCACCAGGAGTCGTCCCAGGCAGCGGGTGATGATCCCAGGATGAGGACTTCCATCTTGTCTGAGTTCAGTTTAAGGCGGCTGTTCCTCATCCAGTCGGCGACGTCTTTCATCCCTTCGTGTAGGTTGGCTCTGGTGGTGGTGGGGTCGTTGGTGAGGGAGAGGATTAGCTGGGTGTCGTCGGCGTAGGAGATGATGTTGAGGTTGTGTTGGCGTGCGATGGCTGTGATGGGGCTCATGTAGACGTTGAAGAGGGTTGGACTGAGTGAAGATCCTTGTGGTACGCCGCAGATGACTTCGGTGGCCTCGGATCTGAACGGGGGAGGCGGACTCTCTGGGTTCTTCCGGTGAGGAACGAGATGATCCACTCCAGTGCTTTCACTCGGATTCCGATGTTGCTGAGGCGCTTCACTAGGGTGTGGTGGCAGGCAGTGTCAAACGCCGAAGAGAGGTCCAGGAGGATGAGGGTCGCTGTTTCCCCGTTGTCGATCAGGGTTCTGATGTCGTCGGTGGCTGCGATTAGGGCGGTCTCGGTGCTGTGGTTGGCCCGAAACCCGGACTGCGAGGGGTCAAGGGATCCGTTCGTCTTGAGGAAGGCGGCAAGCTGTCTGTTGACGGTCTTCTCAATGACTTTGGCCGGAAAAGGAAGGAGCGAGATGGGGCGGTAGTTCTTGAGGTCGGTGGAGTCTGCCGTTGGTTTCTTCAGGAGGGCGGTCAGCTTGGCGTGCTTCCAGCTCTCCGGGAAAGTGTTGGTGTGGAAGGAGGAGTTGATGATGTCTCGGAGATGGGGTGCGATGATGGCGTCAGCTTTGTTGAAGACGTGGTCTGGGCAGGGGTCGGTTGGTGATCCGGAGTGTACGGAGTTCATTGTGCGGGTGGTGTCTTCGGTGCTGATCGGGGTCCAGTTGCAGAGGGTGTTGGTGGCGGGCGTTGGTTCGGTGGTAGAGTGCGTGGTCTGCGCATCAAAGCTGTTGTGTATGTCGGCGATCTTGCGGTGGCAGAACGTGGCGAGTGAGTTGCAGAGGTCTTGCGAGGGAGTGATGACGTTGTTTCCGGTGCTGGGGTTGGAGAACTCTTTGACGATGCTGAAGAGTTCCTTGCTGTCGTGGGCGTTGTTGTTCAGTCGTTCTTTGAGTGCCGTCTTCTTGGTGGCGCGGATCAGCTGATGGTTTTTGCGGGTGGCGTGCTTGAGGGCGGTCATGTTGTCTGTGGTCTGGTCGAGCCGCCAGGCTTTCTCGAGGGTGCAGCAGTTCTTCTTGGATTCCTTGAGTTCGTCGGTGAACCAGGGGGTTTTCTTGCTGCCGGATCTATTGGGAGGGTTCTTTAGTGGTGCGAGGTCATCAGCACAGGCGGTCAGCCACTTGGTGAGGTTGCTGGCTGCTTCGTTGGGGTCCGTTGTGCTGGTGGGAGTGTTCTGGTCGAGGGAGGCGGTGAGCTGCTCGGCGGTGATCTTGCTCCAGCTTCGGCGGGGAACCTGTTGCGGGTGGTGGTGGGTCGTTCTTCTGAAGCTAAAGTGGACGCAGCTGTGGTCGGTCCAGTGGAGTCCGGTGGCGTGGCTGAAGGAGATGTGCTTGCTGGATGAAAAGACGGGGTCAAGCGTGTGGCCAGCGTAGTCGGTGGGGGTGTTCACCAGTTGCTTGAGTCCGAGGTTGGCGTGGTTGTCCAGCAGGGTGGTGGTGTTTCTGTCGTTGTTGTTCTCCAGGTGGAAGTTGAGGTCCCCTAGGAGGAGTAGTCAGCGGAGGGAAGGGCGTGCGGGCTGATGAAGTCTGCGATTTCTTCGCTGAATTGTGTGCGTGGTCCCGGTGGTGTGTAGATGAGGGTGTCTCGAAGGGTGGTCTTGGGGTCAGTGTGTATCTGGAAGTGCAGGTGTTCGGCGGCGGTGAAGGTTTTGTCGTCGTTAGTCGAGATGCGGATGGTGTTCTTGTGTACGATGGCGATGCCTCCTCCCGTCTGGTTGACGTGATCCCTCCGGGTGATCTTGTATCCGTCCGGGATGGCTATGGCAATGTCGGGCGCTGAGGAGGCGTTCATCCAGGTTTCGGTGAGGAAGGCGACGTCCGGTGCTGTCGCATTGAGCAGGTCCCAGAGTTCCACGGCGTGCCTGTGGACGGAGCGGGTATTGAGCAGGATGCACTTCAGGTGGTTGCTGCTGGTGCTCGACTTGGCGGGGGTGGTGCAGGTCCGGTAGCAGGTGAATCGGCAGGCTTGGCAGGAGAAGGGTCCGTGGTTGCGTCTCGGGGTAGCTCGGTAGCAGGCAGGGTTCCGGCCGGCATTGGGAGCGTTGAGAGTGGCGGCATCGTAGGTCTGTCGGGTAGTCTTGCATCGGCGGCGGGGGCAGGGGTTCTGGCGCTGGGCACGGTCCAGGCGCGGACGGGCGCAGACGGGATTGCCTTTGGCGCGCCCTCGGCACACAATCGGCGCGCCCGCTGCGCGTGACCGCTGTGCGTATGCATGGGCGACATAAGAAGGAGCCGGGAGGGAGGAGCAGCTGAGTGGCGGGAGCGGGCGGCGAATGGGCACGAGGCGGCGTGGCATCCGGGAGGCAGCGGCGTGAAAGGAGGGCAGGGGGCAGCTCAGCGGGGCTGGGTCGCCCTGTGGAAAACTAAAAGAAAACGAAGGCAGCAAAGGGAAAACGAGGGCAAGCTTGAGCAAAATAAAACAAAGGCAAGTGAGGCAGTAGCAGGTGTGTGTGGGGGCGACCTCGCCTGGTTACAGGCTCAGCGGTTCTGAGAAAGTTCCATCTGGCCAGGGCTTCAGCACACTTATAGGCAACAGAACTCTCTCTGATAAGGGCTTCTGTATGGTCCGGCCCGAAATTGGTCAGCTGGGCCCTATGGAATTAATCCAATGACCCTGTGAAAGTGAGGTAAAATAAAGGGGATAATTAATTAATATGGATGGGAGTCCACCACAAGGAATAAAGCCACAGACATCAGTTTCAATCATTTAAACCTGGATATAACCCCGGAAGCTATTTCACTGGGCAGAGAGGTTTAACTGAGGAAAATGTTCAATATACTTAGCAATAACAAAACTGTTAAAAAGTCAAAACATAACAAAATAAAAATATCACAAATAATTTAGAAAAATAGATACGACACAACAAACATCAATTAGGATGAAGCAGAGATATCAATATTTCTCCTTAAGTTATAAACAAATATGATTTCACGCAAGCGGAAAATGTCTTTCAAGCAATTGTCTAGTTTTTTTTTCTAAGTGGAGATAGGGAATTAAATAATTTCATTCCCAAATGAATTCACTTCGAGAAAGTTAAAGCAAGGTTTACAAAGTGAAACTGATTTTTTAACTTGTATTTCACTGTGAGGGCACACAAATCCCAATATGTAGTGTGTGTTATTTGTATATATTGGCACCCTTTTGTATAGACACGTTATAGAGGTGACGTGACTATTTCAAAATAGGCTTTTCCTACATACAAAGGCATCTTACACTGCCATGTGTCAATGCAGTTAATTTAAACTGCAGCCCAGCCAGAGCACAATGGTGCTCCAAGCACAAATATATTTTTTGTCATCGATGTGGGTGATGTAAGTATATACTGAAGCTCACTGTATGACAATTACCTTTCCATGCTGTGGGTACACGTTCGCCACCATTTACAATGGACTTATAAGGAAGTTCAACAGGTAGTTGTAAAGTACAGCACACCTTTTAGATTGTAAGCAGGGGCATTTTACTACTGTTTAGCGCCCATGTAGCAAACACAGGGCCCAGAAAAAGACAAAAATCTGGAGTGACTGTAATTCTAAGGCAGATTTCCTTCAGTAAAACACCCACAGGAATAATCTAAGCAAGGTAAGCAGTCTCATACAATTTGCTCATAAATGTCAGTGTCAGGGAATTTCAGAGAAACATCTCTGTTGCTAAGATGTAGATTTAATTTTTGACGATGGTCGACATCTTTGTAGCTGCCACTAATTTTGATCATGTTCCCTTCATGTTGGAAACCATCCACTGGCCACTGCTGAGGACCTGCTGTCACCTTTTCAGGACATTATCCAAGTGCGTGTGAGGAGTTGTTGATGGGGGGTCTAAGGATGTGCAGAGATGCGCAGACTTTCTTAGCAACAGTCGCTGATAGAGTGCTTCAGGAAAACATGCAATGCATTAAATGGCTCGAAGACAGTAGAAAGAAAGGTGGGGACCCTTAAGTCTTCAAATGACCATTCAATACACAAATTTATTAAAAATATAGGGGCATATTATCAAGGGGGTTTATCTCCGCTTTTTTTACTTTAAAAGCCAAGAAAGCGGAGATAAAATTATCTCCCTATTACCAAGCTGACGCTAACACCAGATAGCGACAGCTAGTAAGAGATAGCGACCATCTTGGGCCCCGCTTTGCATGTCAGTGATATTTATCACTAATGACATGCAAAGTGGGCGTGCCAAGATGTTAGCAACTGGAAACAGTCGCTAACATCGCTATCTCCTATTACCAGCTTTTAAAGATATTCACGCTAAGCGCGAATATCTCCAAAAGCTAACACCTGCCCTGAGCAGTTCTTAGCCATGTCATCCATTGGGAAGTGGATAATATGGCTAAGAGCATTAGCTCGGTAATGCATGAATATCGCTGACTTTTCAGCAATATTCCTGCATTTTGGCCGATTTCTATCGCTTAGGAGATAAACCTTGATAATAGCAAGGCTCCTAAGCGATAAAAATCGCCGCAGCTCGGCGATAAAAATATTGCCGCTAAGCCAACATAGCGATAATTATAGCTAGTTGTTGGTAATATGCCCCATGCTTACCCAAAACCTATAGCATGTAAAGCCTATCATATTGTGTATTGTTTTATTTTATCCTTGTAGGGTTTGCAATAATAATAATAATGAACTACGCGTGTGTGGCAAAAAAATAATATTAATGAACATATGCAAATCCCAAGCATAATAATCATCAATATCAAATCTAGAGTTTAAAGCAGCGCGGGGTGTTTTACATATTCCAATCGCCTCATTGCTTTCATGGATTTCTTTTCCCCCCTAAGCCTGAGCGATTTCTTCGCATTAGCGCTGTTCCAGATGCCACGGAGGAGTTATTGCCTCCCGTCCATTGCTCTGCACTCGGTTTGCCTCATTGCCTTCCTCTTTGGCGGCAATGACAGGACGCCGACCAGATGACCCTAACTCACTCTCAGCATCCTTCTTAAGAGATGTCTCTATCAGGTAAAAGGCGTTCATCCTGTAACGGGGACGTGTTGTTCCCAATGAAGGAAGTTATCTGAGCTCCCCTCAACCCTTTTTGACCATCATTAATGAATTCAAACAAAATGCCTCATAAAAAGAAAAACAGCAATATAAAACTTCATTCCATGAGAGATACCAAAGCTCGATAAATAAAAAAAAGGTTGTTCCCAACCCTTCAGTAAACACTAATAAGGGCTTCTTGTCAGCAAGGCTACAGGCATTTAACACTCTCCTGCTGTGACTGCTGTGATCTGCAACCCTTGGGTTGCGGTTCAAACCCTGACAAGGCCACCACAGTCTTCCATCCTTCCAAAGCTATTAAACTAAGTTTTAATTAATTCACTAACATTTGGCACGTTATTGACAGCACTTTGAAAGGTCAGCTAAGTGGTATAAAGTTGCATATTAATAGGCATGCTATTTTTGTGTCTCGCCTAAACAGCGCATGTGCTGCCTCAGAGATGTGTTGTGTTCTATCTGTGGGCTTACAGGCCACCCATCTCCTAGCATTGATAAACCTCTGCGTTACTCTAATTTTCTTTAATGCCATTCATCATGACATGCAGGCACATGGACCAAGTACATGTCTCCTTACACTGCTCCTGGTTTTCAGACCTAGTTTTTTCTTTGTTTTCACGTACTGCATAGTAGTACTTGTATTTTCAGGACATCTCCCTTATCAATGGAGCTGCTTTTCGCTTTACACCCTTCTTGTCTACACTCCCCCTGCTTTTCCCCTCCGGTGTAGATCATATACATGTGCACACACAACCCATGAGAGTCAACTATGTATATTTGCAAACATACACCAGGCGCGCAATGCCCATTAGACTGAAAGGGCTTTAACCCAGTTAGACCCCACCCCTGTTTGTCATAGCCTGGGCTGTGGAATACGAGGCAGTTCTTGAACTGTCCTGGTCTAGGCAGGGGATGATGACTCAGACTCAGGATCAGCCTCAGCCCCACCCAAAGGGCCTCATTTATGAGAAATGATGCATCGGTGCGCAAAAGCAGCGATGTGTCACTTCTCAGTGCACACTCCTTGCGACATACCTGATGCGTCATATTTACTGTATGACGCATCATGTCGCAAGGAATTACAGATACGTCAGTATTTCTGACGTATCTGTAAGCGCAAAAGTGACACATTGCTGGAGTGTGTCACAAAAGTGTCGCAACTCCAGCAATGCGTCCTTTCACATGGGGCAAGCCCCATGTGAAAGGGCCTGCGTCAGTCTTACGCCTGCTGTGAGGCAGGCGCAAGATTTTGACGCAACGACGTCCCAGAAGTGACGCAGTGAATTCACATAGATTTCACTGCGTCACTTCTATGAGGCTTTTTGCTCGGGAACGCCCCCCCTGCATACTTTATACCTGACGCAGGTATAATGTAGCGCAGGGGGTCACTTTGTAAATAGTGCGCAACAGGAAGCATGGTTTACGCCGCCAATGTGTCACAAAAAGTGACGCATTAGCAACGCAAAACTGACGCAAGGCCTCATAAATGAGGCCCAAAGTACTTTGCAGGTCTTTCACAGACTATTTATCAGTTTTCGGGTCTTTGTGTGTTTTATTTGCTACCAGCCTACCTGTTGTCCCCACTCTTGTTATGGGCTGTTGCTGACAGAGAAGGAGGAAAGATTAACAGCCTGATTCATCAACGGGCCGTTTTGCGAGCCCCTAATAGCGAATCATAGCGATTCGCTATTAAGGACTCGCAAAACGGTAATCATGTAGGAATCGCATAATAAAATGCGATTCCTACACATTCCTTATTTGCGATTAGCAAATTGCTAATCGCAAATAAGGAATAACTCGCCATTCATTCCTATGGGCCAAAAGGCCCATAGGAATGAATGGGGAGTATTCCTTATTTGCGATTAGCAATTAGCTAATCGCAAATAAGATTGCGATTTGAAGGGTGCCAGGGGTGTCCACAGGACGCCCTGTAGCACCCCTCAAATGAAATTTCACACAGGTGTTGCACACACACATGTCCAAAGGACATGTGTGTGTGTAACATGCAACTTAGAAAATGCTTTTAAAAGCATTTTTCTAAGTTTTCGCTATTTACCACGAGGTTTGACCTCGCAGTAAATAGCGGCCGAAATTTGCGAATTCGCAATTTTGAAATGTTTCAAGAATAGCATTTAAGGAATCTCTAATAGAGATTCCTTAAATGCTAATCCTCGCAAATTTGCGAGTCTCTAAATAGCGATTTTTGCATTTGGGATGATGAATCCCAAATGCAAAATTTGCACTCGCAAAGGGCCAGATTCTCAGAATCTGGCCCTTTGCGAGCGCAAAAAAGATTGATGAATCAGGCGGTTAATGATTTCATTTGTAATACAAATGTGGCCATGTAGCACATCAATATAAAGTGCCCAGTCAGTGGCCTGGTTTGCCTCTAAGCTCCAAAACATGAACGGAGCCCTCTAAGTGGTATATAATGCATCATTAAAACTCTTCCAAAGACTCATGTTTCAAAAATATATTACTTTAACTTGGAAGCTTTTCACTTAAGTACACTAAAACGAATTTCTGCATTGGCTGACCTTTATCAGAATACAGTTTCCAAACATACATTTTGAAACACTCATGCCTGTGATGACGATATATTAGCAGGGCTCCTGGAATTATGCAATTCAAGTGTTTTTCAAATAATATTGGATTTGCCACATTTGTCATATAATCCTTTGTTTGCTGCATAATCTGGAGAGTTTGACAAAAAAAAATGACTTCTAGCTCAAACTGATCAAAATTATCTAAATACATGGCTGTGCATGTTCCTGTGCTCTGGAAGGCCCTTCAGAAAGGACGAATCAATCAATCAATCAATCAATCAATCAATGCATTTGTAAAGCACACTATTTACCTGTGAGGGTTTCAAGGTGCTGGGGGGAGGGGAGGAGAGGGGGCCGCTACTGCTCGAAGAGCCAGGTCTTGAGGAGTCTTCTGAAGGTGAGTAGGTATTGTGTCAGCCGAAGGAGAGTGGGGAGGGTGTTCCAGGTCTTGGCGGCGAGGTAGGAGAAGGATCTTCCACCCGAGGTCGATCGTGGGATGCGGGGGACAGAGGCGAGGGCGAGGCTGGCTGAGCGGAGCTGCGGGTGGGGGCATAGAAGCTGAGTCTGCTGTTCAGGTAGGCTGGTCCGGCGTTATGGAGTGCTTTGTGTGCATGGGTGAGGAGCTTGAATGTAATCCTCTTGTCGACAGGGAGCCTGTGTAGGTCTCTCAGGTGGGGGGTGATGTGGCTACGGCAGGGGCCGTTGAGGATCAGTCGGGCGGAGGCATTTTGTATGTGTTGTAGTCGGCGCAGGTATTTGGCTGGGATACCTGCGTAGGGTGCGTTGCCGTAGTCCAGCCTGCTTCTGACAAGAGCCTATGTTACCGTCCTTCTGGTTTCGGTTGGGATCCACTTGTAGATCCTGCGGAGCATGCGGATGGTGTTGTAGCAGGAGGAGGCGACGAGCTGACCTGCTTCACCATGGAGAGGGAGGAGTCGAGGATGAATCCTAGGTTGCGTGCGTGGTTGTTGGGTGTCGGTGCTGTTCCCAGCGTGTTCGGCCACCACAAGTCATCCCATGCTGAGGGGGTGGGTCCGAGGATGAGGACCTCCATTTTGTCCCAGTTAAGCTTCAGGCGGCTGCTCCTCATCCAGTCGGTGACGGCTTTCATTCCATCATGAAGGTTTGTTTTGGCGATGTGCGGGTCCTTGATGAGCTGGGTGTCGTCGGCATAAGAGATGATGTTGAGGTCGTGCTGGCGGGCCACTTGTGCGAGGGGGGCAATGTAGATGCTGAACAGCTGAGGGGCGAGCCCTGGGTTACGCCGCAGAAGATGTCGGTGGCTTTGGATCGGAAGGGTGGGAGGCGGACGCTCTGGGTCCTGCCTGTGAGGAAGGATGTGGTCCAGTCGAGGGCCTTTTCTTGGATTCCTGTTTCTTGAAGGTGGGTCTTTAGTGTGCGGTAGCAGACCGTGCCGAAGGCGGCTGACAGGTCCAGGAGGATGAGGGCAGCTGATTCGCCGCTGTCCAGTTGGCGTCTGATGTCGTCTGTGGCGGGGATGAGGGCTTTCTCGGTGCTCTGGTTCCGCCTGAATCCGGACTGGGATGGGTCTAGGATGTCGCAGTCCTCGAGGTGGTGGGCCAGTTGTATGTTGACGACTTTCTCGATGACCTTCGCCGGGAGCAGGGAGATGGGCTGGAAGTTCTTGAGGTCTTTGGGGTCCACTTTGGGTTTCTTGAGGAGGGCATTGGTTTTGGCGTGTTTCCAGCTTTCCAGGAATATCGCTGTCTCGAAGGAGGTGTTGATGACCCTCTATAGCTGGGGTGGCGATGGCTGCGTCTGCTTTGTTGAACACGTGGTGTGGGCGGGGTCTGAAGGTGATCCTGAGTGGATAGAGTTCATTACATTGCGGGTCTCCTCGTCAGTGACGTTGGTCCAGGCGGTCAGCAGGCGGTTGGTGCGGGGGATGTTCGTAGGGATGGTGGGGTCTGGAGTGGTCTGGCCAGTCGTGGTATTGAAGCTGTCGTGGATGTCAGCGAACTTGCAGTGGAAGAAGGTGGCCAGAGAGTCGCACAGTTCTTGTGAGAGCGGGATGTCGTCGGTGTTGGCGCTGGGGTTGGAGAGTTCTTTCATGATGCTGAAGAGCTCTTTGCTGTCGTGTGCATTGTTGTCCAGGCAGTCTTTGAAGGAGGATCTCTTTGGGTGCCTTGGTGGCAGAAGCTACAAGAAATATTGGCACTAAGTTCCAAGAGAACTTTTTCCACAGCAAGAGCTCAGCATCTGTGTCTGGCCACTTCTATAAAAGTACATTTTGGCATGTCCAAAAGGCTGACCTGAATCCCCACTTGCCAACTGTCAAGGATAAGTTTAATTACTTAGATCGTCTACAGATACATCATCCTGCATTCACACAGCTCACACTTGCAAAGGTTCACAAGTCATTCTCCTCTCACACGGTCTCACTTTTTACTCTCCCCCTCCACTCACAAGAGCACGCTGGTCATCAAGTTCTCACAAAGAGATGCCACTCACACTGAAATTACGTTCACTTTGCACTCACACACTCACCGTCACTCAGCACTTTCAGACCACCCATGTAATACAGCACATATTAAACTACCAAGCACTTGTGAACATACACACGTCTACAAATGCAGTCACAGAATATCTGTCCTTATTGAAGTACTAGATACTTATTCAGTTCCATCTGCACCTACAGGTGCAATGCAAGAGGGGATAGTGTACAGGGAAGACTGTGGAATGGTATAGGCAAGGAGATTGAGCTGGGGCTGTAGGGTCTGGTGGGGGAGACAGGATCAGTTTTAGGTTGTGGAGATCAGCTAAGAGGGAGTGGTAAAAGCAGACAAAGGCAGCAGGACGGGGAGCAGCACAACAGGCTAAGGATGAAGAACTGCAACTGTGGCTGTGGTCTGATGTGGGAGTTGCCTTGTCCTGCAGGCTAAGTGTGTGCTGTTGGTGGGGGAAAATGTACAGCTCACTGAGTCCCATTGGCCTTCCTAACATCCACTGAGAAGAAAGGTAGGGGTCACCTGTATGTCTGGCTGTTTTTACTGCTTCTGAAGCTATGATGTAGACCATCATCTGGGCCCTGTTGGCTTGCATAGCAATAGTGCTCTGTAGGGACTGGTATCGGAAGGGAGAGCATGCTGAGGGTACAGCTGGTGTGTGAAATGAAAGAGCCAGTGAAGTTGAGGAGAGTGAAGTGAGGTTGTAGGTTGGTGTAGGAGGCGCAGCTGTTGTGACACAGGACAGCAGGCTTAGGCTGCTGTTAGTAGCAATTCTGGAATGCAAGGAACATTCGGCAAAACAAACTGCAGGCGGATATTTCTAATTTTCATTTCTGATTTGGCCATGTCCACAGTATCATTTTGGACTGTTAATATACATGAGGAAATAGTGTTATGCTTTGCATGTGGATCCAGCAGTAACACTAAAGTAACACCTGTCGCCCTAGATGAGAAATCCTCCTACTTTTGCTCCACCATGGAGGTTCCCGTTTTCGCATTGCTATGCTTAAGATGGCCACCTTGTATTTGCCACTGTCTCCGCATTCACTAAATGCTTTTCAGGTGAATCCAATTTCTGGGTGTTATTTAAACTCCACAGAAGTAGAAGTGGGTTTTTCGACCTGGTTCCCAACTTGGGATTCGAGGTGCGAGTTACCATACTCTAATGTTCTAACAATTAGGAATTTTAAGATCAGTGACGCTGTAGGATGCATCATTTTAATGGGGTCATTTTATGTTTTGGGACAGTAGACTCTCGTGCTACAATCCTGGTAATTTTGTATTGCGTTTTCAGCTATGCATTTGCCATTTACTGGATGTATGAAGTTGTCATAAGTCTTTACAGTATGGCCCTACCAATTATTTACCATATATATATATATATATATATATATATATATATATATAGCAATTCACAGTCCTGCAGGCACGAGGGCTCCCACGAACTCCGGTGCAAAAAACAGGTACAGACCACGATTGAAGAGTGCAGAAGTGAGAGTTTATTCAAAAATGGGCAGCAGCATGACGCGTTTCGTCCGGAAAAACCGGACTTGATCACATGATCTACCCAGAGACCCAGGTGGTTTAAATAGTCTACAAAGCACACTTAACTCCACCTCTAGACTTTCATAAACAGTGAAAACATACTTATGTTGTCAATACACATCAGTTTGCTAAAAAGTTGTTTAAGTATATTTAAACCTAATAACAACATAATAACAATGAAATAAAATTGTTGCAATAATTTGCAACAATATTTGATTTTATAATAGTTATACAGGGCAAGTGCCCATGATCGACACAATTCAAGTATGACACTTGATAAAGTCTACAGTACATTATGAAGGAGTGCTAGGTTAAACCACCCGCAAATAAGTGAATAAGTGCTAAAGTGCTAAACATTATTTTCAAATATTGATGAGCAAAATTACTAATGATGTAAACAGTAATGGCAGCAGATACTCTAGAAAAAAGTGCTTTAAAGTGCAAAAGTGCTAAAGTGAATCGGTGCTAAAATATATTCAGCAGCTTTATCAGGGCAATTTTCAGGGCCTGGTCAAACAATTAACGTAACAACAATCATGACATTTCATATTTTTACATATATCCAAATCCAGTATTAATCTGATGTAATATCCTCAGCGCATTCCCAAAATGTAGGTAAAACCATAAAAACAGTAAAACCTTAATTTCATAAATAGTGCTAAAACAAGGTATTAAAAAGCCGAGATTTAAAAAGCTAATTAAACAACCATTATACATATGAGGAGAAGTTTTTAGGGATGGACTGTACTTGATATAAATTTACAAAAAATTATGAAGGTCCTCCCCCATATTAAGTCCATTCGGAATCTTACTATTGAGTAGCACTATATACTGGCTTTCCAACTGTCGGAGTCTTTTCTCCCTATCTCCACCTCTCTTAGATAAAGGGACTGCGTCTATAACAAAATACTTCAAATCATTTAAATTATTATTGTGGACTAATTTGAAGTGACGCGCGACAGGATAGCTTGGATCAGAGTTAACTATTGCACGCAAGTGCTGCAAAATGCGGTTGAACACTTGTAATTTGGTACTCCCAATATATTGGAGACCACAACTACATTGTAGAACATAAACCGCATGGTCTGATTTGCAGGTGTACAAATTATTGATCTTGCTAATAGTATTAGAGAAAGCTGGTATAAACTCTGTTGTGTTAACTCCAAATTTGCATGCTCTACAAGAGCTGCAATTAAAAAAGCCAGTTCTGTTGGACAACCAATTAGTTTTAACAGTGACTTCTGGACTAGATTTAACTAGTACATCCCTCATTGAGGGAGCTCTACGAAAAGTTATGGATGGACATGTCTCCAATAAGGGAGCTATAGTAATGTCTGTCATGAGGATGGGCCAATTGGAATGAATAATTTGTTTAATTTTCCGTTCTTGGCAGTTATATGTAGTGATGAGTCGAATTTTGGATTTAACTGAATCCCCTAACTCAGTTTCCTTAGAAGTTATAAGAGAAACTGGTGTCACCAAAGGATTAGTAGAATTTTTGTTCATCACTAGTTTCAAAGATTTAGTGAGTTCTATTTTGTCATAACCTCTGACTAAAAATCTTTGAAAGGATTCCTCTAGACAGACAATTAAATCCTCCTCATTGTTACAGATTCTCTGAATTCTTAAAAACTCTCCATAGGGAATGCTTTTAATCAGATGCCGGGGATGATTGCCTTGGGCATGTAATATGGAGTTACCTACCGTAACCTTTCTATGCATCTTAGTCATGATTGTGTTATTTAAAATGTATACTTCAACATCAAGGAAATTCACTTTGAGGTTACTAATGGTGGCTGTGAATTCTAGGTTCAGTTCATTATATATATATATAGATATATATATATATAGATATATATATATATATATATCTATATATATATATATCTATATATCTATATATCTATATATATAAACTTCTGTTACTTGAGAGCGGGGTTTTCCTCTCCTTATCGCCGTTTCAAGATGGTTTCCCATTCTTATGCATTTACGGAATTGTTTAGCATATACACTTTTCGTGACCTATGTTTTGTGTTCACGGCTTTAATTTAAGAAAAATATTAATCAGTATACTTTCATGCTTTATTTAATATTGTGACGCCAGGTTTTTAGCCATGTCATAACTGGATTAGTGGATTTAAATGCCACATCAGAAGTTGTTATCTTCACTGTATGGCCTTACCATGTATTTGCAGCATATCCCCCTTATGAACATACATAGCGCATATTGTGGTCGCCAATCTATGAGTTTCGCATGATAATAGGTCCCGTATACCCAAGCTCTGTGCTTCACCACAACTCACGGGACTTGTCTGTGTTGCCCTTTAAAGATGGCGCTTATTTGTATACACACACAGAACAGCTAATATGCACACTCCAAGTGACCTCTGGTGATGTATAATGGGTTGCTTCTCCTGTCCCTCATGAGTGTACGTAGCACACATTGTAGTCAGCAATCTATGAGTTTCACATGATCATGCCCTAGAGCCGGTACAAATGGGCTCCATGATGCACAACACCTTGCGGGCAGTTCGGCCCCATGTTCCATTATTTTCCGACTTTATTGACCACTAAAGTAATCATTGCTTGCCTAAGCTTGACTCATCAGGCATTTTTTGTCTCTGGGGCAGGTAGTCATTCTATGTTGTCGTGATCCAAGTAGAATCAGATTTTAAGGCACTTCCCTTATGTGTGTTTATTTGTTTTAGTGTCTTCTTTGGTTGCTGCCCTCATGAGGTACCACATTCCAAATATATTACTGATAACAGGACCGTGAGAAAACATTTTCTAGAATAGTTAGAAGCTTTTTTATCACAACGTTTCATCCTGCTATGACATTTTGACTACATATGGACCATTCCCCAAAGTAGTTATATTACTCTCTTTTACCGACCTCAACTGTGTTCCTACTAGCATGGATAGTTTGTTCTTTAAAAAGAGTTCAAATCTCATATCCTAATTTACCATATTTTACTGGACCACTCAATACACTGAGCCTATGAACTAGTGCTCACTGGAGCACACTTAGCTACTTAATGATGGAGGACAATTTGCACACTATATTCCGACAATCATTTTTCATGAAAACTTATGAAATAAGGTACATAGCATTCTGTGCTATGGACGACCTTCTTAGAAGTTGTCAGACTCTTCTTTTCCCATCCTATTTTAACCACATTAAATTATGTAGTGTTCCCCTAGGTTATATTGGTTGATCCACTACACTAACATGAAGGGTAATTTGCAAAAACCTATATACTTTGAGTTCTTATCGTCTTAGGCCTCAAATTGACAGAATATGTAATATATTAATGCTATAATCGTAACTGCGATACTCAGGTAGTATGGTGAAATAGACATATAGTAATTACCTATGTAATGCACAGTGAATATAGCAAAATCAGCATATACCTAAATGCTGTATGCTGGTTGGCTCCATTGGATGGTCGAATAATCTCATCCAGTCATGATGAGACATTGATAAAATTAGTTTGTCAGTTTGTTTATACGTGTGTTGCGACATGAATATTTTGCAATGTATTTTTTATGTTCATCATTGTTTTTGCATGAATTTAAATGTCTATATATTATGTTTTGTAGTCCTGAATAAGTCCTTTTGGACAAAACGTGTTGGATACAGCAAAATCAGAGAGAAAAAGAAATGTTTTAAATGAATGAATCACGAATAAAGAATCAATTTTGTGACAAAAAAAGATTCTGGCAGTCTGTCCATTATAAAGCTTAATCATGAATTCATAGTGTCTCCAATACTAACAAGCATTTGCAATGCAATAGGTCTCGCATTAGGAAAGTTTGAGCTATTGGTATTGTAAATGACAATTTTTTCATTTATGTGTTGGTTTTGAAAATAGCGAAATTAATAGCTTTGTCATTTACAATGCCAATAGTTTTAACTTTCGCAATGGTGACACCTATAGCATTTGTAATGCAATATGTGTTGTATTTACGTGACTGGCTCTGCGACTGATCGGAGCTGCTTCCCCCAAACCCCACGCCTGGAGACCCTCACAGTTGGGTAGCGGTGCTTTATGAGTAGCAGGCTTTAAAATTCCCTGACTGATTGATTGATTCCTTTCTTTATGCATCCTACAAGTCCAGTATCTGGCCGAAAGAAACATTTGTGGTTGTATATTTATTTATAATATGGCTGGAGATAGAAAAGGAGGGCAAAATACTGTGGGAGGCAGGTCTACAACTTCCCTCAACGTATTGCATACACACTGTGTGCTCCTCTGCAGCCTCTGGAATGGGGAGCACTGTGTATCGGGCCCAGCCTGTGACTCAGACTAAAAGCACATTCCCACATACCGTGTACTCTTGTGCAGCCTCTCCAATGGGGGGGGGGACACAGTTAGGGTTGACACCTTTCCCAGAGAAAAACACAGGGCATTGGTTCACGTTTTAATATTCTGCAAAGGCCTAGACATACAACTTTATAGAAAATAGTCGGTGTTCAGGGAGAGGCAAGATGGCACCCGCTGCAGCGGACGTGTAAGCTGACTGTTCCTGCCTGACCTTGCGTATTACGATTAGGAAAGGAGTAGCAAGACGGATCTTCGCTTTTTCCATTTTGCTAGCTGATTGCTAATGCCCAGAAACGTTTGAAACTTGCCTGTACGCTATTCATCAACACTCTGCTCAACCTGAAGCGTCTGGTGGCTGGTAGCCGATGCTGGAGACATTGCTTGGTCTCACTGCGGGGCTGATAAGGTGTCGGCGAAGCCGGTGCGCGTTGCCGGTAGGTAGTACGCGGATCACCTGGAAGCCGCTTTGTGATTTCGCCGGAGGATCGGATTCACTACAGGAAATGCCCCCGAAAGGTGCGCGAGGGAAACCTCGCGGGCAAGAAAATGAAAATGTAGAGAACGCAGCAGCGGAGGTGAGAGAGGAAGCTCCGGGCAGCCTGGCTGATTCGGTAAGACTGGTACAACTGATGTTGCTGCCACGAGAGCTAAGGGGGCCCGACTGATTAAACAAGGGAGGAAAAGCTTCTGTATACAAGAAAACTGGGCACAGAGGCCTTGCACCCGGGACTAGGCGCGGGCGATAAAATGCGGCTGTGCACGTGCAACCAGGAGCGCGGTCTGGACAGACGGCTGTATGCAGCATGGCAGCCTATGCCAAGGATGGGAGGTGGAGTTACACAGGCGAGAACTAAAGGACCAGAGCACGGCTTTAAGAACAAGTGCGCAGAACGACTGCCGATATTATATACACTGTTGCGGGACAGTTCAGTTTCGAAAACGAGGCCTGACAAGCAAAAGGGATTTCCGGCCGGGAGAAAGGAGAGGCGTGACATGCACTGAAGGGGCGGAGAAACAACGGAGCGGGCTGCGGAGTCTGGTCTGACACGGAGGGACAGGACGAGAGGAGCCGGTGAGGGGGGGGCGTCGGGGCACATTGACGGTGCCCGCCCCCCCGTGATGGAAGCCCTGCTTGTGCCCAGTGAGCGGGGTTGGGAGTGTGTGTGTGCGGGTTTGTAAGAGGGGGAGGGGGGGTGCGCGCGCTTGTATGTGCCTGCGTGTGTTGTGCCTGTCTGCGTGTGTGTGTGTGTGCGCGCGCGCGTGTGCCTGTGCGTGCAGGGGATGGGGCCTGCCTGTGTGCGCGCCGTGTTTGCATGCAAGCCCTGCGGTCTGCGCAAGCGCGCTCGCTCCCGCGGTGAAATCCGACACTGGGAAAGCTCGTGACACTTTGGTGTCCACTTTCCCAAATACGGATAGCATTAGTTGTCGAGCTGACAGCATTCATGCTTCGCATGAATGCTAACGTCAGCTCGACCTAAAAATAAACTTGTGTTGGTGCTGATTCATATTATTTTCAAGTTGATGGAGTGTTTTTCCTGGAGTCAAAGATTAAGATGGCTGGTCTGCTAGACTCTAGCACCACTGTGTTCTGTATAACATTTTACCCACCAATGTGGTAGGTACGGTGTCTTTGTGCCTCAGCCTCTCTACTGTAAAACAAACTTTTTTGTTTTGAATGTCACTAATGCAAAAACAGAAGGAAAAGCAAACAGGCTCAAATGCTGCTGCGTCGTCACACTGGACATAGCAACCATTTTGGATGGGGAAATTCCGTGTTGGGAAGCTCTACTCACAAATACTTCTACCCGTTATACTTCTGTTGACTCACAGAGTAATAATCTTAGCCAATACTATCACATGATTGTGGAGGGGTCTTCTTCTTGCACACTGACATGTAATTGCATTTTAATTGGGTAGCCATGTTAGGTGAGGGAACACCACTTAGGAGTCAATAGAGTGGAACAAGCACTGCACTCTTCCTCGGCAGCCCCACACAAGTTCTGCTTGATCAAATACGGTAATCAAGGTAAACATGTGGTGGAAGCCAAGGTCTCTCTCTTACGGCTGCGCTTCTTAAAGCTTTTTTTCTGTTAATCACATATGGTACGGTGCTATCCAGACCAAAAAAATACATCTCAGAAGTACTGAAACACATTCAATATGGTGCTTAAAAACCCACACCATAGCAGTGTACATTAAGGTAAGTACATTAACGCTTCAAGATTGATCCATGCAGTTGTTTCATGTGTTGTGAAGTACTGGTGATTAACCAAAAGTTGTGAAGTTGTTTTTAAAACAGTATTATTGTTATTCCAAAAATCTTTGTTTTCATTCTTTTCCTTCAATTCCTTTAGTGACTTTTGCACCATTCCTAACTGAACCCATTGTGCCCTTAGCTCCCATTGAAAACGTAGTATTAGGTGAATGACACTGACTATATCGCCTTACATGGCATACAGTGTACAGTTGGTCACTCTGAATACATATCCTTTCTAACAAAAGATGAGTCAGATCCAGTTCCAGGGGCATGGGGCGAGCAGGTGCTACTGAGACCCAGCCTTGGGGGCAGGGATGGTTTACCTCGGATACGCCAGAGTCTGTACTACGGTGGCTTCACAAACCGGGCTGCGTACAACCCCTTCAGCATTTGACTTTCAGTGGTAAAACCTTGGAGCATTCACACATTGCTCAGGGAGGTAGTTTAGTGGTATGGAAACTCAGATCACCCAGAAAAGCAATATCTCGTGGTCCAGCCCAGTGCTTTATTTGGATAAGAAATGCACTTTAATAGACACACTTAAAACAGTATGCTGCCACAGGTTGAACAATATGCACTGCCACTTTAGGCTATTGCACCTTGTGATACTATCTTCCAAATGAGTCCCTCCTCTTGCGAGTCTTGGCAGGTCCCCGCTAGGTTAGTTTTGTGAGGCAATAATAAAGACTCAGGTTCAGGTATCGCAGTTCAATTGTTGTTTCGCTCAGTTCAATACAGTCTCCTAGATAAAGCCTCACCACAATGCAAGGGTCTATGCATTTCAGCATCTTGTTTCTCCAATCTTGCCTGCTTATAAAATGTGACAGCATGATTGCAGGAGTGGCCCTCAGTCTGGGCAGGGCACAGCAGGATGAGGCAGCCAGAGCTGCAGGTGTGAGTCTTTCGGTGAATGCAGATAATGGAAGTCAGTGAGGGCTCATGGAAGGCAGCAGACCTGCTTCTGGGTCATTAGGAAGCAGACGGGCCACCACTAACATGTATGTCACAACAACACGCTAGCAGCCATGGGATGCACTTTGTAAATAATCCAATGGTAAGCGTCATGTGCACAAGTCTTAGCTACAAAGGTGATGTCCACTATGAATATAGTTTTTTACTTCTGTGGTGACATCAGTCACAAGAATAGCTTTGGGTTTCAGAGGCTACATTCACCATGGACCCAGCTCTTGATTTAAGCAGCAAGGTCAACAGTGATTGTTCCTATTGCAAGATTGGCTGCCTGTCAGTGATTCCCTCTTGGAACTGCACTTCTGGAGAGACTGCACCCACCCTCATTGAACTCGCAGTTCACAGTCTTCTTTCTCCTGATAAAACCTCCACACTATAGTCTGGCAGTTTCTGGCACATCCTTCTGCGGCTTGACAGGTTCTTTCACTCTCTCAGCAGGGAAGCTGCTTCTAGGTGCTTCAGGTCAGGAGTATAGCTCTTCCAGAAAGTAAAGGCTCCAGTTAATGTACCCTCTCCTCTGGGAAGCTGGTTGTCATGTAGACAACAGTTCTGGTTGTTTTACAGCAGTCCTCAAATTATGCTGTGGAATGATCCCTTCCTTGGTGAAAGGACTTGGAGCGAAAGCAACAAAGATGTTAGCAGCTCCCACAGATAAGGAATGTGGATTCTCTTTCTGCAATCTCAAAACAGGTTTGTGGCGGTTCTTCCATCAAGTGTCCTCTCCAGGCTATTCTCCAGACTGAGCCCTTGTGTAGAGTGATGCTCTTCACAGCAGGGTAGTCTCTAGCCTGGAGTGCTCACAACTGAGACACACAGAGCCCCACTGAACGGATGTATGACGTTACAACGCAGGCTATTACAACGCCTGCCTTTACAACGCGGTTTTTACATCGCATACCTTTACAACGCATAGCGCTTAGAGGTGCTGGATAGTGAAAAGTTTAATTTTCTATTCCAACTCCAGTCCCCGTGGACACTAGGGAAGGTGTTGGATAGAAAATTAAACGTATTCCCTATCCTAGAGCGCCCCCCAGCGCAATGCGTTGTAATGGTTTGCGTTGTAATGACCGCGTTGTAATGGTAGTGCGTTGAAAAGGTTTCATTGTAAAGGTTGTTCACCCTACTGAACAGTTATCAGGATGAAAACAAAAGGCTGGCTTCACCTAAAAGGTCTCTCTCACCCTGAACAACAAAGATGAGAGTTCCACTCCGAACACCTACCAAATGATACTACTACAGGAACACTAATCAGCAGCTCCACTCAGCAGGAGCTGCTTAAGTGGATTTTAAAGGAGGTGTGTTGGCTTCTTCTATTTTCATAAATGACAGCAATACTCTTCCTCTTCCTGTTATAACAATCTTACCTTGATCATGTGTTAAGGAGCAGGCTTAGGGCTTCCGAAATGGGACCTGCAGGCCTCCATTACTGTGCCTCAGTCATGCAAATACTGCATGTACTACAAAATCCACAAACACACACAGTCTATTTGGAAGTTAGTAATAGAATCTAGAAATAGATGCAGAACTTTACACAAGTGGAACCGGCTACACAAATAGAAGGTCTGATTTTGACTGTGGATTCCTAAAACACAGTATGCTGCCACCACCACTGTACATGCTAAACCCATAACTGGGGCGGCAGACCACTGTCAGTAAAATGAGAGTACAATTGGTGCACCTCTCCACCTCACAGGACTGTTGCAGGACTTCAGTTGTGTCAGGGACAGGATTAGGCCTCTGGACATGTTATATTAGCAGGAGCCTAGAGCAAAAATGAAAAAAAACGGGAAGTAAGTGAGTCACAGTCAAGCATTCAGGACATGGAAACATGTCTGTACACCCTGCAGGGAACATTCTCAGTCCAACAGCGGGTTCATGCAATATTGTTTTTCCTAAATTATTATGGCTTATCTGACAGTATTTTTACTACAAATACATGTATTTAACTCATATAAATGTGCTATTTTGTGGATACTTCACAAGTGCATATTTGTGTCTCAATGTATTATCACTGCTGTAAATATACCTTATTTCTGATCATTGTCCATCTTTACAGAATGCACACATGCACGAATAGCTGCTCCTCACCCTCTAAATGGCGAGTAGCTTGCATGTTTTCTTTTCTTTTCTTCACAAGAACTATGGGGCACATGCATCAACCTATTTAGGAAGTGCAAACGGTGCGAATCGGTAAATTCGGCCGTTTGCACTTCCTAAATATGTGTTTGGGATGCATCAAGCATTTTTGAGTAATTCTGTATTTTTACCGAATTCCAAAAATGCGATTGCTTTTAAGGAATTGCAAATTTGCTATTCCTTAAAAGCTATGCATCATTTAAAAAAAAGTTGCGATTATTCAAATTGGAAGTGCAAATTACCACGAGGTTCAACCTCGTGGTAATTTGCGAAATTGTTTAAAAATGCTTAAAAATGCATTTTTTAAACTGTCCAGTTACAGACACATATGTCCTTAGGACATGTGTGTGTGAAACATGCACTTTCAAATGCATTTCAGGGGTGCAGGAGGGGGTCCTTTGGACCCCCCCCCTGCACCCATAAAATGTTCTAAGTGCCACTCGCAATTTGCTACTGCCTTCCAATTGACTACATTGATTCCTATGGGCCTCTAGGCCCATAGGAATCAATGTAATGCCATTCCTTAATTGCACTTCGCAATTAAGGAATCGCAATTTCCGAAAATTAAGAAATCCTAAAAACTTTTAGGATTTCTTGATGCATAGCATTTTGCATTTCCTAAATAGCGATTCCTTAATTTTCGCTATTTAAGAAATGCAAAATCCTAGATTGATGCATGTGGGGGTATGAGTTTGTAGCAAGGAAAGCTGACTGGAGCCAGTGAAGTTAAAACTCCTGTGGCCTTGCGGCTACCTCGCTGAATGTAGATCTGCCCTATGTCCTGGAAAGCTTACCTACAGGCTGTCGAGCTGAGAGTAGCCACACACCGCTAACATGGGGCAGAAGATTTGAATAGAGAGTCTTCAGACTGATGAGAGGGCTCAAGGTCACAAACCTGCTAGAAGATTTCAGAGAAAAAAGGATCCGCCAGCCATAATACCTGAAGTGGTAGTATCTTAGAACATCCTGATTTCTTAGCAGTGCAGCTGAAGGCCTCCTCACCACTGGCACTTGCTGTTTGAAGGGCAAAGCTGTATTACATCTCACCCACCAATTTCACTCTACTCTTCTTGCATGCCTTCCCCCTGGTCAACCACAATTCCAGAAGCTCAATACAGTTTACCAGATAACTAAAAAAACTGAAAAACATCTACAGTCACTCACATTTAATCTCCTCTAGGCTTCATCAAACCTTCATCAATGTTGCAAATATCTGTGGGCCAGCACTATTGCCTGCAGACTCGTGTCTGTGAATTTTTCCAAAGGAACTCAAGAGATCTTTCTAACCGCTGGCCAAAAACAGACTGTTTTCAGTGAAAAAAAAAAGAACGATTGAAAATATGCCTCAAAACATATATCTACTTACAAAGAAAATAACCTGCTTTAAGAATACCAAAACATATTCAAGTACGGCTGAGGCACAGAAGTAGCAGCGATTTCCACGTGGGATGATTTTAAAACAATAGTGGATTAAAACTTGAGTGCTGTCATGCCTAATACTTGAACTCTCCTTTGCCTTTGAAATTGCTCACCATCCCAAGCTTCAACAGAGACTTGACAACATCAAAGTGCGGGCGCATAACTGAAGTAGATTGAATCTTTTCTATCAGACAGAGCATCATTTTAATGCTCCCTTCATGTCAGCTCCATTAATTTGCAAAAATGTACAAAACACCTTTACCCCATGTTTAACATTCAGCTTAGCTCAATATTGCACCCAATCTCAAGTGTTACTGCTAAGCAGATAATAAACTTAATTATGAAAATTCATCTGACCTTGACTCATACTCAATCGTACAATATCTCAAAGACAAATAATGGTAGATATCTAACCACAGTAAAATAAACACGTCACAAATCGAAATATCCATATGCAGTAAATGGGTCAGACATTGCCTATCAAAAATATAACCGAAGCAAATATTCCCGCCACTAACAACTGAGCCTAAGTGAGGAATCTAGGGATAATTATGAACTCTGAAACTTATTTCATTCATATTGACTCTAAAGATGTCTCCACCTACATTGATTGAAATGCTTGTCCCGCTGACTGAAGAGTTAACCCCTCCTCCCCCAGAAATATGGGTCTAGTTGTGCCCCTAACATACACTCAAACCACAAAAAATGTATGTGCATATACATAAGCAAATGGGTTTCTTAACAAGCATTAGCAAAGCCAATAGGTCTTGGCAATGCCCAAACTATTGGCCTTGTCAATGTGAATGTCTTTTATCCATGTTGTCTAGCAGGACATCTGCTGTTTAGCATGACTGAAAGTCATTAAAAGCATTATGTAAAGCATTAAAAATACCTTCGGGTGGTGTTGATGCTACATAAAACTGCAAATAAAAACAAATATTTAACGCATCGGTGGAGAATGGTATCTGGAGGAAGAGGAGATGTGTGCAACAGGAGTTCATCATAGGCAAGCAGCGATGGGATGGAGGTTGATGGGCAACCACAGTAAATGTGGAATGCCAAGTGATTTGTCTAAGTTTATACTGTCCTGTGAAAAGAAACTGGTGTTAATGTAAAGCGCTCCAATACCTTCTGGAGGTGTTGGCTATATACAAAACTGCACAAAAAGTAACTGGTGCTAATGTACAGTGCTCTAATACCTTTGGGTGGTGTTTGCACTTAAAAAAATTGCACACAAAAAATTATATAGCAGCAAAGATTGGGGAGGAGGGGGTCTGTGCAATGGAGCTCAGCAGGGCAAGCAGCAACCACCGGGAGATGGATGGGCAACCAACAGCCAATTCGGGCTGCCGACAAGAAATTAATTGATTTGGCCAAAATCACAAAATGTGAAACAGAGGCTGAGGCAAGGTAGACAATGTGGAGTCTCCTTGGAAGACGATGTGGCACATGGGCGGCAGCTGCAAACTATGGAGTGGAGAAACTGGGTTTGAGTTTCGGCTTAACATCCTTGATTCTGGGCAAATCACTTAATCTCCCGATGCATACAAAAATTAATGTGTCCTTGTGTAAAGGAAGTGGTGATAATGTAAAGAGCTCCAATAACTTCTGTGGTGTTGGCGCTATATAAAATTGCACAAACAAAGTAACTGGTGCTAATGTAAAGTGCACCACTACCTTCGGGTGGTGTTGGTGCAATATAAAACTGCACAATAAACAGAAAGATTCACAGATTTAGACTGGTTTACAGTAGTGAACATGAGGAAATACATTGCATCAGCAAACACATTTATAGGACCAAGGGCCATATTATCAAGCAAGAGCGATACATTATTGCCACTTTTATCGGCAGGAAACTGGAGCTAATGCGGCGATAATGGGCTTGATGATAGGCTCTTATGAATTCCAATAGGAGCCAAGGTTAACACAAGAACCTGGGCTTCTATGGGAATTCACAAGGCCATATTATCAAGCCCATTATCGCCGCTTTAGTGGCAGTTTCCTGCCAATAAAAGCGGCGATAATGTATCGCCCTTTCTTGATAATATGGCCCTAAGTTTGCCATGGACACTGGCATGCAGGCAAACCTTGATTACATCAAGACAACGCGTGGCTCCTTCACCGGTGATTGAGGAAAAAAAAGAAAGTGAACCCATTGAGGAACTTTAAAGAAATCAAGTCCTATCCTATGAAATGGGAGGCAACAAGGTGAGACGCGAACATTTCAATCATTTTGCACAGGAGAAACGTGGCTATGCAGTTACAGCAGAAGACACAGGTACTTTAGAAATCTCCGTCTCCTGTAATAACGCAAACCAAATTAATTTGAGGTCTGATTTTCCTGCTTTAAACATGATTGTACACATGTAGTATCCAAAAATAGAAAATAAACAGTGACTACACGTGTTCCAAGTAATAGCAGCTGTGCGCACATCCTCCAATCAGCATGTCAGCTATACACTACCAGAACATTAAAAGGCAGAACTCCACCACGCACTAGAACGTAACAGACTACAATGGGGATTTAAAGCAGTGACAGTTCAGGGGAGGGGGTGATTTGTGGATGGGGCAAGCACAGGGACATGCAAGTGTGCAAGCAGAGATGGGAGGGAGGAGGTTGGGGGGACCAAAAGCATTGACTAAGGGAATAGCAGTGATGGGAGAGGCGGAGGGCATGATTTGTGGATGAGGCAAGCACCAGGAGGTGCGAGGAAGCAAGCAGCGACAGAAGGGAGTATATGGGGGAACTACAAGCAGCAGCTATAGGAAAAGCAGTGATGGTGGAGGGGGTGATCCGTGGACATGGCATGAGGGTGGGAGGAGCTGGAGTTGGTAAAAGCATGAGCCCTGTGTAGAGTGCTGAAAAAAAAGAAAAAGTGGGTCCTAAAATGGTCGTAAAAATGGGAGCAGTGTATGTTTACAAGTACTTGATACATTCTCTGGGGGAAGGCTAAACACAAGGAGAGGCAAGTCCATGCATGCCAGGGAAAAATGGTGATAAATAATATAAAACAGACAATGGAGCAAGCAAATGGGAAGTCTGTGGTCGGGCTGAAGCCTACAGATTAAACATAACATGTCTCTTCGAGACAGCGCATGCCCTGTCTAGCCGAACCCTAAAAAGTGGTTAAGTCACAAACAGCACTTGTGCCAGATAGAAACTGTGTTGTATTACACTCCTTTTGGATGGGGTGTATTTTGTTATTTTGCCATATGCCCTTTGCATTACGCCAACGTCTAAAGGAGAGTCACGGTGTGTGGCAGCTGTGATTAGATATGGTGGTATCAGTCTAGTTATTGACTGCACGTGAAGTGTCAGATGACTTTATGTCATTGAGCCATATTTTTTCCAGTTCAAAGCTTTCAATTCACTTATCAGTGCATTGTGGGTATTGTGGTCTTGCTCTGCTTCTGTTGACTCAGCGGAGACCACACATGTTACCACTGATTGGTGAAATGAGATTCCAGGGGCCTTATTTATGAAGGCCTTGCGTCAGTTTTGCGCCGACGGTGCGTCACTTCTTGTGACGCACCAGCGGTGTAAAAAATGCGCCCTGTTGTGCCATATTTAAAAAGTGACGCATCTAGGTAGATGCGTCACTTTTTAAACCCCTGCGCCACATTATACCTGCGTCAGGTATAATGTATGCAGAGGGGGCATTCCCCCGCAAAAAGCCTCGTAATAGTGACGCAGTGAAATCTATGAGATTTCACTGCGTCACTTTTAGGACGCTGTTGCGTCAAAATCTTGCGCCTGCCTCACAGCAGGCGTAAGACTGACGCAAGCCCTTTCACATGGGGCTTTCCCCATGTGAAAGGACGCATTGCTGGAGTTGCGTCACTTTTGTGACACACTCCAGCAATGCGTCACTTTTGCGCTTACAGATACGTCAGAAATACTGACGTATCTGTAACTCCTTGCGACATGATGCGTCAGACATTAAATATGACGCATCAGGAATGTTGCAAGGAGTGCGCAGTGAAAAGTGACGCATCGCTGTTTTCACGCAGCGATACGTCACTTTTCATAAATGAGGCCCCAGGACTACAGGGCTGGTGTTACCATGACATGGAAGCATCCAATCATGTCAGGGCATACATCTACTTACAAATAGTAGGAAATAAACAAAGGCATATGTGCACAACCACGGAAGAGGTTTAAGAAGTTTGTGATTGGGTGGTGAGTGGAGAAAAGTCCCCGTTACAGCCATTTTTATTTGAGAGGATGGAATTCTGATTTTTTATTCCTTGGCTCCTCTGTAAACTTTCTAAATTTGTTTTCAACACAAGCCGTTTGTACTTTGTACACCAAGGGAAACAAATGAAGAATGTGTGTGAAAGGCAGAACGAGATACATTTTAACTTTTGCGGTCAAATGGTGTGCTTTTAGGCAGATGTGCTAGTGCCATACGCTGTTCTGCCCCATTAAAGGTTGCGCGGTCTTGAGTCTTAGCACAGCAGAACTAACGCTGATGGGCAGATTTTCAAAAACATCACGCAATGCAGCACTGCATTGCATGATAGGGAGGGAGCAGGAGAGCGCCATATCGTCAGAGATATGATTCTCTCCTCTCCTTTCCCTAGCACCGGCATTGATTTCAGCAGCTGTGCGCGATGCGTGCCTGAGTCTAGCATAGGTTTTGTACAGGAAGTAAAACCTTCATGTACCAAATAATTTGCCTAGGCAAGTTTCAAATCTGTTCCCACTTTGTACGTGTGCTGAACAGTGCAGCACGCATGCAAAGTCGGAAAAGCACAGAGAAATGAAAAAAAATCTCCTGTTAGCTCCTCCTTTGAAGTGGTGTTAGGTTGTGGCACAAAACCCTCTCTACAGTTCTACATATGCTTTATGTGGTCTTATAAATATGGGCAGGCACACTGTACCCCCGAAGTGTCATAAAAGTTATGCTCCGGCAGCATTAATGTGCTGCAGGGGTATTGTAAATATGCTTAAAGTTTTAATTGTCTCAGCATCCAATATGAAGCTTACTCATGCATCAGGGGTGAGCCAAAGTTGCTGATAATCCAGTCTATGTAGCAGGGCTATGCCCCGTGCAAAAGGGTAATGAAACACACAAATAATGGGCACAGAAAGAAAACAAATGTTTCCCTTCTTTTCATGCCACATGTGCCATACAACAGGATTCCTTCTTTCATGCACAGCAGAACATATGCCTAAAATTGAACCTTTGCCACAACAGAATCATTTCATGTCATGATGGACTTTATAAAAGACTGGAAAAAAACAGTAGAACTCTTGGAAGAGTCAAATGCTGCTAATTTAGTGTGCTGTTAAAACACCACTCTTTACTTATTTTCAGGTCAAAGCTCATGATACAGCTCAGCTATCTGGTTTGCTAACAACATCTTAGGGACATTTGGAAAGCTTCCCTTTGAGTGCATACCACACATTGCTGACCATTGGCTTTGCGGTTTATAGCTCACATGCTTTCTATTTCCTGACTATATTTGTTTTAGGCTGTCCAGCTTGAGTTTGCTGTCCCTTCCATGGCCCATACCGTATTAACTATGTCCTAAAAGTGCTCATGTTCCATAAAAGGGCCATTAAATCTTGCTCTTATGTTGTCCTATTTGCTGTGAATTCATAGACAGAGGTCAAATGTCAGGTTCCGTCTTCCAATAAAGCTCTGTGTTTACTTTTCTTTCTCTGACTTCAAAGTGAAAGGATTTATGGGAAAATCATGCTGACTACTGGGGGTGTGCTAGAGGAAGGTTGTGCAATTTTAGTTTTTGTTCTAGTTTACAACAAAATGTAAATGCCTGTAAATGAGCGGCAGACATTTCAGAATATATCAGAATTAGCAAGCACAAAATGTATAACACATTATTTTAATTCTGAAGTGAGGTGGAAACAAATATTTTAATACAATCAAAACACAGTAGTTGATGCCATTTCCACACATTATTGTTTGTGCGCTGTATACTTTAGCAGTGAAACTGTATGTCTGTGCAAATGTAATGGTCATTTCAATTGAAGATGTGTTGCCTGTAATGATGCTGTGCTACCACACAATGCATACTCCACTTTACCTCACTCCATGCCACTGCACTCTACTCTGCACCACTTCACACTATAACACTCCAATCTATGCCACTCTGCACATCATCATTGCACTCTACTCTGCACCACTCCACTTTACACCACTTCACTCTATGCCACTCTACTCTGCAGCACTGTACACTATGCCACTACGCTCTATACAAGTGGATTCTACTCTGTACCACTCAATGCTAGTGCACTCTACTCCAATCCACTCTACGAGAATCCAATCGAATCTACCAAACAAATAGTATAGAGGCTGTTGCATAAATATTGTTATACGGTCAATTTTATGTATTAAGAAACCTTGCTATCCGTTGTAATTGGCCACATGTTGGTTGTGGTTTCTGTTTTGTCATTGGGGACACAGAGCACTGTCACTATAATTTTTTTTCAAAAGAATACAAAAATCATTCTGATAAAACAGTATTTGGCTTGTGCAGTATATTTCTTCCTACGACATTCTAATTCGAGTATGTGAATGTTATTATGCCTCTTTATTGATTATCCATACATTGTCCACAAGCTCCATTGTTTTTTTTCTCATACTGCACTCTACTCTGCACCACTCTACTCTACTCTTCTCTACTTCACTCTAGTGCACTATCTGCCACTGCACGCTATGCCACTGTACTCTACATCATTTCACTCTACTCAGAAACAATCTACTTTACGCTACTGCAATCTATGCCACTCCATTCCACTCTGCTCCATTCCACTCTATGTCACTGCAGTGTACCATGCATTATTCCACTGTACTCTACATCACTCTATTTTACACCGCTGCACTTTACACAACTCTACTCTATGCCACTGCACTCTGCCCCACTTTACTCAAAACCAATCTACTCTACACCACTGCACCCTACGCTGCTCTGCTTTGTACCATTGCACTCTAAGTAACTGCATTCTATGGCACTTGATTCTACTGAGCACCATTGTACTCTACGTCACTGCTCACTATGCCACTTTGCTTTGCACCACTCTACGCTACACCACAGCACTCAAGACTTCTGCACTCTATAACACTCTACTCTGCAACACTGCACCCTCTGTCACTAAACTCACAGCCACTCTTCTCTGCACAACTCTACTCTGTGCCATAGCACTCTACACCAATGCACGCTACACCGCTCTAATCTACTGTGCACCATGCGTAGTGTAGTTTCTATATTCCCAATAGGCTCTGCGCATTGGAATAATATATCCTATAGAATTGATGTAGGACTTATGTCGACTAGGTCTCTATCGAATATGTTAAACTTAATTGTGAGTGCCAGCTAGCTCAGAGGTCACTAGAAACTTTCTCGAATAAACAAGAACGGATTAGTTTCTGACAACCGCATAAGCATGACAACTTTGTTTCCCCAAGATAAAAGGCATCCTCAGAGCCGTGGAAACAATAGATAGTTATTTCAGTCAGTCAATCGTGCATGCTTTGTTTCACCAGAGGTGCAGAGAAATCGAGAGACAGGCATTTTCAATAAAAAGTATTTATTGAACAGTCTTCTTTCTCATGCAGAACAAATGAACTGCTACAATCGTAATACTGGCTGCAAAGTATAATATGTACAGCAAGAAGAGTATAATAAAATAATACTGTAAAAGCATGGTATGGTTTCTAAGCCATAAAATACATACATAAATAAATAAAGATTAAAAGTACTCAACTGGTGCTTCTAAAATACGCCTACCGCAATGTACCTAACCTAGGTCTAGTACGAGGGAAAAAGTAAGAGTGGTGTAGCATAGGTTTAGTATTTTTTGCCAAGAATCTATCCAAGATTTCTCTTAGGGTCTAATCAGCTCCGTACCTTGGTTTAGAATGAAGGAGATCTGGTATCTCTCTGTCTTGGGACTCGATTTCCCAACACACCTCAAGGGGAACTTGGAAACACTGGAGCTGGATTCCTCGGAAAGAGAAAGGACAGCGTCTCTCTCAGTGCATCAGCTGGAGGGTTGGCTTTCTTCGGCACTTGCTGTAGCGAGCTGCATCAGGCAAGTAGATAATCGAACTGATCCAAACCACCGTGTGTTTGCTAGGGCAAGTGCAGGCATATTTATACCTTGAAGATGCCGAGTTTGACGTAAAGTTGGACATAATAACGTCAGAAAAGAACTCCAAAGGAATGGCAGTTCTTTGCAAACTCCAGGAGTTCTTGGATAAATCAATATTCGAGCAAGGGGAAGTCCCTGACTGCCGCAGTCAAGTTTTCCAAGAAATCGTTGTGGCTATTCGGAACTAGTGGAAGTATCCATGCCTGTATTTGGACTGCATGGGCTATGTCTAAATATGGTTTTGATTTCTATGCCTATATAAGGGCAAGGTGATTTGTACTTATATAAGGGCATGAATCAGGAAAATTACACTAGGGTCCTAAAATGCTATACAACACCCACTTCACTTTATTATGTTCGACATTACTAAATTCTAAGCATTTAAAACATATCTAAAGCATGTGTTCACAATCCCACCCAAAATACACATAATGCATTTGAAATGGTTACACACGAAAAACAGCATTTGTGCTGTACCTATTTTTAAAGGCAATGGTTTCATTCAAAGCATATAGTATGACATTTGAAATGCTATCAGAATGAATCATGAAATTACATTCATGAAATGGCTCCTAAATATAGAAGAAAAGTCGAGAACATCCCATAGCAGAATATATAAACTGTTTTGGTTTGTGGACAAGGTCAAATATTGTACTCTAGGAAGTATTCAAAGAATTCTTGTTCTCTAAGAATAGTTGTACTTTAAGGAGATTACTTTGTGCCAAAAAAAGAGTTCAATTTTGAAAAAAGTCAAACCAAATCGTAGAAAAATAGAGTTTCAAAGTTAGAAGTGTTGTTTTGAAAAGTGAAGGTCAAATTCAGAGTTCATAGAACTCTGTGTGCTAATTTCAAAAGTTATTCTCGTTGTCAGGAGAAAACATCAAATCTTCTAAGCTGGCAAAGAAATCGTCTACAACAGTAGGTAAAAGTTGGACTACTACATTAAATGTGAAGCATCGCCGTCAGCGTCAGCTGTGTTAGCAATGTTCTCAGTAGATGGTGATGGTACCTGTGTGCCAATCGATTCACGTATCTCACTGTCAGTAGATTGCGTCTGTGAGACTTCAATGAATGCCGTCATCAGGATTGGTAGCCGCTGGGGACAACACAATGCATGAGCCGTTACCGAACCAAGCAAAGTATCAACATCCGTTGGCAGCGCTGATGGAAGTGTTAGACAGATATCCAACACGCATTCTTCTCCACAAAGCAGGCAATGTAGAACAGGTAAGATGCAATCTTGCAAGATTAGTCTGAATGATAGGAACCACGTAGAATTCAGATCTCTCAAACGAGCCAAGCGAAGAATCTGTATCATGAGCTCACGACATTGCATTGCCAGAAGAGTGTTCTCCATGGTAATTTGGGTGTCGCTGGTGACCGGACTTGCCATATCGGAGCAGAAGGTATCAGAGTAGTATTCCTGCTACGAGTCCCAAATTGAGAGGCAGGCCGCTGAACACAGAGTGCACGAAGTTTGGAAAAATGCCTAGGACTGCTTCAAAGGGTGCTGACAGTCCTGAAAAAACTGCCTTCAATACATGTACAATACCACTGGTATCAGACATGTTTAGCCCCTTCGATGCTCATGACGAGCTGAGCTCGTCATGAGGTACACCTCTTGTGTGCTCTTGACGAGCTGAGCTCGTCATGGCCACACCCGTTTTTATTGCTGTCCAGCACAGCAGAGGAATATCTGCAGCATCCATGTGGTTAAGATACGACCTAACATTTCTACTAAATGTATGGGGCAGTTCGTTGATAATAGGGCACGTATCTCTGCAGAGGACTTTGCAACTTGCAGATCATGCGTCTCTTTGGACGAGGTCAGTGGCACAGTTTTTTGTAAAAGAATGGCTTTCATTCTGCTTAAAGTATCAATTCGTATAGAAGAGATGTTCAGTGAAGGCAATAACGGTGACTCCCTATCTGTCTTAGTTTCAGGAAACAATACTTGCATACAACAATTGACCCTGGCTGACACAGTTACTAGATAGGATATTCCTGTCATCATTCCACAACAGCTGTGAACATTCAACATTATGTAGCTCCCATTGGAAAGCTGCCTAAAAATTGGATCTATCACTGCTGCTGGAGAACTTTGCAGGTGGCAGGATAAGTTGGTCGAAGAACCATCGCAGGCTCCGTGTAAATTAATACCCTGACATAAAAGTGTACCGCTTAGTGCGCTTTTGCAATTTTTACCACTAAGAAATACCTCCTTTCCCCCTCTCCAACATTTGTGTGTGTATGGTAAATCCCAGGTCGACTTTATGTATTCTTTACCCAACCTTTCGTTAAGGCCCTCTGGTATGTGTTTCAAGCAATACTGAAACTGGAAAATCGTCACAGGCAAGCTAATGGTGCCATGTATTATCCATTCTATGGCTGGTTTCTCAGAAACAGTTAATGGTAATCTTTCCAGTTTTTCTATGCTCAGCACCGTATAGTCTGCTCCCATCTGTGCCAAAGAGATTTGTTTGTCTGTAAGGTTAAATCCAGTAAACAATGACGTGGTGTTGACTAGACGCCAAGGCACATAGCCTGAACGAAGATTTTGTAACGTCCAGCCTAGCAGCATTATAGAATGCAATTGAGACTGTCCATGTTGTAACATGAGCAAGTCCTGTTCCATTATGTCTATGGCAGAGGATACAATACTGTTCAAAGATTAAATTCTGGATGACAGATTTGTTAACCCAGTGACAACTACAGAGAGCTTTCTCTAAATTAATACAATCAATTTCTCGTATTCATTCTGCAGTTTCCATTTGCGTGATTTTCCATGCTTCATTATAAGCAGCATAGATACCGGCTTATATGAAATGTTTATCACAAGGTTTACGAGGCCCTAGTAAGAAGTCTCTTAAATCAATGTGATCTTTAAGTAAAGTTAAGTGCTGTTTTATATCTGGAAGTGCAGTTTTTTGTAGCCACTCAAGGCACAGTTTTCTTACACTGTAAGTTGTTACTATCCCTGGATGTTATCTCTGGATATATCTTGGATCTGGCCTAGTTACTGTAAACCCTTGTGTATTGATCAGGAATCTATCTTGACAGTTATCTGTGGGCCAGATTAACCACTTTTTCTAATCAGAATCAGTTCTGTTCTGTTGTAAAATATATTTCACATCTACCTCCTCATCTGTAGTGTCATCACTATTAGGTGTGGGTTTAGGTATAGACGGTTTGTTTAAATCTTTTATCTTAGCTAAGCCAAGACAAGATGTCTGTTAAACAGTGTCATTCAAAATCATTATTTGTTACGGGATGATGCAGGCTCTGAAAAAAGCTTCTAACCCCTGCACATGCCAGTCTTTTGTGCCCCAGAGAGTTTTTGTCTCAATGTTGTCTTTCCAAAAGTAAAAACCTAATGTAGACAGCTGAGCATAAAAGGTCGCAGAATAAATGTGCTTAGTGTTAGTCAACATACGTTTAATTCCTGTCTTATTAACATTTTTAAAGTAAAATGTTTCTGGATTTGAGACATTAAAACCTGAGAAGCATGGAAATTGTTCATAGAATGTTTTTGAGCTACCCTTTGGTGGCATTGGACAATGTTCCCATTGATTATAAGTGTAAACATTTCTAGGGTTTTCAGATTTGTGCAAAAAATGATGACCATAGTGATTATAACAATACATTTGATCATAATCTGATGAACCTTCTAAGTATTCATGTTTTGTAAATTTTGCTGACATTTCTAAGTCTGCCATCATATTATTAACAGTCTCAAAGTCCCAATCATCAGAAAATGTGCTAGGTGAAACAAAGTCACTCAAGGAAACCTTAAATTGATGTGGAATCTACAACAGCTCTACAGGACCATAAATGTCATAATAAGTTCTGTCCCATGCTATACCACCAGATATAGGAACGGCTGTGATGTTTACTGATGACAAGTCTCTCTGTTCAGGATGAGACGATTTGTGTGGCTTCTGCTGCATGTCGATGTTCTTACTTGCTGTGTTCATTTAACTATATTTCCCATTTATCAGCATTCCCAAACTTAACACAAGAATTAGCCAAAGTAGGAAAAACAATATGCCTAACACAATCCAAAGTTCTACCCATGGTGAAACCAGATAAGTTTTTTCAAGCTGATGACAAAGTTCTGTTACTTGTTCCTTGAAAGTTTTATTTGCTGGCATTGTTTCGGGCTCACTGGGATCCTCAGAAAATGTATCAAAGTTGATGAAATAGCCAGAGGCAGTTCTGTCAATTTTCAGAATTGCATCAGGATTACTTGAAATCATTGGAGCTACGGGTGGTGAGCCCACCATGGAAAGGTGGGGAAGATGGCGGCTGAGTGAGACGCTCGGTCGGAGCGCTCCTCACAGAGAGACCTGGGATACTTACTACGATGTGTAATGGTGCACAAAGAAACCATGAAATAAGCGAAAGAAGCGGAAAGCACGCGAAACAAGTGGATCGTAAACACGGAGAAACTGAAAGAATGTAAGCGGAGCGGAGCACAAGCAGTACAAAGCTAAATAATCCCCCATAGTGAAAACGGACGAACGCCATATTGTCGGTTCACAGCCGGTTTACAGCCTCATAGCCTCACAGCCTTGCAGCCTTGCAGACTCGAAAAAACAACAATTGGGTAAATGGTCGGTTACCTCTTTGAGAAGGAGTTGGCGGCGGAGTCCGCAGGAAATGCTGTTTCTTCGGCGGGGGGACAGGGAAACGTCCCAGAATACTCCGTGAGCCTTGTTAGCGTCTGGGCTGAGGCTGGGAAAGCGAAAGCGGCACACAGAAGGGCGTGTGGAAGACTGGGCTTCCTGTTCAGAGGGATCAGCGGCAGAGACAGCACCAGCATCGGCACAGGTAACGTCTGTAGCGAGGTAAAACAGAGGGCTCAGAGAGCAGTATCAAGTGGTATTGAGGCTCAAAAAGAACTTTGCACAAATGAAATAATCAGTCAGGTAATAAAACCAAGTCAGACTGAAGTGAAAGGAGAGTTTAAGGAGACGCTGGAAAGAGTGAATTTGAAGAGAAACATAGCCTTAAGTCAGAAAAAAAGAGCAGTGTTCAGCTTTAAGACTCACATGAATAAGAAGGTACAGGAGGAGGAGGATAAAATAAAGGCTTTGAGTAATGAGAAAGAAATAGAAGCTAAAACACAGGTTCTCCGAGGTAAAGGCACAGATGATACAAAGAAACCAGACTTTTTGGAAGAGAAAAGTGAAGTAGTTGTGACCTCAACCTATTCTCTTAGAAACAGAAACTTCCTTAAACAAGAACAATACCCTAAGAATATTACCCCCAGGGAAGTTAAAAGAAGGAAGACAAAAAAATCATCTCTAGAACGCACAAAAAAGATCTTAAAACTACCCGGAGATAAAGCTGACACAAATCAAAAAATAAAAATTACTCCTTCCTTGAGAACTTTTTTTAAAGTCCAGGTACAAAAGATAAAAGAGACTGAGGATATAAATACATTGGTACCAGCAGTGGATAAATCGAAAGGAAAAAGTTTATCACAGGAGGAAAAGGGGGAGGAAAATCGCGTCTCACAAAAGGAGTCTCTCCTAAAATCACAAAGCAAAACTCCGAACACAAAACTTTCTTTAAACTTGGTTACTAAAACTGGAAGAGAAGTAAAAAAACTGAATACAACTACATCTCAAACAGAACAGCAAGAGCAGCAAGAAATGGCTGAAGGAGGTGTATCAACAACTAAGGTTACCTCAGTCACTACTCAAGAAGAGGGAGATTTAGAAGACACGTCCCCTGAGAATAATGAGGTAGCAGAGGAACAAGTAACCGAGAAGGAAGGTCTGATGAGCCCTAAAAGTTCTAGGAGGCAAACTAATGATATACTTGAGAAAATATGGAATGAAATGAGGGACAAATTCGCCATATCTGAGGCGAAACAAGACAAAATTCAAGAAGTATGTGAAAAACTGGATTGTAAACTAAACGCACTTGGGGAGAGAGTAACAGCTATAGAAGGAGAAGTGGCTAAATTGAGCAATAGAGTGGAAAGCAACAGAAAGGAAATCCACACACTGAGACAAGAGGGTAAATCCATAAATGAAAAAATGGAATCCCTGGAAAACCAAGCTAGAAAAAATAACATAAGAGTTCTGAATGTTCCAGAAAATAAAGAGGGTAGTGATATTAAGAAATTTATTGTGGAACTACTTGTGGAACATTTCCCATGGTGTGAAGCAGAAACATTAAATGAAGACATACAAAGAGTCCATAGAGACCCTTATGGAAAGCCCAAAGAAAGAAAAAACCCGAGAAAAATTCTTATAAATTTCAAAACGTATACCTTAAAGGAGAGAATTTTGGGCGAAGCTCTGAAAGAGGGAACCTTCAAAAAAGACTCATGGTCATTTCGAATTAGATCAGACATGTCCAAAGCGTCTCAAGACAGACAATGGGAGCTAGGAAAACTTATGCCAGAGTTTCAATCTCTAGGGGCCACTGTACAAATGAAGTTCCCCCCCTCCTTAAGAATCATGTGGAGAAATAAAATGAGGAACATTAAAGATCCAGAAGAAGGGAAAATTCTGATTTGTCTAATGAAAGACACTGTCCAAATGGAAAATTCCACAATTTAAAAGGAAAAAACGCTTTATCCGCAAATAGGATATAAATGAAAACAAATGTTAAAGATAATAGACAAAAATAAAACACCTAAAAAAAAACGAAAGACTTTCGAGTGTATTTACCAGGTCCAAGAAGAGGAGCGGAAAAGGGGTAAATGAAAGCCCCTAAGAAAAAAGAAGACGGAGGCTTCCCTGGGGAGGGTAAGAACAAATCACTAAAACCAAAAAGCATAAAAAACAAAAATCAAAAAAAGGGTGGGGAGCAAAATAGGGGAAAAAAATTAAAAAATAAATCCTTGATATTGGAAAAGAAATGGAAAAAGAAGAGTGTAATATTAAAGTCGAGTGCTACCGAAACGTACCGGAACACCTACCAGAAAAAAAATGAATATTAAAGAAAATGGGGGAGACTAGTAGAACCATAAAAATATTATGCTGGAATGTTAATGGTATGAGAACAAAAAGTAGAAGAAATAAAATCTTGGAATATCTAAAAACATCTGAATGTGAAATCATCATACTTCAAGAAACACATTTACTGAAAGAAGAATGGGACCAGGAATTGAAAAACAGAGGATGGGTAGACGCATATATATGTACAAATCAAAGTTGCAATATTAAAGGGGTAATTATTATTCTAAAAAAATCCCTAAAGGCAAATATTGAATCGTCACAAGTTGATAAGAAAGGAAGATGGGTAGTAGCAAAAATAAAACTAGGAAATACTACATATACAATAGCGGGATATTATGGCCCCAATCTTGATGACCCAGAGCCCTTAAAGAACTTGTATATACAACTTCTAACAGCCGATACCCCGGTAATTCTAGGAGGAGACTTTAAACTTATTCCGGACCTTAAAAATGATAGGTCTCCCCCAGGGAAGAATGTAAACTCATCTAATTTACCGAAGATGAGAGAGTGGTTAAGCATATATAAGAGGGATCTAGACCTAATGGATGTATGGAAAGAAAAGGGAGACAAAAGTCAATCGTTTACATTTTATAATAAAAGGCTAGGACACAGGTCTAGAATAGACTTTTTTCTAGTAGACAGGAATCTACTAATAAATATATCAAATCTTATACACATTCCAGCTCACTTATCAGATCACTCAGCTATACAATTAACACTAAAAATTAAAACAACATATACACAGAAAAGATTTACAGTGGAAAGAGCTATGTTCTCCGAACAAGAAATAGTACAATCCCTTAAAGAAGAAACTGACATTTTTTTTGAGAATAATAAAACAGGAACTTCCAAACAAATAGCCTGGGACACGTATAAGGCAGTAATTAGGGGTAAATTACTTAGTTTGGGAGCGTACAGAAATAAGAAATTTAAACAAGAATTACTGGATATAGAGAGAAGTATCAACATCTTAGACACACAAATACATACAGAAATGGATTCGACAAGGAAAGAGAATCTGCAGAAAGAGAGACAGAAACAAAAGGAATGTTTAAATGATATTCTTGACGACAGAATGAAAGCAAAATGGGAAGCAAGCAAGTTGGCTAAACATGAATTCGGAGAAGGATGCGGAAAGTGGCTTGCATGGAAATTAAAGACAGACTGTATAAGAAATAAAATAAACATCATAAGTAAACAGGATCAAACAGGACAAACTACGAAGGAGGATGAAATTAGAAAAGAGTTTGAAACTTTCTTCTCAGAGTTGTACACGGAAGATATAAATCCATCTAAAGATCAAATAGAAAAATACTTACAAGAGTTGCCCATATTGAAATTATCAGAGGAGGAGAAAAGGGAGCTGAATAAGGAAATCACACCTAATGAGGTTAAAGAGATAATAAAATCACTGAAAAAAGGGAAAGCAGCGGGACCGGACGCATTGCCAAATGAATTATATCAGATGTTAATAGACACACTAGCCCCACAATTAACAGAATTAACAAATTTAATACTAATACAGAAGGAAACATTGCCAGATACATGGAATGATGCAATAATAACAATACTACTAAAACCAGGAAAAGACCCTAAAAAATGCGAATCATATCGACCGATATCTCTGCTCAATGCAGATTATAAAATTTTCACTAAAATCATGTCAACAAGATTAGGAAAGATTATACCTCAACTCATACATACAGATCAGAAAGGGTTCACTAAGGGAAGACAACTACATGAATTGTCACATGAACTCATAAGCACCATAGATATAGCTGTATCCAATAACACTCCCCTAACAATACTAACGGTCGATGCTGCTAAAGCATTCGATAGAGTGAACTGGGCTTTCCTAAATAGTATAATGGCTAATAACAATCTAGGGGAACCCTTTCTTCATATGATAGGCGAAATATATAAAACCCTAGATCCAGAATTTTGGTAAACGGAAATCTCACAAATAACATAAAAATCGCTAGAGGTACGAGACAGGGGTGCCCCCTTTCCCCTTTGCTTTTTAACCTGTATAGAGAACCCCTAGCTAATAAAATCAGACACTGTAATGATATAATCCCCTTTAAATATCAGGATTGGGAGAAAAAATTAGCATTATACGCAGACGATCTCATGCTATTCACAGAGGAATATGAGGAGTCTAAACCAGCCATAGAAAAAATCATGTCTGATTTTGGTCAAGTTTCTGGTTATTTGGTAAACCATACTAAAACAGAAGTAATGACATGGAATACCAATTTTCACTGCCCCAACATAAAAAAAGAGATAAGATATTTGGGCATTTTGATAAATCAAAACATAGACAAAATAGCACAAAACAATCTAAACAGAGTAGCCCGAGATGTAAGGAAACTTCTAAAGGTATGGTCTAGTTTGCCCTTAAGTTTTATAGTGAAGTCAAACATTTTAAAAATGAACATCCTCCCAAAATTTACTTTTTTGTTCAATAACATTCCACTGCAATTTAAAAAAACTGAACTCAGAAAATTACAGGGAGAACTATCAAGTTTTATATGGGCATCTAAGGGAACCAGAATATCATGGAGGAAGCTAAGAAGAAAAAAAGAGAAAGGAGGTATTGCAAGTCCGGATCTAATGGAATATTGCAAAGCATTCCAATTTAAAAACATAAGGAGTCTTCTGGGGATACACCAATACTATCCAGAATATTTGCAAATAATTACAGAGGCAGAGGATCATTACTTGTACAAATTCGGACATCAAAAATACTTTAAAAAAGTCAAACTAAAGGTCCTTAAAGAAGCACTAAAACTCTGGTCACAGATTAGACTGACTTTAAAAATTCCCTACTATAGTGCGCTGGCACCAATATGGAATTCTCCAGGAACCCCGATCTGTCTGAAAGACGTAATGGCAAATCCACTAAGACAAAACAACATCAACTATTGGGGTCAACTACTAAATGGCTCAACATTGATCTCTTGGGAAGAAATAAATAAAATTACTAATGGGACAATATCCAAATTTAAATATTATCAGTTGAACAGTTGGGCAAGAACAATACCATCACGGGATAAAGACAGCAAAAATTTGGAAAAAGAAATGACAAAAACATTACCCATAAAAAAGGAAGTAGCAAAATGGTACTGGACATTTCTAGCAGAAGAAGAAGAAAGCTACCAAATAGCAGAACAAACGTGGGGAAAAGATTTGGAAACGGATGATCTAGAGAATCTATGGGAAGAGTCAGTAGAGAAATGCTGGTCAACAATAAAATCTGTAAGACTGAAAAGAAATCACTTGTACACCCTGCATAGAGCTTATTGGACCCCGAAAAGACTTTCAAAATTTAAAAATGCAGGAATTAAGAAATGCCCGAAGTGTGGAGAGGAAAGGGCAGATGACATCCACATGTTCTGGAGATGCCCAATAATAAGAACATTCTGGGAAGCAGTTGGTAAGACCTTAAATCAGATATTCAGAAAACATCTAAAAGTAAGTGAATTTCTTATTCTTTTTGGGATTGGCAACACAACTGATCAAATAGGGCTGACAGTAATGGAAAGAAAGCTACTTTTTGTATTAATGGTAATAGCAAGAAGAGAGATATGCATTAAGTGGATTGTTCCAACAGCCCCTTCACATGGGGAATGGATGAATTCGGTTATCAAAACAAACAAACTGGATAGAAGGGGTCATAGGAGTAAAAGGTTTAATTATTGGGAAATTATGGAAAAACATGTAAATCCATAAAAAAGAAAGATATAACACTCTGTCCTATGATTAAGCGAATACACAGTCTGGACTATGAGTATGATACTCATAAGAGTAGCCAAGGTGGCTAGCTCCCTCCTCCCTCGCCTACAGACTTGTGGATATGTAATGGCAAAGGGGTCTCCTCTGAGAAAACAAGGAGAAGGAACATCATATGGCAAGTGAGAAACGGGCGGTGACGGTACGGAAAATATTTCCAGAGGTAGAAACCAAATTTTCCATATACATAGAATTTTCGCAATATGAGGATTAAAAAAAAAAAAAAAAAAAAAAAAAAAAATCATTGGAGCTACTTGATCCCTTGTCATATTAGTATAGTCAGATGCAATATCATTGTAGACAGAAGTGTCTTGACGAACTGTTATTTGGGTGTCAAGAGGCACAAGTTCCATGGCTTTGTTGTATAGTCCTTCTTTTCTTACACTAGATTCTTCAAAGGTGATGAGTCTCTCAGTTTGAATCTCTTGAATGGTAGCAAGATTTGGTCATCAGCTACATCTTTGGAGTCCACTGGGCCTACTACTTATTATCGGCCACATGATGTGGTTTTACCAGGTCGATAGATACGAACCGGTTCTCCTTTCTTCCAGCAAGGGGCGGCAGTAACACTGTTCTTGATCCATGGATTGCTAGCACAGGTACTAGTTTTCTGTAAGAAGGCCCAAATTCCTTCTTGTCCACAATCTTTTCTGTGACTAGATCCCAAATCTTTGGAATCCAGACAGGCCTTGCTGGGACAGGTGTTTTTTCTTCAGTGGTCGTTGGCTTCTGCAATGTGTTGCTTAGACTTCTTCTTGTTTCATTTAAGTCCTGTAAAACAGCCAAACGGTCTTTAAAATATCAAAGGGTTTTTGTTCTACCACTGAAGTATGACGATCGCGGTCTTCGCCAATCATTCTAGTACCAAAAAGAATTTCATATGGATTCCTCCCAGATAATTTCTTGGCAGATTGTTTAGACTACGTTGGACACGTATTAGATGTTGACCCACCCGTCACCCGAGCCTAATAGCCTAGCTGTTATAGATTGCTTTATGTCTCGTTTTTTTCTTTCCACTACAGAATTTCCCTCAGGCTGGAATGGACTTGAGTACCGCAATGCAACGCCCAGACTGGCCATGGCCTCTTTGTATGCTCGAGAGCTAAAGGCAGGACCCTGGTCAGAATGTAGCGTGCCGATTGTGTATGTGCTGATGAAGACTCGCAAATCTTTTATAACAGTTCGGGCATCAGCCGAGCGCTGAGGCCACATCCAAATGAATCTTGAGCATGAATCCACTGCGACCATGATATATTTATAGTTGCCATCCCTCTGTAAGGGATCACAGTGGTCCAGGTAAACGCAAGCTAGTGGTTTATCTGAAATAAGAAGGGGCGTATGCACAAGGCGTTTTACTGTGAAACCTTCATTTTTTGTCAGATTTCACATTCTAGAACATAGTTTCTAGTTTGTTTCCTCATGCGTGGCCACCAATATCTCTGTTTTAATAATGACACTGTGGCAGAAACACCTGCAGAAGCGAGCCCTTCATGTGCTGCTAAGATTAGTCCTAATCTATGTTCCATGTTTGGAATTACTCTATCCCCCACTCCAGGGATTTGAGCAAAATTAACATTATTTGCATCAGGTATATATGAGTACTTGAGTAGAAAGCCTTTTGGAAGTGTTTTACCACTGTCTTTTACTGAAGCAGTGGCAGCTTGCATTATTTCGATGTCTATTTTTGTTTTTGAACGAGTGATTGCAGCTATGGAAGCCGTTTGCACAACTGCCTTCGCGGCTTCATCAGCCAATGAATTCCCTGCAACGTAAACGCCATCACGTTGATGACTCAGTGTATGGATCACGTGAGTCTTTTGTAGCTCTTTCTGTAATTGAACTATTTGTTCCCAAAGCAACTTATGCTTGATTGTGCTACCTTTTGCATCATTGAAACCGTTTTCAATCCAGTTCTGCAAGTATTCCTTATAAGATTAAACGCAGTAATACGAATCACACACTATGAGCGTGGGGAATTCGCGATCTGTATTCTCAAGCGCCATATTGAATGGCTGTAGTTCAGCTCGCTGAGCTGTACAATCTTTGAGAGATTGTGTTTTTGTGACCATAGGTCAGAATTTACCATCGGGTCAGCGACCTTTAACAATCGCACATGAAGCACTATCAGCCTGTAAACCCCCAATCGCGGGCTGTGCTGATCCGTCTGTATATATTATACATTCATACTGTTCTAGAGGCAGAATCTCAGTGGGCAGAGGACATTCCTGTTCGTATTGTAGAAATTCTTGCGTTTTCAAATAAGGGTCAAAAACGTATTCAACGTCTGTTGCAGCAAGAAAGTTAACCCATTGTATCCATCTCGGATGTAAAGCCTTTGCATTCTGAATGCTCGCTTTTGTCACTGCCTCTAGGGCTGTTACAGGTGTAATGACCATTATGCGTTTTCCCTGCGCAAGGGCTCTCTCTTTTGCTACTGCAGTTTAAACCACTGTCAGAATTCTTTCTGTAGAAGTGAATTAAATTTCAGCTTGTGTGTACAAGTGTGATTTATAAGCTATTGGTACTTTTTCTCCCTCATTAAAGGTTAAGTACGTGAATCCGCATCTTCCTGGAATGATTCAGATTACAAGGTTGTGTACGTTTACGCCTATCTGTGAATGTGTTGTTGCTAACATGTCTGTTTGCATTGAACGCAAAATTTCTGTGTGTTTTTGAGTCCAATTAGTTGTTTTGAAATCAGGTTTGATTAGTTTGTAGAGAGGTTTAACCCTTTCTGCGTAATTTAGAATGTAATTTCTTCCGAAATTTAGAAAACCGAGAATTGACTGTAAGTTTTTCAGCATTTTTGGAGGTTGGAGCAGCACATATTTCTCTAGAAAGTTGATGCCAGGCTTTTGCCTTCACTTACAAGTTCGTATCCTAAGAATAGGATGTTTAGGGGGGAAATTCGTGATTTCTTAAAATTTAATTTGTACCCTTCAGATGCGAAGTATTATGGTATTCACTCTGTTCAAGTGCCTGTCCACGTTATCGTCTGTTCGATAGATGTCATCGACATAAGATAATGCCTCATCATCATATGTTTGTAGTAACTCTGTTACTCTGGCTGAAAATAACCCTGGACTATTCTTGAAACTCTGGGGGAGACGACAGAAGTGAGGTTTTTGTCCCCATGATTGAGAAAGCGGTCAAGTACCTGCTTTCAGGTGCAATATTTTGACAGAAGAAACCGTTAGAAATATCTAATGTGGTTTCATATTTTTCGCGCACAATGTTATTCATTCGTGCTGCACTGTGTGCATTTTGTACTGCAAAGGTTTTGCAACAAGAGTTTAAATGTCTGTGGTCCAAAACTAGATGATATGTATTGTCTGGTTTTGAGACAGGAAACAAAGGATTGTTCATGTGCAAGGTGCATGTTTCAATCACCCCTTGGTATTCAAGTTGATCTAAGATCTCCCTGACCTGTTTTTTAGCTTCTTGCCTAACTGGATACTGCCTCTGAGCAGTTGGTTGATTTTCTAACTGGATCTTATGGTGAGGAGAATCCTCATCCCATCCTACATGATTTTTCTATAATGCTGGAGCTTGGGCTACAGCCCATTTTCTGGCATAGGTGTATTTTAAGTGAATTGGAATATGATTTGAGAAGGCTGGCATAATGATGTCTTCGCCATGTGGGCACTCCCTGACAAATTCAGGTGGCCAGTCTCGTTCAGCTAGAAGAATGTCATAACCCCAAAGGAGTGCTCTTATTTTCCTAGTTATGTCCCCCTCCATCCGGAGCGTTATTACGTATAACTTATGGGGTACACTAACCCTGGTATCGGCAGTTTCAACTTGAATGTACTGATTCAAGTCCTCTGTCTCCAGATGATCCATCAGGATCTTGCGAGCTACAGTAACCTCTGCTGCGCTGTCCAGCATTGTCTGAGCCCACTCTCCGTTCTTGAGTTGTGTCCTCAAGATCCTCGGCATGTCTGATTTTTAGACCTGCTACCTTCTTTCTGGTTAATTGGGGTTTCTTGTTCTTTAGAACGTGTTGATCGTCTTCGGACTTCACGCGTTCTTCCTTTTGTTCTGATCGTCTTCTTCTTTCCGATTTCTGTGAGGAAGTCTGAAAGTTACAAGAGCAACGTGTATCAGTATCTTGATATCTATCAGGTTTTCTCAAATTATCCCTGTTCCTGAGGTTATACCTCGTTTCAGAGGGCTCCTTTTGAGGAGACCTACCTCTTGACTGAGAACGCTTCTCTTTAAGAAGTGTCTGTTTAGTGTTTTCCCACTTCTTCTTAGGAGTAGTGAGAGTGTTTTTAATAAAGATCTTTTAATTGTTCTCTGTTAGTTGGGGCGTTACTGGTTTCTCATCTAAACTATCTCTACCTAGTTCTTCATAGGATTTTTCAATTATTCTGGCCAGTTCATACAGTCGCTCAGTTACATCAAGTTCTTTTAGTTTTTTGGCGGATTGCCATGGATGCTGCTTCACCTTTAATATTAGCTAATATTATAGCTGAGACCTGTTTGACATCTTTAATTAATTTCATACCTAGAATCAAAGCAGGCTCTGCCCCGTATTCATTTTGAATCTGTTTCAGGACGTCTGGTATTACCGCCATAGACATAACACTGTGTGTTTTTGTGCAGATTGCAGAAAAGACTGTACCCCAAGTGTCACAGTCCTCCAGGTGTGGTGCGATCCCCATTGGTAAACAGATTGTTAGAATTCTGTGTTTCTCATGAGGTGTACTATCAGGAAATACTGCCTCTATTTGAGTAATCTTTTGAGCTAACCAGAATGGAATTTGTTCCCTTTTTGCGGATAATTTACCAATGGCTGATTTTATAGTCTGTGGTGTAATTTTATTTGTGTTCCCCTGATGAGGGTGTGCTGTGAAATCCTTATAGCAGGTTGGACTGTTAAAGTCCGCATGACATATTGAACCAATTGTCTATGTATTTGTTTTAGTTGAACCAATAGTTCTGGACCTGTCATTCCTTCAATGGCAGGATGTGGTGTATAGCTGGCTATTACCAGCCATGTTGTTCCTGGTCTACCTAGTGGCGCCTTTAAACCAGAGCGCATGCTCTTGGTATGTTAATGGAATTTCAACATCCTCGAAAGGAGTGTATTCCGCTGAAGGTTATTCTATCTTGTAGAAATGGAACACATGTGTTGATGGATTTGCTTCTGGGAAGATAATCCATGAATAGAAAACCTCTGTCTGCCGATACTCATGTGCCTCTATAACAAAAATTATCCTACCACCTCTCGATGATAGGCCATTTGTTATAAGCTTTATAGTGATGGTTTTCCTTGGATTTTCTGGGATGATTATAGCATCTGCGCCATCTTCATTAAAACCTGTACGTCAAAACCTGGTTGGGCTGCTGCAGCTCCACAGGTCGCGTTGTTGGTTCCTGTAGGTCAGTATCGCTATCCAACATTTTGTTGACTGAAAGTTTGCAGAGCAAGTTTCAAGGAAACAAAGATAAGGTGCACAATATTTTGGAACACTATATCATTCAACGTTGAACAAAACCAAAAACTAATACATAGGATTTTTGTCCTACTCAGTTATGGTGGATGTTATCCTTTTACCCACTCCAGACATCTATTGGAGTATTTCACGGGAAAAGGGGTTCTCTGTGAAAACCACAACTGAGTTACTCTAGTATCTAGCGTTAAATTAGTGCCTTACAAAACGTTGGGCGCCATATAGTGTAGTTCCTATATTCCCAATAGGCTCTGCGCATCGGAATAATATATCCTATAGAATTGACGTAGGACTTATGTCGACTAGGTCTCTATCGAATATATTAAACTTAATTGTGAGTGCCAGCTAGCTCAGAGGCCACTAGAAACTTTCTCGAATAAACAAGAAGGGATTAGTTTCTGACAACCGCATAAACATGACAACTTTGTTTCCCCAAGATAAAACATATCTTCAGAGTCGTGGAAACGATAGTTAGATATTTCACTTAGTCAATCGTGCATGCTTCGTTTCACCAGAGGTGCAGAGAATTAGACGGGCATTTTCAATCAAAATTATTTATTGAACAGTCTTCTTTCTCATGCAGAAGAAATGAACTGCTACAATCGTAATACTGGTTGCAAAGTATAATACGTACAACAAGAAGAGTATTATAAAATAATACTCTAAAAGCATGGTATGGTTTCTAAGCCATAAAATACATACATAAAATACATACATAAATAAATAAAGACTAAAAGTACTCAACTGGTGTTTTTAAAATATGCCTACCCCAATGTACCTAATCTAGGTCTAGTACGAGGGAAGAAGTAAGTGTGGTGTAGCATAGGTTTCGTATTTTTTGCCAAGAATCTATCCAAGATTTCTCTTAGGGTCTAATCAGCTCCGTACCTTAGTTTAGAATGAAGGAGGTCTGGTATCTCTCTGTCTCAGGACTCGATTTCCCAACACCCCTGAAGGGGAGCTTGTAAACACTGGAGCTGAATTTCTCGGCAAGAGAAAAGACAGCGTCTCTCTCAGTGCATCAGCTGGAGGGTCGGCTTCCTTCGGCACTTGCTGTAGCAAGCTGCGTCGGGCAAGTAGATAGTCGAACTGCTCCAAACCACTGTGTGTTTGCTAGGGCAAGTGTGGGCATATTTACGTAAAGTTGGACATAATAACGTCAGCAAAGAACTCCAAAGGAATGGCAGTTCTTTGAAAACTCCATGAGTTCTTGGATAAATCAATATTCGAGCAAGGGGAAGTCCCTGACTGCGGAACCCGAGTTTTCCAAGAAATCGTTGTGGCTTTTCGGAACTAGTGGAAGTGTCCATGCCTGTATTTGGACTGCATGGGCTATGTCTAAATATGATTGATTTCTATGCCTAGATAAGGGCAAGGTGATTTGTACCTATATAAGGGCCTGAATCGAGAAAATTACACTAAGGTTCTAAAATTCTATACAACAATGATACTGTACTATAGGGTAAATCACTCTACACCTATAGATTCTTCACTTCTGCTACTCTGCTCTGCAAAATGTCACTCTAGGTAACTGAATTCTGTGCCACTCCATTCGACTGAGCACCATTGTACTCTACGCCATTGCTCTCTATGCTGCTTTACTTTGCACCACTCTACTCTACGGCACTGCACTCTACAGCACCGCACAGTATAACATTCTACTCTGTAACACTGCACTCTCTGCCACTAAACTCTACTCCAATGCACTCTATGCCACTCTAATCTACTGCGTACCACTGAACTCTACGGAAAATTACTCTATGCCTCTATATTCTACGCTGCACCACTTTACTCTGCCAATTCACTCTACCCCACGCTATAATGCACCACTGCACTCTTCACTACTGTACTCCACACCACTGCAGTCTAGGTCACCCCACTCTACTCTGCACCACTCCACTTTATGCTACTTCACTTTATACCACTCTACTCTACAACACTGCACTCTATGCCACTGCACTGTACACCAATGTACTCAACTCTGTACCACTCCACTTAATGCCAGTGCTCTCTCCACCAATACTCTATGCCACTGGACTCTACCCTGCACCACTCCCCTCTATCACACTTCACTCTACTCTGAAACCATCTACTCTATGCCACTGCACTCTATGCTACTGCACTCCACTCTACGCCATGCTGTGCCACTACTCTATGCCACTTCACTCTGCCCTGCAACAATTTACTCCACTCTGAAACAATCTACTCTACTCAATATTATGCCACTGCACTCTATGCCACTCTGCTCCACCCTATGCCACTGCAATCTATGCTGTGCCACAGCACTCTATGAAGCTATACTGTGTGCACTGCACTCTCTGCCATTCTACTCTATCTCTCTGCACTCTACCATGCATGATTCCACTCCACTTCACTCTACTCTGAAACAATCTACTCTACTCCACTCTATGCCAATTTACTTCATGCCATTCTGCTCCACTCTAGTCTACGCCACTGCGATATTATGCTGTATCACTGCACTCTACAACACTCTACTCTGTGCCACTGCAATCTACGCCACTCCATTCTACCCTTCGCTATTCTACTTCTCTCCACTCTACCCTGCACCACTCCATTTTATCCTGTACTACTCCACTTCTTTCTACTCTGGCA